>NC_137132.1:22746475-23438975 GCF_949319135.1 Squalius cephalus | reverse complement strand
TAAAAAAAAAAAAAAATTGTATAGAAAAAAAAAAGGGCTTAACGTAAATAAATGTGGTTACATGACAGAATTAGCTTATGTAAAGTATCACACCGTTTAAAGCACCATTTCTCTGTAATGTTCAATGGTACATTTAATTCATCTAGCCTATTATATTCATATTATTACATTGTTTATATATATATATATTTTTTTATTATTTGGTAAGAAAAAGATGCATTACCTCTCAAACATCATCCTTATTTTTGTAATATATTTTTGGTTCATGATTACACATCTTAATTTTATGTTCCTTTTATTTTTTTAAAGTTGCAAGTTAAAATGGCTATTCTTTTTGATCTGAAGATGAAAAAAATCAAATTGCATTCTTTACAATGTAACAAAATTGTTGTTTCTTCTTAAAGTAAGTGTTCATGCTGCCTTAATGTTATGTTTAGTCTACATAAAATGTGGGGTTGTATTAAGTGACAACTTTGATATTTGAGTTATCTCTACTAGTTAAATCGGTCAAAGTTATTCTAATGCAAATTTTTTAGTTGTGAGAGTGACAGCTAATTGCAGCAAGATTTATACAGTATGAATTTGGAATAGGTGGTTGCCTCTGTTGTTTTAAAAATAATATTCCCATTACCCCATTATTAGTTTAAAAGTAAACTTTTCAATCTACAGACTATAAAAAATAAATAAAATACAACTGTACCTGAATATTGATTGATAATAAAGTAATGATATAAATAGTCTAACGAAGTGACACTTGTTAATAAAAAATTATTTTATTATGTGTAGCCTACAATTCAATAATATAAGCTAATAAAGTTTTGGTTCAAACGCATGGATGAGGAAAATATAGCATCTTGAAAATCTCTGCAGCTTGTCAAAAATAAAAAAAAATTAAGTAAGGGTATTGGAGATTTCAATGCTGATTGCTGACAAAATAAAGGTAAAATGCACAAATAACGTTACTTCTGTATCTGAATTAATAAAATTATGTAAAAATTGCAAGTCTGTTTTGATTTCATGCCATGGTCATCCTATGGCTACATGACAAATGATAATCACAAACATAACACTTGTTAGGGTAAATAAAAATAGTTTTAAATTGTAAATAAAATAATTGTATACAATTTGTTAAAATAATTGTATACACATAAAGCTGCTGCTCATACAGTGTGCGAGTAGCCGAGTATTTATCTTACTGGGCTTGAACAGTCAAATACACACACTTATGTGTCAAAATGGCCGTCTTTGTGAGTATCTTTGTAAACACAGTTGTTTAAGCTATGTATGTAAATGAAAACACCCCCCCCCCCCTGTCAGCTGGTATTATTAAAGGTTAAAAATAACATTTCAAATGAAATAATGAGGGTTTTTTTATAACAACATTATAATATTTTAATGATATAGGTACAAATATAATAAATATGTAATATAGTTATCATATTTAGCTAAATACTCCCCTCTATTTAAGTCCAACTAATGTGCTATGGTCATTAAATGGCTTTCCTGAGGTAAATGTAACGTTACGTGACATTGTTCTCCAGCTGTTTTATGGACCTCTTTCCGCGGTTGAAAAACACTGATCGATCAATTTTATTTCATTTCGGTAAGCTGAACTGTATTACCTAACTTTCAAATTACCTATTGATCATTCGTGTTTATTTAGCCTACTATTAACTAGTAGTAAAGATGACAGATGATCGGTTCACGTGCCGTTTTGTCAGAGATCTGTCACGTCTCATAATCATTTACAAGCGCCAAAACGGTGTTTATTGTTTGAATTTTGTAATTAAATTGACAGAATCTGAGAGCTGAGAATTTGTTTCATTGCAATAGTAACCTTCTCTGTCTTGTCTGTCGGTGTCAGTGTCCTCTTTGCTTCACGATTTTTCTCTGCGTGAGAAAATGGATGTGTGGCGTGAGACTGAGAGCGTGTAAAAAGAGACAATTGCGTGAGTCTCACGGTGAATGAGTGAGAGTTGGCAGCCCTGCGGATTCAGTTTGTAAATGTTTGTAAGACTGTAGGTTGTTTTTTGGCAGGTGTGCTTGTGCTGCTGTGGTCTTGTTCATTTGCCATGTTCTTTATGTATCTCTGTGGCAAACGCGCGGGGGACGGCTGAGCCCTTTCGGAACTACGGGAGCCCAGAGGGAGCGTCGGCGAATGTTAAAGAGAAAACCGATTTTCATTCAAACAAATCGACGTAAACTACACATTCGAGTTAATCGATAAAATCGATTTATCGCCCAGCCCTTGGGACAACCTTCCCCTGGCACGCGTAAGCCAGCGCGACAGCGTCCACAATTCAGTGAGAAAGTCTCTGTTTTGAGACTGTTGACGTCTTTCCCTTAGTACAGCAACCAAAGCACACGAAAAGCTGGCCCGACTGAAGGAATTCACATACAACCGCAAAACCCTGACAGGGCAAACAGCGCTCTGAGCGTCAGCGCTGATGACAGCTCAGCAGATAAGCGGGCAGAGAAACATCCTGTGCTTTAGGCACGTAATACTGCAGTCGCCGGTCCGAAACAGATAATATCACTGTCCATGAGAACACATGTAAGTCTCCAATGCGCTTAGCTGAAGCAAGGGCATGGAGCAGAACTGTTTTTTGTCTATTTTTTTTTTCAGGGAGAGCTCCTTAATAGCACTCGAAACCAAGAGCTCGAAAGGCGGTAGAGAATGAGCCCTCAAACTAGAGCTAGATTTCACAGCGGCACTGAAGGCGGCCGTGAAGGACATAATCTCCTCGCTCCCCTGAGAATCTGGCCACCAGAGCATGCCTTCCTATCGATTGCACCGTAACCGGGGAACGGAACGAAGCAGTAGCGGCCACGTATTCTTTCAGCATGGGTTAACTCACATTATTTTCCAATCTGTGCTGCAGGAAACGCCAAATATCCGACCCGGGGGGAACCACCGGGTCAACGTCAGTATCCTGGCACCATTACCAATCACAGAGTAGAACAACAGCCAATAGCGTCACTCCTCTGGGAGTGCTCACTGCTGTTAGGCAGGGCCAGACCAATGAGCTGCTCAGCTCAAGTTCACCAGAATTGCATATGGCTAGAATCTTAGGCTGTACTGAACAATACAGAGCAGCACAACAGCATAACACATATCATACATAAGCACCGCGTCAGTGGCCGTAGCGACGACAACTGTGAATATACGCAGTTAGATCAGTATAGCCAGTTGCACTGAAGACTACAGGGCAACATAATGGCATATACACATATCAGTATGTACATAAGCACAGCGTCAGCGGCCGTAGCGACAACGACTGTGAATATACGCAGTTAGATCAGAATAGCCAGTTGCACTGAAGGATACAGGGCAACATAACGGCATAAACACATAACAGTACATAAGCATAGCGTCAGCGGCCGAAGCGACAACGACTGCTCAAACCCGTAGTCAAGACTCAAGACTAGGAGATAATTGAGATAATCACTCACCAAAAGCACTGTTCTGTGAAGATCAACCGGTTGCAAAACACACAATCCTAAAGACGCGCCTACATGGCCCATGAAGAGGCGATAGACCTCGACGAGTGAGCTCACATCATGTTAAGGGTGGTCTTTCCTCCTGAATGTGCACTAGTGAAGTGCTCGGTTGATGGGTCTCGGGTCCAGTATCAGACGGAGTCCTCCATCCCTCTTGGGCACAATGAAATAGCGGCTGTGCACTTCCATTCTCAGAACGGGGGGTTTTGAGGTAAAGTCAGTGATGGACCCACATCTGACGCAGGGTGTTCTGCTTCTGGACTGAAGAGAATACCCGTTTTGAATTATCCCCCAGTAGCCAAGGTGAAACGCCTGGAATGACGTGTCTAGAAAATGACATATAGTTGTATGGCCGCTGTTTTTAGACTGGAGCCCTACCCCATCCAGGCTGGCTTCCGATCGGGCACGAGTGGTGTCGTGCACGGGAGGGGGACATTGGCACTCTCACATTTTTCCATTGGGAGGCCAATATAGGCACGGACTGCGACTCCGCGCTGCTCGGGGCAGGTTGAGTGACACAGTGTTGAGTGTATGAGGAGGAAACGGCCCTTTGTGTGAAGGGATATGTGTTCTTATTGTGGAGCTCACACAAACAGCACGCAACATTGCAAATGTCGCCTACAGGAACATAATGCAGAACACGGCGCTTGAGGGCGGGGCCTCCAACGAACTCTCTCCTCCTTTTGGATGGTCCGTAGGACGAAGGCTTGGCAGCCGAGGATGGCACTTTCCGTGGTCCGTGACGCTACATTCCCGATCCCGCCCACTGCCTACAGCGAAGATCCGGCTGAGCAGCCCGCCCCCCGGGACAGGGTGCCGACAAAGAGAGAGACCGCGACGGGGCAATATTCGTGACTCATAGCCTTTGTGCTTCTGCGCCTCAGAGAAATGCTCAGTAACTGACTCCACTGCTTCACCAAGGAGGCCGGAGGGAGTGATTGGAGCCTTTATTTTTTCAGCCAGATGAGCCATGAGCTTACATGGCTTGGACTGCAAGCTGAGATCCGCGCTCAGAGATGAGCGGTCTCTTCGACGGGGGGCATGCGCACAGAGCCGTGAGCTTCTGCCTCGTCCCTTTAGACGCGCGCCGATTGTGGTGCAGGTCACGACTTTACCATGTGCTCGTGGACGTCATGGACAGCCTGGCGGCGGCACGACTGTATATACCAGACTTACTCTGCCTTTCGTGTCGAGTCCAGCGCGTCCGCGAAAAGGACCGGTGTGTGGCGACTATGGCCCCAGGCCTCATCATCACCGTCATTTCTGGGTGGGGGAGGGCCCACCAGCGGCTCGCTGGCGGCAGTGTGGGCCTCGACCCCGTAATAGCAAAAACCCTCTCGAGTACGCACTGGCAGGTCGGAAACTCTCTCCAAGATGAGACTTTTGCGCAATGAAAGATTATTAATAGCCTTTTTTGTTCTATCTATCATATGTTGCTGCCTCATTAAACAGCTGCGCTATACATTTAAAAGATGTCTTAATTTTATAGTGTATATATGTGTATGTATGTGTACTTGTTTTTCATGAATGTATTTTACAACAATACAATACAAATACAGATTTAGTGCTACACTTATTGTCTCTTATTTGTTCCCCACTAAATAATGTTTTTTTCACTAAATGTTCAGATTTTATACAATTATTGTGCACTCGTGATTTTTCTAGAGTAACATTTACTGAATTACCCACTAATCTAGTTTATAATAGCATTTTTGTCATAGATTATCATCATATATTTTTTTAATTTGTTGTTTTTCTTTATAATGAAGTTGTCTGTATTTAGTAGATTGTGTTTAACACACAAAAGAGTGATTATCAGTTCAACACAGAGTTATAGAAATTCTACTTGGATTTAAAAAAAACCCTGCACTGCTATCTGATTTTTGGTATCAGTTGATACTCCGATTTTTTGATATCGGATCGGATTGGTTCTGAAAAAATGGTATTGGTGCATCCCTAATTAAAGGTGCTCTAAGCGATGTTGGGTGACGTCACTTCTTGTTGACGTTCAAAGTATTGTCAAACAAACTCCCTCCCCCTCCCTTCCGTGCTTCCTGAAACAGTCATGAACCATTTAGAAAAAACAAACTGGATTTACCCACCTGTCCAGCAAAAACAGAATGTCGTATTGGAAGCCCTTCTGCCGGCGTAGTTCTCGCCACCTTTTGAACGCTTTTCCGATGTAAATTCAGGACTTCGCGATACTTCTCCTTTTCCCTGTTATTTGTTCATCGGAACGTCATGTGTGTCGCCCATATCAAAATTCTCAAGAATATACAATTTTAACGTTAGTCGTTGTTAGGACATCTCTCCTCTAGCTAACTTCCCTCTTCATGCTTCTCTCTCCTACACTCCCCACACCCCCCTTCATGTGCACGTGCACTAACCCCCCAACCCCCACCCCCAAATCATTCTTGTCGGTTATTGGCTGGAACACTGCTTGTTATGTTATGTCTTTCTTCCTGTATGTGCACTAGTGAAGTGTTTACATAAAAAGTACAGTTTGCTTACTCAAGCTTAAGCTTTAAAAATAAATAAAACCACTTGTTTTTTTTAAAAGCATTTGACTACATTTTTCCACACAGTGCTATCAAGAATCGATAAGAGAATCGTTAAAGAATCGGATCGATAATCAGAATCGTCAGTGGCATTATTATTGATTAAAATCTTATCAATTGACCGTTCGCAAAAGCCACGCCCCCTAGTTATTGTTACTACGCCCGTCAAACAATTGAGAAACAGGCACATGGCTGGGTTGAGCTCCATACCGGTATAAGTGATTGGTTTTGGAGTAAATGCAGCAGACATATCCTCCAGGGCACGACAGAAAGGGCTGCAATATGCAGTGGAGGGATATGTTCAAAATGTTAAAATAAGCAAAGACGGGAATATTACAACAATCGAGGCCAGTGCTTGAAGTGGGGGAAAAAGGTGCCGGTAGCCAGGCTAACTGTTACTCTCTTGCATTGGCAAATCATGACATTTGAGATTAATACAGTGAAAAACAAAACTTGAAGATATTGCTGGTACAACAACAATTTATTGTTATTTATTAACAATATAAATGTATTTAAACAAGTCGTGTGTGCAAACGGAACTCCTCCAAGTCTGCAAGTCCAAAAATAAATTTAGGCTATGGTGAGTTTACTACATTTTATTTTATTAAATGCATTTATGGTGAGATTATTATATTTTCATGTCAATCTGTGTTCGTTTTGACCAAGAACCATGCGCTGTCCCTTTAATTCAGCGCGTGCAGCACAGCAAAAATAGACTCGGTGCGGAAACGATTGCAGCATCCGCGTAGACATTCTCTGGTGCAGTGTGAAAGCTTTACCTGTTAACATGGGTGCGGAAAAAAATACGCACTGCAAACGCACTGAAAACGGACTACGGAGTATATGTGAAACGGGCGTGACTGACGCTTATATATTGTATACGCTGACATATGTATGCTTATTAATCTTCGAGGCATTTAGCTGTGAGTGAGGTCTCCCACACTGCTTAATCCATTGTCGGCATCTTTCCGCTTGGGTCTTGGGTTTTGGAAAGGCGAAAAAAACGACCCCTCCCTCTAAACTTTTGGGGTACCTAGTGTCAGACTTGCAGGTGCCATAGGCGCATCGTTTCACCATGTGCTGAAATCGCAATGGAGGTCCTTCTCCTTAGTTACAGTTGCTGAGCTAGGATTGGACAAGGAGCGTTCGAGGGTGGGGTTTTGCGAACGGTCAATTCCCATCCCTATGTGAAGACAGTAAAATTATAATCAAACATTAAAGAACATGTTTTTTTTTTTTTTTTTTTTTTTTTAAGAGTTAAAAGATTAAGAAAAATTTCTAACATGAGGTCTTGTCACTGTCAGTCTTTTTACATCAGTGCAAAACTAGGGTATGCAGATTAAGACCACTATTCATCAGCATGCATTGATTAAAGGGTAACTAAATCCCTGGTCAGAGCCTGACTCCACCCACTGGCAATATTTGAAAAATGCTAGAAAAGTGGGCAGACCCCAGAGGAGATAGAGGGGACGAACCGTGAGCGGGGGTGGCGTGCACCTGAGACCTGCTGTCAGACTCTCTAAAATGGAGAGTTTGCTCACAGGGTTGCAAGACGACGTAAAGTACATGCATCTGATGAGTTTTATCGAGTTGATGTCAATAGCGCGCTCTCTATAGGCATTTTCATATTTTGCCCCTATGTGAAAAAATCCAGAAAAATGCGCCGACGCGTTTGTCGACCCCAGAGGATTAACTTTAGCCTAACCATAAATTGTGATTAAAATACATATGATCACT
Organism: Squalius cephalus; assembly: GCF_949319135.1. NCBI lineage: Eukaryota > Metazoa > Chordata > Actinopteri > Cypriniformes > Leuciscidae > Squalius > Squalius cephalus. The sequence goes on along the minus strand of NC_137132.1, from coordinate 23,431,179 downwards.
CACATCAAGACGCTGCTGCGGTGGAGTCCATGCAGGAGGAGTGGCGTTTGGCACTGCGTCGCTTTTCAGCGCGAGCTGTGTGGAGAAGCCCATTTTCACCTCTATTGCGTTGGAGAAGCAATCCCGCGTAAAATGCAGGTTTCACACTCACGGTCTTCCAGGCCAAGTGCATGCAAACACTGGCGCCTAATTTTCAAGTCTGCTGGAAAGCTATGCAGTCCAGCAGTGCTGTTGCAACCAGCAACACTACACCTAGTACCCTCCTGCCCACTGTACAATACAGATAAATCTACGCTAGCTCATCCAAGGGCGTGTGAGCTCGTACCAGGGGCGTGGTGAGCTGGAACCTGCTTGCGTCACGTGCCACCGCTTACGTCACCTGCCACCCCAACATCCAATAGGAAAATTCAACTGCAGTAGCCACCGTTCAACCTTAAGAGGGCAGCACTCAGACGTTTTTACACCATATATTGTAAAATTAAAACACTTTATACCCAAATGTCAAAAAAGTTACTCGAATCAGTGAACAGCACTAATAAAGCCCCATTCTTACAGATCATTAACTAAAAAAAGTTGGTTTAGGGTTTAGTTACCCTTTAATCTCATGGCATGTAGCAAAAAAAAAAGGTGCGACCAAATCATATGCTGGTGCGACCAACTGAGAAAGTTGGTAGCACTAGTGCAACCAGTGGAAAAGTTAGTCTGGAGCCCTGGTTCAGGGGACAGGCAGCTAGCGGATACTGAGGAGATGTTTGCTGGATGTGACAACAAATGTTTTGGCCTAAAAAACGCGTGACATCCCTTAGAGCACAGTCTTTAAATGTTGATTTATACAGGACTAAAAAAACTATCCAGTGTTATTTTACATTTGATTTCTTTACTGTGTTTGTAGTATTTCTGAATACTATTAGACCTACCCCAAAAAAACTTTCTCTTAGGGTGCTTTCACACCTGAGCGTTTGTTTCGGCATATGTGAACATGGCAATCACACTCGGATCCACACCAAAACAATCGCTCCCAGACCGCCTGTATGAGGTGGTCTTGGAACGATTACAAACAAACTCTGGGGCGTTTTGCTTGAGGTGTGAAAGCAATCCTAACGGACCAACGAAACAAATGGTATTATAATTCATAACGGGAAATGTGCTATGTAGTGTCTGATTCTGTGAGTGAGCGCATTAGTTATCACAGTTGAAAACCAAAAGAGCACCTCTTCATCTTAAAATGTTGTGTAATTGCGCTTCTCTGTGCGAGAATGCTGTCCCGATAAAGCCTTGAATTCCTGCTCTAGCTGCATTATAACATTCGTATTTTGTTTGCATGTGTCTTGACACTGTTAACTTCTAGACAGCGCTGGGAGATCCAGAGAGAGCGTGTTTGAATTTGCTGTAGTATTAATACGAATGTAGTATATCATTTAACAACGGCAATGACGGCTACATTCGTATAGAGTTTGCATGTGTCTCGACAATTACAAATAGAGCCACCATAAGCTCAGTAAGCGAACTTGTCAATCATCTTGATGGATGACGCAGCGGAAACTCTGATCAATAAGAGGACAGTTGTTTTCGCATGTGACTTGCGTGAACACATTTTGGTATGCTTTGAAAGTTTGGCTCGTGAAAGCGAACCGTACCAAGAAAAAACTGTAACATTGTAACAAATTAAAAAATCCTTGTCTGCCAAATGCATAAATGTAAATGTAAATTAGGCCTAGTCCCTGTTTCGGAACAATACAAACGATGTGTGAAAATGCATTTGTATCTATTCTATTGTATGTATTTTTGCTACTTTAATTCAAAGATTGAAATCAAGCTTCCTTGTGTTGTGTAAACTCTTAACAACAAAATTACCCCATTGTTAAAAAAAAAACATACAATGAGTGAACAAACATTTAGGTGAGATAGCCTAAATGTAAAAAAAGATTGTCTAAAAAATACACTTTAAAGCAGATCAAATCCTTGTTTAATATTGGCCAAATGACATTTAAGTCAAGTCAAGTCAAGTATATTTGTATAGCGCTTTTCACAATACAGATTGTATCAAAGCAGCTTCACAGTATTAAATTAAAATAATACAACAAGGTTTGTTTCAAGTGGAATTTATTGATTGATAAAATAAAATTAAATATCCCCAAAATATCCCCAACTGAGCAAGCCAATGGCAACAGTGGCAAGGAACCGAAAAACTCCATCAAGTGACCTAATGGAGAAAAAAAAACCTTGGGAGAACCCAGGCTCAGTCGGGGGCCAGTTCTCCTCTGGCGTTTATGAACTAGAGGCCGGATTGTAGTTTGAACTGTAAGATTAAAAATATTATATGAATGCCTGGCCGAAAAGATGCGTCTTTAATCTAGTTTTAAACTGGGAGAGCGAGTCTAACATTTAATTAAAATGTAAACAATATTTAATATTTGGCTGCTTCTCAATGATTGTAATGCTACATCCAGTAATTTCTTGAAAAAAGAATATGTGGACATCAAAACATGCAAACTCAGAGACTTTTTTTTTTTTTTTTTTTCACTGCGTATGGTGCTTCAGTGGTTAAAAATCGCTTGTTTTTCAATGGCGATACTTAAAAACGCATGCAAACGATAAGCTTTTGTGACTGCGTAGCACAGAAATGTCACATGAGCATAATAGCGATAGTCCAAAATCCCTACCGGTTAATCGTGCCTGCCGGTATATCCCTAATCGTTGTGATGTAAAGTAAAGAGTATTTGCTTTTTAAAAAATTACAAGTGATGCATCTTTCTCCATCTTCTTGTTACTTGGATAAAAACTTAGCTTGATGAAGCATTTGATAGTGTCTTTCCTTATTTAATCTTTACTCTTCATTATGCCAGTAGGCTTAAATGTGCTGTTTATAACTTGTTATAACTTGTTTATAACATGAATTACAGCTGAAGAACACGCACAACACTTCACTTATGCAGTTAGATTCATTTGCATTTTTGACTTGTCTATTTAGATTTAGAACACTTGTTATAGTTGATATATGTGGGTGTAGTGTTTTAGTTGGATAATCGGCAAAACCTCTGTGCACATCAGCTTGACTTGAAAGTGTAGCATTTCTTTGAATTTAAATGTCTATGTGGCAATGAAATGCATGAGACTGCTCTTTCTAAAATGGATTTTTTTTTTAGAGTCGTCAATATTTAACCATCCACAGGTGAAGTTTTGGCCAGCATCCTGCAATTTTCTAAAAAAAAAATTAAAGATTTTGCCTCAACTTTTTTGGGGGAGAGATCCAGGATTTATACAGAATCCATTAGACCATTTCTTTAATAGCACATTTTCCAAAAGAGTAATTGATGTAAATTCCCTGTTCATTTATAAGTGTTCATATTCATGTCTTTTTTTTTCTCTCTCTTTCTCAGCAATCACTGATTGGAGAGCATGGCTCACTCCAAGAATCGAGCCACAGACGGCAAAATCACCTACCCGCCGGGGGTGAAGGAGATCTCCGATAAGATCTCCAAGGAGGAGATGGTTCGGAGACTGAAGGTGAGGAACAATCTGTAATTCATCAAAGTGAAAAGAGTTTATGATTAGTGGTGAAAATATTTTTTCCCCATGTAATTACAATGAATAATGGGTACTGAATTACTAACTTATTACAAGGGCTGGAACTAACGATTATTTTTTCTTTTTCCTATTTTTTAATTACCCCACCCCTTTTTACTTTAGTTAGTTAGTTAGTTAGTTAGTTAGTCAGTCACTAACTCACATGCTCAACAGACATGCCTGTGATTTGGCTATAAAGCTCAACGCTGCAAAAACCAGCTGTAAATAGAAACCTGTAATGCTCTCTACAGGGCACTTACACAGATACACAAATGGAAACCTCAGCTGAAGTTTTATCAGAAATTATAATTTTTATGCACTTATTTCAAGCCTTTTTTTACAGCTTGTAGATGCAGTTTCCTCCCTCTGTGGCTTTGTCACTTATGTCTATTTTTAAGTAGGACTGCCAAGTGAAAGTGTGTTCCCCATTAGAGTGTCTTACATCACACTGTTAGTTGTATGTGTGGTTGACACACGGTTTTATGGTGTTTTTCAACCTCAGATGGTGGTGAAAACCTTCATGGATATGGACCAGGACTCAGAGGAGGAGAAGGAACTCTATCTGAACTTGGCCTTGCATCTCGCCTCCGATTTTTTCCTCAAACACCCAGACAAAGATGTCAGACTGCTCGTGGCCTGCTGTCTTGCAGATATATTTCGCATCTACGCTCCCGAGGCACCGTACACATCACCTGATAAACTTAAGGTTGGAAAACTCAGTCTATTGAATGCCATGTTAGTTATTGTATATATCAGTGAAGAACTATAAATGTTTATATCTACGATTACATTTTAATTTCCCTCCATGGTGGCTGCCATGGTGAGATCACATGACAAGTCTAATATTTTTAAGTCTTTTATGGCCCCATTAAGTACAATTTTGTGATTTCTGGTTTATTTTGGGAAAGAACTGTTAGATTGTAATTTGGCATACATTAAAAATACATGGACATTTTGAGGGTGATATTTATATGTGTGCATGTGTCTTTTTCTTCACCTTAAACAAAAGACGGCAAGGGATCGAGTTGTTCTGCAGAAAATACTAAAATAACACTGCGGTCTCTCATGCATTGTGAAGTCTTGCCTTTGCAGGTGCTTAAAATATTAAAACTGTCTGCTCTTCTTTTCCACTCAGGATATTTTCATGTTCATAACTCGACAGCTGAAAGGGTTGGAGGACACCAAGAGTGCCCAGTTTAATCGATATTTTTATCTTCTGGAGGTATGGCACCCAATTAATGTACTCTGAAGCAAGGACTTACAATGGTTTTTCAACCAGTATCTGACCTTGTCTTTCCCCCTCTGGCTCCCTAGAACATCGCTTGGGTGAAGTCCTACAACATCTGCTTTGAATTGGAGGACAGTAATGAGATCTTTACTCAGCTCTACAGAACACTGTTTCAAGTGATCAAGTGAGTCTGTTGTTCACGTCTAACCATTGAAGCATTCAATATAGTAAGAAAATTCTATCTTAGTATTTTGTCATTTTCTTTGTTGTGTGTGTGTGTATATACACACATATACACATACATGCTGAACAATTGTGCATCTCCGAGTAACACACAGCGGTGTTTAAATTCTGAATGAATCCACGTTTTGAAGAATTGGGTGAACCAATGATTTAATGACCCATTTATACAGAGAGCCATTTACTTTGTTCCTGAATGAATCAGCTGTTTGAACTAATCAATGAATGACTCAGTGGGTGGGTCTGAAAACGTAGGCAGCTGACTTGTTGCCTCACTGCCTTATCAGGCAATAACTTTGTAGGCAGCGCACAAAGGTACCTCACGAAACCGAAGACTTTAGATGTACAAAGACGGTGCACTCGTATTGAATGGGAGAAAGTGCACCACCCAATGCGGGGTAAGTCCCGCCTTCTAAAAAAAGAGCCAGTCACCAATTGGGAAAATGGGGCTGGGCGATAAACGATTTCATACCGAGAATGTGATAAAATAAGCTCTGGACATTTTTACACGATATGGATTAATCTAATAGCCTATCACACAGCAGAAATAAAAGCAACAACAGCCATTCAGTTCATGTCGCTAATAAGTGATTTCTGCATGTCTCTGTGTGAATCAATGGTGCTTGATACACAAACTCACACACACACGTGACTCTCACAGTGCTTTCAGCGTCTGCCGTCTCAATATATGAGGACATGAACATATGAACTTCATCTCCTGAGCTGCTTTGAGTCACTTCATAAGCTTTTCACCGTTTCATTTGAGAAAAACTACCGTCAAATACACACTGAAAGTGAAACTAAAACTGAAAGATCTTCATGACAAACCGTCAAAATAAAATTTCAGTTTAATGTATAAATTATAACAGAAATATATCACTACTGTATACTAAAATTAACTCCTCGAAGTAAAAATATTATTATTTCTAAGGAGGAATATCAAACAACCCAGATATTTTTTTCATCCATGTTTTAAATTTATACAGCATCTGATTTGACACATTTTTTTTATTGCATTTTAAAAGCTTGATTAAATTGTTAAAGTTTATTTAAATTTGTATTAAATCATAAAACACAGAATCCTCAAAAAATTAAATGGAAAACAGAATTTAGGTGTTTCAAAGCTGACCACCGAGTGAAATGACTTGCCTGAAAGGGACTTTGACAAAACTGATTTCGGACAGACTTCGGAGGCAGTGTAACGGTGTAATGATCCACAGCAAAATGGAGCAAGCTTTGGGGAAAACTAAGCAAATATTTAATTTCTACAGTAGTAATTTATCGCTAGAAATGACATCAAGAGTGGAAAACGTTGGTCATAAATGTGCATTTACACAAACTGACCTCCAACTGCAACTTTCAGACGCCATCTTTAATTTTTAGCTGAACTCTCACAGAATGGAAAGAACAGGATTGTGGGATATCAAAGACAGCGAAAGCAAAGGATATATTTATCTAAAAATCATGGTTTGTTTGATGCTTTTCACATTTAACACAACAATGACTTTAAATTATCATCTGGGGGTAACATTAAAGGGATACTCCACCGTTTTTTCATATTAAACTATGTTATTCCCTTAACTAAGACGAGTTGATGCATACCTCTCTCGTCTCAGTGCGTGCACTAAATCGCTCTGGTGCGCGGCGACACTTTGATAGCACTTAGCTTAGCCCAGTTCATTCAATATGGGCCAAGCAGAGAAGCTACCAAACACCTCCACGTTTTCTCTATTTAAATACAGTTACTCGCGTAGTGTAACTCGACCTAGGACGGTGACACAAAACAAAACGTTGCGCTTTTCTAAGCGTGTAAAATGGATAACTATATTGTATGGCGGAACACCATAGCAAGTGCTTGGAAGCACTTCGACTTGGCGCAGTAATATCTTCACTCGTGAAAAATCCTCTCACCGGCCCCCGCTCCCTCTAGTGAAGATATTACTGCGCCAAGTCGAAGTGCTTCCAAGCACCTCGTTTAATATGAAAAAACGGTGAAGTATCCCTTTAAGGGTGAATATTACATAAAATGAAAATCAATAATTTTTAAATTTCATTTAACTATGAAAATGCATATAGTCATATGAACAAACACACTTACCAACATTTTTTTTTTACCAAGAACATTAAGATATTTTAGACTTCTGGGAAACTTTTTGATGTTTTGAGCGATATTTGCTAATTTTTAATTTTTTTTTATAATTACATGACCCAGTAGTTTTTGTAATCCTGTAATAGTGCTGCCATTTGGTTAGAGAGTGCAACGTTGAATCTTTCAATAACAACTGTCATAATTCAGTAAAGCACCTCCTTATTTTGCTGTTTTCTGTTTGAGATGCAAATGTGAAGCTGCAGCCTATTTGTTATGTCCTAATGAACTGTCAGCCTCCTGCTCGGCGATATTATTTCCCTGCATTCGGTCAGATGACAATGATGCGTGCGAATCCCAGGTGGAAACCCTTCATTGCATGTGCGCTATAAAGGCTGCATATGGGGCGATTCATCTCGCCACTGATGTTCACTCAGTTGGAAATGTCCTCTATGAGCGGGACACTGCAGTGCTCTGCTCTCATGTGTAAATGGAAAAACCTAGATGTGTTTCTGTTTTCTCTGCCCCATTGCGCTTGCTTCCCATCTTGCGCTTCTTCACTTTGATTGCCTGGTGCACCTGATTTTAGGTCAGTTCTTGATTTTACCATGATTTATTTATTTATTTTTAGCAATGGACACAACCAGAAAGTCCACATGCATATGGTGGATCTCATGAGCTCAATTGTCTGCGAGGGCGACTCTGTCTCGCAGGAACTCCTGGATACTGTTCTGGTTAACCTGGTCCCAGCACACAAGGTACAAGAGAACAAATAAACTTGATTCTCATAAAAAAAAAAAAGACACACACACACACACTCATTTTACTCTCTTTGTCCTCACTCCAATGGTCTAAAACTCAACCTGGTCCTCACAAAGATAGTTGTACAAGCACAAACACACACACACACACACACACACACACACACACACACACACACACACACACACACACACACACACACACACACACACACACACACACACACACACACACACACACACACACACCCTCGTGTATAGATATATGTGTGTGTGGCCTATAATTGCATGTCTGTAATACTGTATTAATGTGTTTACATAATTTGTTGCGTGCATTGCAAAGCCATTTAAAAAGTCATTACTTATGAACAGTCATGTACTTTACGTTACATTTTAATTTTACATAATGAATTTTAATGTGGATAATACAATGAAGCTTTTAGCAGAACTTTAGCTTCTTGGGTTTAGTTTTGTTTGAAGTAAACTTAATGTTGTTTTTGTTTAGTGCATATTTAGAAAATAAGGCTTATTTAATCATTTCCATGTCAAATTTGATTATCTTCAAGTTATTTTACAGTCATTTTGAAATGTATTTTTAATTTATTAATATTATTTTTTTTAATTTAATGTTATTTAAAATAAGACCAGGACATGTTCTTGACAGGTTTCATGAGATTCACACACATACCTTAATTATTAATTTCCTCCATCTTGTCTTGCAGAATCTCAACAAGCAAGCGTACGATCTGGCCAAAGCCTTGCTGAAGAGAACCGCTCAGGCCATAGAGCCATACATTACCAACGTGAGTAAACGTGATTTATAATAGTTAACTTTGCATAAAACATACACCCTATCTCTTGTCGGCTGTGCCAAAATCATGCTGACTTACAAGGGTGCGAGTAAGTTCTTCTCGTTTATTTAAATCGTGAATAATCCCTAATGAACGTCCATGTTGAGGCTTGCAACATTAACCAAGTGTTGAGCTTAAACACATTTATCAGTAACACCCGCAGGAGCATGCAGCGCTATTATGCTGTGAACCTTATTCCCTGCAGTGCTCATTAAAAGTGCCAGAGATAGTGCGGAGGTCCTTACCAGAGGAGAATCCTTCTCAATAACTCTAATAGATCAGAAAGGCCTAATTTTCTTTCTATTTCATACATCTGCGCTCTGTTGGAGACAGCCCCTCTAGCCCAAAGATGAAGCCACTTACTCTTTTGTTTTGATCTAATAGCAGCTTCCTCAAACTAATCTCTAATCAACAGCATGTGAAGAGCTGCTGCCAGACGGATATGCAGTGAGTTTTAAAGGGTTCTCCAATGCAGCATGGTAGACTTTGATGGATGCGAGTGTGTGATGTGCAGTTTGGTGTCTCAGTTCTTTAACCAGGTGCTGATGCTGGGGAAGACTTCAGTCAGTGATCTGTCGGAACATGTCTTTGACCTAATCCTGGAGCTCTACAACATCGACAGCCATCTACTGCTGTCCGTCCTGCCACAGCTGGAGTTCAAGCTTAAGGTGAGATGGCTTTTTAACGATACATGGCATTATGCTGTTTTTGGGGATCTCCGATAAAACTGTCTGTCTGTGCCTTGAGGTCTTTTTGCTTTTGTGTAATTGTTAGACTGATATTTGGCCATTTTGAGTTTTTCAAAAGATCTATTTCTCTGTTCCAAAATCTAACAACAGCCATTATGAATGTATAATTCCTGTTTTCTGTTTCCAAAATATTTTAGCGAAATAGTGTGCAGAAAAAAAGTGTTTTTTCCCCCATTTTTGGTTTTCATTCATTATTATTATTAATTTACTTATTGATAAAATTATTATACATTATATCAGCCAGTGGCACCTTTGATTTCTTGATACTGGCATTAGCTATTTGAAAATAACTTTTTTGGGCTCAGTGTGTGGTTTTATTTAGATGATAGGGGTCTAATGGTAAACAGAAAATAAATCACGTTTCGGAACGTACCTTGGTTTTGGGGTCATGTTCGATATGAGTTCGGTACAGCAGGAAAAATGGTCACGTTTTAGTTTAGGGTCCAATTCTCACTTTTAACTAATTATTAGCTATGACTTTTGCCTCAAACTATTACTGCTGATTAGTTAGTATGGTTGTTACGTTTAGGTATTGGCTAGGATTAAGGGATGTAGAATATGGACATGCAGAATAAGCCATTTATTTATATGTGCTTTATAAGTACTAATAAATAGTGTTCGACCGATACATTTTTATTTATTTTGATTGCCGATATCTTAGAGCAGGATCTTAGAACGATATAAAGCCGATTTATATTTATTTGAATTAATATTTAACAACATATAATTTGAAAATATATTAAAAAATAAATCTAAAAATTAAACAGACTTACTTTAGATGACAACTTCTTGATTCTGTAATCGTATTACAGTATTTTTCACAAATTGCTTTTTTCTTTCTTTAATATGAATAAAAAGAAAGTAATCACTGTAACCAACTGGGGACACCCTAATATGGCAAGTTTGTGCGCACTGAATCATGTTTTTTCAAATAAAGACAAGGTGTAACTAATTTTACATACAGCACACCATGAAAATAACAGGAATATGACATAGTGGGCAACTGAATATAGCGCAGCATAGTTGGAAATCAAGGGTTTAAAGTTTGACGATCATGCGTGTCCAGTAAAGCTGAACTCAGATCACATCAAGTTCACATCACAGGTCAAAATAAAAGTCCCGCTTCCAACACATCGGCCAAACAGAAAAACTTGTCCACCAATGACGATATTTAAAGTTATTTTGTTATATTTACTATTATTATTTTATTATTATTATTATTATTATTATTATTATTAGTAGTAGTAGTAGTAGTAGTAGTAGTAGTAGTAGTAAGTAATTGTATTTATATTACATTTCTTACATGCATTATATCAGCCATTGGCCCTCAATATTTGAAACCAATATTTGAAACCATATGATTGGTTTATTATTGGGTATCATTTATTGAAGGTCTTGTTAGATTAGGACAAAGTTGAACTACTAAATCTTTCTTTCCCCTTCTAATGTCAGGCTGCTTATTGGTCTAGGTTTGGATGGCTATTTCTAAGAAAGCATAGAAAGCAGGTAGCCCTGTAATTGAGCCTTTATTGAGCCTTTAGGACATCTTTGACAGCTCATGATTAACATCTCACAACACCACGGAAGCTTGTTTACAACTTTTCTTGTGGCCTGTGGGGGTCAAAAACCTTGTGTGTATTAACTGTGGTCAGAACCTGATGACATATGGAGAAGTGTTTAAATGACCAAATAAATTCTGCCTTCTGTGGCTTACCTGAGAATAAATGTGTTAATCTCACAAATGGAAAATTCAGCTCAGTTGTTTGTGAGTTAACTGGAAGTTAATAGAAACTTTTAAGCAATAAAACCCACATCTAATATGGACTTGACATTCCCGAGCGGAAAGATGCTGACATGCTGCGTGAACATGATTACACTTCAGCCAAGTCAATGATCCTTTCTTTCATTTTCTTTCACATGAGATTTAATCCAGCGTGGCCTGAAAGCACAGCATTTTTCAAAAACTAGCGAAGGCGATTACTTTCTATTGTGTTGGTCATGTTATTAAACTTGTACACACTTACAAAAGCAGGTTGAGTTTGTGATTAACGTATGAATGAATGCTATCGGTCTGTTAGGGGCTTGTTGTTCAACGTACCGTATTTGACGTCATGCCTTTATTCTTTTGTTTTGATGCAAAGCACAATGATGACGAGGCTAAATGGGTTCATTCGGGAGGGTTTTGTGTTATAATTAATGGCCATGGGCCTTGTTTCTGCAGTTATATCACCAGGAAATCCTCATGTCTGTTTTGTAGAGCAATGATAACGATGAACGCCTGCAAGTTGTGAAGCTCCTGGCTAAGATGTTTGGTGCGAAAGATTCAGAGCTCGCTTCACAGAACAAACCTCTTTGGCAGTGCTACCTTGGGAGGTACAGCTCACACACCACACATCCAATTACCTGCTTCTTTCTCTACACAAACTGATAAACATTTCAACAGCAAGACGCAGCTGAACGATTTTGACCATCTATGTTTCCTTAGGTTTAATGACATCCACGTCCCTGTTCGACTGGAATGTGTGAAGTTTGCCAGCCATTGCTTGATGAACCATCCAGACCTGGCAAAAGATCTTACTGGTACAAACTGTTCCCGTACTAACTTTCACAACCCTTTTATTTCACGAATGAGCATTAAAGTCAACACGAAACCGAAATGGAACTCCTTTAATTCATATTTATATTAAAATATAATGATAAAAACAAAATAAAAATCCATCCACTGCAAACATTTAACAATATATTGAATTCTATCTATCTATCTTTTAATATATTGAATGCATCACACAATGTTTTGTTTTGTAATGTTTTTTTAAATATATATATGTATATGTGTTTGTGTATATTTGTTAATTTATTTAAAATTTTCAGTTAAATTTGCATAGAAAATTATGTGAATGCACAAACCAAATTGTGCATGTAATTATTTCTTCTGCAGAGTATTTGAAAGTAAGGTCACATGACCCAGAGGAGGCAATTCGACACGACGTCATTGTGTCCATTGTGACTGCCTCCAAAAAGGACCTCGCTCTCGTCAACGATCACCTGCTGAACTTTGTGAAGGAGAGGACTCTAGATAAACGGGTAAGCGCCACGCTCTCTTTGTGCATGTTTGTTTGCTGTATCCTAAACAGTCTTTATTAGTGCTGAGGTCATTTTATTTCATGCATAATATCTGAGGGCCTTTTCTCCCATTAGTACCCCAAACGAACCAGAGACTTTGACATCTTCGCATTCAGGGCAGAGTCGAGCTGGAATACATTAGCTTCTTGTTTCTTTCCAGACACACTCCATTTCTTCTCCCTATAATTTAATCAGCAGTCTCCTTTAGCCACCCGAGCTGGAGGGGACGGAATGATATAAATTGGACTATAACCATTTCTCAGCCTTTTCAAAATGCTTTCAGGGAGAAATTTAATCGAAGAGCCCCCTGTGTTCCTGGACAAATGACACCGCAGTAGTCAAGGCGTATTTCCATCTCATCCTATTACACCTTGTTTGCTTCTGTAGCTTGCCATACATAAGCTGTGGCTTTATATGCAGGAATGGTTATATCGGGCTATTTAGATTCAGCTGTAGCTAAATGGATGTTTTTATGACTTGGTAAAATCTTAAAAGCAGTAATTTCTCTGACATGTTCATGCTGAGGCATAATGTGACTACAGGCTAGATTAAATATGATTTCTTTCTTATTGTATTCATTTTTTACTGTTTTACTGTAGACATGTTCCAAAATGTAGTGAGCTGCCCACCAAGACAACGTTTTTAATCATAATTGGCTATAGATTCTTTTATGAATTCCAGATGATTCGAAAGTTTGTGGTCAGTAAATGTTTTGATGATGATGATGATGATAACAATGTTTTTTGAGCACCACATCAGAATGATTTCTGAATGGTCTTGTGACACTGAATAATGAGTAATGATTTTGAAAATTCAGCTTTGCCATCACAGGAATAAATTACATTTAAAAAAAAACATTAAAATAGAAAACACTTAATTGTAATACTAATAGTTCACAATATTACTGTTTTATTGTATTTTTGATCAAATAAATGCAGCCTTGGTGAGCATAAGAGACTTGTTTTAAAAAAAATTTTTTTTTGCAAACCTTAATTATTATTATTTTTTACTATTTTATTCACTTCTGAAAAGTGTTTAATATTGTATTGTTATGGCTCATTTGATTACATCACTTGCAGTGCGTTACTGGATTAGTAGTTCATTCTCTTATAAAAGTTAAGTACACGGTCTACTGATAATGAAACGTTGTGCTTCAGATAAAATGTAAAGTTTTCTATTTTTTAATTTAATTATTTTTCTAATGCATAAATTTTAAAAAATCAGCAAAACAATAACATCTTGTCCCTGTAAAATATATTTTTTGACTTAAATGGGCTGCTGACCAAGGTGTTTTTATTGCTGCTGGCTCTAGGGTATGATTTTTACACGGGAGTAGAATAATCTCACTGAGTAGAGTTTCTTGTTGTGTGTTATCTTGCAGTGGCGGGTCCGTAAGGAGGCTATGATGGGCCTGGCTCAGATCTATAAGAAGTACGCATTACAGGCGGAGGCCGGCAAAGAGGCAGCCAAGCAGATCTCCTGGATCAAAGACAAACTGCTCCATATTTACTACCAGAACAGCATCGACGACCGGTGAGTAAAGATTAGCAGGAGGTCTTTTAATATTAGTATGATGTCCATGGCTATTTTAAATTCAAGTGGTTTATATATTATGTCAATGGTTAATGCTGCTTCCATTCAGTACTTGGCAAATAAGTCTCGATTTTCTTTGGTCAAAAATGGTCTTTGATGGATTATATACATGGTTATCTATGGTAATGTAATTGTAATTAATTAAGCCTTAAATCATAGTTTGTAAATCAAGTAATTGACTCAGATTTTGATTGAAAATTTTGACTATTGATTGAAATGTTTTCAATGCTTATTTAAACAGCCCAAATCTTAAAGGGGCTATATGTAGAATTCAGAAACCCTTGTTATTAAAGACACCGGTTACCAATAAGTGAATTGCAGCCAGAAACTTGATGTTCGTGCTCGCACTCATGCACACTTGACGGATATCTCTGAATGGGTGTCCTGAGATATCATACTTGTCTTTGCGATGGCCCTAGGCTCTCTAAACTGTGAGTTTTAGCATCAAATATTGAAATGTGCTTCGGAACCTGAAATTACGCTTGAACTTTTTTTTCTTAGAAAGTTTGTGTAGGACCAAAACATTGACACATTTTTAAGTTGCATAAGTTGCAATTTCAAAAATGCTGCTTTTTCGTGTTGGTTTAAGATGCTATTGAAAAAGAGTGCTGGTTTCTGACAGGCTTTGAATGTGCCATGAAGTTTGTAAGATATATACAATATAGTGACAACACAACACTGGAATTACCGATAACATCGGGGGAGGGGGTGTTTTGAATGCGCACTTTCGCTATTGAATTTGCGATCACGTGTACTCTGTGTATAGGGAGCGGCGGTACTACTGACCACACATTTTACAAGATATTAGTCAATGACGCTTCAGGATATGTTGCACACCAAATCCTCCGCCATTGTCCTGTCAGTCATCTCTCCTTACTCTCGTCACATAAGTGAAATTTGACTCTGCAGTTCGTACTGTATGAAGCAGACCAGGCGCTTTCAGTTTAAAATTGTAGTGTCTGTTATACAACTGAACTAAATGGTTTTTATTTCTATAAAAAAGCAAAAAGACAGTGGGTGCAGTGCCACAGTGGCCAAGTAATGTAATCGTGTATGGCCGACCACCTTGTAACACTGGTAATACCGACTACCGCAGCAAGTCTACAGTAAGAGCTTGTTATAAAGCTGGATCTCCTGTATGAAGGAGCTCTGCTGGGTAATTGAACTTTATAAGATATTTCGCAAGTTGTTGGAATTTAAGGACCACTGGTGGACAGAGGATTTGAGATGGTGCAGTTTACAGAGAAACCTCTTCGACGGTACTGATGCCGTGGCACGTCCTCGACATTAAAAATCCAGTCATGTTTTTAAGGCTTGAGGCGACTTTTAGATTCATTGACAGCCAGTGGGCATGTTTCTCAAATGAGAACATAGAAAAATGACCTCTGAGAGTCTGTGTGCTTTGGCTAAAAGCAAGAGGACTGTGAAAATCCTCAGCTTGAACCTGTGTTGAGTGATTCTGCAGAGCTGAAGTCAAGGCCAGTCATAAAGAAAGAATAGTGATGTCACCAGACAGACGCTTGCTAACACAGATTCAGTAACGCATTGCTTGGTGCCTGTTTATATAATGCATTATAAGGCTGTTATATTGCACATTGTGGGCTATGTGAATATTTTACACATTTTAATGCATTGTCTTTTTATAAAGGGTTTTAATTATAGTTGGTAAAATTGTTGCAGCAGTTAAATTATTAGATTTTTAATTTGCAGTGATGGCTAAAAATGATACAGATAATATTACTATGGTGGCTATATTCATAAACTCTTTTGCTGAAAAATAAGGGCATATTGATTTTATTTCCATACCATTCAAAATAATTGTTCAAAGAGAATTGAAAATCATACTTGTAAACTTGAGGCAAACTTGATCTAGGTTAACCAGCTACTTATCTATATCTTGAAGATGTGGCTTTGTAAGATTTTTGCTATGTTTTTGGGAAGTCTCTTGTGCTCACCAAAGATACATTTATTTAATAGAAAAATGCAGTCCTGTAATGTTGTCAGTATCACTCGATCCTTCAGAAATCATTCTAATATGCTGATTTGGTGCTGTAGGAAACTCAAAGCGAAGACCAGGAGACTTGGTCGAATTTTCAGCAGGATTCTTTATTGAGAAGACGAGCTGTCGGTAGCTGCAGTCATCAAGTCTAACTACGGCAGTGCACATTGTAGTTTATATAGATAGATTGTAGGAGGCAGTGCTTAGAAATGGAGACAAAGCACCAGACTGACGACCTTAAATGCTAAATTCAAGGTAGTCTACCTTAGTTTTTCATGTTATGTTATGCAAGGACATAAAATCAGCAGATGTTAAACATTCTTAAATTTGTAATCCCACAGTGCTCAAGAAACATTATTATTATGAGTGTTGAAAACAGTTGTGCTGCTTGCTTAATATTTTCATTGTTCACACGTTAGTTTAGGATCCAATTCTCACTATAACTATTAACTACAACTTTTGCCTCAAACTCGTAATTACTTCTTATTAATAGCTAGTAAGTTAGTTGTTAAGTTTAGGTATTGGGTAGGATTAAGGGATGTAGAATAAGGTCATGCAGAAAAAGACATTAATATGTGCTTTAAAAGTACTAATAAACAGCCAATATCCTAGTAATATGCATGTTAATAATCACCTAGTTAAAGGCAGGGTAGGTAGGATTTTTCTAAAAAAAAAACATTCCAAATTTGTTTAAACTGTCTTTATATACCAATACATAATTAAAATGTAAGTACTCTGAAAAAAATCGAGTGTCTGTAGACCTCTCACGACTGTTGTAAACACAGCTAATTATTTCCATTCACTCCACCCCCTCCCTTCTGAGCTCCTTCCAAAGCCACGCCCCCAAAACACATGAACGCCAAACGCTCAGGCTCAGCTGGAAGACGCATTTATTTACCTGAGACGAGTGGAGAGGAAAGAGCGCAGTGCATGCAGTGACATCATGTCAGAATCACATGTAATAAAATACCTAACTTTATCACTATGAATATAAACAAATAAGATGGCTTTTAGTACTCACTATCAAGCTAGCATATCGATACTGGTAAAGTTTAAAATATATTTTGTTTGATTCGGTAACGAGCTATATTTATAGGTAATGAGCTATATTTATAAGGCAAAGCTAAAAACAGGTTGCATTGATACACGTTTTTCCATTACCATCAGTTACACTGTGATGAAGGTGAATTTTGTGTAAGATTCTTAACATATGGTGTTTTGCGAGTTTCCATGATGAAAACATTGTTGACTCTGATGAGGACTACACTCCGGAGACAAGTACCGCATCGTCGGTTCGAGGACAGGTCCGGGGTCGAGGGCGAAGCAGAGGAGTGCGCGCATATGGGCAGATCTTGTAGCAACGGGGTGGTAGCCATGGTTGCGAGAGAGACTGACAGTCGCCCAAACCAATCAATTGTTTCGTCCCGGATGGAAATAATGAGCTGTGTTTATTGCAGATTAAAAGGTCTACAGTCACTCGATTTTTATACTCTCTTTTTCAGAGCACTTACATTTTAATTATGTATTGGTATATAAAGACAGTTTAAACAAATTTGAAAAAAAGTTTTTTTGAAAAATCCTACCTACCCTACCTTTAATGGTGAGAATTGGACCCTTAACTAAAGCGTTACCTTTTTGTGGAAACCATAATATATTCAGAATTCTTTGAATTGAAAACAACAGCATTTAGAACAGCAAAATAACTTTTAGTTATTTTGAAATCGGTAGTCTGTATCAGCTGCAAAAATCCACCAAAGATGACCACAGATTCTCTTCACTTTAAACCCAAGAATGGAGCCACAGGATGAAATGCAGAGATGGTCTCGCAGTTCGGGCTCACAACTTGTTTCACTTCTTTTCAAATTTAAATGCACATGCTGAGTTAATTTGCGGTCATTGTTTGAAACATGATTCCTTATCCCGTCTTGTAATCATTTCTGACCTTGTTGATGTTTTTTGTGCTCTGCAACCAAAGTACTTTTCATTTTCAAGCTTTCATGGCGTGTTGCATGCAGCTTGTTCAGATTACCCATTTGAACTCCTCACTGATGAGCTGGTTTATAATGTTATTGCATTATTAAAGCATGCGATGACAACTGTGTGCAAATGCAATTTCGTTTTATGATTGGGTCATCAATTTGAGATTTGAGCTCACTCGAATGCTGTCTAAGCTCAGTTAAATTTGGGTAATGACATGTCAAAGAAAACAATATGCAATCTCAAAAGAATGTAAATGAAAAAAAATTAGAGATATATATAAGAGATTCAATCTGATTTGATTTTTTCGCTAGGTTGCTTGTGGAGAGGATCTTCGCCCAATATCTCGTGCCTCACAATCTAGAGACTACAGAGCGAATGAAGTGCCTATATTACTTGTACGCCACATTGGATGGAAATGCTGTCAAGTAGGTGCAGTAATTCTTGTTTTATTCATCTAAAACATCTGCTTGTGCAGAAATTGAGTAGATGATTTTGAACCATGCAACCTGCAAACAAAAAGCCCCATTCTGTTAAACATTGTTTAATTTCGAAATGCATCATGTTATGGAAGTAAAATTGTTTCATGATGTTTTTAATGGAAAATAGGATTTTATAAGGTGCTTGTGGGTCTGAAAAGAGTTTATGAAGATGTATTTGCAGACATGGAATGTTGATTGTGGTTGTTGTGGTCTATCTCTCCTATAGAGCTCTGAATGAAATGTGGAAGTGTCAGAACATGCTGAGACACCATGTCAAAGATCTTCTGGATCTTGTTAAACAGCCAAAAGTTGGTTTTTCCTCTCAGTTGTTTGGTTTTGGTTATAGCTTTTCTGATTTCTCTATATTACATGTTGTACTCCTGGTTGAACATTCTTGAATTCCTTTATCCCCCCAGTCTGACTCTTACAACAAGGCCGTGTTCTCAAAGGTCATGGTTATCACAAGTAAGTCGTGTTTGTTCTCTGCAGTGCTGTTAGATTAATCTCCTGTCAAATACAATCAGCTTTTTGTGTAAGAAAAACGTTCACTGAGGGGGAAACATCTCTCCGTCTCCATCTCTGTGTTAAAGAAAACCTGCCAGACCCGGGGAAGACGCAGGACTTTGTGAAGAAGCTCGCTCAGGTTCTTGAGGAGGACGAGAAGATCAGAAAGCAGCTGGAGACTCTCGTGAGCCCATCCTGCTCGTGTAAGCAGGCCGAGGTCTGCGTGGTAAGAACCGTATTTCTTCGCCTTGCAGAAAAATCTGTTTTTTATCTTTTGTAGTTTAAGTTGTCTCAGTTTGTGGCTGTGTTTGCACTCCACAGAAAGAAATCACCAAAAAACTGGGCAGCCCCAAACAGCCCAGCAACCCTTTCCTAGAGATGGTGAAGTTTTTATTGGAGAGGATAGCACCCGTTCATATCGACACAGAGTCTATCAGGTACATTAAGACTTTTAAATACCGGGAATAAATGTACCATAATTTGCGCGCTGTCTCACTGCTTCCTCTCTTTCTGCAGTGCACTTATCAAACAAGTGAACAAATCTATAGAAGGAACTGCTGATGATGAAGATGAGGGAGTCCCGACTGAGCAAGCAATCAGAGCCGGCCTGGAGCTTCTGAAAGTAAATAAACCTCTACTAGGCCCATTACCGCATTGGACTGTGTCCGTGCCGCTGTTAAATCCCATTAGCACAGAAACATACATGCATATCAATATTTGGATTGAGTCAGATTTTTTTCTGAATTTGTTGATCCAGTATAGCTACTGGGTTTATTTATTTTCATTTTATTTATTTGTTTTTATTTTTAATACATTTGGTGTCTTCTTTATCCAAAGCAATTTACATTGAATTTAAGGGTACATTTTTCAGTTTATGTGCTAGCGCCATGGTCTACTATTTTATTTTTATTTTTATTTTATTGTATTCTATTTTATTATTTTATTTTATTCCTCCAATTCAGATGAACCATTAATTCAACCAAACAGTTATTGTTTGATTCAAATGTTACATATAAGAATTAAATCACTATGAAACATCTGGTAACATTACCAAGAATATGTGCAAACTGTTTCAATGAATTGATTAAAACTTGATTCACCTATTCATGTACTGAGTCAAACTTGCCAATACTACTGTATTTTAAATGAGAAACAGACCATCTTTAGAAATATTAACGGCCCAATAAAATGCCAGCAGACAATATCATTCAGACTTTAATATACACATTTAATAGAATGTAAACTCTTTTTATTATTAATTTGTTGGTATGTGTTCATTGGTGTACTGAAGTGTCTTTACGCCCCTCAGGTCCTGTCCTTCACTCACCCTGTGTCGTTTCATTCTGCCGAAACCTTCGAGTCTTTGCTGGGCTGTCTGAAGATGGACGATGAAAAGGTTGCAGAGGCCGCACTGCAGATCTTCAAAAACACTGGCAACAAACTGGAGGAGAGCTTCCCACACATCAAATCGTAAGTTTGAGTCTGTCTCATGGACCCCACGGGCTGTTCAGAAGAGCACATCTGGGCTTTCGTTCTAGAGGAGTGATGCTGCTCGAATTGTTCCACCACTTCAAACGTTTTAATCATACTTATATTTATTGAAGACCATTTCTCATTTTGTGATTTCTGAGATGCTCTGCCGCTTGAAATTGGAAAACCATTTTCTATTGTGCTGTACAGTCATCCATAAAGTGGATGTTGCCATTCACTTCTGCCTGTTTTACTTCTTTTTGCCCCCTAGAGTCCTGTTACCAGTACTGCAGCAGAAAGCAAAGAAGGGTCCTCCTCGCCAGGCCAAATATGCCATCCACTGTATCCATGCCATGTTCTCCAACAGAGATACACACTTTGCACAGATATTTGAGGTAAGATTGTGAGGAATAGTCTTGATGTCTAAAATATATCTGGAATAATGTTTTTGTAATTTTGCTGTTCCTCTGAAATGACTTTCCTTTTTGGCTAATGTGAACGAGACCTTCACATGTTCACTTTAAAATTTTACCTGGATGCCTGACATTCTAACCAATTCTTTCTCCCACAGCCTCTGTATAAGAGTCTAGACACAGACAACATGGAACAGCTCATCACCCCTTTAACGACACTGGGACACCTGGCCATGCTGGCCCCGGAACAGTTTGCAGCTCCGCTCAAATCTTTAGTGGCCAATTTCATCGTTAAAGACCTGCTAATGAACGACCGGGTAAATTACTGCACTGCTCATTACTGTTTCCGCAATAAAGCCTGAATTTTGATGAGAGGACACAGCAATCAGTGTGATGCACTGCATAGAAATGCACATTTTTATATCTCCCCTTCTGGTGAAGTAGTGCAGAATGCGAGGACTCAAAATTAACTCAGAAACTTGATGTATAAACGCCTCTGGATTGCTTCACTGTAACATACATTGTGAACCCAGAGTTATTTTTTTGTAAATAAACATTTGTGTATTTTCTGGCCATTACAGGATGGGCATAAATTATAAAAATAGAATATACATATAAATTAAAAGTAAATAACTTATAGTAAATATATTTTTGACTTGGATATATTACTGTTCCAATGTAGAATATTCCAATATTTAAAAAAAAAAAATATTCCAATATCATAATACCAATAATAAATATTACATTTTATATATATATATATATATATATATATATATATATATATATAATTTGTATTTTTTTATTTAAGTATATTTTGGATTGAAATGTTACTGAAAAAATATGCCAAAAATAATAAATAGAATATTCATTTGATTAAATGTTAATATTTGTTTATAAAGCCTCAAGGGAAATCTTTGTGTGTGTGTGTTCTAACTTCAATATAAATAATGACTGTTCTTAAGGTTAGTATGAACATGAACTAACATGGGAAAAAAATAACAAAAACATTAGACATTTAAATTGTTAATCACAATTATTTGTATAACAATGAATCATCAGCCAAAGTTTCATGATCGTGAAAGCACTGCTGATAATGAATACCATAGCCGGTCAAGAGAGCAGCATTAAATATGCATGTGTTGTTTATTTGCCTGTAGCATGAACTAATTTAGACTCATTTAATTAATGTGATTTTATGGGTGTGTGCTTGCTTAAGGCTCAAATCAACCCAGTATAATTATGAGAGTAAATGCCTTAGAAAGTTCAGAACGTATCAAACAGATGAGATCCCGTTTACTGATCTCATTTGATTGACCTTGTGGGCACATATTTATTTAATTTTGCAGCAGTTTTAAATCAAGTCGTGTGCTTTAATACACATAGACGTGTGACACATCATTTGTCTCCTCGCCTCTATTACAAGCAGTGTGCTTATTTTTAGTTGTAGCCTTGTTAGCAAACTTTCAGACCAAGCAATAAAGGGTTCTCCACACTCTCTGGTTTTTGAGGCATCTGATACTGATCTAGATTTTCTGTTTGCTGCAAAGATTGCTGGCAAGAAAACCACCAAGCTGTGGGTGCCGGATGATGAAGTCTCTCCTGAAACATTGGCTAAGGTGAGACGCTCCGTAAATAAATCACAACTTCAGCTAAGATTTGTCTTTTACTATTTATTATTCATTTTCCCAGAGTAAATCACATCTCAGTCTGTATTGCATTGATTCCCAACAGATATGGCTAGACAGGTTCTTCTTTTCATCTTTTAGGTTTTTTTTTTTTTCACCTTCAAATAGGTGTCATTATATTTTAAATAAATAACACCTAAGCTTGCAGTCTCAGGAGATCCTAGTTACTAGCGAGTAAATTATGAGTTTAATGTTCCTCTGTCTGTGTGTGTTTCAGATTCAGGGTCTGAAACTGATGGTCAGGTGGCTGCTCGGCGTGAAGAACAACCAGAGTAAATCTGGCAACTCCACTCTGAGAATGCTGACGGCTATCCTGAGCAGCGATGGGGATCTGACGGAGCAGGGCAAGATGGGGTGAGTGGCACTTTGAGTCAATGCCCTAAATGCATAGTTCCAAACCCTTCACTAGTGACTACCATGAGCAGTGATGCAAAATAAAAAATATAGGTAAATTTCATGGTTTTAAGAGCACTCAAAAACAGCATTTTTTACACTACGACAAATAAACACTACCGTTCAAAAGTTTGTAAAGATCCCGTAAGATTTTTTGTTTTTGAAATAAGTCTTATGCTCACCAAGCCTGCATTTGTTTGATCAAAAATAGTGAAATTATTAGAATTTAAAATAACTGTTCTCCATTTTAAAATATTTTAATATACAATGTATTCATGTGATCTTCAGTGTCACATGATCCTTCAGAAATCATTCGAATGTGCTGATTTTGGGCTCAAGAAACTTTTCTTATTATCAACGTTGAAAGCAATTGTGCTGCTTAATATTTTTATGGAAACCATTATACATTTTTCAGCATTCTTGGGTGAATAGAAAAACAGCATTTGTTTGAAATAGAAACAGTTTGTACATTACACATTTCTTTGCTGTCACTTTTGATGAATTGAATGCATCCTTGCTGAATAAAAGTATTAATTTCTTTCAGTTTTTTTTTTAATTTGTACCGTTTTTTTCTTTTAAAAAATCTGACTGACTGACTTTTGAACAGTAGTGTAAGATAAAATCGTCAAAAGTTAAAATGTATGGTTTTGTTTAGAATTTAATGTATAGTTTTTACAAATGTATTAATTATAACCCCCCCCAACTCATACTGGGGGGTCCCAGTCTGTTACATGTGCTTTACCAAAAAGGCTGGATATTATACTTTCATTTTAATAGGAAACTCCAACATCACAATAAATTCATGAACACTTTAGCTGGAAAATGATGGCATACATGGCAAAACATTACTGATGCTTTTATTTGTATGTTGTGATGTGGGAGTGATTTTATGTGCTGGCTTTCTGTGTGTGGGTGTACAGGAAGCCGGACATGTCTCGTCTGCGGCTAGCAGCCGGCTGTGCGATTCTTCGTCTCGCTCAGGAGCCGTGCTACCATGAGATCATCACCCTGGAGCAGTACCAGCTCTGCGCCCTCGTTATCAACGTAAGACCCATCGCCGGCTCCTTATCTGACTGCATATTGGTCTAATGTCCAAAAAAAACATTGTTTTAATGGGTTACTCTGCTCTGACTAACAGGCTGGTTGGTTTTTTAGTGATTCACTGTATTCCTGGTCACCTGCCACGCTTTGAAGTCTTATCTGATGTGCAGGTTATGATAAACATATCTTTGAGGAAGCCTCACTAAGGGTCACTTAACTTTTAGCTGCAAACCGACCGTTAAAATCAGAAGTCAGCTTCCAAATAATGCCTCTCTTATTGCAGATGTAGCCTCAGTATGAATGTCCATTCACAATCCATTTTACTTTTATAAGATGGATGACTATTTCAGAGTACAACTGGATGTTTAAGCAGAAAAAAACCAGGGTGGGAATTAATTGGATTGTTGAAAGTGGGTGTTTCATATTAAAATGGAGCCAGACCAAATGTATGTTTGACCAAAACCAAAGCTTAAGCAGGATATGCAGGCTGTTAGATAATATTGCTAACTGACAGCCAAAAAGTGACATCAGAAGAAAAATATAGCGGTTTCAGAGGAAGGAACCAATCAGTCTTTCACAGCAAGTCTAAATATGTGTATTAAGAAATTAATTGGGGGTCCATTTTGATTTCAGGTTGATCTGTACAGGAAACAAAAACATTGTAGGTTAAACCCTGCAGGAATGGACAGCGTTGCACAAACCTGGTGGTGGCACCTAACACTAGGTCGCTGCAAGGTTATTGTTCCTGGAGTGTTTTGTAAACTGTTGATGAAAAGCATCAGCTAAATGACTTATTAGGAACTAATGAGTGCTCTTGTCTTTCTCAGGACGAGTGCTATCAGGTGCGACAGGCCTTCGCCCAGAAGCTGCACAAAGGCCTGTGCAGATTGCGTCTGCCGCTCGAGTACCTGGCCGTGTTCACGTTGTGTGCCAAAGACCCGGTGAAGGAGCGCAGGGCGCACGCCCGTCAGTGCCTGGTCAAAAACATCAACTTGCGCAGGGAGTACCTGAAACAGCACGCAGCAGTCAGCGGTAAGGACAGTCCGTCTAAATCCTGCTCTAAAGACAAAGCTAGAATCAAGAAACTGTTCTTATTCAGTATATTTGGTTAATTAATTATTATTTGAGGTGAGGGTGTGAGGGCGCTTTTAAAAGCTAAAAGAATCATTCCGGAATCAAAAGCAGAATCAAATTCCTTATTAAAGAGGCACACACATGTGGTGTGTTTGTGTGCTAGTGATCTTTATTAGTTAATATTCATGCGTCCAGCACACTGAAATCTTGAGATGCTCTGTTGAACTGTTCATCAGGGTCATTATGCTGAAGACTCTGTTGTTATGTCTGTCCTGTCAGGTGGATTATCCAGTCCGTCGTGTTGGTTTCTTCATCTGTTGCTTTTGGAATAATTTGTTAGTTTCAGACCCTTTGAGAATGTGAACCTTTTCCAATTATAATTCATATTCATGAACCAGAGTACAAACCCATGCTATTGTCAAATATTGTGGGACCTGGAAAATGTCCAGGATTTTATAATACTCACATAATGTGTGTGTGTGTACTGCAGAGAAGCTGATATCACTCCTGCCGGAATATGTGGTGCCATATGCAATTCACCTTTTGGTCCATGACCCAGACTACGTGAAAGTCCAGGACATTGAGCAGCTCAAAGACATCAAAGAGTGAGTCCACACGAGCTCCACCGGCTTCTCTTCCATCTTTAATCTGAGAACGTTTATCTCTTCATTAGGTTGTCATTTCAAGCTTTGGATGAGATATTTGTTACCAATATGTGCAGCTTGTTAGATGTTTGGCTGGCTGCCGAAAACACTGATAAATGGTGTTCCAGAGTTGCCATCTGCCTTTAATCTTGAAAATGATGTTTCTCTCTCCCTTCCTCTCTCTCGCTCTCTCATATCTTCTCTTTCCCTTCAGGGCTTTATGGTTTGTTTTGGAAATCCTAATGGCCAAAAATGAAAACAACAGCCATGCGTTTATCAGGAAAATGGTGGAAAACATAAAACAGACAAAAGATGGACAGTGTCCGGATGATCCCAAGATTAATGAGGTCCGTCTTGTTTGAAGGATGCATTGCTTTTTTCATGTGGCTATTCAAAAGTTGTTCTAACAGGGAAAACCTTAGAAATGTAAATGATTTTCAGAACTGGACATTTATGAAGTACTGACAAAACTTGTCAATGTCTATAGTCATAAATATTTTATACCGTTATATCGCCCATGCCTATATAAATGTTTTTATTTACACTGTCCTTAATTATCTCTCTTCTGTCTCTTTCTCCTCTCCAGAAACTGTACACAGTGTGTGATGTAGCCATGAACATCGTCATCTCCAAGAGCACCACATACAGTCTCGAGTCGCCTAAAGATCCTGTACTGCCTGCACGCTACTTCACACAACCGGACAAGGTGCTTAACTGCTGCCTTTCTGCTGAACTGCTGCAGGACTTAGTTGTTGAAATACTAGGGAATTTTTATTTTATTTTATTTTTTTTGGATTATGGGATTTTTTTTTTTGCTAGGAAAGTGGATGGGGAGAGAGAGTCAGTATAGGATTGTGACTGGATTTGAACCCATATCTCCCATAAACACCAGCTCTTAATTTATGTATCATGAACCATACACGTTTCTGCCCTGGAGTGGAAAAGTCACAGAAATGTATGAAATCTTAGAGTAATTGAAACGTCTGTACTGTATAGAACATTTTCTTGTTTCTTTTTCATTTTCTTTTGTGCGTCTCAAAAAAAGAAAAAAAAACCTTAACATCTTTATCTAGTCAGAAGTCATAGAAATTTTGATTGGTTAGCAAGTGTGGAAGACCTGCTGCTGGTACAGACTTTAAATCAGTTTCAAAAAAATGTCTGTTCAAAATGATTTTTCTCCCACTCGTTCACTATATCTTTCAATGTCCTCGCTGCCTTTCAGAATTTCAGTAACACAAAAAACTATCTGCCTCCTGAGATGAAGTCGTTCTTCACCCCAGGAAAGGTACATATTTGCCTTCTATTCTGTGCTTTTAACCTTCTTCAGTCCAATAGGACTGTGAGATTGACTGCCTGATTCTCTCCGCAGCCTAAGGCAGCAAACGTGCTGGGCGCCGTGAACAAGCCTCTGTCCGCCACAGGAAAACTGCAGACCAAACTCTCACGAATGGAGACCATCAGCAATGCCAGCAGCAACTCCAACCCCAGCTCTCCCGGCCGCAGTAAAGGACGGTTAGTGTCACAAACACACATACATGTGAGCTAATTGTGTTTGTGTTGAGGAGGAAGGCAAGGCAGCACTCGATTACGAAAGATCGTCCTTTCTACTAGAGATGGGAAGTCTCATTCGTTCTCATTCATCAAGTTCGTTTTTTGATGAAGCAATTCAAAAAACGATTCTCCAGTTTACATTTGCATGCAGATTACACAAAAGTAGTACAGTTAATGTTCTTTTTTTGTAGTAAACAATTTTTGGTTCAAAAATACTGTTCATCGCCATGTCTGGGTAGTCTACCTTATATTTGAGAAGTGTACAAACGCTTTGCAGTTTGTTTAAACCAATTAATTAACAAGCCATGTAAAAGCAGTTTGTTTGTAATCTGACCTCACTATAGGTTGTTGGTAGCCTGGAAATCCAGACCTAAATCTAAAAGATTAATGGTCTGGCGTCGACTAATGAAAATCGACCAGCTCGAGGGGCGGCACCAAGTATGCATTTGAAAATCTCGCTGCACGCAATAGGATAACACTACGACCAATCACAACAATAAACCCCATACGCTTAGCTACCAGCGGAGCTAACTGGTAGATTAGACTCTTACCATATCCGGTCGGCAAAACAGCAAAAACATCCTTCTTGCAAAGGAACGATTCGAGCGCCGTCTTCTGTTCCTGTTTTAGATAAAAAGCCAAGTCTAACTCGTTCATTGTAGCGGCCAAATCCGTTTCAAACAACTGGTGTTCATCCATAGCCATCTTGCAACGTTTACTAATGACTTCGACGTCACAGCGCTGTCGTCATCTGTTTAGCTCGCCTCTGGCCCGCCTATATCAGATTACCCGATGTGATTGGTGCAGCTCAGATCGAGGGGCATATTTAATGAGCATCATTACTCTACACCAGAGTAACTCGCTGAGCAAATTCAACTTGTGCTCTCACGAGAACTCTGGATTACCAGGGTAGGTTGTAGGGGAAAACACCATATCATGGCTAGAGATAGCTTTTGCTCTTTATGCTCTGAATGCAAGAAACAACACATCTAACCAGCGATTTTGAAAATATGTAGTTTAGCACATTCCTAAAAACGACATATTTGTTGCATGATCTGTTCAGTAGCATAAATTTGATCCAGATGTCCTGTAAAACCAATGGTGGTGTGCATAAATACACAAGTGTTATAAATAACATTTGACACACTCCCTCTCTTAAAACTGTAAATATTGTTGTAAACACTGAGCTGTCTGCAGTTTGATCTCAAACCTCATCTGAATCCATTTTATGTTATTAACACAAATTGTCATACTGCAAAGTCTGGCTGTGGTATTAACATCCTGCTGTGGACTAAACAAGCTCTATTGAGGTCACAGTGCTTTGTAATCATACCGCCTTTCAGCTTCCACACGAGTGAAAGCAGGAAAGGTAGGTGTGCGGTGGCTGTCTCCAAGTCACTGGGTTATTGAATAGATGTCATTGAGATTCTTTTGAATGGAGTGTTTTATGTGTCTGCGTCACGAAGGCACAATAATTGCTGTTTCCTTTTACCTGTGCTACACTGAAAGAGCACTCTGGGGATGTACTGTTCAATGGCATTGACATGATTCATGCCGTCCTTTCTAGATTTACAATGGCCAAACTCGTAGCTGTCTTTATAATGTGACCAAGACTAACTGATGAGAAATGCCTTGAATTTTGTCATACTTTGAGTCTTTTATTTTTGGTTTCTTCACATTCTTCAATTAGTAGCTCATGGCCTTTAACGAGATTTAAAAAAAAATTCAAAGAGTAACTTGTCTCGCATTACATGTGCATTTCTTTTCTCACCCCAGACTGGACTCGGCTGAAGTGGACCACAGTGAGAATGAAGACATTTCAATGAAGAGCCCGTCTGAGACAGAAAAGCCCGGCAGGGGGCGCAAGCGAGGCGCAGCAGCCAGCCAAGACGACAAGGGCCAGGAGTCCAAACCCAAGCGGGGCCGGAAGAAAGCAGCCAACACGAGCACTGATGATGCTGAGGACCAGTGGGGCGAGGACAGCAGCATAGCAGAGCCGACCATGGAGACCGAAGACGAACAGAACAGCCCACCCAAGAAGGGGCGGCGAGGACGGCCGCCCAAATCAGCAGCCGCAAAGGACGAGACACCCAGCAAGGGCAGGAGGGGTCGCAGGAAGGCTGCTCCACCTGTAGATGAGGAGAATGAGGAAGAGCAGCAAGAGGAAGAGGAGGAGGAAGAGGATGACGCAGGCAGTGAGAATATGGAGGTGAAGCCCAAAGGCAGACGAGGACGGAAACCAAGGTGAGTGGCTGCCTGCATGCACTTCTGTTCTTTTTCATCTTATTATCATTATCATTGATCATATATACTGTATATGACAATCAAGTGTCAGTGGCTTTGGAACATCGGGAGAAGACATGAAGAATTTTGACGAGAATTGAAGGTTTATATAGCCTTCAACCTAATATTGGAAGTTTTTATTGGTTGCTCCTTGAATGTTGCAAAGCAACTAGCGATGGTACGACAAAACACCTTTTTTTTGTATGTGAATGCTGTTTTACGTGAATATTACAACACGAGGGAAGCACAAAGCTTTGTTTACAAAAGAAAGTAGAGGTTGCGACCATGGAAACATTTGGATTCATGCTGAATGAGAGCGGCACATACATTTAAGCCATTTGTCGGCTTTGTATTCTGTTTTGCGATCTGGTAATTTTCCACGAATTTAGAAAAACGCTGTAGGACAGATACATTTTTAAGGCCCGTTCACACCAAGAACGATAACTATAAAGATAACGATTAAGATATAGTTCTAAAAATCATTTGCAGTATTAAAGAATAGCAGAGTTCACACCACATCTATAACGATAATGGCACAGAGAAACAATATCGTTGAAATTCCTTTCAGAACGATTTTATCCAGCTGATGAATGATAAAAACATTGACAGCCATTCAGAATCCATCCTGCTGTAACAAGCTCGAGGAAGTGACAGACCAGCACACGCTTAGAATAAACAGAACAATATCGTCCGCTGGTGTGGACGCTAATATAGTTATCTTTATAGTTATTGCTCTTGGTGTGAACGGGCCTTTACTTGTACATCAAATTCTATTTAACAGTTTGTGCTTCTTTGGTAAAGCAGTAAAGTTTATTTGTGTAGCACATATCACACCCCTGTAATTTAGTTTTGCTTTCTCTGGCAGCACATCAAATAGGCTATAGCTTAAATGTCTCTCACCTGCGGAAGATAAAATTAACTCTTCATACCTTTTACAACAAGTGTCATTTGCTTTGGAACTTCGGGAGGATGAAGAAAAATGGAGTCTTAAGACATGAAGATATTAGACAAGAGATGGTATCTGTCCTGCTCATGTCCCAAATCTCTCTCAGAGTGCTATTTATGATGACACATTTATCTTTGTGGGGAAATATAAAACAAATGTATTTATTTATTCAACTTTATTATATTATTTAGGTTACCATTATTTACTGATATTTATTTCAATGTTTCACAGGCTGAAGTGTGTTATATATGTATATTTATGTATATATCCATAAACGCATACGTGTGTATATATATATATATATATATATACAGTGAGGAAAATAAGTATTTGAACACCCTGCTATTTTGCAAGTTCTCCCACTTGGAAATCATGGAGGGGTCTGAAATTGTCATCGTATGTGCATGTCCACTGTGAGAGACATAATCTAAAAAAAAAAATCCAGAAATCACAATATATGATTTTTTTAACTATTTATTTGTATGATACAGCTGCAAATAAGTATTTGAACACCTGTCTATCAGCTAGAATTCTGACCCTCAAAGACCTGTTAGTCTGCCTTTAAAATGTCCACCTCCACTCCATTTATTATCCTAAATTAGATGCACCTGTTTGAGGTCATTAGCTGCATAAAGACACCTGTCCACCCCATAAAATCAGTAAGAATCCAACTACTAACATGGCCAAGACCAAAGAGCTGTCCAAAGACACTAGAGACAAAATTGTACACCTCCACAAGGCTGGAAAGGGCTACGGGGAAATTGCCAAGCAGCTTGGTGAAAAAAGGTCCACTGTTGGAGCAATCATTAGAAAATGGAAGAAGCTAAACATGACTGTCAATCTCCCTCGGACTGGGGCTCCATGCAAGATCTCACCTCGTGGGGTCTCAATGATCCTAAGAAAGGTGAGAAATCAGCCCAGAACTACACGGGAGGAGCTGGTCAATGACCTGAAAAGAGCTGGGACCACCGTTTCCAAGGTTACTGTTGGTAATACACTAAGACGTCATGGTTTGAAATCATGCATGGCACGGAAGGTTCCCCTGCTTAAACCAGCACATGTCAAGGCCCGTCTTAAAGGGTCATTTCACCCGTGGAGACATGAATGTGTATTGAAAGTGGGTCATTTATGTAGAAGAAATGTGAAATTATTTTTGAATTTGGAGCTTTCTAGACTGAGAAAAGCCAGAAAATGTATGTTTGGCTTATGTGGATGAAAGACAACAACTCCCAGAATGCACTTGCTTCGCTGCCCTACAAGGCCACTCCCAAGCCACGCCTACCGGTAAGACAGCGCACAGTTGAAAACAAAAACATCAAGGCAAGGCTAGGCTACGAGTGAGTCTCCGTGACGAGTTTGCCCAAAATGTCCGGGATTCGGCTTTTGCGTTCTACAGTCGCCATTCATCATGTTTACTGTGGCGAGCAGGACGAGGCTGAGGGGCGCGGGAGAACGGCGCGAGGCCGGTGGCGTGATTACTGACGACCGACACCTGTGAGGCACTGTTTTCTCGTATCTCGCACGGAGGAGCAGGTATTTTCTTAGCAATGGTAAAACACACATCAACCGATCACGCCACCGGCCTCGCGTCTTTCAACCAATCACGCCACCGGCCTCGCGTCTTTCTCCCGCGGCGCTAGCCTCGTCCTGCTCCCTGTATTACTGTGATTACTGATGAAGCGCGCCTGTGAGATGCACCGGTCTCATGGGCTATCTCTCACGGAGGTGCGGGTATTTTCTTAGCAATGTTAAAACGCAAATCAACCGATCACTTGTTTAGCATTCATGTAAACATTACATTCAGATTCACCAATCGGGGTGAATTCAGTTAGATTGAAACAAAAGGTGAGCATGTAAACAATGGATGGCGACCGCAGAAAGCAAAAGCTGAATCCCGGACATTTTTGTCGATCTCGACGGCCGGACATGTCCGGGAAATAGAGTATGGTAACCCCTACTACTCCGCTTTCTTCGTCCCTGCAGTGTTTTCTGCAGGTTTCTGCCGTTGAAATCAAATGCACTCGCACTGATCTGTGATAGGTCTGTTAGCGCATTAGGTCCAACCCCCTATGGGCGGGTTTGAAAGGGTGGATCTAGTGCTTGTAGTCTTAACAGAAATCCCCCCCTCTTACACTTCCTCCTACAATGACGCAAAATGACGATTTTTGCGTCATTGTAGGAGGAAGTGTAAAGAGGTAAATACAGATTTCTCTCGTCTCGGGGGAAAATGAAAAAATGTTGCATGACCATTCAATAGTATGTCTGGGTTTCTAACAATGCAAAGCTTAATGCAAATGGGTGAAGTGTCCCTTTAAGTTTGCCAATGACCATTTGGATGATCCAGAGGAGTCATGGGAGAAAGTCATGTGGTCGGATGAGACCAAAATAGAACTTTTTGGTCATAATTCCACTAAACGTGTTTGGAGGAAGAAGAATGATGAGTACCATCCCAAGAACACCATCCCTACTGTGAAGCATGGGGGTGGTAGCATCATGCTTTGGGGGTGTTTTTCTGCACATGGGACAGGGCGACTGCACTGTATTAAGGAGATGATGACCGGGGCCATGTATTGCGAAATTTTGGGGAACAACCTCCTTCCCTCAGTTAGAGCATTGAAGATGGGTCGAGGCTGGGTCTTCCAACATGACAATGACCCGAAGCACACAGCCAGGATAACCAAGGAGTGGCTCTGTAAGAAGCATATCAAGGTTCTGGCGTGGCCTAGCCAGTCTCCAGACCTAAACCCAATAGAGAATCTTTGGAAGGAGCTCAAACTCCGTGTTTCTCAGCGACAGCCCAGAAACCTGACTGATCTAGAGAAGATCTGTGTGGAGGAGTGGGCCAAAATCCCTCCTGCAGTGTGTGCAAACCTGGTGAAAAACTACAGGAAACGTTTGACCTCTGTAATTGCAAACAAAGGCTACTGTACCAAATATTAACATTGACTTTCTCAGGTGTTCAAATACTTATTTGCAGCTGTATCATACAAATAAATAGTTAAAAAATCATACATTGTGATTTCTGGATTTTTTGGGGGGAATTTGTCTCTCACAGTGGACATGCACCTACGATGACAATTTCAGACCCCTCCATGATTTCTAAGTGGGAGAACTTGCAAAATAGCAGGGTGTTCAAATACTTATTTTCCTCACTGTATGTATGTATGTGTATATATGTATATGTGTGTGTGTGGATATGGATATGTGTGTGGCCACTTTATTAGGTACACCTAGCTTAAAATTTAGACTAATTAGACCAAGCAACGTTTTTTTCAATCTTCTTTTGTCCAATTTTGGTGGGCTGTGTGAATTGTAACCTCAGTTTCCTGTTCTCAGCTGACAGGAGTCTTTTGCAGACCTCGGCACGGTTGTAATGAGTGCTTATTTGAGTTACTGTTTCCTTTCTATCAGCTCGAACCAGTCTAGCCATTCTCCTCTGACCTCTGGCATCAACAAGGCATTTTCACACACAGAGCTGCCACTCACATTTCCTCTTTTTCTGACCATTCTCTGCAAACCCTAGAGATGGTTGTGCGTGAAAATCCTGGTGGATCAGCAGTTTCTGAAATACTTAGACCAGCCCGTCTGGCACCAGCAACAATGCCACTTTTAAAGTCACTTAGATTATGTTTCCTCCTAATTCTGAGGCTCAGTTTGAACTTCAGCAGATTGTCTTGACCATCTGCATGCCTAAATGCATTGATTTGCTGCCATGTGATTTTCTGATTAGATATTTGCATTAACTCACCCTGCCACTGTCCTAAATAAGTCCTAAATAGTATTCATGAACTGCATACCAAATTGAGTCTGTACTATGGATAATGTAGGAAAAACTGCTACTGGCACTTCCTGAATACCCACAAACCCTTTTTTAACACATATGTTTAAAATGTTTTTTTCACAGAGCGGAGGTATCAGAGGCCGCCAGCGATTCTGTGGAATCCACACCTCAGAAAAGGAGAGGACGACCTCCAAAGTCACAGACAGCAGCTAGAAAAGCCAGGTACACAGACCCATGTTGCTAAAAGCTCAGTCTACATGTGTGTCTAGGTCTGTTTCATGATTTTCATTCGACTCATATAATCTGTTTCAGTGGTGGGAGATCAAAAGCTGCCGCCAACCAGGAAGAGGAGTCTGAAGAGGAGATGGACACAGCCCAACAGAGTGAAGAGGAAGAGGATGAGTCAATGGACTCACCTAAAGTGAGTTTCCTTTCGCTTGAATTCCCAGTCATGGAAAGCCCAATTAGCTGATTTAAAAACATTTAGGTATCTAGGCAAGGAAGATAAACATCTTAAAAGTCTAGCCTTAAAACACTTAGGATGATCTTCTTAGGAAGATCTTCGGTTTGGAGACTGGAGATTCGTACCAGAAATGTAATAATTGTTTAAATATATAAATTCTGCATAGAAATCCACTCCAGAAATCTGTATGAAAATTTAATTAAATAAAAAATCTGATATTTATCATGAATAACTTGGTCATATAAATGAATTGGTCAGAGATCTTGAAATGTATAACTATTTGCTCCAGAAATGTGCATCTAGTAATCATGAATGACCATAAATGTCATTGAATTCATTGTTCAGAAACATTGAAACTGTTGAGAATATGTACTAATGACATGTTTTATAGGTGCGACGGAAGGTTGGAAGAAGGGACAGAAGATGAGTGCTCACAGACACAAAACACAAGATTGATTGGAGATTGCTATACTTAAGGAAAAAGTCCCAAAAAGAGGAGTGAACTTGTGGAAAGTTTGGACTTTGGAGCCATGCATCTGCTTCAGCTGTATTTTGCCGTCTTTTTCTGCCGTACGCTTCTGCCCCACCTATCCACCATGCCTTGTGGTTCGTTTTCCATTGTTATGTGTGCCGACCATGTGATCTTAATCTTATGAGAAAGTGTAAATAGTTTTTGGGCTCTTAATCCCCCCCCCCCACCCCCCCCCCCCACCCAAGGTTAGGGAGGCAACTTGTATAGCTTTTACCTCCAGCTTTAAATATATTGCACCAGCTGATCTGTCCAAGTAAAGGAAAAAAAAAAAGTTTTAGCAGTACTGTAAGTGTCCTGTGTGTCTTCTGTATATCATTCTGTACTGTGCTACACGAATAACCATTTTGTAGGTCCCTTTTTTATTATTTGTTCGTCATTTTATCCTTTCCTTTTTTTAACCCTACTCATTTGTGTAATTCTTGTGTGCATATGATTGTGCATGTGCAAATGTGCCTCTGCAGATAAAAGAAACACTGGTCTGATGTTAAATTCATGTATTTGTTACATTTTACAGCCCAGTATTGATTTTATCAGTGTTTGAAACAGGGAGGAGATGGTACAGAGCATTGGTTTTAATATTGGCCGTGTTGGGAAACAATTGAAGATTCTTCCCCCACCACCAAAATCAGTTTTTCAGTCTGCTGAACCAATAAAATATTCTGTATAAATAACTTGCGTATTTGTTTATTGGTAATGTAGTGTTCATTTAGGCAAGGCTTTTAAAATCTTGTATGCCACTGACCTCAAAATATTAGTCCCTTTTGAGGAGTCATCTTTCTAAAATACAATGGCTATATATATTCATGACATGTAAATGTTTTTTTCATACTGTGGGAAAAAAAAAAGTATATTTAGTAAAATATGATCTTGTAAATAATTTTTTCTTTAGAGTACTTTTTGATTTCAACTCAGATGCAAAACTATGGCTGGCAATGGAATAAATTAATTGTGATTAACGTCTTTAAGGATAACATAACCATAACTATGTTAGCGTCTACACCAACACAAGATAACGTTTTGTTTATTATAAGCACGTGCT
Organism: Squalius cephalus; assembly: GCF_949319135.1. NCBI lineage: Eukaryota > Metazoa > Chordata > Actinopteri > Cypriniformes > Leuciscidae > Squalius > Squalius cephalus. The sequence goes on along the minus strand of NC_137132.1, from coordinate 23,394,701 downwards.
GCAGTTTTTGTTGTCTATGTCTTAAAATGCTTGAGCTCTTTAAAGCAGGATAAATTCTGATTGACTGTCTATGTTTTCATCATTCATAAGCTGGATAAAGTCGTTCTGAAGGGGATTCCAACGATACATATCCTCTGTGCCGGTTATCGTTATAGTTGTGGTGTGGACTCTGGTATTCTTTTAAACTCATAAAGATTTTAAGAACTATATCTGCATCATGGTGTGAACGGCCTTACAGTATAAGATCACGCTATCTGGGTTCTGCGAAGTGAGATAGAGCGACCGACCGAGGATGGTCCACATGTAAACCAAATTTATGATCAGCCAATCATTTATTTGGCATCATTCAAGTGCCATAAGATGCAAAAGAGAACTGACATGCTGTGTGTGTTGTGACGCGCGAACATCTGTCCAGAAGATCCAGAGTAAAAATATATATATATTGATTGAGGCAATTCAAATAAATGAAGACATACACCATAAGGTAAAACAGAATCTACAAGTACTGAGTTGTTCGGCCACTGAAACTTAGGCCACTGTCCATGGTGTAAATTCTTATTAGGCAAAACCTGTTTCAATCCGAAATCCATCTTGTCAAATGCAAATGATATAAACCTTATGCTTTCAACTGCCTTTTCGTTGCTCTGTGAGTCTGCTTACATATCATTTCAAGTTTTTTGAGCATTTGGTTAAAAGCAAACAGTTTCAGAACATGTTTTTGTAAGAGGTAACAAATATTGTTTTTCATGCACCCACCGTCTGCTTACCAGCTGCTGTGTGGCATTTACCGGTACTTTAAAACTGGAAATTTTTGTACAATTATAACAGCTTTGTGCAGGACTGTCATTTGCATGCATTTATACACCCACACTATGTAAGAAGAACTCTACTTGCTGCCAACTGCAAATGAGAATTAAGTAAATAAGACAAACAATTCAGTGTTGGTTTAAGCAAAGGCTCTTAACGGCCATTTACACACTGGCAGTTGTCTATCTATCTATCTATCTATCTGTCTGTCTATCTATCTGTCTATCTATCTATCTATCTATCTATCTATCTATCTATCTATCTATCTATCTATCTATCTATCTATCTATCTATCTATCTATCTGTCTGTCTGTCTATCTATCTATCTATCTATCTATCTATCTATCTATCTATCTATCTATCTATCTATCTGTCTATCTGTCTGTCTGTCTGTCTGTCTCTCTCTATCTCTCTATCTCTAACTGTCTGTCTCTCTCTATCTCTAACTGTCTGTCTGTCTGTCTGTATCTGTCTCTCTCTATCTCTAACTGTCTGTCTGCCTCTCTCTCTCTATCTCTAACTGTCTGTCTATCTATCTATCTATCTATCTGTCTGTCTATCTGTCTCTCTCTATCTCTCTATCTCTGTCTGTCTGTCTGTCTGTCTCTCTCTATCTCTCTATCTCTAACTGTCTGTCTGTCTGTCTCTCTCTATCTCTAACTGTCTGTCTGTCTGTCTCTGTCTCTCTCTATCTCTAACTGTCTGTCTGTCTGTCTCTCTCTATATCTAACTGTCTGTCTGTCTATCTATCTATCTATCTATCTATCTATCTGTCTGTCTATCTGTCTCTCTCTATCTCTGTCTGTCTGTCTGTCTCTCTCTATCTCTCTATCTCTAACTGTCTGTCTGTCTCTCTCTATCTCTAACTGTCTGTCTGTCTCTGTCTCTCTCTATCTCTATCTCTAACTGTCTGTCTGTCTGTCTCTCTCTCTCTATCTCTAACTGTCTGTCTATCTATCTATCTATCTATCTATCTATCTATCTATCTCTCTCTCTCTCTCTCTCTCTCTCTCTCTCTCTCTCTCATCTTTTACAGCTTTTAGTATGTAGCCTGCAAATCACAGTTAGTTTTTTTTAGCTGTTTAACTATTATTTATTTACACCACTTGTCTTTTGTCTCGCATGACACACTGTAGTAAAAGTCTGAATCATCCTTAAGTAAATGAAAATCCAGCTTAGCCTCAATCGTTTGCCATGTGTCACAGTGTGTATTGTTGTGTTCGGGTCACGTGACTGTGCTAACCAATCGGAGTGGGGGATATTACGCCGCGCACTAGTCCTGTGTTCCCTGCGCTCTCATTGAATTCCCTCATCCGTCTAGTAGTACATAGCGATATTCGATTCATTTAAACGAGTCGATTCGTTTGGTTTGTTGAAATTATCCAATTCGTTTGATTAATCACATTGTTCCCAGAATTCTCACAAGTGACATTTATAGTTAAATGCTTCTGTGTATGAATAAGTTTTTGACTGGGTTTTAGCTTTTAGTTTAGTACTAGGCTATCTGTGCGCTCCAGTTTGGTGTTGAAAAGTGTTTTCCCAACCTTTTTGAGTAATATTGTGCCAAAATTTGCATCAACCACTTATTCAGTCAACCCTTTTACTCACACTTTATTCAATAACTTCCCGAAAAATCAGGAACTTTTCATGTAAGAGATGTATTCATTTGAGAATCGGTTCAACCGAATCATTAAAAAGAACCGGTTCATATGAATTTCCTATTTGTTCGCGAATCGGACATCACTCCAGATTAGGGGTCGAGTGTAGTGAGCATGTATTTATTAACACATTCTCAGTGTGCACCCTGAGCCGGTCGGTTGCACACAGTCTGTGTGGGGTGTCGATGTTTTATCCATGTGTTTTATTTTCACGTGAATAATATGTGGCGAATTACAGGAACAACCTCCCGTCGGTTTTGATGTCTCTGCGACTGCAGCCTTGAGAGGGGAAAGGTAGGTTTGATTCATAGAATGTACGGTTCTGATTCTTGCGTTGCAAATATACATTGGATAAAACTTTCGACTGGAACAAATGCATTGATTGTTATTATCCCTTATCCCTGAAAATTACCTTTCTGAAGAAGCTCTTCTGTTGGCATTTAAACTTTAGTCATACAGGTTCGTCAGGAATCAACATGATGATGTGTCCATTTCATAATGATTCCCAAACATGAATTAATGAATAAATTCTCAAGTACCTGATTTCCTGTTATTTAACTGAGATCATGTACATTAATATGTGCGCATGTGTGTTGTAAACATATGTGCATCACTCGCATAACACACTCATGTTAATGTTTTCATGTTTTATGGGGACTTTCCATAGACAATGATTTTTATACTGTAGAAACTGTATATTATATCCCCTTACACTAAACCTACCCATCACAGAAAACTTGCTGAATTGTTACACTTTCAAAAACATCACTTAGTATGATTTATAAGCTGTTTTCCTCATGGGGACCAAAAAATGTCCCCACAAGAAGGATTTCGCTTTGTGGGGACATTTTGTCCCCATAATGTAGGGTTGACCAGGCCACACACACACACACACACACACACACACACACACACACACACACGCACACGCATACACACACACACTTATATATATGTTAATCAAGCACTTTTGAGAATACTGATGACATCATGTACATTTGCTAATTGCTGTAAATGTTATATAAATGCAGGGGTGGACTGGGACTAAAAAGTGGCCAAGGACTTTCTGGCACAGAGTGGACCACGGTACCCGGTCCGCAACACACCAAACATAACACAATGGTTCATTTTGCGCGGAGTAATTTTTACACCACTTACTTAAAAATATAACATGATATTTACAATTTTTTACTGAAATAAATCATTTTTTTGTGCTTAGTATAATTAATAATAAATAAATAAATGCAATTAGAATATTTATTATAATTTAAATATTAAACTAAAACCGCCAGTAGGTGGCAACAAGTCACTTTCTTAATAAGTGAATCATTATTTAATTTGCTGCGTCTCAATCAAGCGTGCCGCACAAGCCCTGAAAAGTGAAGCCAAAACGTCTCGATCGCCCCCCGGTGATTGGTCCTAGTATAGGTCATAAGCCCCGCCTCCCCGTGTTATTCAATGGGACGTGAGACCAACTAAACAATTAAATTACACTTCAAATATATTTTTTCCAAAGGTGGTTTCTTTCATTTGCTGTCGTTTTTATCACGCTGATGTAAGTTCAAGTGTCTGTTTCAAAAATAAGTTGTTTTTTAGTTAGTTACGTGATGCGGTGGTGTAACGTCATGATTGACAGCTGTGATTGACAGGTTCTCTGAGCGAAGTTTTCACTGAAGCACCAACGGACATTTTTTCGGGATCTTCGGAGGACTGAGGAGATTGTATTTACTTTATTTTAACAAGCCTCTTGTCGTACTGCAATCAATTTTTAAAAAAGTGTGCAGAATCCACTCTCCCTGAGCGCATTCTGCGAGAGTGAGGGCGGAGCGTTGATTTCGCGGCTTTACTTCCTGCTCACTACTGCGCAGGTCTGGTCCCGAGATCGCTACTGCGCAGACTCAAGTTCCAATATGTCAGCGCCATATCGGGACACTGGCGGCTTCAGTTCTCACCAATGGAAGAGAGCGAAGGGGCGTCGTCCATCTTTTTTTACAGTCTATGTTCTCAATTCACCTACTTATACTACGCCGTAAAAGTATGTTCTCTTTTTGTGAAGAAAAGAGTGTGTAGCAAAAGAGTAGACAAGCTTTGGGACATACTATCATGGCATAATAGCGTCTTTAACGGTTGCTCTCTGTCGCTTAGTTACAGGCATCCTGTCACGTAAACTGGCCTGTCAATCATCTTGTCAAAGATAAAATCCTCCATTTAATTAAATTTCCTAATGTATTAGAGAGAAATGCAGAAGCACGTTGATCTGCTGTCCCGGGTCTTTCATGCGGAAATCATTTAAAAGTTATTGGCCAAATGGATCTTTATAAAAACGTTGTTGTTGCAGTTGAAATATAACACGGATAACATTAAATAAATATTTTTTTTATCAGCTTAAATGTTGATTATTAGTCACTCAAACTCCTTTATCTAAACCTTTCTACTTAACCATTGTTCTCGCACATCTGCCATGTTTTGTAGTTTTCTGAACACTTTTTACTCGTGTTCATGATTCATTCAGTAACGAAGCAAGTGAATATCTTTATGATTGGGTCATTGAATCATTGACTGAATCATTTTAGCAATGAAACACAACTGTGTTGATCAGAGATGCAAACTTTTTACTCTGACTCCATTTGAAACTATTTTGGAGCAAAACACTCAATTTTGACGATATTGTGTACGTCACATATATTAGCTTAAACCTGGTCTATGTTTTAAATGATTACATTTTAATTCATTGAATAAAGTTTTAAATAGTGATGATCTTATGAGGACAAATGAGTGTCCGGCTCATGGTATTTTAAAACCGGACTGTGCGACCTAAAACCGGACAGATGGCCACCCTATTTAGCATTTTTATTTTGAACAGTTGGGAAATATTGCTGCGTTCAGCCTCGTCATGTTCAGCTCCTGACATCTTACTCAGGCTTGACAATGACATGCATACTCAGGCTAGTATCTATAGGCGTACTACACTGCTGTATATTAAAAATATTCTATTGTGTTCTTATCTTATAAGAATAAGCAATGCTTAGATGTATCTTGACAGAGCTTTTTAAGTTCTAAATCATCAGTTATGGGAAACTTGCATGGAGTAGTAAATCTATCAGCGGATATATTACTGAACAATAAAACTCTTTATCGTTCATTCCATGAGCCAGACCCGCTGTTTCTCTGTAAGAGAATAGTGGTCAGGCGGGTATTGCCTGTTTCTAAATTTAGATGCTGCTGTTCAGTATGCTGAAAACATCCCCCTTGCAGCTGCTTAAACAAGGCCTGTCGAGCTGAGCATTTTAATGAATTGAAGGGACAATAGGATGCAATCTAAGGTGATGACGCCGTAACGCTCCTCTCCCATCCTTCTGTCAGCGGGTGTGATCTTAAAATAGCCTCGTAATGAGGGACCCTCAGAGTGCTCAACGGTGCAGGGTCCTAAGAGAGGTGAAATCATAATGCTCAAAACGGAAGGGTTTGAGAAAGTCACGGAAACGGTTTTGCTTTGATGGAGGTTTGATATTTTCCAAAGGTGTGTTGGAGCGACACTAGTTGACATCTTTCAGTTAGGTGACATTTAAGGTCGGCGTCGGCTATCTCTTTATTTGATGCAGCGTGTGCTGGACGACCTTTAATATTGCTTGCTTGTTGACAAGACTCTCAAGGCCAGAGAGAGTCTAAAACGACTGCTCAGAAAACAACTGTCGTGCGGATATTTTGCCGTGGAGAGAGAATCTATGTGAATGCAGCCTTTTTGAGTTATTATTGTTTCATTTCTAAAAGGGCTCTATTAAATTGCCCCTATTATGCTATTTAAAGGCTTATAATTGTGTTTTTGGACATCTCCTACTATAGGTTTAGATGCATCCAAGGTCAAAAAAACACTTTAATTTATTAATTATATACACTGCAGCATCACCTCTTTTCTCACAGTGTCTGAAACGGTTCAATCAAGGATTCGGTCTCTTCAAACTCCTCCTTTCGGAGAGCCTGCTCTGCTCTGATTGGCCAGTCTGTTGTGATTGGTCTACCGCTTACTGCAGGTGTCGGAAATGAAACGCTCATTACCATATCTGATTTCTGCTCAGGAGCTTCCTCAGCATTTATATATTTTTTCAACTTGGCAGATTTCGACATTAACAAACAGCTATATTACACATTACATGACAGGTAATATCCAAAAAAGCATAATAGGGAACATTTTGTGTAGCAAATTCGCTCAAAAGGCTAAATTAATTAAAATGAGCTCAATGAATCTGTTTGTCCAATTGATCAATCGATTAATCAGATTAAAAACAGATTAATCGATGGTCTATTAACTTTCAGAAAGGATATTTTTTGTGACCACAGAAAAATAACTCGTTCTTAGCATGTAGCTGTGATCACATCATTTTACTAGCGGGCACCAGAATCAACTCTTGTTTGAATTTACACAAGTTTTATTAACTAAATCCCGAACACATAACTAATCTAAACAAACGCATACACACAAATCACGCATACACTGGATATGGAAAAGTGAAAGTGAATGAAACTGGAACAGATCAGGTGAATGAAGCTATAAAAAGAGTCATTTAACCTGAAGGGTCTAAAGCTTCTACTAAACCTCTGTTTAGTTAGTTAAATGTACAATACTTGCAATGCCGTTGACCGAGTGTCCGGATGCAGTCTCAGGAGAAAGTCTTGATGGTTCTGTGAGTTGCACTCGATTTGTCTCGCTTTGAATGATGAAATTATGAGGAACTTGTGATGTTAGCCTGACTTGAGGCCTGTAAGAAATAAGTTCACAACATGCATTACGAAATTGCATTGTGAATTTATAATGATACATTATGCAAGCCAAGACACTTCCAAAAATAACCATCTTCTTGCTTGCTAATTTTTCTTCCATTTCTGTTTTAATTTCCTTATTTCAGTCAGCAAATCACACACCCTCTTGTCAAATCGCACACACACACATACGATCAGCCCACATGCTGCTGTGTTGTCTCTTATGGCTCATCTGTGATTTCAGCAGTGGAGTTTCCCCTTTAGGGCAGTTTGTGATTCAACCGAAGAGCCTTGCTGTTTTTACGTAACACTCATCAGACTACACCAAACCACTGAGGCATTATAATAACAAGATAATCATTTTTTCGTTAAAGTATCTCAAAAGGGGAATTACTTATTCACAATGGCTTTGTTACACAGTCAAAAACCACCCTTTATAGATTCTGGTCATTTTTGTAGTTGTGAAAATGGGATGAAAACCTTCATTAGCTCTTTGCAGACATGTCCTAACCCTTCTGGCGGCCCACATGAAGGTCTCATCAATTTACTGGCCAGACCATGTGATTATTGACTGAACCTTGCCAATTGAAATGCAGGAGAGTAGATCAGCATTGAATGTGGATTTGCTTCGAAATGTTCTTTTATTGGTCCGTGACTTCACTTCTCAAAGGCAATTAGTCTACTTTTACAGCTGAGCACATCCCTTTTTCAAATTCAGCTGATGCCGTATGTCACATACTTGACAATAAATGAATAAACAAAACCTGAAAAGCTGATGCGTTTAGTTTCAGGAGTATCGGTTATATGACAGTCAAGGCTTTGTAAACAGATCAGAGGTGGCAACGCGGTTTGACAAGAGGCGTCCACTCTGCATTTCAATTACGGGATATGATAGAAGCACAGAAATCTCTGACTGTTTCTTCTTCAAAGCTTTGTTTGTGAGGTCCTTGTTAAGGGAGGTGTAGTGTGTGTTTGGAGGTGGGGAAATGATGAACAGCCGTGTGTTGATTGTGAAGCATGATGCTGTTGTACTGGATATTGTTGAAGATTTTATTATTTAGATAATAAGTAATTTAGCTATACATTTGTACACTATTATTTATTTCCTCTGTGTGTGTGTCTTTGGTTTGACTTTGGATGCCTTTAAGGCCTGAATACCGACACAGCAGAGAATGCTATTTCAGTAAAGTCACATGGTACAAACTCTCACCCAAAAATAATCTATAGAATGTATTCCCATATTTGGGACAAGGATGTAGGTATATATGTAAAAACTGGACACAGAACGAGAGCGCCTTTTTCTGCAGAGGAGGTGTTCGGCTTTGTTTGTTAATATTGTCTAATATTTCTGGCATCAAAGATCTCTGAGGTCATTTCCATGAAAAGATTGAAACTACAACCATATCTGGTAACAGATGTGCTGCTGTGAAGAAGTGGCAGAAGGGCAACAATTTACAAAACCATTTTACCTGAAAAGGAGGAAAATAAAGAATTAATCAGAAACATTTCAGTTTCAGCCAAATTTCACAGACTCTTGCTTGGTATCAAAATCAGAAAACCCCATCCATCCTTCCATCTTTCCATCCTTCCTTATCCATCCTTCCATCCATCCATCCTTCCTTATCCATCCTTCCATCCATCCATCCTTCCTTATCCTTCCTTATCCATCCTTCCATCCATCCTTCCATATCCTTCCTTATCCATCCTTCCATCCATCCTTCCTTATCCATCCATCCTTCCATCCACCCTTCCATCCATCCATCCTTCCTTATCCTTCCTTCCATCCATCCATCCATCCTTCCTTTTCCATCCATCCATCCATCCATCCATCCATCCATCCATCCATCCATCCTTCCTTATCCTTCCTTATCCTTCCTTCCTTCCATCCATCCATCCATCCTTCCTTTTCCATCCATCCATCCTTCCTTTTCCATCCATCCATCCTTCCATCCATCCATCCTTCCTTTTCCATCCATCCATCCATCCTTCCTTATCCTTCCTTATCCTTCCATCCATCCTTCCTTATCCATCCATCCTTCCATCCACCCTTCCATCCATCCTTCCTTATCCTTCCTTCCATCCATTCTTCCTTTTCCTTCCATCCATCCATCCATCCATCCTTCCTTATCCTTCCTTATCCTTCCATCCATCCATCCATCCTTCCTTATCCTTCCTTATCCTTCCATCCATCCATCCATCCTTCCATCCATCCTTCCTTATCCTTCCTTATCCATCCTTCCATCCATCCATCCATCCTTCCTTCCATCCTTCCTTTTCCTTCCTTCCATCCACCCTTCCATCCATCCTTCCTTCCATCCTTCCTTCCTTCCATCCATCCATCATCCATCCTTCCTTCCTTCCTTCCATCCATCCATCCATCCTTCCTTATCCTTCCATCCATCCATCCATCCATCCATCCATCCTTCCATCCACCCTTCCTTCCAGCCTTCCTTCCCTCCATCCATCATCCATCCATCCTTCCTTTTCCATCCATCCATCCATCCATCCTTCCTTATCCATCCTTCCATCCATCCATCCTTCCTTCCATCCTTCCTTATCCATCCATCCTTCCTTATCCTTCCTTCCTTCCTTATCCATCCATCCTTCCTTATCCATCCATCCTTCCTTATCCTTCCTTCCATCCTTCCTTCCTTCCATCCATACATCCATCCTTCCTTATCCATCCTTCCATCCATCCATCCTTCCTTCCATCCTTCCTTATCCATCCATCCTTCCTTATCCTTCCTTCCTTCCATCCATCCATCCATCCATCCTTCCTTTTCCATCCATCCGTCCATCCGTCCGTCCCTCCCTCCCTCCCTCCCTCCCTCATGGATGATTCACTGGGCTGTTTTTCCAGTGTTCCAGTTCCTGTTTTTTGCATTTATAATTGAAATGGTAACAAATTCATCATAATTTGTTTTACATTTAGAATTTAATTTTTATAATGAGATTATGCTATTTATCTCAATGCAAAAAGAAAAAAAAATCTTTATGGCCCTTGTTTTTTATTGTTTCTTTCTTTTCTTTCTTTTTTTGTGGTGAAATATAACAATTCTTGACAGTTTTCATGTTGTTCACCCAGGTATATATAAATATAAGATTGTGCTGCTGTATAGAAGCAACCAATCAAAGTGGCATATTGGATTCATTTTTTTTTTAAAATAGCTGCAGAACTAAACCATTAAACTCAGGGTGGCTCAATATTTAGGTCTGATTATGTGTCTCGCCTCCTCCCTCTCTGTTTCTGTCTCTGTCTGGCTAAGTGGTGAAGATGCTTGGTGGGGTTTAATAGAGAGCAGCATGGACGAGGCTGCCAGCCAGCTGGAGAGAGACCATGTTCACAGCGTGTACGAGAGGATCGCACCCTACTTCAACGACAGCCGCTACAAAGCTTGGCCCAAGGTCAAACAGTTCCTGTTAGAGCAGGAGCCCGGCAGCATCGTGGCTGACATCGGTAAGGCTTCATGTTTGATCTTTATTTTCTAAATGAGAACTAAAACTCTCAGAAGCATTTTACAGCCCGCTTGCTTTGTAAACGACAGTTGTCATGTTTTATCTGATGATTTGCTCTCCTACTGCTAAAAGAGACCCATTTAATCTTGTCTTTATTCTTTTGCTTGGAAAAAAAAAAAAACTGTGTGTGAGTAATGGCCCGTTATATCACAGAGACTTTGTCAACAGCTTTTACTTCACCGTTGCCTGAAAGGAAATGCAATTATTCATATTAAAGTTTAATAAGGATGAATGAGCACCAAAGTTATTACAGTACGACACTGGAAAAACAGCCCAGTTAATCATCCATGAGGAACTATTTTATGAATTTTATGAATGATTTTATGACATGCACTGATTATTTTTAAAATTATTACAGGATGTGGAAATGGCAAATATCTGCACATCAATGAGGAAATCTTCAAGTTGGGCTGTGACGTGTGTCGTCCGTTGGTGGACTCTGCATGGAGTCAAGGTCACGAGGTGCAGCTCAGCGATGGCCTGCGTTTACCCTACAGAGACGGCTGTTTTGACTCAGTGCTCTCCATTGCAGGTAAGGCATCAACATAAATGTCCTAAAACATTCAGGTGGATTCATTTAGGTTCTGATTTTGATTCCACTTAATGATTTAGTTCACTGGTTCTTGCTGAAGCTCAAACGTGCTGCGAAACACGAGAAGGAACCTCATTGGTTCTCGTGCATCAAGTGAACATGCTTGAGCTTCCGTTTACCACAACTGATGTTTGAGTTGATAAATGTTTATATGTAAATAAAAATCTAAATTCAATTTGTTTCATCATATAAAGCGATCATGTCTCTTCAGAAAATTAAAAAAAAAATCTCTTTATGAACTTTTTGAAGCGTCAAAGTAGTAGTTCCATAGCTGTCAATGGAGGGACAGAAATCTCCCAGATTTCATTAAAATAACTTCATTTTTGTTTTAAAAACGAATAAAAGTCTTATGGGTTTGGAGTGACATGAAGGTGAGTAAATGAGTAATGAATTAAAATTTTTGGGTGAACTAACCCTTTAATACCTTCAATACATTTTTGTTGTTGTGTGCAACCAGGGAGAAGCATTCAGTTCCATATTTTTTTTCTTTTAAAGATGTTTCTCAATTCCCATCCCAGTGTAATGTACGTAGGCCAGTAAGAGCTGTGCATGTAAACCTCACTCCCCTGGTCTCAAGAGGCGCGCTAGCGAATGATGCTAGCGGCTGCGGCCTTTAGTGTCCTTGTTAGCACGCTCGCCTCCTATGCCATAGACCCCAGTTCGAGTCCCGATCTGAGAGTAGGTCTGGTAATTGTAAAAATTTTAACTTAATTTGATAAATGTCACATTTTATTAAAATATTTTTTTTATGCAGATCCGTTTTATTATAGTGCAGAATGTGCTGGAACTGTAAAAGGTCATGTTGCTTTAAAAGGAACATCTAGTGCAGACATTTTCTGCACATTACAGATTGATAAGATCTGAGTTGGGATCATTAGCATAATGATCAATGAGGATGTATGTTCATAGGAGCACATTTCATGTGATACAACCAAATTAACAGATCAGTATTTCCATGATCAAGCCATTTAATTTCAATCTGCTGGTAACTCTGCTATTAACTCAAAATGGAGCAGTTATATAGGTTTATTTAAGCTTTATGAGGTGGAGGAAACAAGAGGTGTTACTAGGCTACAGGAGATCAGTGGTTCTTGGAAGAGGCCTGGGAGTATTTGTTGTCAGGCTTTACTGCTGGGTCACCTGGCAACCTCTCTCAATCCCCAGAGAGAAGATTCATGTGGCCATTGGTGATATCAGAGTCTCATAATGGTTTAAACACTCTGAAAGCCCATTCTAAACACACAAAACAGCCCACTGCTATGAACTGGGCTTTCTGCATTGATTGTGGTTTTACATTTTTCAGAGATATGTTCTTCATAAAGGCACTATCTTTTTTTTTTTTTTTTTTTTTGTTAGTTCACCCAAAATAAAAAATCATAATTTAGTCACTGTAATGTTCCAAACCTCTATTACTTTTTTTTTCTTTCTTTTTTTTATAGTAAATTTATATTTTGACTTGCATTTGATAAAAACACAATATTGCTGCTTATTATTATTGAATTTGTAAATAGAGACAATATTGACTCACTGAATTATAATAAATTATATATTATATAAATTATATAATAAATTATAGTGAATTATATATTTAAATTGATATCTAATTGAAAATTAACTCTGAAATAATTACCGTTTCACTATTTATAATAATTATAAAGATGATGATGATAATAATAATAAAATGATTAATTTAAATTAATTGAATTATATTTTAAGACTGAAATAATATATTTAAGTTTTTTTAAATAAAACAGACAAATAATGACCCTTTTCACTATTTATAATAATTGAAAAAAATTATATTATATTTATTATATATATTTATTAGTTTAAATAAAATATATTGTTGTTATTTTATTATTAATCATCTTCATTACAATAGTAAATACTGAGACAAAAATGTAATACCAACAGACTAGTAATTAATTATCTACTTTGTAAAACCCAACAGTTACATTATACATTAATAAGATACAGAACATTATTTAAAAAGAGGACATAAATATATGTCTCGACTAAATAACACATTGTTTCACAAAATGTATTGCATATATGCCAGAAGCATTTAGAAATACAAAATAACAAAATGTAATTTTTGGGGCAAGCTATTCCTCGAAATAACTAGACTGGATATCAATGACTTATGAATACCATTTCGGTAACACTTTATTTCGATGGTCCATTTTAGACATTTTACTATAAGTAACTTTGCAACTATATGTCAACCAACGCTCATTAGAGTATTAGTAGACTGCTAGGTTAAGTTAGGTGTTAGTGTTTGGGTTAGTAGAATAAGTTGACCTTTGCAAAGTTACTTCCAGTCAGTAGAATATCTGTTGGGGAGCATCATAATAAAGAGTTAGCAGATATTAAGCAGACAGTCTACTGGTACTCTAATGACAGTTAGTTGATATGTAGTTGCAAAGTTACTTATAGTAGAATGTCTAAAGTGGACTATCGAAATAAATGATATTCTTAAGTCATGGATATACAGTCTAGTGATTTCGAGATTAATAGACTGTCTGTTTAATATCTGCCAACTCTTTATTATGATGCTTCCCCAACAGATATTCTACCAACTGGAAGTAACTTTGCAACTACAGTAGTCAACATTTGAAGTGGATCAAAAAAGTTAATCAAAGTTGTCCTAAGACAAGAATGGGTATTGTTCAAAATTCATGTATAACTTTGATGAAAAGTTTTGATACACTTCAAATGTTGACTACTGTACATTCTACTAGCTTAAACACTAACACCTAACCTAACCTAACCTAGCAGTCTACTAATACTCTAATGAGAGTTAGATGACATGTAGTTGCAAAGTTACCTATGGTCAGTAAAATGTCTAAAGTGGACCATCAAAAATAAAGTATAACCACAATTTCTTTCAATTGCTTAGTCATCCATCACATGTCCACCAAAGAACGGCGTATCCGAGCAATAAAAGAGATGGCTCGCACTCTGCGTGTGGGAGGGCGGATCATGATTTACGTTTGGGCCATGGAGCAGAAGAGACGCAAGTTTGAAAAGCAGGACATCTTCGTTCCCTGGAACCCCAATCCACCTTTATCTCCTGCTCTCAGAGCACTCGGCCGAACCAGACAGCGAGTCAACGGAACCCAAAGCATCAGCGACGACAGCGCTTCAAGCGACAAGCACAGGAAAGTGAAAAGCACATCCTCCATGGTGGACGAGGGCGACTTGATCAGCCCCAGTCAGCAGAAACAACCGAGGCTTTGGTTCTTCTCCAGATCTTTGGATTCTGTGCTGGATTTCGGCAGCCTGGCCATGTCCCGCTCCTCTTCCAGCAGTTTACAAACCCCTGTCGATGAAGCGACGGAAAGCAGAAGCCGACGAGCTAGTAGTAGAGGCCTCTTCAGGCAGATGTCCAGCCTCTTTTCTTCCTCTTCCAGAACCAGTCTAGAAGAAGACGTCTTCATCTCAGACGCTCACGAACGGGTCCATAAAATCAACAACAGAAGTGTTGGGAATGGAAATGAGACTGTTCCTGTGGAGCTTGTCCATGACTGTTCCTCAGTTCCACTGCCCGACTTGGTGTCCTACCAGAGGGATCAGTCGAATCTTGAAGGACACGAGGAGGTAGATGGAAAATCAAGCCTACAAGAGTCCTTGCGAAGGCAGGAAAGCACAGCGTCTCTCCTGGAAACTGAGGGGATGAATGGACGGAGCAGCGAACAGATGAA
Source organism: Squalius cephalus (assembly GCF_949319135.1). Classification (NCBI taxonomy): domain Eukaryota; kingdom Metazoa; phylum Chordata; class Actinopteri; order Cypriniformes; family Leuciscidae; genus Squalius; species Squalius cephalus. The sequence goes on along the minus strand of NC_137132.1, from coordinate 23,379,666 downwards.
GGACTCTTGTCTGCGGTACTACCATGTATTCAGGGAAGGAGAACTGATGCAGTTGATCCAAAACCACGTTGATGAGCTCCATGTTCTGCACACATACTTGGACCATGCCAATTGGTGCGTGGTGGCTGAGAAGGTCCATGTCTGGAAGGTTTAAATCTCATTTTAATTTATATCTTTTTTGATGTCTTTTAACATTTTAGTTTGAGATTTTAAGTATTGGGACCAGAGAGCTAATATTACATATTAGCTGTTCAGTATCAATGGCAATAACAAGCGAGGTATTGATGCCCTGATGTGACCAGTGTTGGTCCATATTGTAACACTAAAGCTAGTTGTACTAAATTTGGCATTAGTCTAGTTTTGTTGCATTCAGTTTAAAGTTACAAATAATTTACTTAACTTGCACTGATTTTAATGGTGTATCACTGTTAACTGTCTTAAGCAATGCCTGCCTGGAACAGAAAGCATAGCACATAATTTTTCTGAACCAAACAATGTGAGCACATAACTAGAGTTTTCTAATGAACGCTCTTCGCGAGTTTGTCTGTGTTGGTGTTGTGTTGTGTGGTTAGTATTACCATAAAGCAGTTGTGTTGTGGTCTGAAGCTTTTAAACAAGATTTTAACTAGTTGGCTGCTTATTAATCGATTGCACATGTATTTCCATCTTGAAAACTTGAACAATTGAAACATGTTTGTGCCGTGTTGTTGTGAATTGTGTTTGTATTTGTGTAACTTGACCATGTCATTGTCACAACAAAGGTCTTTAATTTTCCTTTAAACTTGAACCATTTTTATGTGTATTTTTGACTTGAATATAATAAATGCAGTATATTTTGTTTTTATCTGACCTATTGGCTTCTTTTGTTTTTTTTAGTAAAAGAGAGGTAATTTTTTACAGCTGCTTGAAATATTTTAATTATTCTTATTAATAATAATAATAATAATAATGAGCCAAAAAAGTAATTACTCATAAAAGTAACTAATTATCTACTTTGTAGAATACTATTTTTTGAAAATACATTAAAAGTGATTTAAAAAAAACAATATAATAAAACCACTTTTGTTTTAATCAGACCCAAAAAAATGAATGACTTTTTAGTGAAAAGGTATTTTAAAAGTATTTTATAAAATAATTTATGAAACACAGCTTATAGGAAACTGCATTATTAAGAATTATTTTTATTATAAAAAAATAAAATAATAAAAGCACTGTTTTTATCTGACCCACAGGCTCAAATTAAGGGTACGTTTACAACACAACGATATGCTTAAGTTTTTTTTCCACGAACAGATGCAAAACGTTTGTCAAAACGATCCTCGTTCACACAGATCCGCGATAATGACTAAAAACGCTGTATTCTGCTGCCAAGCCATTAGATGGCGATGAAACACTGTAGATTTAACACGTAATACGCATGTGCAGGACGTCATCGTTTTTACAGATTCGCGTTTTTGTTGTTTACACAGAGACCGTTTTCAAAGACTTGCACTTTGAAACCAGTTTTCAAAAGTTAGCGTTTTCAGCTGCCAAAAACGCCGTTGCCGTGTAAATGAACGGCCAAAACGCATAAAGTTTTACGTTACGTTTACGTAAAATTTCTATTTGTATTCCTGCAATAAAATAGTTTGATGTTTTTAGTTGAAAATGGTGTCGTATAAACACCCCCTTAACTGTAATTACTTCACTATCATTTTGTTTAATTAATTTAATTAAATATTATTTTTATAATAATAAGAGCAAAAAATGTATTTTAGCAGACAAGTAAAAAAATTTGTAAACATTGCAAAACCCAATTTTTATATATATACAAGCATTAAGCTGGTTCAGATCATACCTATCTGACCGATACCATTTTGTCTATTTAAATGGAGAAAAATCGATCATAACTCCAGTAAACTATGGAGTGCCGCAAGGATCTGTGTTAGGCCCTCTATTATTCTCAATATACTGTATATGCTGCCACTTGGAAATATTATAAGGAAACATGGAATTAGTTTCCATTGTTATGCTGATGACACTCAAATATATATTTCATCACGGCCGGATGAAAACGCTAAATTATCCAAATTGACAGAGTAATACTTATCGGTTCAAAAAACCACCCACAAAACCTCTTACAATACAACTTTAACATCGTAGGATGTCCTGTTACTTTATCCTCTACAGTAAAAGACCTGGGTGTTATACTGCAACCTGTCTTTTGAAAATCATATTTCATATGTTACAAAAACAGCCTTTTTCCACCTTAGAAACATTGCTAAGCTACGTAATATGCTATCTGTTTCTGATGCAGAAAAGTTAGTTCATGCATTCATGACCTCGAGACTAGATTACTGTAATGCTTTATTAGCTGGTTGTCCTGCATCCTCAATAAACAAGCTACAGTTAGTCCAAAATGCCGCCGCTAGAGTTCTTACTAGATCAAGAAAATTTGACCATATAACACCGATTTTATCATCACTGCATTGGTTACCTATAAAGTTCCGTATTAATTACAAGGTATTGCTACTGACTTATAAAGCCCTAAACGGCTTAGCTCCAGTTTATTTAACGGATCTTCTATCACCCTATAATCCATCGCGCTCTTTAATGTCACTAAATTCGAGGCTTTTGGTCATACCTAGGATATCCAGATCATCCAAAGGAGGGAGAGCATTTTCACATTTAGCTCCAAAACTCTGGAATAGTCTTCCAGATACTGTTCGTTGCTCAGACTCGCTCTCCCAGTTTAAAACTAAATTAAAGACGCATCTCTTCAACCAGGCATTTATATAATATTTTTAATCTTACAGTTAAATCCGGTCTCTAGTTCATAAACGCCAGAGGAGAACTGGCCCCCGACTGAGCCTGGGTTCTCCCAAGGGTTTTTTTTTTCTCCATTAGGTCACCTGATGGAGTTTTTCAGTTCCTTGCCACTGTTGCCTTTGGCTTGCTCAGTTGGGGATACTTAATTTAATTAATCAATCAACAATACTATTGATCAGCATTACCAAACGTGGACGTTTTACACTAGAAACAAACACTGATGTACTATTTTATGTAAGTGTGAAGCTGCTTTGATACAATCTGTATTGTGAAAAGCGCTATATAAATAAAGTTGACTTGACTTATATATATATATATATAAAAAAAATACATTACTAAATGAGGACCAACATAATTTAGTGAAAAACTTAGAATTTTTTACATTTTTTTTTATTCATGAAATCTATTGCATCCAATAGCATTGGCACAGCAAAATGTTCATATGGTCCCTCTCAGCACCCAAGGATCTCAGTTTGTTTAACATCCACAGTCCATTTCCAATCCTGGAGTTAAAGTCCATATTCTATCCAAACCTAAAAGCAGAAATGTGAACCATTAAAAGCATATAAACCTCTGACAGTGCAATACTGCTGATTATAGAAAGCACTTGTTTCATAATAACATCAACACAAAAAACAGCAACATAGCATGTGCCATTTTTACGTTTTTTTTTTTTTAAAAGAACAAAAAAAAAAAAAAATTACAGTCATAAAAAAATTTTTTCTCACAATCAAGAGAAAAACAATTGTCAAAAATAAATAAATAATAGCAAGCTGTAATAAAACAAATTAAAATACTCAATAAATCAAACAAAGTTAAATAATATGAATAAATACTCTATATAGATTAGGTACAAGGCACCAATAATATGCATGTTCATTTCACTCAGGTCCATTAAATACCATGTTACTTTCATTATGGATTCTGCAAGCTCACCTTTGAAGCAGCTCTGTGAATTATTGAGTGCCTGCGTGCCAGTCGATCAATATCTCTTGAATAGCCTCCACCAATGACAGTGGCCACAGGGATGCCCTTTTTTATGACTGTCTGAAGTACATAAAGATCCCTCTGGTAAAGGCCTAAGTTGGGTAAAATGCACAGACATTGAAGGGTCAATTACATAAAGTACTGCTTCGATTATTATGATATATGATGTATGTGCATAATAGAGTGGAATGATTGACCTTCATCTGTGAGACGAAGTCTTCCAAGTTCATCCTCCCAGTGTGGATCCACTCCAGAATCATACAGCACCAGATCCGGGTGGAATGTCTCCAGTAACCAAGGGAGGTGTTCCTGGACTATACAGGAAATGACTTAATGCATTTTACCATAGTACCACAGATAGGCATATTTAATAGAAATATATGTTAATGTATTGAAATGTATTCAAAAGTCAAAACTGATCTGCTTATGTTTTTGTGTAGGTGCAAAGCGAGTCAGAGTGTAATAAACAGTACCTTTGGAAAGATACTCTTTGTCTTCAGTGCCATCTTCTAAACTGAGATCTAGGTCACTCTGCTGCTTTCGCAATGGAAAGTTTTTCCCACAATGCACTGAGAAGGTAAAAACATTGGGTTCGTCCTTAAAGATGAATGCTGTGCCATCACCCTAGTGAACGCAGGAAAGGAAAACATCTGCTATAATTCAACAGCGTTTTGGTCAGCACAAAAAAAGAATTTGGGATGGGAGTTGTTATAGACATTCCTTCCCTATTGTGACATATATCTGAGGGAAAGGGCTTCTCAAAATAGAAAGAATCTAAGGCAGAACTTGATTTTTGTCCATCAGGAATTGATTAGTTGGTTGGATTGTTGCTGTTTTTTATTGGTCGATCTGATGTAAGTGACAGGTTGTCCCGCCAGTAAACACATCAGAGAATTTGCATGATTCTGAATAAACTGAGAATCACAATTATTTAAGTTTCAAATACAGATAACGATTCTCCTACCCTGGTAATCCAGAGTTCTCGTGAGAGCACAAGTTGAATTTGCTCAGCGAGTTACTCTGGCGTCGAGTAATGATGCTCATTAAAAATGCCCCTCGATCTGATCTGCACCAATCACATCGGGTAATCTGATATAGGCGGGCCAGAGGCGAGCTAAACAGATGGCGACAGCGCTGTGACGTCGAAGTCATTAGTAAACGTTGCAAGATGGCTATGGATGAACACCAGTTGTTTGAAACGCCTTTGGCCGCTACAATGAACGAGTTAGACTTGGCTTTTTATCTAAAACAGGAACAGAAGACGCCGCTCAAATCGTTCCTTTGCAAGAAGGACGTTTTTGCTGTTTTGCCGACCGGATACGGCAAGAGTATAATCTACCAGTTAGCTCCGCTGGTAGCTAAGCGTATGGGGTTTATTGTTGTGATTGGTCGTAGTGTTATCCAATTGCGTGCAGTGAGATATTCAAATGCATACTTGGTGCCGCCCCTCGAGCTGGTCGATTTTCATTAGTCGACGCCAGACCATTAATCTTTTAGATTTAGGTCTGGATTTCCAGGCTACGATTCTCCACCGATTCTGAACAAACAAACAAAATAACGTAATTTATAAGAGGTTCTGACAAAATGTTAATTGCTGCAATCTATTTAAAAATGTTTAATTCATTTCAATGAATTGTTTTAAACAAAATCGGATTGAATGAATGAATCACTCTTAAATGAATCATTCAAGTTTTTGAACAAATCTCTTGAATGAATGATTCAATGACAAATACATTTTTCACTTGTCACCACCTACTGGTGTAAAGATGTGATGGACACCATCATTAAAGCGCCATGTTACTTTCAAAAGGTGATTTACTCAATTTGATCGCTACTGTAGACATCAGTGTTTATATCCGAATTATAAATTTGATCCCAGTACTTCTGTGATAACCTATCCGAAAGGACTGTTTGTGAAGCTGTTTCATACCTAAACTTGACAACTGTTTTCTCTGAGGCAGCGCGTTCCAGTATGATTTTGGCAATGGTTAATAGACATTACTGAATCGTTGTCATTTAGAAATAAGATGTTTTAATGGAGATTGTGATCTTTTAATCGGTTAATCAGAGAAGAGCTGTCACTGTAAGATCATGAGGGCACATGAAAAAAAACAACAAAAAAAAACATGTGTACGGATAAATAATTAATAATAAATACTGCAATATTCCATAAAAATACAAATTGTCAATTTAATTTAATTTTATGGTGACTAAAAGAAATTTTGTACCTGATGTACATCCAGATCCACGATGAGAATCTTCCTCTTGGATGCGGACTCACCCATCAAGTGTTTGGCGGTCACAGCCAAGTCATTGAGCAGACAGAAGCCTGCGCCGTAGCCTGGGAAGGCATGATGGGTCCCTCCGGCTGTACTGCACGCCAGTCCCCTCTGCAGGGCGATCTCTCCTGCCAGCACAGTGCCACCTGGACCACATCTCAGATGAGAGAAACACATTACATGATGAGATGGCAACTGGATATCAATATACAGAAGCTTTAAAAATCTAGTACCGACTTCAGTACTCAATAACTAAATGAAAAATTTGTTTAGCAAATAAAGTCCAATATTCCATCCCGTAATCAAAAAGAAAAAGTGTTTTGCATAAGAAAATTAAGATTTCTTCCATTGTGACATTATTTTCAGAACAAAAAGGGTCTACTGTAATGCAAAAAATAAAAATATTACAAGATGACTACATTTTAAAGTTAATTTGTAAAGTATAATTTCAAATGTATATCACAGTAGTATTTCTTGTAATGAATTTAATATATGCTTTTTAAAAAAAAGTGTTTATAGTAATGTGTATTTAGGGAAAACTATATATATTAGGGAATTGTGTGTATGTATGTATATATATATATATATATATATATATATATATCAGTGTTATCAAAAATAAAACTGTTAAACAAAGCTGCAAAAATAAAATATAAATATTAGATTAAAATAAAACCTGATTCAAAATATTAATAAATGCTATAATAATATATAAATAATACAAAAATATACACATTTGTGTTTTGAGGTAAAATGATCCTGACATTAATGAGGTTCACTCCACTGTTCCAGCACATACTAAATGACATACCTGTTTCATATCTGCAGCGTTGAACTAAACCAGGACTCCAAGGAAATCCAGTCCGCCTCTGATCTTTCTCACTGATTTTACCACCGATAAAGTTGGACAGGTACTCCTCAGTATGCACACATCCCAGAAGCCCTTTGGAGGCAATCTTAGGAGCCCACACCTACAAGATGGGTCAAGTAGCCTATTAATATTCCACAAGTATATTCAAAATATGTGTATTAATGCAAGTTACAGATTCACTAAACATGTCCAACCTGTTTATCTGTTATGACTTGATCTCTGAACAGACTCTCCAGGACTTTGGGGAACTTTCCCATGGGAAACCTGTGGTTTTCAGGGAGGTCACATATGTACTTGACATGATGAACTAGAGGAAGTGCTCTTGATTCAAGGCAAACCTGAGAAAAACAGATGCAAATGAGTTGCAGCAATTCACTGCGATGTACTGTTAGTAAATGTCATGTCGGGACTAGTTTTACACTCTGGGGGTTTGAATGTGATAATATCGAGGAAACATTACATGCTCAGCGTTGAAAGACCTCCTCCATGCCCGATGCATTGGGTTTCGTTTCAGAAGTGTTTCATTTTGGACCACGTGTTTGCATTTAATAGCTCTATGCGTTGATTTTTTACATAAATGAAACATTGCTGCTTTACAATCTACTACGTAACAACTGTTTGTTTGCAAATCGCGTGCAGTTACACAAATAAATAACGATCAAGAGATACATGACATTTTAAAACGCTTTCTGAATCAGACTGAATGTTATTGAAGATACGCACGTAAAAAATGAATACAGTCTCATCATCAGCCCGTCACGTGTGTGTATAAGACACTCGTATTTTTATTGTTGTAATGGAAGTGTGCTACTGCCACCCTCTGTTGAGGAGTGAGACATCAACAAACAGGACATCAAATGTGGTGGAGTCATTTTGTCATAGTGCATTTTTTTCTTCTTTTTTTTCTATTCTACATTTATTCAAGAGGATATTGTCCACTTGAAGGAGAGAATGAGCACAACAAACACAAGTTTAAGTGTCCTAAATACATGGTACCGACAGGATGGGGTCTTGTACTGGCTTAGTCTGTAATGGATAAATTGAATTTATTAAAAAAATCTGATGAAACTGGTTGCCTTAAAGGGGTCCTATTATGCCCTTTTACGAAGTCTTGATTTTGGGGTGTGCTAGAAAATGTTTTCATGCTTGTTCAAAAAACGCATTATTTTTTCTCATATTTTTTACATTATTACAGAACTTAGCTCTCCCCAGTCTGTCTAGAAAACGCCGCTTTCGATGAAGCCCCTCCTTCCGAAATATAAAATGTGCTGTGATTGGTCAGTTGGGCCAGTGTGTTGTAATTGGCACCAATTAGCGCATGTTCAGGAAATGTCCCGCCCCTTCATAACGATTATGGGGTCTCTGCGGAACAAAAGTTCTAAATTTTTGGGTGTTTTCAAACTGGTGGGTGTTTATAAATCATGCAATGAAAATGATGCCCTTCACCCGACCCCACCCCTAAACCCTACCCTAACTTCTTAAGAGTAAAGGATGGCATCAATTTCAAACCAATTCGAGCCTGATTCAGATCCTGACAATGTTAACGAACAAGAGCACTGTGCAGAACGGATTCAATACACAGACTTTGCAAGCAGGGATTTCACGGGACGTTTCAGAGTGGTATGTTTTTTGTCATTTTCTTATACTACATTATAGATACGATATTATCCACCGTTTAATAGTGATATTTGTCAGAAAACTAAGGTAATACAAACAGTAATCGATCACAAAACCATGGCTAATTTTCCTAAGAAGCGATGAACCGTCTTACAAAAGCGAGCGCTTACAGAAAAGCAACAGAAAACAAGCTGTTCTCCATGACATGTGGAGCGCAAAGATAAACGTTTGGGTTTTAGTGTTCAGGAACAGTGTTTAAAAATAAGTTTTATCCACTCTAAGTCGTCAGCCTTAGGAAGGTAAAACCAATAAGTTTTGGAAATGTTGTGAAAAAACGGGCTCTTTGACAGCGACAACTTCTCTAATGCAGATCAACCAGGCTTTGTTCCCTTTTTTGTATTAAGTGGGCAGGGTTTATTTAAATGAGTACCATTGTGACTTCATTTTCCAGTAAAATCACGTTGTAGTCCAAACGAGTCTTTCGTTGTAGTTCTTGGAAAGTGGATTCTGTTAAATAAAATATCTCCCTTTGGAGTGGACTTTGAGCCTTGCTTGAACCTTGCAGATCTTTTTTTATGCTCAAACAACAACATTACACACTAACTAAAGTTGAAAAAGTGGAAAAGCATTATAGGACCCCTTTAAAGTATTGTATTGTGTATTAAGTATCGTGAACTTAATTTCAATTCATTTAACTTACATTTTGTAATATAAATTAGTTTGCAGTTATTACAATTAGTAGCCTAGAAATCTAGACGCACCCGCGGCAGCAAAATGTATTTTGCAGCCAGGGTAGTCTAGCAACTCTCCGTTGACTTTCGAGCTGGAAAAACTTTCGAGCTGGGGGGAAATCTGTAACGAGTGAAAATAAGGTGTGGTCCCTTTAACAGTCCCTCCAGAATAGGGATGGGACGGTATGAAAATTTCATATCACGATTATAGTGACCAAAATTATCATATGATTTTTAATATTATCACGGTTTTGTTAAAACGAGATGAAAGTGTTAAAAAAGAACTTATGCTCACACTAAAAATAGTTCAATATTTGAAAATCAACAAACAACAAATAAAACTAGCAGCTCTATGCACTTTTTAAAGCAAGATTATATTCTGTGGCATTTTCTTCCTTATGACCGTCGTCAACAGCAACGCATTATATAACACAGCGCACATCCATGTATCGCAACGGATGCGCTCTCTCGTTTACAACTTGCCGTCTTGCGTCTCAGTTTTTGGACGATTGTTTTGTACACTGTACAAAATGTATTTACAATCAGGTAAGATTTAAAACATTAATCTCATTTCAATTTGTCCCCGTAATTATGTGGTAAAAAAAAAATCGGTGTAATAAGAGTAACGTTACAATGATATACATTATTACCCCTTGTCACTCTTTATAGTTTTGTTTGAACTTGATCGTTTGTCTTTGGCTCAAAGCCACTTGCTGCGAAGTGCGAACTTTTCTTCGCGGAAGCTTCACGTTTATTTCAAGCGAGTGAGATAAAATATTTCAACTCAAAACAACATTTTGTGCCCAATTATTTCCCAGACGTAGTTTTGTTTAGGTTATTGTTAGTTAACCCCCCTATTATTGAGGTCAAAGTTAACTTGCCTTGCGTTCGCTATAAACAGGGGGTGATGGTCACACAAGACGACTCGGCAGATTTGAAGTGTTTATTGTAGTGACCATCCTCGATTAAGTTTCACTCAGGACTTTTGAAAAACCCAAAATATGACCACACCTCAGATTTGGTCCTCTTAAAGGGGCGGTTGAGTATGATTTCACTTTTATAACTTATGTTAGTGTGAAATGTTGCTGTTTGAGCATAAACAACATCTGCAAAGTTACAACGCTCAAAGTTCAAAGCAAAGGAAGATGTTTGTTTCTCGGCTTCTTCGTTTAGGGGTCACACTTGGCTTCTTCTCGGTCTTAAAGGAGAACTCCGGTCAATTTTAACATTGAGCTAATTTTTTTTGTCAATTTGGAGTGCTGTCAATACAGAGAACAACGACAAAAATCGTTGTTGCCTACACCGTGTTATCCTCTTTTTAAAATTTGCACCCTGTTGACTTCAATGGGGCAATATTTAAACCTGCTTTTAGCCTCTTAACATCCTTGATGTGTCATTGCATAGTCGATTGCCGAGTTCAAGAAGTGATGAAGAAGCCCAGAGGGTTAAAGAAAAGGACTACAACAAACGGCTGGTAGGGGACTACACAACATTCATCCAGGGTTAGTGACATCACCAACCCTAAAATGTACATAAACCCCGCCCCCGGGAACACGCAGTCCATGTTGAGAAGAGGAAAAGTTGTTAAAGCCCTATTTGGACGGGACTAGTTTCACAGGGGGACGTTAGAGAAATTTCTGTTTCACAGATGTACTTTGAGATTTTAATCCTGTCCGAATCTGCCATGTCTGTCTTTTTCTCACACGACCTTCCAGAGCATTTCCAGAGCAAATTACCTACTGTTTTTCGTCAAACTCGGCGGTCCTCAGAGAAATCTAATCCCGTCCGAATGCGAATGTCTGTGATTGCCGAAAATGTTTTTTTCCAAAACGTTTTTTTCTTGTGTGTTTTGGTCAGCGAGAACTACCGTACAATCTCTCGCTACTGCAACGGTATTCAAGTTTCTGCTTTTTGCGCACCGATAATGGATGTAGATGTGTTCGGTACACTGCGAAGAAATAAAAAAATGAAATCAACAAGAAGAGCCAAATCACGTAAACTGTTAAGACTGGCTACTGTAATATCAGTTTCAGGTAAGATTACTTTCATTTCTGCACTTAATTACATAATGTGTAAATTATATAAGTTAAAACTTTTTATTCCAGTGGGTTTATTTATTATAAGAACCCAGTTCTATAAAATCATGATGATAAATGTATGTTTAGTTTTTTTACACTACAATTTTTATAAAAATGTTTACAAAACACTAAAACACATGTAAAACACAGACACTCCAACCTCGGTAATAAACACGGAGATGTTAGTCCCGTCCGAATCCGTACATGAAATCACAGACGTAGGTTGATAAGAATTGTAACTCAAACGTCAGTTGGAAAACTAATCCCAGGCGCAAAGATCCAGGCTCAAAACGGTGCGTTTTTGCAAACCCTCAAAAAGTGACAACTTTAACATGCTATATAAAAATATCTGTGGGGCATTTTGTGCTAAAACTTCACACATACACTCTGGGGACATCAGAGATTTATTTTACATCTTGAGAAAAGGGCATTTTACCACCCCTTTAAAAGGCTGAAAAATCTCCCGAGCACGGTCACTGCCTTCTGCCATTCCTTCTCGAATAAATAAAACAACAACATTGCGCGCTGCGCCTGCGTCTGCGTCAGACTGTTGCTGGCTGGACAGGATTTACAGTGAATTATTAAAATCGCGCTAATCAAACACGGTTTTAATGATAATTAAATTTTAAATGATAATACTAACCGTCAGTACATTTTATCGCAGAGGTTTTTTGTTATTGTTGCGGGCAAAAATCCTTGATTATGCGGCACGTTTTCTTAAAACATGCGATGGAATATGCGGGATATTTATGCAATTTTATGCGATGAAATTGCGGGAACTTGCAAAAATTGCGGGAACTTGCAAATACTGCGGTTTGATGAAAAAGAGAGAAAAAAAGTGATTCCCCCAACACCCTGTTCTCACTAGGCTAACGTTACTGCTCATCCCTTTCCCCACATTTGTAGTAATGACACTATAACGCAAACTGGAAATTGTAACGCGTTTTCTCGTGTTCACGTGATAGTTTCACGTGAAGTCTGTATATTTTTTTTAGTTTTGCAAAGGTCCCTTCAGAGGCTCCGTACTAAAGCCTGTAAAACATTGAAATAAATATCAGTAAGTAATAGCCTGGCAAGCCAGACCTACATCAAGATGTTGGGTCTGGCAACTCACCATGGACACGGCTCAATCCGAGGGGCGGGATAAACGGCTGTCTTTCAAATTCCCTCTGCACGCAATAGGACAGCGCTTCAACCAACCAGAGCATAGGGCCCTATAAAATCCGTTTTATTTTTTCCCAAATTCCGTTTTATTTTTTCCCAAATTCTGTTTTTTCCGGTTTAATTTTTGCAAATTCCGTTTTTTCCGTTTTAATTTTTGGGAATTCAGTTTTTTTTTACCCTTTACTGTTATTTTAGTCGTAAAAAGAGTGTTTTTAATGTTAATGATTTAAATGTACACAAATAAAATAGGAATGACCCTAAATTTATTGAGGTAACAAACAAAATTCGGTAACACTTTATTTTACGGTGCCCTTGATACAGAGTAATTACTTAATTAGGTACTTAGTAATAGACGTTGTAATAACATGTAACAAAATGTACTTAACATGTAACTAAGTTATGGAACAGCCTGTACTTACAGATTGTAATTACACAAATGTAATAGGCAGCTACTGTTACACATGTGTAACAAGCCGAGTTGGATAAGGTTTATAGATACACATGAAGTACACTTAAGCACATTCTTGATACACTTTATTTTACATAGCTTATATCTGTGTAATATTATGTAATTACAATGTAATTAGGAAACTACTGCATGCATTTAAGCTGTGAACTAGTGAGTTTAAATCAAACTAAGGCAGAGATGGATAAGGTATGTATACACAAAGTACACTTAAGTACATTCTTGATACACTTTATTTTACGTAGCATATACCTGTGTAATATTATGTAATTAGGAAACTACTGCATGCATTTAAGCTGTGAACTAGTGAGTAAAATCAAACTAAGGCAGAGATGGATAAGGTATGTATACACAAAGTACACTTAAGTACATTCTTGATGCACTTTATGTTACGTAGCTTATACCTGTGTAATTGCAATGTAATTAAGAAGCTACTGCATGCATTTAAGCTGTGAACTAGTGAGTTAAATCAAAGTAAGGCAGAGATGGATAAGGTATGTATACACAAAGTACACTTAAGTACATTCTTGATACACTTTATTTTACGTAGCTTATACCTGTGTAATATTATGTAATTACAATGTAATTAGGAAACTACTGCATGCATTTAAGCTGTGAACTAGTGAGTTAAATCAAACTAAGGCAGAGATGGATAAGGTATGTATACACAAAGTACACTTAAGTACATTCTTGATACACTTTGTTTTACGTAGCTCATCCCTGTGTAATATTATGTAATTACAATGTAATTAGGAAACTACTGCATGCATTTAAGCTGTGAACTAGTGAGTAAAATCAAACTAAGGCAGAGATGGATAAGGTATGTATACACAAAGTACACTTAAGTACATTCTTGATACACTTTATTTTACGTAGCTTATACATGTGTAATATTTTGTAATTGCAATGTAATTAGGAAGCTAATGCATGTATTTAAGCTATGAACTAGTGGGTTAATTCAGATGGATAACATATGTAGATACACAGGAAGTGCACTTAAGTACAATCTTGATACACTTTATTTTATGTTACATACAAGTAATGCTACAGAACATACACATTTACCATGTGTAACTGCAGACCTTAGTAGCCTAACATATTTAAGTATACTTGTTGTTACATTGTGTTATACTAAGTACTTTCTTACATAATTACAGTGTACCAAATCCGTAACACGTATGTAACAGACTCGGCTTGTTACACATGTGTAACAGTAGCTGCCTATTACATGTGCGTAATTACAATCTGTAAGTACAGGCTGTTCCATAACTTAGTTACATGTTAAGTACATTTTGTTACATGTTATTACAAAGTCTATTACTAAGTAATTAATTAAGTAATTACTCTGTATCAAGGGCACCGTAAAATAAAGTGTTACCCATGAACCACGAACAATACATTTGTTACTGTATTTATTAATCTTTGTTAATCTTAGTTAACCCTAACCCTGTATTTTTATTATGTTACTTCACACAGTGCATTAAGCTAACTAATGTTAACAACTTTTCATTTAAATAATGTAGGCCACTAAATGGTGAAATTAACATTAATAAAGATTAATAAATGCTGCAGAAGTGCAGTTTATTAATAGTTAATGTTAACTGATCTAGTTAACTAGAGTTTAATAAATGGAACCTTATTGTAAAGTGTTACCGATTTTGTTATACACCGAACCGATTCAGTGTTGGACAGATCAGTTGTTTTAACCATTCATTAAAGTGAATCGATTCAAAGGAGTCATTAGTTCGCGAATCGGACGTATCATTAGCAGACTTGTACGCATTGTGTGATTATCCCGGCAGTTAGGACATCGCACAAGATTTGTCAACACAGAAAACATTTCATCATTGGATAGGTTTTGTTTAGTTTATTGAAAGTGTTTTTTATGTCAGCTGAATGGGCGGAACGCTTTTCAGAGAAGAAGGCAAGGTAAAAAAGTTTTTTTTGCACAATTCACACCCAGCGGTAGCCTAATTCAGGAAAAAAATATCCGAATGCTCCACGAGAAACTTCGTTCTTCCGATCTTTTACCATTGTGTCAATTCTCAATTGATTTAGATTAATAAGCGCGAGTGAGTGAGAGAGAGCCAGACAGTTTGAAGACGCGCGCGCGACCGGGCCTCTCTCTCTGCTCGTTCTTTCAGTAATATGCGATTTTCCTCAGACATATGTTTTTCTCCCACACAAAAACAGAATTGTATTCCAAATATGTAAAATTCTGCGAAATTCCGCGTTGACACTAGATTCCGCGTTAATTTGCCAATTCCGCGATTCCGTCCGCGATTCCGTGATCGCGGAAATTATAGGGCCCTAAGAGCGTTTTCCCACCAGCGGAGCTAGTTGATAGATTCAACTTTTGCCATATCTGGCCGGCAAAACTACGAACACATCTTCCTTTTTTAAATAATGACTTAAGTGCCGTTCTATGCTCTTTTCTCAAAGAAAAACCTAACTCCAAGTCCTCCAGAGTCGCGGCCGATTCGAAAGATGTTCGCCAACAGCAGCCGCCATTCTTTGTTTTCAAGTGGCAGGCAACCGTCGCAACTCTGTCGTCATCATGTTAAGCCCGCCCCGCCTACTCTATACACGACGTGATTGGCCTGACCCAATTTAGGTTTTTGCAGCTCGAAAGTCAATGGAGAGTTGCTAGACTGCCCTGGCTGCAAAATACATTTCTTTCTAGATTTCTAGGCTAAGTAAGTAATGTTAACTTACATAATGTTAAATATATAAAAAAAACAAAACATTTGTTTTATATTTCCACACAAAGACAAATATAGCCCACCGCTCTGCGCTTTGAGAGGGATGTGGGACACAAGCAGGAAAGAGACAGTCAATCTCTTTTCTGATATCTTCATGTTTTCTACCTGTTGTAAAAGGTCTGAAATGGGAATTTTATCTTTCACAAGGGCAAGACATTTAAGCTATGTTTGATTTTGTGTTGCCATAGAAAGTGAAACTAAAATCACGTGGTTTACAAATTAACTTGACAAAAAAATGTGTTTTGGCGTACTACCACCACCGTGTTTGTCAAGTTTACCGGCACAGCCCTAGTTTATTGTTAGATACAATAACAGCTGTGAAAAATAAGCACATAATCTACATACACTCACCTAAAGGATTATTAGGAACACCTGTTCAATTTCTCATAATGCAATTATCTAATCAACAAATCACATGGCAGTTGCTTCAATGCATTTAGGGGTGTGGTCCTGGTCAAGACAATCTCCTGAACTCCAAACTGAATGTCAGAATGGGAAAGAAAGGTGATTTAAGCAATTTTGAGCGTGGCATGGTTGTTGGTGCCAGACGGGCCGGTCTGAGTATTTCACAATCTGCTCAGTTACTGGGATTTTTACGCACAACCATTTCTAGGGTTTACAAAGAATGGTGTGAAAAGGGAAAAACATCCAGTATGCGGCAGTCCTGTGGGCGAAAATGCCTTGTTGATGCTAGAGGTCAGAGGAGAATGGGCCGACTGATTCAAGCTGATAGAAGAGCAACTTTGACTGAAATAACCACTCGTTACAACCGAGGTATGCAGCAAAGCATTTGTGAAGCCACAACACGCACAACCTTGAGGCGGATGGGCTACAACAGCAGACCCCACCGGGTACCACTCATCTCCACTACAAATAGGAAAAAGAGGCTACAATTTGCACGAGCTCACCAAAATTGGACTGTTGAAGACTGGAAAAATGTTGCCTGGTCTGATGAGTCTCGATTTCTGTTGAGACATTCAGATGGTAGAGTTAGAATTTGGCGTAAACAGAATGAGAACATGGATCCATCATGCCTTGTTACCACTGTGCAGGCTGGTGGTGGTGGTGTAATGGTGTGAGGGATGTTTTCTTGGCACACTTTAGGCCCCTTAGTGCCAATTGGGCATCGTTTAAATGCCACGGCCTACCTGGGCATTGTTTCTGACCATGTCCATCCCTTTATGACCACCATGTACCCATCCTCTGATGGCTACTTCCAGCAGGATAATGCACCATGTCACAAAGCTTGAATCATTTTAAATTGGTTTCTTGAACATGACAATGAGTTCACTGTACTAAAATGGCCCCAACAGTCACCAGATCTCAACCCAATAGAGCATCTTTGGGATGTGGTGGAACGGGAGCTTCGTGCCCTGGATGTGCATCCCACAAATCTCCATCAACTGCAAGATGCTATCCTATCAATATGGGCCAACATTTCTAAAGAATGCTTTCAGCACCTTGTTGAATCAATGCCACGTAGAATTAAGGCAGTTCTGAAGGCGAAAGGGGGTCAAACACAGTATTAGTATGGTGTTCCTAATAATCCTTTAGGTGAGTGTATATATGGCATAAATTCACTTATATCATAATCTTCTACAGCAATTGTCATTCACATTTTAACTATTTAACTAGTTAACTAGTTCCCTATAATTAGAAATTAATTATTAGTATTAGTAATTTATTAGTAATTAAAATTACACCATTTACTCACCCGCAAGCCATCCTACGTGTATATGACTTTCTTCTTTCAGACAAATACAATCTGAGTTATAATAAAAAATGTCCTGGCTCTTCCAAGCTTTATAATGGAAGTGAATGGCCATTTCTGTTGTGAAGTCCATAAAAGTGCATCTATCCATGATAAAAGTGCTCCACACGGCCCTGGGGAGTGAATAAAGGCCTTCTGAAGTGAAGCGATGTTTTCGTGTAAGAAAAATATCCGGCAGACGGCATACGCAAGTCGACTTAAGCCAAAAGAGTAACACTTGACGATGAGTGACGATGTGTGGCTACAAACAAACAGGGCTGTGCAACAAACTCAAGTTCCTCCAACATTTCTCTTCAGAAATTGCCGTTTTAGACTTTGATTCGTGACTGGTGTTTTGTTTTGCTCTATCCTCTGCGCTTCCGCGTTCGTCATTACGTTGTACGTCAGGTCAAGTGTTACTCTTTTGCCTTAAATTGATGCGTACGGCTGTCTGCCGAAAGCTAGTTGTTTTAGTTGACGAACGCATTGCTTCAGAAGGCCTTTATTAACCCCCCAGGGCCGTGTGGAGCACTTTTGGACTTCACAACAGAAATGGCCATTCACTTCCATTATAAAGCTTGAAAGAGCCAGGACATTTTTTATTATAACTCAGACTGTATTCGTCTGAAAGAAGAAAGTCATATACACCTAAGTGTTCCAGAACCATCCAGAATAGAACATGAAGATACTGAGGAACAAATAGGTTGGTGTGTCCATTCTTGATTCTTCATTGTTAACTGCTTTGGTAGATGTGAATTAATAAGCAGTATATGGATGATAAATGATGAAATGCATCTAAATCATAACCTTGTATATAGCAGTTGTCAAACATATTTTAACTATATTAACAAGTGAATGACAGAACAAAACTTTGCCACATAAAATATCTTATACCTGATCTCTTTTGCTTTCTGATATTAAATCAGGGTTCACTTGAACTGATTCTAACTGTATTTCTGTGTATTTTAGACCAGGTGGGAGTGAAAGAGCAAAGACAAGAACTAAATGAAGTGGAGGAGGAACATCATAACTTTAAAATTCAGAGAACAAAAGCCAAAAAGACGCACACATGCACTCAGTGTGGAAAGAGTTTCACAAATAAAGGAAACCTTAAGAGACACATGAGAATTCACACTGGAGAAAAACCTTACAAGTGCTCATATTGTGACAAGGGTTTCTCTCAGTCTGGACACCTGAAAGAACACGAGCGAGTTCACACTGGAGAAAAACTTTACAAGTGCTCATATTGTGACAAGAGTTTCACTCAGTCTGGACACCTGAAAAAACACGAGCGAGTTCACACTGGAGAAAAACCTTACAAGTGCTCATATTGTGACAAGAGTTTCACTCAGTCTGGACGCCTGGAAAAACACGAGCGAGTTCACACTGGAGAAAAACCTTACAAGTGCTCATATTGTGACAAGAGTTTCACTCAGTCTGGACGCCTGGAAAAACACGAGCGAGTTCACACTGGAGAAAAACCTTACAAGTGCTCATATTGTGACAAGAGTTTCACTCTGTCTGGAACCCTGAAAGATCACGAGCGAGTTCACACTGGAGAAAAACCTTACAAGTGCTCATATTGTGACAAGAGTTTCACTCAGTCTGGACACCTGAAATCACACGAGCGAGTTCACACTGGAGAAAAACCTTACAAGTGCTCATATTGTGACAAGAGTTTCATTCAGTCTGGAACCCTGAAAGAACACGAGCGAGTTCACACTGGAGAAAAACCTTACAAGTGCTCATATTGTGACAAGAGTTTCACTCAGTCTGGAACCCTGAAAGATCACGAGCGAGTTCATACTGGAGAGAAGCCGTACTTCTATATTCAGTGAGAGAAGAACTTCAAACATAAAAAAAGCCTTCTGACTCACATGAAAATATGTCATAAGAAGTCGTCACAATGAGCAACAATTCATTTCATGTCAAATACATTCAAGTAAATGGTGTGAGACTAAAAATGTATGCAGAAATATTTTTTAAGGTCTTAATAATAAATGTTTTTATAAACTTGGGCTATTGTTGTTTACTTACAATATTTGTTCATTTAAAATGTAATTAAATTTGTTAACTATTATTGGTAAAGAAAATATCTGCCAACTTTCGGACTGCCAACCAATCCGCAAAGAGCCGCTGTACTGTCTGGCTGTAACAAGGTTGTGCTTTTGAGGCTCGTGCATCATGAGGAGAAATGAAAACAAATGAGGGCATCTCACACAAAGAAACTCCATGAACTTACAGCGGAAAAAAATTGTGGAGTTTTTATATTTATAACATGATACAGTTAAGCAACATCACATGACCAAGAGTGCTGAATATCACGATTGAAAATATGACACTGATTTAATGACAGTTCAATAAACAAGAAATTCAAATTAAGTCACTTACATTTTAGATGCTATATTGACTGTTTTTGTTCTATTTCAGCAGTGAAAATAGTTCCAAACAAAGATCACAGCAGAACCATAAAGCCTCTCACAGGAACACATAACTGTGTTTTCATTACTGAATGATTCAGCATTTTGAATGAATCGGTTGAGTCAAAGATTCAAGTCAAGTCATCTTCATTTATATAGCGCTTTTAACAATGTAGATTGTTTCAAAGCAGCTTTACAGAGATAAGCGTATAATTTAAGGTAACAGAGATTGTTTTAGCTTTATAGCGGTTCTTTAATAAAGTTATTTTCCAGCTAAAAATAGTTTTGATTGATTCGCTTCCGTCGCAACGATCATTTGTTATTAAATTAGGGGCCACTAAGATGACACCATTCTCTCTACACAGACTTTAAACGCGAACCTGTGAAAAACGTGGATGGCGTTCACATGCACACTAAGAATTGGTTCTATAGGTATGTGCGTTTGAATATATGTGCGCAGGTTTGTAATTCCCTACAAACCAAGCCTAAATAAAGTACTGGTCTTTCCTTATAAATTTTGATACAGAATTTGTCACTTCGGGGTAGGTATGCGAAACGAATTTTCCCGACAACGCTTTATCTGTAGAGTGGTAAAGGGATCCTCCATAGGGAGAGACTAGTTGGCACTTCAGCTCTGCGTTGTCATCGGGTCCAGGTGAAGGTTCTTCGTCAGATCTGGATACAGCCTGGATCCGGCAGGCTGCGTGAAAACCTCTGGATAAACAAAGACACTAAAATTAGCGTAGATGTCATTCTTCTTATTATGTAACGAGTACATCAGGATTTATGGGAAGTGATCCCGGTTCCGACTGACCTAATCTATGCAGCCTAACATTGAATTATAGAAGTCTATAATGTATTATGTGAATGCTATGTCAAAGAGATGTGTCTTTAATCTGGCTTTGAACTGACAGAGTGTGTCTGCTTCCCGGACAATGGTAGGAAGATTGTTCCAAAGTTTTGGTGCTAAATAGGAAAAGGATCTACCGCCAGCAGTCGATTTTGATATTCTAGGTATTATTAACTGGCCGGAACTTTGAGATCGCAATAGACGTGAAGGACTATAATGCGTTAAGAGCTCGCTCAAGTACTGCGGAGCTAAACCATTTAGTGCTTTGTAAGTAATCAGCGATATTTTAAAATGTATGCAATGTTTAATAGGGAGCCAATGCAGTGTTGACAGAACCGGGCTAATATGGTTATACTTCCTGGTTCTGGTAATAACTCGAGCTGCTGCGTTTTGGACTAGCTGTAGTTTGTTTATTAAGCATGCAGGGCGACCACCCAGTAGAGCATTACAATAATCTAGCCTTGAGGTCATGAACGCATGAACTAATTGTTCCGCATTTGTCAATGAGAGCATATGGCGTAATTTAGATATATTTTTAAGATAGAAAAATGTGGTTTTACAGATACTCGACACGTGACTTTCAAATGAAAGATTGGTATCAAAGAGCACACCCAGGTTCCTAACCGACGACGAAGACTTAACAGAGTAGCCATCAAGTGTTAGACAGTATTCTAGGTTATTACGTGAAGAAGTTTTTTGTCCAATAATTAGAATCTCTGTTTTTTCAGAATTTAGAAGTAGGAAATTACAAGTCATCCAATTTTTTATATCAGCTATGCACTCCGTTAATTTTGTGAATTGGTAAGTTTCGTTAGGTTTTGAAGAAATATACAGCTGAGTATCGTCAGCATAACAGTGGAAGCTAATTCCATGTTTCCTAATGATATCTCCTAATGGTAGCATGTACAGAGTGAACAGCAACAGTCCTAGTACTGAACCTTGTGGTACGCCATACTGAACTTGTGATCTCTTCATTTACTGCTACAAACTGGGGCCGGTTTCACAAAGATAGACTTTGACTATGGCTTAGATATAGTAGATAGTCAGACTTCAGATAGACATCTAAATCAGACCGTTGCACAAAGCACTTAAGACTCTTGACTATCTTAAGTAGGACAACACTGCAATGCATTCTGGGTAAAATAAGACACTTTTCAAAACAAAAAACATGGTGGATCGAGTAAGCGCATTCAACCGCTCAGTGCAGTTTACCCCAGTGGAAATTTGTTGGAGGAGTATAACGGTTACAAGGACATTTTACTTGGGAAATTTAGCGGAGAATGTAGTAACAAGAAGAAATGTTTAAATTATGAGCCATTTTCCCTTTTCTTTTGGCTGTTTATAATGTAACTGATTGTTACTGCTGGTTGCCAAGGTAACAGAGTCTTAGACCTAAGTTAGCCTGGGGGTAAGGTGTCTGATTTTTTTGGTCTAAATTAAGTCAGTCTTTATTTTTGTGAAACAGTCTAACTTGCATTAGACTAGTCTATGAGCAAATTTTTGACTTGTCTAACACTATAGACCGGTCTAGACTAGCTTTGTGAAACCGGTCACTGATTACGGTCAGATAAGTATGATTTAAACCATGCTAGTGCAATTCCACTAATGCCAACATAATGTTCGAGTCTATTTAAAATAATATTGTGGTCAATAGTGTCAAATGCAGCACTAAGATCAAGTAACACTAATAGAGAGATACAACCACGATCGGATGATAAGAGCAAATCATTTGTGAATCTAACAAGAGCTGTCTCGGTACTATGGTACGGTCTAAATCCGGACCGAAAATCCTCACAGATATCAGTTCTTTCAAGAAAGGAACACAGTTGTGAGGATACTGTTTTTTCTAATATCTTTGACAGAAAGGGTAGATTTGAGATCAGCCTGTAATTGACTAATTCTGTAGGATCAAGTTGTGGTTTTTTAACAAGCGGTTTAATCATAGCCAGCTTAAAGGTTTTTGGTAGACAGAGAGACAAAGAGACAAAGACGAATTAATGATAGTAAGAAGAGGATCTATGACCTCTGGGAGCATCTCTTTCAGTAGCTTAGTCGGTATAGGGTCTAACATACATGTTGTCGATTTAGATGATTTAACGAGTATAGTAAATTCTTACTCTCTTATAGCAACGAATGAATAAAATTTTTCTTCAAGGAGACTACAATGCTCTCCCTGATGCGATACTGTAGTAGATGGTCGCATATAATTTTGTCCCTGATATTATCAATCTTATAAGTGAAGAAGTTCATAAAGTCATTACTGCTGTGTTGCTTGGAAACATCTGGGGTTGAGGATTTATTTTCCGTTATTTTAGCCATTGTTTCAAATAAATACCTAGGATTATGTTTATTTTCTTCTAATATGTTTGAAAAATAAGCAGATCTAGCAGCTTTTAAAGCCTCTCTGTAAGTAATCGAGCTCTCCGTCCATGAAATGCGAAATACCTCTAGTTTTGATTTCTTCCAGTTGCCCTCCATTTTTCTGGCTGCTGTCTTAAGGGCCCGAGTGTGCTCGTTGTACCACGGCGTTGGACTATTTTCTTTAATATTCTTTAAGCGCAACGGAGCAACTGTGTCTAAAGTGCTGGAAAAGAGAGAGTTAAAAGTTTCTGTTGCAATATCAAGTTCTTCTAAGCTATCTGGGATGCTGAGATGATGAAACTTATCAGGAAGATTATTGATAAAGCAATCTTTAGTGGCAGAAGTGATAGGTCTAACATATTTGTAACACAGAGTCGGCTTTGCAGCTTTGGCTAAATGTAATTTACATGAGACTAGATAATGATCTGAGATGTCATCTCTCTGCTGCAGAATTTCAACGGCATCAACATCTATTCCATGTGATAATATTAGATCTAGAGTATGATTACGACGATGAGTAGGTCCTGACACGTGTTGTCTAACTCCAATTGAGTTTACAATGTCTTTAAATGCCAATCCCAATGCATCTTTTTCATTATCTATGTGTATATTAAAATCACCAACAATTAGTACTTTATCTGCAGTCAATATTAATTCTGATAGAAAGTCCGCAAATTCTTTGATAAAATCTTTATGGTGCCCTGGTGGCCTGTATAGAGTAGCCAGCACAAATCTCAAACATGATTTATCGTTTACACTATATATTTTTACATTAAGCACCAACACTTCAAAAGAAGTATATTTAAAACTTGATTTCTTAGTGGTTTTGAAAATATTACTATAAATTACAGCAACACCTCCCCCTTTGCGTTTCAGACGAGGTTCATGTTTATAACAGTAATCTTGCGGGGTGGACTCATTTAAAGTAATGTAATCGTTTGGTTTTAGCCAGGTTTCTGTCAAACACAGCACATCTATATTATAGTCTGTAATCATATCATTAACAATGAGTGCTTTTGAAGTAAGAGATCGAATATTCAGCAACCCAAGCTTTAGCATTTGCTCATCTGTATTATATCTGTTTTTTATTTGTTGAACATCAATTACATTTTTAACCTTAGTTTGGACGTTTTTTGGATTTTCAAATTCTGGGAACAGACACAGTCTCTATATGATGATATCTAGGTGAAAGAGGCTCTATGTGATGGGATTTATCTGACCTTGGTGACGCGAGGCCGCTAGCAGACGGTCGGTTAAGCCAGTCTGTCTGCTTCCTGACCTGGTGCCCAATTTGTCATTTTTTATTTCTAAGACTATGAGCCAAATTACTAGAGAGAAGAGCAGCACCATCCCAGGAGGGATGAATACCATCTCTTTTCAACAGGTCAGGTCTGCCCCAAAAACTTTTCCAATTGTCTATGAATTCTATATTATTACGCGGACACCAATTAGACAGCCAGCCATTGAGTATCTCAATATCACTCCTCCAACTATCTCATCACTCCTGCGAACAGGAAGGGGGCCAGAGCAAATTACAGTCCTTGACATCGTACTTGCGAGTTCACACACCTCCTTAATATTAATTTTGGTGATCTCCGACTGGCGGAGTCGAACATCATTAGTGCCAACATGAATAATGATCTTAGAGAATTTACGATTAGCATTAGCCAGCACTTTTAAATTTGCTTTGATGTCAGGCGCTCTGGCTCCCGGCAAACATGTGACTATGGTGGCTGGTGTCTCTATTTTCACGTTCCGTGTGATCGAATCACCAATTACTAGGGCACAATCAACAGAATTCTTAGTGGGTGTTTCACTGAGCAGGGCAAATTTGATTTGTTATGGTAATCGGAACGGAAGAGTGGTTTTTTGATCCGCGACTAGAGCGATCTGTAACGTATTTTAGTGATTCTGACGGGTCAATTTAGCTCACAAGGAATTATTAATTAATTTATAGGGAATTCGAAAGAATCACTTATACGACCAAGCAAATGACTCGTCCAGGGTTCATTTGAACCGGCCTCAACTATCAGCTCTGCAGCACATATAAATATCCAAATTATAGTGAAACACTATTTATTAGCAAGGTAACTTAGATCAGCAGTTTAAGACATTAAATTATTAAGCACATAACACAAGTAACACTTCTCTTTAAAATACAAACAAGATTTTATTGATTATTCTAACACATAAAACTAATATCAACACAAACACACGCACACACATTCATACGAGTTGCAGAAAGAAGAAGAGTGAGGAAAGAATGAGTTTTAAGAGTGATGAAATCCCAAGTTTCTATATGCACTTATAAGACATGGCCTGAACGAACCATCAATCATTAATTTAACCCTTCTATCATTTCTTAGGCAGGTTATTAAATCTATATCAATGCACCAGTTAAGCTTAAGAGTCTAGAGGCTACTTGCTTGTTTGCGTTCCTTTTTGGGGATTCCCTTTTGTCAGCGTAAAAGGGGTTTCCCGAGTTCATTCCTTGGCTGGTGTCCTTGTGCCTGGATAGATGTCTGGGGCGGCCAAACACGTGGTGTGCTGTCAGATGAATGGAAAGTCTCTGAAGTTGGAAAGCAGGCTTTGCAGTCGAATCGTGGATCGAAACTTTGCAAAGCTTTGTTCGGGTCTAAGATTTTAAACTCAAATGTTTGTCCAACCTCCTGGAAGAGATCTGACCAATTAGACACTGGCTTTATTTGAGAGGTGGCATTTTCTTCACTTCTCATCGTAAATCATGCGTTATCTGTGATCTCCTTGCTCTCCAGCACTAGCAGAGAGAACAGAGGCCACAGTTTAGACATCATTAGTATTATAAGAATACGAAACATTTTACACAGATTTCAATCAAGCCATCTTTTGAATTAAGAACATACGATCATACTGATAGGAAACACGACACACTTTCATTAAAACATCTAACAGTTATAACCATTACATGACTTATATGGGATCTAAGCTTATTAGACACACATATAGGTGGTAGACACAATATAGAATTATGTAGTTGAACGATGTTTGATTATAAGTCCATCAAGAATTATTTTGGGATGATTTTATGTATTGTTATAGGTAAAATATCAGTTCTCTGTGGTCTGAAGAGATTTTAACTCTGGGTCATTCAGAGGTCCTTAAGGAGGAGGGGGTCTGTTTTGTATATCTGTCGTGGGGTCAGCAACATCTTGGTCGGGCCCCGAGCTGTGCCATCTCTGAACCAATCAGTCTTTTCAAAACCATCTAACATTGACAATGTTCTTCCTTTAGTTGCTTTAGTTGCCCACAAAGTTCTTAGCGTAGACTGGCTGGAGCCTGGATTTTATGGCTCTGGATTGGTGATTTGGGGTCTGGAACGTTGAGTTCTGTGTGGAATTATGTTTGAACAAATCACCAGGAAGATTCATTTGTGTTTGGTTCGCCCTCAAATCCTTCAGATCCCTCACTGTCACCCATTTACCTTGCTGCGCAGGCACTAATTCTGCCGGAACCGAATCATGTAAAGAGTTCACTATGCTAGGCGCATCCAAAATAGTATCTAAAGCTCTAGCACTCTTACTATCCTCAATTAAAGTTTGGATGCGTGTCTCTAGTTCTGAAATCTTCTCTGTCAGCCTAACTGTCTCCTTGCATTTATCACATATAAATCCTATATTGCCGACAGAGAAGGCTATTCTAAATATGTATAGCCTTTAGAATGTATAGCATTCGAAACATGCACAGAGCAATGACCCATTAATAAAAGCCTGGCTGCGTTCGAAACCGCATACTCAGTGAGTAGGTACTTACTTAACGAGCGCTAAAAGAGTTGGTACTATATAGCCTGATCAATTTAAGTATGAATGTGAACTGGACATCTGCCATGTTGACGTTATCATGTGACCTACGATGCTTTATGGTTATCACAAGTGCAACAACTTAAAAGATATGAATGACACGTTTAATTCATCAGACCTCGTCAGACGTCAAACCTCTTTCTCATTGAGACGTGGTCTGGGAACCACATGTTCATTTTCTCGTATTTGAGGCGTGGTTTACGAATGCCCAGAGCCGTTTATTGGGCACTACGAATGTCTATCAAATGCGCCTGTACGTAGCTCATAGCCAATCGTTTCAATTATACCAGATGACGTATGTAGAGCGAAATTCAACGAGGAAGAAGACGATGGCTGAAGAAGACTAAACTACTTAGAACACTATCTAAGGCTGTATCGAAAGGTAACTTCGCGTCTGCTGCCATGTTGGATCCATAGATATAAACAAACTGCTTCGGTGTGTCGCATAGACACACCGTTTATATACTGACAACAATAAGAAACATGAATAAATTAGTAAAAGAACAAATAAAAAGTAACCATCACAATAAACAAATGCATATACAAGTCAACAACACATGAAACAAAGCTTTATTCAAACTACAAGCATGTCTTTACAGGCGCTGAACCCCAAATCCTACTGCCATCTCAACACAGCGTTTCCCATTCTGCGGCTTTATTCTGATGAATCAGCTGACCACCAGAGGTGAGCCGTGCCTTTGTGCCAGAGGTTGTTGCGTGCTGCGCTGTGCTTCACAATGTGAGGCAATAAGAGCAGGTGGAGTGATGGAGGGTCTCGTCCATGGCACCGTTTCCAGGATTCAGCTCTGGGCTCCTCATCCTCAGTGTTCACAAAAGTCTGCAGAGATTTCAGATCCTACAAAAATGCACAAACATTATACAAAAGCAGTCATCTTAACAGCACAATGCAATTTGATTTCTGTATTAAAAGTAACATATTAACATACATAAAAATGACCTTACTTTATATTTTAGTAAAATCCCTAAAACCTTTTTTTCCCAACAAATGCCGCAATCATCTTTCCTTGCAGGTCCTGCTCCACCACAAAAGATCTGCAGCAAATGCACAGAAATCAAGAATCAGAAAAGTGTTGTAATATCTCTATTTGAAATTACAATAATTAAAATAAACTAAAACTTAATATTTAATTGATTTTGTTATCCATTTCTGTTGTACACTCACTCAAAGGCTTTGATGGCAGCATTCAGCTTCATGAGCCACTCTCCACCGGATAAACACACATCTGTTCATCTGTCCCTGTAACATCCAGACAAGGGGTGTTTCTCAATATGCGTTCTTCAGCGATCTTGTGTCCTTGTGTTCTCGTTTTACATCATCATAACCGTTGAAGTTCAGACCCAATTCTCAAGAACACAAGTACAGAGGACGCATGAAAGAACCCGGATGTGTTCTTGATACCGAGGATGCATCGAATGCAGACTTGAGCTAGTACTCGCCTGGTGTCCCAGAAGTCATTGCGGCCGGTTCCAAGTTCGTTCTTCCAAGGAAGCTTGGCAAGACCGGTCTCCACGAGAACACAAGTCCGTTCTCTGCGTTCTTGGAATTGAGAAACAGCCAAGATTCACGTTACCTCTGTGATTTATGAGCTTAACACTACATTTACATGTTGAGGTTGTTGCTGATGTGTTAACTCACCTTTTATCCAACTTAAATGTTCCTCAATTTATCACTGGGACAAATACAATAGATAACTTATGTTTAGTTACTTTATAGATTTGTTTATTTACTTTACTTACAGCACATTTGTCTAATGTAAACAGTGTTGACAACAGTGAATTATCCTACATAATAGCACACATTCACTCAGATGTCTATTTCATGTTGTGATGTGCTCATCTGCAATACTTATAGAATATTTTCCTTTCAGATGTAAATAGACATTTAAAATAAGCGTCTGTAAGATGTAACGTTATATGGTTATGTAAATCCACTTTAGAGATGTAGGCTACATGTGCTTACTGAAGCTCCCCTGTTAGCTATACATAATAAAACATGTTTTTACAGCAAAATCGCAACTACTATACTGTCTAACTCCTTTACACCTTCAACAGTTAAAAAGTTTAGGCTACTCTACAGTAGTTCAGCACATGCGATTTTAACACAAGGAACCATGTTCCGTGTTTCTTAAGCTTCACTTTTGACTGTTCTTGTGTAAGACTGCATTTGTGTAACTTTTTTACGTTATGTGCACATCGTGGACATGATAAAGATTATTCTGTGGTGAAGGGAATAAAAAAAAAGAAATGTAATTTCTAAATTACAAAAGTTAGTTCAGGCAAGAATAATAAAAATAAATTCTATATTATTACTCAATTCAAGCTTGTAGAAATTAAAACTTAAATTTATAATTTTACTTGGAATTGTTTGTCATGTTTACAATGATTCTTTAAGGAAGTATCAAAGTTATAAAATTAAGTAAAACCTACCTCAAATTTCTGCTAAAAAAGTTGTGTAAGTTGCTTTCATTGTTAGGTTTAGTAATTTGTGGTTTTGTGATGAGTTCATTTTCTTCTCAAAATGACCCATTCATCCTCAAACTATCTACTGATTGTTACCGTTATTGTGTGTTGTGTATCAAGTATTGAGGTTTCTATGTTTGGTTGGGTACCTCATTACCTTTATTGTGTAATAAAGTATAACACAAAATCTGTGTTGTTTTCTTAAATGCTTTTACGTAAACCATATATGCTTTAAAAGCATGGCTTATTTCAGTGAGTAAAATGTACTTGAAATGTATTGCAAAGTAAACTTCAAATGAGTGAGTAGAAATTACTCCACAAACTCTAACTGGCCAAGTTAAATTTACTTATTCTCTTTGTTAATTTTCCATATGTGACATTTACTTTTAAAAAAAAATGAATGCAATAACTTGCAAATGAAGAATTAAGTACATATTACTTTTTTTTTTTTTCAGTGAAGAGACCTTGAACACTGGCACTCTCGCACACAAAAGGCTCAAGACATACATTTGAACATTTGACCTCTCTTAATTGTTACTATAATTCTTAATATGCCATATATGGTAAGGTTTGATCTTTGAGTATGATTGGTTGCCCAACAGGACATCCTGGATGTTATTGCCTGATCTCTTATGTATAATATAACCCATCTTCCCTCAATAAATATGAGAATGTTATGGTATTACACAGGCTCTGTGTCTGCTTGATCATTCTCCCTAGATATCTTGCGCTGCTGCTGCCACACATCACAAGGGTTGAGGTGCCTGCTATCAACTGATGACTGATAGCATTGAGGATTCAGATAGTCTACCTGAAAATTTATCTAACACAGCCTATACACACTTGATATTAAGTAAATTATAAAAGCAAAGCACGGCTGTTTCTGGAACTTCACGCAAACTTCTTCTGAGATTCTGAAGGCAACAATTTGAAAACCAAGGTGAGTTTTTGGAACAGAGACCAACTGAATAAATTTTCGTGCTTTGTCATTTAATGCATTGAGAATCGCAGTGTGCAGCATCTGAGTGCATGCAGACATTTAACTTGTCCTGTTTATTAATTTCAGGTTCATCATGGCGATGCAGAAAAGTTTTCTGCTTCTTTTCATGATCTTCTCCATGGGGAATGCAGGAGGTAACCAAGACATTTATTTGTAAAAACCCTTGCTATTTAAAAACATTTTGGAAATGTACAATATTCCATTGACTAATGATTAATGAGGGGTTTACAGTGTATAAAGTGCACATATTTTCAGCACATAACATAAAACAACATTCTTTGTTGTGAATATTACAAGAACCCTAATGTTTATGTACTGGATACAGTTCGTTTAGAGAACAAATGCCCCGCTGGATGGATAAATTTTGGACTCCGATGCTACAAGTACTTCTCTCATTCGACTAAGTGGATCACAGCGGAGGTAATGTGTTAGTTACAATAAGGTGATTTGGTCACACTTTATATTGGTGTTTTTAACTATCTAAATAGACAGATGTACAGCCATGTATGTACACAATAAGTACATAGTATACATATTAAAGACACTTAATATAAAGTGGAAATGGTGATTTTTTTTTTTTTTATTGTAAAACATTATTTTCTGCAAATAAATAATACAGAAAACTGACACTAAGCAAATAATCAATCAGAGCAGACTTTGTTTGCAAATGTCTTAAAATGTTGTTTAAAAAGTCACTTATGCTTTATACTAAAAAAATAGATTTTGTATTGACTATAATAAAATGTGTCTCTTTAGAGAAACTGTCAAAGTCTTGGTGGGAATCTCGCATCTGTGCACAATACACTGGAAAATGATTTCCTGCTGAGTCTGTTGCTTTCTTCCACACGTTGTTGGATTGGTGCTCATGATGGTGCACTGTAAAAAATTTATTGTCAAATCAACAGTAACTTACTGGCAACAATTATCCAGTAGTTGCTGTATTTCATTCAACAGTAATATTACTGTAACACTAAATACAGTACTGTTAAGCATTCTGTAAAATTAAATACATTATTTTACTGTATTTTTTTACCATGTTAAAACACAGTATTACACCGTTGATTTGTAATAATACTGTATAGTATTATACAGTTATGAAATGTTATTTTATGACTTTTATAGTGCTATTATTATTTTAATATTTTATTATAGGAATATTATTTTAATATAGGAATATTATTTTAACTGTTAATGGGAAATAGAAAAAAGAACAATTGAAGCTTTAACTGCACAACAAGGTTTATTGTGTATTTTTAAACAATACATTAGTAATAATAATGTAATATAACACAACAATAAAAATCTGCTTTAAAATAAGACTAATGAACAATATATAATTAATAATTAAAATCAGTGAACAATTCATGTATTTCAATTCATGCAAAAATGATCCTGAACAGGTAAAAAAGAAACTTAGAAAGAAAGCAAGACAGGTGAGGATGAAGGCCAGGTGAGGAGGGTAGTGATGGTGTCAAGTGGAAGAAGAGCGACAACACTTCTGATAATCCTGCAAGGAATGATAAGCACAAATCAATCAGAGGCAAAACATACAATTAATAATCAAAAAAACCTAACTCACATTATCAACACCTTTTTAGGAGATTTTTTTTTTGCCTATGGTATCCACCTTATTTTTACAGTGGGCATGGCCATTTGTAAATGAAATGTGTCTGGCTTCCGGTGTCATCCGCTTACAGTTATTTCTAGCAGTACAAAAAAGCTTGTTATGCTTCTTGATATTTTGATGTATTGAATTTGTCATAATTGTCAACAGTTTATAGCACAAATATTTTTATCATTTACAGCACTTTGTTATTCATCTCGTTATTTCCATATAGTGGGTAATGAACCGGAAGTCTCGCACATTCACAGAAAATAGCTTAGGTAGGCTACTTTAGTTTTTACATACAAGAAACACGTTCAACATGGACACGCAAACGGTTTTCTGTGGTAACGAACAAATACTCTGTAAAAGAGAATGAACATGTCCTGTATCAGAAGCTAAAGTAATAAATATTGAGAAGGCAATGGCCCATATTCTATATCTCTGACTCCAAACAATCGGTCACTGATCAGGGCTGCGTTTCCCCAAAGTATTGTAACCTTAAATTGATTATAGAACAATTACCACCAATGGTCTCTACGATCAATTTAGGCTTACGATGCTTACTATAGTCAGTTCCTTTCATAGTCATGTCTGTCGATTTGATTCTTACTCATTTTAATGATGAAAAAGACGTGCGTGAGCTCACGCCGTGAGAGGCTAATGTGAACGCTGAGCGGCAGCGGGTTAGATTAAATTAACGCAAATATGAGGTGTGTCTCAGGTGTGTTTAAACTAAATAACTCCCACTTGATTAGGACTAACAGTAGCTGCTGTTCATTTCTCTGCTGTTCGATTCTCGATTTTGAATCAAATTTCATTAAGATATGCATAGATTTGATTTTAGATTTGATCATATATTTTAATTCTATTCTATGCATACAGTATATCAAATTGAAATTTGATTCAAAAGAGAATTCCCAATTTCAAAAGTACTGCCTCTTTTGAATCAAATCGTGATCCCAAGAATAGATTTGAATCGAATCGTACAATCAAAAAGATTCCCACCCCTATTACATTTCATTATATGAATATACATATACATTTCAGGACAACTTTACCTGTTGTCTTCATTATTTAATGTATGTTTGAGAACATTTAAAACTTAAAAGAAATAAATATTTGACATTGATTGTGATAATTATCAACACTGACTGATATGAAACATTTTATCAAGATGATTTTTTACCATATCACTCAACCCTATTTTTACCATTTCATTTTTTAATTAAAACTTATTTAAAGAGATGTTACAATTATAATATAAAAATATGAATTCTTTGACTTATACAAGGCATATTTGTTAAATGGAAACTGTAAAGGGAACATAATTACATTTTAA
Organism: Squalius cephalus; assembly: GCF_949319135.1. Taxonomy (NCBI): domain Eukaryota; kingdom Metazoa; phylum Chordata; class Actinopteri; order Cypriniformes; family Leuciscidae; genus Squalius; species Squalius cephalus. Next base: position 23,346,260 of record NC_137132.1, on the reverse strand, counting down.
AACAGACTATCAATTGAAAAATGTATGGTTTAAGTCATTTCCACCCTTTTTGGATTTTTTCTAAATACAGATTCAGACACAAATAATTTCTACAGATATGGACTCCACTGCACATCCCTAATATTACTCTTACCTTAATGATTGTGCCAATCATATTCTGCAAAGTCCCTGATGTAAGATGCAACGTGTGGATTCAAGGCCATGGTCTTCCTCCGAACAACCTTCCCACTCTTTCTGCTCACCTGGAACTGTGATGTGTATTTCGAATTTTCAGGATTTATCCTGACAAGAAACCTACAAAAAAATAAAAAATATTTTACTGAATCAAGAGTGATCACAATATAGCATAATCTGTAATAAGTCACATCACAATAGGGGATAAGCTCTAAACCATCACTTGTGCAAAATAAAAACCCATTGGTGTTAGTGTTACTAATAGAAATCAATTTGTAACAAAAGTGTATGAATGAACACTGACTGAGTCAACTGCACAAGGTCCTGGCAGATCGCCAGGTCAGGTCCTCACAGGCGTATAAAAGAAAATTCTGATTTAGACGAAAATAAGCGCGAATAAATCAATAAGAGGAATCGAAAATTTAATTTTATAACAAGAATCCGAATCCTAACCTTGGGTATCCGATTTCAGGATATATTGATCGATTTGATATAAACCGTATGATATAAAATAATGAACGCGCGGGCACTTCCACCGACTTAAAATGGTAACTAACAAAATTATTAGATCATTCTGACCTTATAAGAGGCTACATATGCAATTTATGTTAATAAAATCACATTTATTAATCAAGTAGGCTATAGCTATCAACAAGAAGGAAATACGCTTCTGACTTAAACGAGGCGTAGAACATAAGCCGCGGGCAGTTCTTCTTCTAAACTAAACGTTAACCTGCTACTATTTAGTTTGCATAAAAAAAATAATAATAAAGATTAATCACTAACCAGATATTTATGGCGAAAACTTCGCCGACAGACACAGCGACGCGATGCAAAGGCCTGCGCTCTCAAAGTTAGGCTACTCAGGGAACTAAAGATTTCTTCATAAAATGGCAGCTTGTGGTTATTTTTCGCGGTCATTTCGTACTACTCTATTTAAATTTACAGTAGGTTAACATGTCCCAAACTACATTGAAACATAGAGTAGCCTATCATACTGTAGACAGCTTATAGTAAAATGTTGAGAATAAATTAAACATCGAAATCGTGGTCAGCTATTCTCTAAAAAACTTTAAAGTTATTAGCTAGAAGTTAGAACACATACACATATTAAGATTTATTACTTACCATATGACGAAGTTCCAGGTCGGCAGAAAAGACGTGACGATGCACTGAGTCACAACAGAAAAACTCTGTCAAAGTAAACGCGCTCTCCTGCACCCCCACTGACAGAAATTAAGACTGTTAGACTGTAGGACCCAGTCCTGGAAATGTTTTTTGTAAGGATAATGTTAGTAGTCCTGTGGAATTGTGTGTGGTGTTTTTCGCGGTCAATTTGCACTGCTGTATTTAGATTTACAGTAACTAATAATTTCCCAGAATGCATTGAAAATCTACAGTAACATACTGTCAACTGAGTGCACAGTACATAACTGTTGAAAATACAAAATAATACTGTGAAAGCAACTAAATCTACAGTAACATACTGTACATAGGTTATACAGCAATAAACTGTTGAGAAAAACAGTATAATGCTGTGAAAACAACAGAAATCATTTACAGTGTGTAGAAGTAAGTTAAATTGTGTGTCCTAAAGTGACCTATTTGTTTGTCTAATAAAAAATGCCTGCTTTAAACAGTAAAGGCAATGAAGAAGTTTCTAAAGAAGATGGTTTGACTTCTTCCTGAAGTCTGACAGCAGTAGTGCAATCTTTGTATTCACTCTCTTCACTCATTAGGAAGGACAGTGGTTGTGGAGTGACGGAACTAAGTTTTTCTATACCAACTGGTGCCCTGGAGAACCTAACAATTTACGTGGTTCCGAGAACTGTTTGGAGATCAACTGGACCCGTAAGAATGCAATCTGTTTTTTGAATACTTTCAGTTATAATTTACAATACTACAATTTCATATCATACAGTAAAATTAAATTACTCATTTGGATTTCACAAAGTGCCTTAAGTTGAACATTCTGTTTTATTTGGATTCTAACACCTCTATAATGATCAGAATAACTCATTTCATTATTTCACCTACAGCTAACCGTTGCTGGAACGATGCGTCCTGTTCAGACTCAAAGTCCTATGTTTGTGTTAAGGGCATGTGAGACCATATGCAGTCATGCTGATCCACAGTTACTTTGATTGAACGACATTTACTTTTTTCTGATCTTATCTTTACAAAAATGTTATTCTGAAATCAAATCTCGTCTTCTGACAACTTTAATCTCTTCTCAATATCTTCTCTGAAACACTCCTCATATTAATAAAAGCATTGATAAAGCAAATCATGTCCATTGTGGACAATCAAATTCATGTATATACAAATATAAGAAGGCCTAAATTGTGTATCAAGGTTTGAGGACATGGATATAGCATTAAATGATGTCATCATCATGGGAGGGGTTTAAGAATGCAGCTGCTTCTTCATTGACAAAGAAGACATTTGCATGTTTGTTTCCTACAATTGTAAGCAAATATGGACTTCATTCGGGACTCTTATTGTTTTCTGCCTTATTTATATATAGTATATTCAAAATATGTGTATTAATGCAAATTACAGATTCACTAAACATTTCCAACCTGTTTATCTGTTATGACTTGATCTCTGTACAAACTCTCCAGGACTTTGGGGAACTTTCCCATGGGAAACCTGTGGTTTTCAGGGAGGTCACATATGTACTTGACATGATGAACTAGAGGAAGTGCTCTTGATTCAAGGCAAACCTGAGAAAAACAGATGCAAATGAGTTGCAGCAATTCACTGCAATGGACTGTTTGTAAATGTCATGTCTGGACTAGTTTTACACTCTGGGGGTTTGAATATCAAGGAAACATTACATGTTCAGCGTTGAAAGACCTCCTCCTCGTTCCATGCATTGGGTTTAATTTCAGAAGCGTTTCATTTTAGAAAATGTTTGCATTTAACAGTTGCTCTATACGTAGATGTTTTACATAATAAATGAAACATTGCTGCCTTACGATAAGTAGCAACTGCTTGTTTTGCCTTAAAATTGTAGTATACATAACCACTGCTTGTTTACAAAAGCATTCAGTTACACAGTCAGCAACTATTAAATTACGATCGAGAGGTACCTGACATTTTTAAAACACTGTCTGAATCAGATGTTATTGAAGATACGCACGTAAGAATACAAAGTGTATCAGCCCATACGTGTGTGCACCATAGACTGTAAAAAAAAGTCTACAGAATAAACTTCATAATTGGAGTTAATTTAACTTCAATTTATTCACACATTCAAATATGTCTACAAATTAGTAGGATCTACTTATATTTTATAAGTAAAGCAGTTAAACTTATATATTTTAAGTATATTGTAATTAATGTTTTTAATTATATACAAAATACAGGCTTATAGTATAAATAAATAAAAGTTACCATCTATGAAAAACAATTTTCTATAAGATTGAATGTTTTCAAATCTTTTTCATTGGAGGAGAATTTTTGTAGTGATGACAATAGTAAACGTAGAACAGAAACAAATTTAAGTTTTAAATTGAAGGTATATCTTGCTTGAATGATCACTGATACGCACTTGACTCAGAAGATGGTGCAACATGGGTGTTCCTCATTCAGCCCCTAGGCCGTGAATTTGGGCACTGGTATTGACCCTTACTCACAACACAATTGGGACACACTGATGGCTCTATTTCCGGCAACATGGCAATTTCCTCATTGTACAACGTCACTACTGGCATTTTTGAACAACAGCAGCACAGATATCTTTCTGCCATTATTTGTTCATATTATTTAAAAGTACACTAGGATAACTACTTTGATTGTTAAATATCCCTGCAACATTTCAGCCGTAAATTAATTATAAATGTTTATATATTGTTCTACATTACAGGTGCTGGTCATAAAATTAGAATATCATCAAAAAGTTGATTTATTTCAGTAATTCCGTTAAAAAAGTGAAACTTGTATATTATATAGACTCATTACATGCAAAGTGAGATATCTCAAGCCTTTATTTGTTATAATTTTGATGATTATGGCTTACAGCTTGTGAAAACCACAAAATCAAAATCTCAGAAAATTAGAATATTACATGAAATCACACAGTAATTACACAGTGATACCATGGTCATTGAACCAGGTTTTGGTTATTTTGGCAGTGTGGGCAGGTGCAAATCCTACTGGAAAATGAAGGAAGCACGAAGTGTTTTGAAAATGTCCTGGTAGAAGGCTGCGTTGACTCTGGATTTAATAAAGCACAGTGGACCAAAGTCCTCTTTTCTGATGAGAGCAAATTTTGCATCTCATTTGGAAACCAAGGTCCCAGAGTCTGGAGGAAGAATGGAGAGGCACACAATCCAAGATGCTTGAAGTCCAGTGTGAAGTTTCCACAGTCTGTGTTGGTTTGGGGAGCCATGTCATCGGCTGGTGTTGGTCCACTGTGCTGTCCACTCAACGCAGCCGTCTACCAGGACATTTCCAGAGCACTTCATGCTTCCTTCAGCAGACAAGCTTTATGGAGATGCTGAGTTCATTTTCCAGCAGGATTTGCACCTGCCCACACTGCCAAAAGAACCAAAACCTGGTTCAATGACCATGGGATTACTGTGTAATTACTGTGTGATTTCATTTAATATTCTAATTTTCTGAGATTTTGATTTTGTGGTTTTCACAAGCTGCAAGCCATAATCATCAAAATTATAACAAATAAAGGCTTGAGATATCTCACTTTGCATGTAATGATATATAATATACAAGTTTCACTTTTTTAACGGAATTACTGAAATAAATCAACTTTTTGATGATATTCTAATTTTATGACCAGCACCTGTATGTTCATTAGCCTACCTGTCTAGCTATGAGTTTTCTAACGACTAACGTGATTGTGTTTCACACTTCAGAATTTCCATTAAGGTAACATTGGGGAAGCTCCCTGGTTTTTATGGTCCATTATGGGACTTTTAGGGAGTGAAAGTTTCAGTGCACTGGAAGGATTTTGCGATTGAAAGCCCTTAAAATGGCCGACTCCCTATGTCTGGACTACTGAACTAGCGAGCTGATTGAGACACACACTTGGCCTACATACACTGGCGGACTTGTTCGGTCGTCGAGCGATATATTGGCCAGGTTAAATATAATTCCAGTGACAAAGTAGCCTACTGTTGGCCTACAACCTTAGGCTGTAGCCACAAACAAGTGTGCTGTTGTTGTGCACGGTACATTGCGCATCTCGTCCTAATCAAGCGTTAACTTATAGGTGCTTCTGTTGATATCTTCCATTGTGTTTGATTGAGAGTCAATATTTTCATTATGCTTATTTTTTTATTTAATTCTGTCAGCACATCAGGTGGGTTTTAAAAGTAGTAAAGTGAAAAAAAATGGGAAAACTGACTTTTAAATACGAGATAACATTCTTGTGTTCTCCGACGCGATGTCGACCGACGAATAGGAATACCTACCAAAGGGCCACAGAGAGAGCCGCTCACTGCTGTTGATAACCCGTGATAACCCATACAGTGAGACTATTGGATAACACTGGAAAAGGGTGCCATTTCCGTTAGGAAGGAGTTATGTGTAGACTAACATATGGACTAACCCGAAGGTTGTACTACATATGATATACTGGGTGACTTAGCCCAAGGGAAAGACACTGGCTTCCATTTAGAAGCAGCCGTGGAAGAAACACATATGGGATCCCCGCAGGGTCGCACATATGGAACTCAGCCTAGACCGGTTCTCAAGGATTCAACGGATAAAGGCCTGGCTCCGGACTCTCCGCCACATCAGGCTCCGAGGGAGTTGGAGGACTCAACAGGTTTTTCACTCTGGAGCAATAAGTAGGGCGCAGCAAGCAGGCAGAGCTGGGCCTCTCAGTGCTTCTGCCCGTTTAGGGTGAGAACACGGGTGGAGGCTCTACACGTAGGCTATAATATCTAGCGAACGTGTTAGGTGTCGCCCAGCCCACAGCTCTACAGATATATGTTAGCAAGGCGCCACATGCCAACGCCCAGGAGGATGCAACGCCTCTAGTGGAGTGAGCATGCAACCTGAGCAGGCAGGGCACACCTTGTGCTTGGTAAGCCAAGGTGATGACATCCACTATCCAGTAGGCCAACCTCTGCTTGGAGACAGCCTTTCCCTTCTGCGCTGGCCTCCGTAATAGACAAAGAGCTGGTCTGAGGTCCTGAAGCTTTGAGTTCTGTCCACATACAGTCGCAGGGCGCAGACGGGACAGAGCAAAGCCAGGGCTGGGTCTGCCTCCTCCAGGGGCAGCGCTTGCAGGTTCACCACCTGGTCCCTGAAGGGAGTGGTAGGAACCTTGGGAACATAACCAGGCCGGGATCTTAGTACAACATGGTTGTCCCCCGGCCCGAACTCTAGTCACGATTCGTCGACCGAAAATGCCTGCAGGTCCCCTAACCTCTTGATAGAGGCCAGTGCAACCAGCAGCAAAGTCTTCATGGAAAGAAGATTTAAGTCTGCTGATTGCAAATGCTCAAAGGGAGCATCCTGGAGTGCTCGAAGCACCAGGGAAAGGTCCCAAGAGGGTATGGAGGGGGGTCGAGGAGGATTTAACCGTCTTGCCCCCCCTAAGGAACCTGACGACCAGGTCGGGCTTGATCGATCCTACTGTTTTGCCATCTATGTGGTCGTGTTAGGCTGAAATAGCGGCAGCATGTACTTTGAGAGTGGAGGGAGACAGGCCTCGCTCCAACTCTTGCTGCAAGAAGGAAAGCACGGACCCTATCGAATATCTTCGGGGGTCCTCTCGGCGAGAGGAACACCACTCGACGAACAGGTTCCACTTCAAGGCGTACGCAAGTCTCGTAGATGGTGCCTGTGCCGAAGCGATGGTGTTAAGTACCTCTGGGAGTAAGTCACCTAGAACCTCAACGTCCCATCCAAGGACCACACATGGAGTTTCCAGAGGTCCAGACGCGGGTGCCATAGGGTGCCCCGTCTCTGAGTCAGAAGTGGAGTGGATGGCCCGAAACTTGGGGGGATGCCGAGCGAACTGAATCGCAATGCCAAGCCTGATGGTCTGAATGAACCAGTGAGACGGACTGGGGAGCGCTAACCAGGCTCGCAGAGACCGTACAAGAGGGACCGTAGGCATACCCGCAGTGGGGCAGCGAGGTGGAATCTCTGAGAGGAATCTCAGGAGGTTCTCTCTGAGAGGTCTGAGTGTGTGCACTTACCTGGTTCCACGGGGAAGGGGGCACAGAAGGAGGCTTTATTGCGTTCTCGAACTGCACGCTGCTGCCCGCTGCTGCCCGCTGCTGCCCGCTGCTGCCCGCTGCTGCCCGCTGCTGCCCGCTGGCAATAGAAGAGGCGGATGAGAGTGATGAGGATTCTCTCCTCCCACTGCTGTCTGGGCCCTCTTCGTACCCAGAGATGGAAGAAACTGCTTTTTTATTGAAAATTTGAGTACCACTGGTTTTGGTGCCAGCGGCAGAACACAAACAAAAGGAAACAAAAGATTTACCACCCGGCCCTCTTCCGGGGGAGGGAGTGGTGCGGTCACCATCTCCCGAAGAGCAGTCGCATCCATCTCCGGGTTGCCCATCCAAGGGCCGCTTACCCTTAGCTTTGCCACCCCTCTTGGCGGGGGCCGAATGGCTCCTCGTTACCGCTTAGGTGGAGTCACAGGAGGATGCCCTCTGCGACTAGAAGACTGAGGGGCCGCAGACGGTGGGGTGGAGGCAGCAGCTGATCGTCACGGCAGGATATGTTTGATCGCTTCAGTCTGCTTCTGTACAGCCGGGAACTGCTGGGTTATCGGCCGCATCACCGAAGAGGCCGGTCTGGGACATGGGGGAGTTAAGAAACCTGACTTTGTCGGTCTCGCTCATGTCGACCAGACACAAGCAGAGATGGCGTTCCTGGACCACTATAGTGGACATCACACAACCCACAGACCGTGCGGTCATCTTCATCGCACGAATCGCGAGGTCCGTCGCGGCATGAAGTTCCTGGAGAACTTGGGGATCATGACCACCTCGTGCAGGTCCTTTAGTGCCTTGGCCTGATGAACCTGCAACAACGCTATGGTGTGTATGGCAGAGGCGCCTTCCCCACAGTCCTTGTAAGCCTTGCCAGTTAAGTCCGACAAGTGCTTACAGGCCTGGGAAGGGAGACACGTCTCTCCCCACCAGGTGGAGTTAGGGCACAGTTGCATAGCAACGGCCCGCTCCACTTGAGCGATCCGCATGTACCCCTTAGCCAGCCCGCCTTCAAGGGTGGTGAGGGAAGAGGACCACTGGGATGGTTTCTGGCAGTGAAAGGTGCCGTCCACGACCCAGTGAGCTCCTCATGCACCTCCAGGAAGTAAGGAACCGGGGTGGGTTGCTGAGAAAGAGCACAATCCTGTTGGCGGCCCGGGAAAGCATGGCCATCATCTCCGGGTCCGACTCGGGCAATGCTGCCACTCCCGAAGGGGACAGCACAGCTGAATCGTCATCCCTGGAGAAGTCTGACTCATCTTCCGATGCAGCGTTCGACATCTGGTCATCTTGGGGAGCGCCGAGGGATACGGCTGGTAAACACCTCGTGGATGGTCCAGCGTGTTCCCTCGGCAGCTCTACTGGCTGGGGAGTGTGGGAGGTATGAGGGATCATAGGGGGATTGGTTCCCCAAAAGAAGCGCGATCAACATGATCCTCAGGTCACCTGCACTACTGCCTGAAGTAACCCCTGAAGAGGGTTAGATTGCGGCAGAGGCGCAGGAACTCCGCCCCTTTGCAGGAACGAGAGTCTTGACCGTAGCTCCGAGATGGTCATCTTCCCACAATGGGTGCATGACTCATCCACGAATGCTGCCTCAGCGTGTTCAATGCCCAGACACGTGATGCAGCGTTTGTGACCATTCCGTGATCCCAGGTAATGACCGCATTCAGAAACAGGTAGAGTGACATCTTTAAAAAGACGTGCTCCACCCGTGTAAGCTCTTTCAGGGACTGTTCTCCTTGGTGCTGAAGCACGCAAGGGGAACGGTCGCAGTGAATACAGACTGGGAAGTGTGCAGCCTGTTGTGCACCGTCTCTCTCACGGCGGTCTTACCAGCCATAAGGACAGCTTTTCAGCGCTCTTGGCGCACCGTACCAGCTGTGAAAACAGCCTTTTTGTTTGCTCACTGAGACAACAAAAGAGATACCCTACCCCTCCGTTTTGTGCGTTCCAGTGAAGGGGTAGGGTTGTCTCGATTCTCTTTTGGTTGGAGGGGTGGGGTAGGGGGAAGGGCCAGATAGCCCTTGAAACGAAGATTTTTCGGGACCACACTTCAAACGAAGGGGTATGAGAAATGTACCTGCATACACCGGCTACAGAGGCAACATGACTGCCAATAATCATTTTCTTTATGTCACTTTCAATCTTGTGATCATATTTACGGTCATGTTCTTGCAAAGGTCATGCAAAAAAATCGCTAAAGTTCGTTAACAATATGATGCGTGTAAAAAGCAAAAGTTTGAAGCGAAGTGGACGCGCGAATGAGGCGAGGGTAAGGGGTAGGCGAAGGGTTAGGGGTAGGCGAAGGAGTATAAAATAGAATTGGGATTGAGCCTTAGTGTAAATATTTTCTTATTTCTTAAGCTTCACTTTTGACTGTTCTTGTGTAAGACTGCCCTTGTGTCTGATAAAAATTATTCTGTGGTGAAGTGAATACTACAGAAAAAACAAATCTAATTTCTACATTACAAAATTTAGTTCACGCAAGATTAATAAAAAAAGGAAATTCTATATTAGATCTCAATTCAAGCTTGTAGAAATTAAAGCTTATAAGTACATTTTACTTGGAATTGTTTGTTATGTTTACAATGATTATTTAAGCAAGTATCAAAGTTGCATCCTGCAAGTAAAGTTGCATCCTGCAAGCAAGTATCAAAGTTGCATCCTGGATTATTGCAGTCAACTTCAAATGAGTGAGTAGAAATTACTCCACAAACTCTAACTGGCCAAGTTAAATTTACTTATTCTCTTTTGTTAATTTTACTTAATTCAATTAATTCCATACATGTGAAATTTACTTAAAAAACATGAGTGCAAAAATGTATTCACTTAATGTTTTTCTCAGTGAAGAACTAGACCTTGAACAATACTCGCACACGGCAACTCAAGACATACATACATTTGAACATTTGACCTCTCTTAATTGTTACTATAATTCTTGCCATATATGGTAAGGTTTAATCTTTGAATATGATCGGATGCCTATGACATCCTGGATGTTATTGCCTGATTGTATGTGTATAAATATGACCCATCTTCAATTTACTTAAAAAAATAAATTAGGAAACTGGTTGATTTAAAAAAATGTAAGTATTGTGAACATAAACATTTCAGTTAATTTAACTTGCAATGTTTTGTAATAGCAATTGCAGTTAGGGTTTTCCAATTTCCAAGTTCAATTTATATATATATATATATATATATTTTTTTTTTTATTTAGAAAAGTGTGGGGGAGGTGTGGTCAGGAGATAAACTTCATAATTTGAGTTCATTTAACTTAAATTTATTCACATTTCACACATTAAAATATGTTTACAAATTAGTAGCATCTACTTATATTTTATAAGTAATGCAGATAAACTTAAATATTTTAAGTATATTGTAAGTAAATAAAAACATTTAAGGTGTCTTGCTTTCTGCGTTTTTCCACTGCGTGGTACAACTTGGCTCGGCTCGCTTTGGCTCGGTTTGCTTTTCCACTGCAGTTTAGTCTGCTGGGTCATTCCGTGTCAACTCAACTAGATGTCCCCGGCGCAGTTGATTTTGATCAGTTTTTTCTGTAGGAATACAAACATAAATAGTGATGAAAGACAAAATATTAAATGTCACAGATGTATATTTACTGCGTAATCCACTGTTTTTTTGCCTCAAGTTTGGATGTAACTCAAGAAGTATTAAAGATATCTTAATATCCTTATCAGAAACACACTTCAACATACAAGTCCTTAAACACAAGAGAGGGGAACACAAGACAGGAATCATGACAGTGACTTAGTGTTCATATTTTCTTAAGCTTCACTTTTGACTGTTCTTGTGTAAGACTGCATTTGTGTAACTTTTTTACGTTATGTGCACATCGTGCACATCCCTAGACTGATAAAGATTATTTTGTGGTGAAGAGAATAAAAAAAAAGAAATGTAATTTCTAAATTACAAAAGTTTGTTCAGGCAAGAATAATAAAAATAAATTCTATATTATTACTCAATTCAAGCTTGTAGAAATTAAAACTTGATTTATGATTTTACTTGGAATTGTTTTTATTGTTTACAATGATTCTTTATGGAAGTATCAAAGTTATAAAATTAAGTAAAACCTACCTCAATTTTCTGATAAAAAAGTTGCTTTCATTGTTAGGTTTAGTAATTTGTGGTTTTGTGATGAGTTTGAGTTTCTTCTCAAAATGACCCATTCATCCCCAAACTATCTACTGATTGTTACCGTTATTGTGTGTTGTGTATCAAGTATTGAGCTTTATTGTGTAATAAAGTGTAACACAAAATCTACTGTGTTGTTTTCTTAAATGCTTTTAAGTAAACCATACGCTTTTTTCTCCCCTCCGATATCCGATCTAGCGTTCTGGGCCAGTATCGGCACGATACCGATGACGTGGATCGGATCAGGACATCCCTACTAAAAATGCCTTCAGGGCGTAAGGGGTTAATAAAAAAGAACATTCTTTTTTGTATGATTGCTCTTATTTTGTGAAAATAATTAACATTTTGCAGATTCTGCAAGGATAATTTAAACTTTTGAGCTCATAAAATACAACTATTTATTTTTTATAGTAACTTTATTTTCTGCAAATAAATTATACAGAACTGATAATAATCAAATAATCAATAAGAGCAGACTTTGTTTGCAAATTACTAAACTGTTGTTCAAAAAGTCACTTATGCTTTGTTAAAGATATTAGATTTTTTATTGACAATAAACAAAATATGTCTCTTTAGAGAAACTGCCAAAGTTATGGTGGGAATCTTGCATCTGTGCGCAATAGAATGGAAAATGATTTCCTGCTGAGTCTGATGCCTTCTTCCTCACGTTCTTGGATTGGTGCTCATGATGGTGTACAAGTAAGTTAAATTGTGTGTTCTAAAGAGACCTATGCTATTTGTCTAATAAAAAATGTCTGCTTTAGTAAAGGCAATGACGATGGTTTCTAATGAAGAAGTTTCTAAAGAAGATGGTTTGACTTCTTCCTGAAGTCTGACAGCAGTAGTGCAATCTTTGTATTCACTCTCTTCACTCATTAGGAAGGACAGTGGTTGTGGAGTGATGGAACTAAGTTTTCCTATACCAACTGGAGCCGTGGAGAACCTAACAATAATGTTGGTTCTGAGAACTGTTTGGAGATCTCAATGCCCTGTAAGAATCTGTTTTTTGAATACTTTCAGTTATAATTTACAATACTACAATTTCATATCATAACATGAAATGACTCATTTGGATTTCACAAAGTGCCTTAAAGGGATGGTTCGGAGTAATTTCAACCTAGGGTCCTTTGCACCATGGTGCAAAGGACCCTATAGGTTGAAATTACTCCGAACCATCCCTTTAAGTTGAACATTCTGTTTTATTTTGATTCTAACACCTCTATAACGATCAGAATAACTTATTTCATTATTTCATCCTACAGCTACCCAACGCTGGAACGATGTGCCCTGTTCGTACCCGATGTCCTATGTTTGTGCTCAGGGGACCAAATGCTCTTAAGCTTCTCAATAGTTACTTTGAACTACATTTACTTTTTTTCTGATCTTATCTTTATAAAATGTTATTCTGAAATCACATCTCTTCTCAACTTTAATCTCCTCTCAATGTCTTCTCTAAAACACTCTTCTAATTAAAGCATTGATAAATCAAATAATGTGCATTGTGGACAATCAAATTCATGTATATACAAATATAAGTACTGTGTAGCAAGGTTTGATGATGTTGTATTACAAATTTATAAAATGTTACAACTAGGTTCCAATACAATAGTATATAAACTGAGAAAGTTCTGTACACTGTGTTTTACATTTTGAGGCATAGATAATGAGATTCAAAGAAGATTAAGTCAAGCAACCCAGGTGTCTGACATTAACCTTTTGTCTTTATGCACCTCCTGAACAGTGTCATTGTCCCAAGTTAAGATATGATAATGTGAAGGTATGGGTGATACTGTCAGGCTGATTGGATTATCGTCACTGTTATGCTGATGAGATCAGGTGACAAGACTTCATTTACATGTCACCTCTATGTAAATCCCTCCCCTCTAAATTTATAACTACAATGTACACTGCTTTAGTCAGACTTGGATGACTACAGCGACGCACTGCGAGTTCTCAATAAAGAGTAACTTCTGCTTGAAAGATATCCCAACGTCTCCTGGTCTCTGCTTCGACGAAGGAAAAGTTTCCAACAATGACATGGTTATTAGAATGGCATTAAATTATGTCATCATCAAGGGAAGGGTTTAGGCATGCTGCAGCTGCTTCATCATTGACAAAGAAGACATTTGCATGTTTGTTTCCTTCAATGGATTGCAAATATGGACCTCATTCAGGGCTCTTTTTGGTTTCTGTCTTATATATCCCATTATTTCGTGTTAGAAACATCTGGAAACGAATCAGTGATTAAGTGAACTGTTTGAACGAATCAAACTGAATCATGAACAATTTCAGACCATTTTCTAAACCTGTTTAATTAGATCAGTAGTGATTCATTCACTATTCTGGAATTAGAGAAATAGAAAACACAAAGGAGGACATGATCAGAAAAAAATCACGGGTTGGAATAAAGTAATTTCCAACATCAGAGAAGCATTTATCAGTAATGTATTACTGGCCCACAGTGTGTATTTCAAAAGGATCTAGTGATGCCTCTGGTCAGATATGGCAATGCAAAATTTTAAAACAATGAAAATAATTTTAATTCAGCAATCTGCATCAAAATGGCGTTTTCAAGGTGGCAAATTGGTTGAGACTTATTTTTATTTTAATCAACTAGTTTTAATGATGTACTTCATTTTATTTGTAGCCTACTTGGTCATCAGTTAGCTTTACCCATGCACAATTATTTAGCCAATTTGCTATTTTGTGAAATGTGGGCGATTTCAGTGAGCAAAAATATGAGTTAGAATGTAACGAGTTAGCTCAAAGGGGAAATATTAATAACTCATAATTATTAATTATGATTAATTATTAATATTTGGGTCAGTTAATTGGATTAACTTGATGTAGCTAAATTAATATTACAATCAATTAATCAGTTCGTCCAAAGAACTCTTTTGATTATTCATTTATTCTAAGAAAAGCGTATCTTTCATGGCCACTGAAAAATAATTTCTTAGCATGTACAGTGCTTAGATCATGTAACAAGATCAAGATCGTAAAATAGACTTTGTTGCAAGCAGAGAATCAGAACCAAATACGTATTGTGCACAAGTTTTATTAACTAAATCACAAACATAACGGAACTAAACAAACAAACATACATACATACATACATACATACATAGGTAAAATGATGAGTGATTTGGAACCGGAAGCAGGAAATGGATTTAACTATGAAAAGAACCATCAGCTTATAATTTTCAGAGCACCTCATTAAATTGATACTTGCATGGTCTGTGCAGTGGACACAATTCTTGAAGTTGTTGAAAATTGAACTTGTTGGTTCCGTGAGTGTCAAATGTTTCAAAATTGCGATCGTTTTCTTCTCCGTTGGATGAAGAATATATGATGAACTTGCATGGTTTGACTCTGTTCTCATGGCTGGAGGGCAGATTGTGGCCTGCAGGCTCTGGGCCAGAGAGGACACGCAGAGCAAATGGTGGGAGTTGCGATGGACTTCTTCTGCATTGAACGAAGACGTTGAACTCCTGAGGTTGTCATTGATTCTGTTGTGGTTGAGAGAGTCCTCTCTCTCCTGAGTGAGCACATGGCTGTGGTGAGTCGAAGCCTGCTGCCCTGGGGCCTGCTGAGGCCACGCTGGACAGTACGGCATCCTGAACGTACCAAGAAGGCCAAGAGTTGATCGTTGCCCATTCAGTGATGGTAAGGTTGCAGTTTTCTTCTGAGTTGGATTGAAGAAAAGACAGTCTGACTCCTTTGGGAGAGTGAAAGCATAGCAGGCGGTGGTCATCAACCCGAAGAAGCAGCAGGAGAGAGCCAGCAGAAGAGAGAGGAGGGTCACTGTGAATTTGTCTCTATAATAAAGCCTGAGAAAGGCCCCACCTCTCCGGGTTTGCTTGACCAATGAGAAGGGTGGAATTTCCAAGCGGGAAGATTCCTCTGTGGTTGATTTATGAATCTTTGTTTTAAGCGTGCTCATTTGCATGTGCAGCTGGATTGGTTTCTGATGAAGAAACTAAGAAAGATTCTTTTAAAACTAATATGTTGCGCAGCTATCGGCATATCATGTACACAATCATTTCGATCTTCACAGTACCAATTTATAGAGACCAAACATGGTATAGGTGAGGTTACATTGACCGTTGGTTCTATCATAAAAATAGACAGTATCAAAAAAATAGTAGAATTAAAAACACTACACAAGACAGTAAATCATTCACACAATTTTCTGGGATGCATGTTCATTTATAGATCAGATTAATGCAGCAAAGTCTGTTTTAAAGTCTGTTTCTGTCTTCCCCATTGTCTTGGTCTCGACCACGTGACCATATTTATAACTGCAATAAAACCAACTTATCTGATCGCGGTCATGGTAACTAAGACCTTCTTGCCCTTGTTGGGGGGATGGGGCCACAGATCCCAGAGTGAGTTTTAAATATTATTTGTTAAACTTTAACAAATACTTGTGTCTGATTTGTCTCAGTCGTTACAAGTAAATGGAAGTGAATCAGTGAATCGATTCTTGGATCCAAAAACACATTCGATCATGAACCAAACACTTGGCGTCAGCATGCCAACATTACTGTTCAAAGTAAGCTCTACAGGTAATCGACAGTATGTCTCAGAGGAAAGAAGTAGAGTCAAAAGAAAGGTATGAGACATGAAAGCACATTATAAACGTATTAAACCAGTTTCCTCTATAAACAATCTTAATCCAAAAACACATGACTGAATGGAGTGAGGCACCTGATTCGTTTTCAATGGAATTCTCACTGTGCCGATTGACACTGTGGGAACACTCTGCGTGATTGCGTCGTGAAGCACGTGTGAAATCAGTCCAATGGTGTGATGAGACGTCAGAAGCGGGTGATGTCACAAACCAGGAAAGTATAAAGCATGACCAAACAGTGCAACGCTAACTTTTTTATTTGGTGTTGTCTGTCTAAATACATACATACATACATATCTATATCAAAAGTATGGCGAGCAAACAGCAATTTACATTGTGTGTTCATCCCTACCCATGGTTTATCACGGGTGGGGATACACACGATTTTTGTGTTGTTTGTTTGGGAACGGAGTGGCCTAAGTATAAAGTAGTATACTTTATAGTTAATTAGTGGCACCTGTAATTGTACTCTCATTTACTTAATGTCAATTATTCAATAAACTGTGCAGTCCATATTTGTACAGATATCTCCTGTATCATGAGGCGTAAATGTCAATCATCCATCCACCCTCAAGGAGGTATTCGTCTCAAATTCTGGTATTCTATAATTTCCCCTGAAATGTTATGTTTGAGAAGCGTGTGATCCATAATGCGCTGCTCTCACCATACCTAAAATATTGACATTCTCAGTCTAGCCATAAATGAAATGAATGTGCATCCTCTTTTTACAGCTTTTCTTGTGGCATTATCTATGCAGTACTTTCTGTCTGGAGTGGGGGCCTTGTGTTTACAGAAGAAGCTCAAGATTTCCCTGTGCCTTGCCTAAGGCTGTTGATTTAAATCCAAAATACCATTCTTCAGATACTTCTGCCATTATATCATACAGCCCGTCTGTGTCGTGCATCTGTTCAAGCAGGCTGGCGGAATAGTGTATACCACCACGCTTCGCTTACATAAAGGATTCTTCACATGCACAACCAGTCAACAACGACACATGAGCGCAGCTGTGTGATGAGAGAGAAGACCAGGTTCATTCACTTAGCTACTGTAAATGTAAACTTACTGCAGCATCACTCAGTGAAATTATTGAGTTGCAAAGGATTTGCTTGGTATATGTGAACTGTTCTACAGCCAGCTTTAATAATAAAAATAGTTTAGTCTTTCATACGTGGAGCACCTAAGGAGATGTTCAGGATAATGTTCAAGCTGCACATTTACATGCAATGAAAGTGAATGGTGGCCAAGCTCCGAAACCGACAAAAACGCAATGTAAAAGCAACATAAAAGTAATTCATTTGATATGACTCATAAGCAGTATTCAAAGTCTTCAGAAGCCTTCATGTGAGGAAAATGCTATTCCACTGAAGAAAAAAAGTTGAATGGGTTGGGTTTGGGGTGACGTGAGTAGATGATGTAGTTTTTCAGTTCAGCAAAAGTACAAAGGTTTTGTGAAAGCTTGATGTTCAAAGATTTGACCTGGTAACCCAAAGGTTGTAGGTGCCAAGAGTTACGCCACTGTCCTTGAGCAAAATGCTTAACCCTTAGTTTAGTTTTCCGGGGCCTGTTCCTGTTCTAAGCATTCTGGTGGTTCCTTTAGATAAGAACAGTCTTCTCAATGACAAATTGCATTTTAAGTACATTAGTTCCCTAAGTCAAGCTGGCTGGAAATCTCCTCAGATGTGTTGAGGATGAGCTGTTACAGTTCAGTCCCTCCAGCACATCCATCATGGTATGTATCAGCTACTTTACATGTTGAAACGTTGCCCTGTTTGCTCAGAGCGTGCTCTGGAATTGTTGTCCATTGAAGAGATCATGAATGTAATGTTAATTTTCATCACCATGTTAGAGTCTTTCACTGCCAATCGAGAGGAAGTTGGTTTCCACAACACTATATTCAGGATCTATGAATGAGCATGAATGATCAATGTATTTATTCAAATATTAAAGTACATAAAGTTACATGAGCAATAATCAAACTTATTTTGTAATATTTTGGTTATATTATAACATATATATTATAACATTTTATTGTTACACTTACAAGTCAAAATGTGTCATTTCTGTACCACTAGAGGCACCTGTCCCTCTTTGTTTGTACAAACAGGTAGTTCCTCCCCAAACTCACGGCATTGGTTGAGCCATCAGTCAGAGCTTTTGAAACTGGTTTATACTCAAGTCAACTTCCAAACGGTTTATAAAGGATGTCTTATAATAAGTCGACATTGCAGAAAGTATTATAACATAAAAAGTGTTATTACTTATAATTATGGTGTTCGTCACATAAAGCTTTTCACAACTTATTTTGTGTTGCATTCCCATAATGTATAATGTAGAAGTGTTCAGATCTTGAGGTTCTCATCTTCGCATAATATATCCATTACTATGCACCACAGGGCTCTTTCTGCACCCGTCTGCTTTCAGCCTGGTATTGTTGAATCTGTGATGGGCTAATGAGACCATGACCTCCTTTTGTTAGTATTCTGCTTGAATATAAAAGAGTTCAACATTTCAGTCTCACTCCCAATATGTTGCAGAACCATGAAAGGCTCACATTTGACCATCATTTCTGTATCCACAGGGACAATCAGATGAATCTGTCCCCTTGCCTAGAGTGCTTTGACCATGTGACAGCGGTCCCGAGTGAATTCCCTTTGACTTCTTATCTTCCATATGGCTTTCCCCTCCTCTCGTGTGCTCACATTAATCAGGGATCGGTTTGATTGAAGGGGGTGGTCGCCTTGTTTCTGACACAATAACAACAGTCTAAACACTTCATTGTGACTAAAAGAGGAGAGATTTCTTCCAAGAGAAGACATTGATGACAAAATCAAACTGTCACTTTAGTAAATGGTGGTGAGTAACATGCATTATTATTATTGTTATACAGCAAGTGATAAGGGTTTGAGGAAGGATTGGTGATGTAAACAGCCGTATAATTTGGCACAGTAGGTTTTTCTTTGTTAGACTGGAGAAACTGATAGGTTACTGAACAAATGTGGTTGTGGCAAATCTGAGTATAGTGAATATTTTATTTGGAATTTAACACTTTATCTGGTTAAATCCGGTTGATGTTTAGTGTATAATGACAATTATTGTTCCTTATACTTAGGGTTAATTAGCGTGCTTGGCACTTTATAATATGCTTCTATGTGCTAACATTAGTTAACACATTATTGTGAATTAACAATTTTTTTTTTTTTTTTTTACACCAATGTTAATCTTGGTTAATGTTAATTTTGTAAATATACTCTATAGTTTCTGCATCATGACCCTCAATGGGATTAAATCACTTTTTTGAGATTCACAAAAATGATTGATACTTTCCCAAATATAATTGATTCGCTTGAGTTTGACTTAGTGACTCAATAATCCAGTTGTGGAGGTTAACAACAAACTGGGAAGATTCTCATTTAATTAATAACAACTTAATTTCAACACTGTAAATAATGATCGATTGACAACTTTAAATAAGTGAGGAAACCCGCTGCCTTAAAATTAAGTAAACAAACTTCATGCATTGAAAAAATTAAGTAATGTGGAATTGTCAAGTTCACATAACTTAATTTTTTCCAATTATGCATGAAGTTTATTAACTTAATTTTAAGGCAACGGGTTTCCTCACTTTTTTAAAAAAGTCAGCTGATCACTTTTTACAGTGAATCTGTTCCTAAAAAAACAATAATAAACAAACAAAAAAAACAACATGTCTCAGATAAGACAAAAAATATTTTCATGTTATGGTCGATAATCAATAAATTTATTCAAAATAAAACACTAAAAACTAAAATCAGCAATTTTCACATGTTAAAATTCTATCTAAAAATCAATAAAATATAAATACTTTAACATTCAAAAGTTTGGGTTGGTATTTGGTAAGATTTTTCAAAAGAAGTGCTTTATGCCCACCAAGGCTGCATTTATTTGGTTAAAAAATATTTATTTTTTATAATAGTGTGAAATATTATTACGCTTGAAAATAATTGTTTTCTGTTTTAAAATGAAAGCTGAATTTTCAGCATCATTACTCTCCAGTCTTCAGTGTCACAAGATTCTTCAAAAACCATTCTAATGCAAAAGAAACATTTCTTATTACCTATTTTAAAAACAGATGCTGCATAATATTTAACTTGTTTCTGTGAATTCAGAGAGACAGGGTTTCTGATAATAAGTGCAAAAGGAAGTGCCAAGAAATTGATCGTGCCTCCAGTATAGGCTACTGTATGTGTGCTCTACAAGATAAAAACTGTTTGTGCTGAAAGTGAATCCTCTGAAGCGTGAAATGCACTGAGATGGTCTCAGGTGGAGAAGATGCTACTCTCATTATAAAACGGCAAATTCAATGACCATGTTCACATTCACTTTCCCATGCTCCAGTTATTTAATCACAGAGAACTTGCCTCATAATGAAACCCTGCGTGATACAATCGATTTGCAAATCACATGAACAAAAGTAGCCTACATTTTATTTCTTTTTATTCTCAGCTAACATCTTGTTTTATGTGTTTGGTTTCAAACTGTTCGCTCATTAGGAGTGGTGAGTCACGCCGTTGCTTTGATACACATGAGAGAGAGGCAGCTGTCTTGTTCAGTTGGTGTGGATTGAACAATAACAGACAGGTGCTGGTACAACTGTGCTCCTGGCACTCATTGCCTGGCAGCTCCACCTCAGTCTCACACACGTTGCGTCTCAATGCCTCCCCCGCCAGTCCATTCTATGGCAGAATCAGCAAGTCTAGCTGTGCCGTTCATGCACTGTGTACTGCTGTTTTGTTGGCCTGGAAGATTACATTTAAAAAAAAAAGAAGATGTTTCTATTGGGAAACACTCACAATTACATGATGGATTAAAGGAAAACTTCGCCCGAAAATAAAAAAAATGTTGTTTACTCATCTTCATGTTGTTGCAAGAATTTTCAAAGAATGTACTTGCTTTTCTTTTCCATACTTAAAATATTTAGCAAAAACAAAAAGGGCCAATATTTAGTTGATCAACATATTACCCACCTAGTTTTACTCCCAAAATATTATTATTACAACAAAACTCTCTTGAATAAATATTTAATTTATTTATCAAGTAAATTTATCAAGTATAGTAAGTTGCAGTTTAGTGATGGAGATCGAGTTGCGAAATCTGTAGTGCTCTGAAAAATGAATTGATTGAATCTGATTCAAACGGCCAACTCACTAATGAGTTTTTTTTTTGTGAATCTGTTTTCATTTGCTCATGAAACAGACATCATAGCCATAAATACATTTTCCTTTTGTGTTCTAAAGAATAAAGACCATACAGGTTTGAAGCGGAAAAAAAATATTTTCAGTGAGAATTTTAATTTTTCAGTGAACTATTCCTTTAAAGAGTGTGACAAACTGATGCAATAATGTTTGAATATATGTTTAGATTATAAATAGCTGGTATGAATACCCCTATTTATGTGCCCCCTTTTTCTAAATGTATTTACAAAGCCTTCAAAGTCACCTTGTCACCTTGAACCTCTCTAAATGTCCACGTGAAGTGGAAACAGCGACCTTTGGTTTCATGTTTATATGCCATTACCATTATTAGGATTTTTATTGCCGTTTTCTGATAAACCTAA
This sequence comes from Squalius cephalus, assembly GCF_949319135.1. NCBI lineage: Eukaryota > Metazoa > Chordata > Actinopteri > Cypriniformes > Leuciscidae > Squalius > Squalius cephalus. The sequence goes on along the minus strand of NC_137132.1, from coordinate 23,324,500 downwards.
AAGGAATGTATTGATTAATTTATTGTAAAGTCACTGTTGCTGCACATATTGCAGACTGGCACAGATACAAATGAATTTGTAATAATTAGCCTTGAAAATGAATTGCAGAGAAATTCTCTTGAGTCATGCAGACTCCTCATTCAGATGTCTTTATGGTCACCACTGGACTGTTAAATGTAACTCAGCTGATCAGCAGCCAACCACTTCATGCTTTAATAAAGATTCATTGTGGGCTGAAAAGTGTGTTACAAGTGTGCACAGCTGTGAGCTGCGTGTGCCTGGGTCTCTGTTGAAACAAGCTTGGCCTTTGTGAACTCAGTAGCAGAAGCTGAAGTTATCGGCTGCTTGTCTAATCAGACACCTCCTATGACCTCCTGCTCTACTGTTATTGAGTCATTAGGAATGAGAGATCCGGCTCTAGATGTGCATGTGTTGCCAAACATATCTCAGTGGCTAACGTGAATGTCTTGAATTTCCTGTCCAGGCTGATGTCTGTGTTTATAGTATGGATGGAACACATTGTTTCACTGCTATCTGCCTTTGGGTGTCATAAACAGTGTTTATGTTGGAAAGTTGGCTACATCCGAAATTGCATACTCTCTTGAGTACATTCTATATAGTATGTGTGTGTGAATGTAATCCGTTCGTACTACATACACCATGTTGTCCTTATCATGTGACCTATCAGCGTCAGTTCCTTTGCTTCACTGCCATCCATAAATCCTCTCCCGTGGCCTCATGGGATACTAAAGTGTCCATCATATACACACTTCAGAATCTCGCCAGAATTAGTAGGTCATCCGGGTACTTTTTGTCTACTCTTTTATGAGTACTGTGAATTCGGACATACCTCTTTTGTCGCATACTGTTTTTCGCTATATAGTAGGGAAGTATGCGATTTCTGATGCAGCCATTGTTTACAACAGGGGTGCCCAATCCTGTTCCTTGAGCAGCCCGGTCTCACCCCAAAACGTCACATACTGACGCGTCTTGACCATATGGCAACATACGACGAAAAGGGTACCCCTAAAACGTCCATATGAGACGAAGACATAAGCGCACCAGCAGCGCCTCTTAGCGGTACCCTAACGCATACCTAAACCTACCCATAACCCAAAACGTCACATATGGACGTTTTAGGGGTACCCTTTTCGTCGTATGTTGCCGTATGGTCAAGACGCGTCAGTATGTGACGTTTTGGGGTGAGACTGTGTTACCTTGAGATCTACCTTCCTACAAAGTTCACCTCCAACCTTGATCAAACACAACTGAACCGGCTAATTAAGATCTTCAGGAGCACTAAAAAGTAACTAATTGCGGTATATGGAAAGTAACGTCATGTTACTTTTGCATTACTTTTTCCCACCTGGGCTTGTTTGCTTTTTTTATTTTTGTTTATTTTTTATAGTTATATCTTTGGTAAATGTAAAGGCCCTTTCACACCATAAGTGAAATGAATAAGCCTCAAGCTGAAGGAAATGCAAATTCACACCTGTTCAGTAGAGGGACGCAGCTCAAACCTTTCAGCTGTATTGGATTGCCAACCTGATCTCACGGCAATTCGTACAAATTTTACGAGGTGGCTAATTCGTACGAATTCATACGACCTCACTCGTACGAATTCGTGACCTACACCTGACCCCGCCCCTAAACCTGCCCATCACTTGGGTTTAGACAAATCGTACGATTTAGTAAGAGTAAGGCTCAGAATATTATTTGCATAATATTCTGAGTTTGTGTTTCACTGTTTTTATATATTTTGAGGAATCTGAATCTGTTCTTGTGCAAGTAAGATGAAAAGCATGCTCACATTTAGTCTAGAACTACAGTAACCATGATGTTCACACAGCGCAAACAACGCCTCTGCACTTACTCATGATTTCTCTCAACATGGGGACAGGAGAGCTGCCAGTCAATAAATGGGAAAACAAAGTAACATTGCATTACTTATTTTAAAAAGTAACTGAGATATTTTGTTTAAAATTTGAAAGTAACGAGTTACTTTACTAGTTACTTGAAAAAGTAATCTGATTATGCAACTGGAGTTACTTGTAATGCGTTACCCCCAACACTGGTGGTCATATAAAGCATCTCTGTATGTCTGTAGCTATTTATATAAAACCAAAATGCTCTCTAGAGTACACTCTAAAAAATAATTCAGTGGCTTAGTAAATATCACAGTAATAATTAACTTTATTAAATTAATAAAATCTCTGAATATCATTTACTTGCTCCAAGCCACAGAGTAAGGGAAATTCAGTGCCTCAGGGAAGAACTCAGGCTGCTAAAGAGGCAATACAAGTCAGTGGGGGAAGTCGAGAAAGCCTGCCCAAACGCTGTGTCCATGCGATGCGCTGGTAACACCACCAGTCTTCATCAGACTTTGACCTGAAGGAGCCCGCCTAAGGGAAGTGGAGGAAGTGGTGAGGAGAGTAAGATCGAGCTCAGCACCAGGCCCAAGTGGAGTGCCCTACAAGTTGTTTAAGAACTGCCCAAAGCTACTACATCGGCTTTGGAGGGCCCTGAAGGTGATCTGGAGGAGAGGGAAGATCGCCCAGCCATGGAGGTATGCTGAGGGAGTGTGCATACCAAAAAGGAGAAGTCTGAGAACATCGACCAGTTCCGGGTCATCTCTTTGCTCAGTGTGGAGAGTAAACTCTTCTTCAGCATTGTGGCCAAGAGGCTCTCCAACTTCCTATTGAGCAGTAAGTACATCGACACGTCTGTGCAAAAGGGAGGTATACCAGGAGTTCCTGGTTGTCTGGAACACACAGGTGTGGTAACCCAGCTCATCAGGGAAGCAAGAGAAGGCAGAGGGGATCTGGCTGTACTGTGGCTGGACCTCACCAACGCCTATGGCTCAATACCCCACAAGCTGGTGGAGGTCGCACTGGAGAAACACCATGTACCGCAGAAGGTGAAAGATCTCATCCTGGACTATGGCCAGCTAACATCTGACTGGCACCAACTGGAGGTGGGGATAATCACTGACTGTACAATCTCAGTGACCCTCTTTGCGCTGGCAATGAACATGCTGGTCAAGGCAGCTGAAACAGAGTGCAGAGGCCCCCTCAGCAAGGCTGGAGTAAGCCAACCTCCCATAAGAGCATTCATGGACGACCTCACAGTGACAACAACGGTGGTACCAGGAGCCAGGTGGATCCTCCAGGGGTTGGAGAGACTCATTTCATGGGCATGCATGAGCTTCAAACCTGCAAAGTCCAGGTCTCTGGTCCTAAAGAAGGGGAAGGTTACAGACAGATTCCGTTTCAGGCTGGGAGACCACCAGATCCCGTCAGTCACTGAGAGACCAGTGAAGAGCCTTGGGAAGGTCTTCAACTGCAGCCTGAATGACAGAGACTCCATCAAGGCAACCGGTACTGACCTGGAGGGATGGTTGACAACAGCGTATAAGTCTGGGCTCCCTGGAAGATTCAAGGCCTGGGTCTACCAGCATGGAATCCTCCCAAGAATCCTCTGGCCTCTGCTTATCTTTGAGGTCCCCATGACAGTGGTGGAAGGTTTTGAGCAAAAGGTGAGCAGCTAACAGGGAGCCTAACAGCGATCCAATATGACTCTGCCAGCGGAAAGGAGAGGTAGAGGCTGGTACAGGAGGAGGTGCGAGCTACAGTCAAGGAAGAGCGAACCAGCAGAGCAGTGGCCATGCGGTAGCAAGGGGATCAAGGACAACCGATACACCCAAGCTACAGCCAAAGCCATTCACTTCATCAAGGAAGGACAAAAGTCCAGAGAAAACATCAAAAAACTGCTCTGTAGGTTTGCTCTCCACAGCCCGAGACTGGGCGATGACAGTCGACCTGGAAAGGCAGCTGAAAATCCCAACACACATCACCCAGTCCAAATTGAGACCTGACATCATCTTGGTCTCTGAGGCCACAAAACATCTGATCTTATTAGAGCTGACAGTGCCCTGGGAGGAGAGGATGGAGGAAGCTCAAGAGAGAAAGAGGGAGAAATACCAAGAACTGGTGGAGGATTGTTGGAGGAACGGTTGGAGGACCAGGTGTATGCCAGTAGAGGTGGGCAGTAGGGGATTTGCCAGTCACTCCCTGAGCTATGCTGGGCATAACAGGTGCTAACCGAAGAAGAGCCATAGGCAACAACGTGGAGGAAGCAGAAAAAGCATCCAGATGGCTCTGGTTAAAGAGGGGAGAGCAGTGGGGCAGTAGAATGCCACTTGGACACAGGCCGGGGTCTGATCAGCCTCGGCCGGGTCGCCTAGACTCCTGGAAACAACACTGATAATGTGTCCAAGGTCGTGCATCAGAAGATGTTTCTGTAAACTTGATGGTTTGAGTTGAACATACCAAAATAATTTGTCTAAATTTTACAGTTATATTACATTTTTTTTTTTTACTAAAGAATTTAGGATTTGACTAACCAATTATTTATTTAAAATACACTTAATATATTTGTGATATTTCTATCAAAATATTTGAGAATGGAGAATTAAACTGATCTGTTTCAAGAACCACAAATATTACTTAAAGGCGCCGCTGGAAAAACCAGCAATGCAAGTTTGAGAGGAGCGCCCCCGACAAATCTCGCGAGAATCACGACTTGCTTTACGGCAACGACGTCACACACATCAACAATATATGAAGCACGAAGACACTTGCGCGCATTTCAGACGTGATACTTGGAAGACTCGACGATGGAAAAAACAAAGAAAGCGCGGTCAGAAGAGTGTAGGAAAAGGAAAAGAGAATCTGACCGCGTGAGGAACCGGACAAGAGTCCCACTCAGTCAGGCTTTCACTCGTTGACGCGAGCTAAAAAGCAGCACTGGATGCAACAGTGATGCTGACCTGGCGATCTCGTTGATGGACTAGTAAGTAAATCTCTTACTGAGGGATATCAGGCGACGCTGTTGACGTTGATTCCTGCGATTATCATGAGAACAGTTGTCAATATCTCACATAATTATCAGGACATAAATAAGCCTAGAGGTTGTAAATAGTGTAAACGAGCACAATTTGCAAACTATTATGATAAATTGCAATAATCATGTCTAATGACATCATAATGGCCAATGTTATGAAATAATGCGACGTACATTTAACTTTATTGATGTCATCTGGCATTTTGTAATGTTTACATTACAATCAAAAAACACAAATGAAATTATACAGTAGGCCTAGACTATAGGCTATTTACTTGTGATTTAGCTGCAATCATGTAAAAACGTTATAAGCAAGCAAACGCGGTAGGCTACTTTATTATTATAAAGTAGTCTAACACTTGACATAAACTTATTATTATCCTATTACCATCATCAGTAGTTCAGTAGACTATGCAGTATGCCGTATAGCCTAATATTTGTATGAAATCATGAAACATTACCTGGTCAATATCTTCGGAGTCTATCTGTGCCTGTTCCATGCCCGACGCTTCTATCCTACCGAACAGGTACCAGTGTACAGGGTGGGGGTGGGTATTTACGACAGTGCAAGTATTCCATTTAGGATTTGACTAACCAATTATTTATTTAAAATACACTTAATATATTTGTGATATTTCTATCAAAATATTTGAGAATGGAGAATTATTACAAATATTACTTAAAGGCGCCGCTGGAAAAACCAGCAATGCAAGTTTGAGAGGAGCGCCCCCGACAAATCTCGCGAGAATCACGACTTGCTTTACGGCAACGACGTCACACACTTCAACAATATATGAAGCACGAAGACACTTGCGCGCATTTCAGACATGATACTTGGAAGACTCGACGATGGAAAAAACAAAGAAAGCGCGGTCAGAAGAGTGTAGGAAAAGGAAAAGAGAATCTGACCGCGTGAGGAACCGGACAAGAGTCCCACTCGGTCAGGCTTTCACTCGTTGACGCGAGCTAAAAAGCAGCACTGGACCGGTACCAGTGTACAGGGTGGGGGTGGGTATTTACGACAGTGCAAGTATTCCACAGCGACTCTAGGGGTCGCTGTTTGACAAAAACACAATTTCTACATAGTGTGCCTTTAATTCAAATCAATATTATTAATATTTAACACACTCTAACTGTGGTTCACACCAAACGCGAGTAGGGTGTCTAGTTGGACGCTTGAACGTTTTTAATCCATTCGCGCGTCCAGAGCGAAATTGATGCGTGTAAAAAGCAAAAGTTTAAAGCGAAACTGACGCGCGTCTAAAGAATTTACTCAATTAAAACAATGTACGCCTCCCCCACCCTCTGACGTGACGACAACTCAACGGTTGAGTGCGCGCCTGCTGTTTGAATTCTCTCCTGTTTCCAGAGCAGTTCTCTCTTCTCAGCGTCACTAAATTTGTGCATTTCCTCTGTGAAATTCAGGTTTGTGTATGTTTTATTTTATCTATAAAATCATGACTGTGCTTTAAATCATTTTATTTTATGCAAAACAACATACTAGTCTGGGATGCAGTGTGAATCACCTAAACAAGTGGTGTTACCTCGCGTGATTGAAACGCCTGATGCCTTGCATAAAACACACGACTTTATTCCTAAAGATAATAAATATAATTAATTTGGATGATAAAATGTTCTCACAACTGTTTGTTTATTGGCAGGTTGTGGAGTCAGTCGCGTCGCAGTCGCATCATCTTTCGGCTATGATTGCAGGACGGTGGTCTAAAGTTAGAAGTTCATCCGCAGAGCGCGAGTTCATCTCAGGCACGAAAACCAGCGCTGATACGGTGGAAATTGGATAACAGACCGGTTATTTACACTTGAATTACAACATTTTTAGTTTTTACTATGCTGTTAGTAATAGTATGCTATTACTAACAGAATTTGCAGCTATTACTGCAAAATATGCTGTTTTGCTGTACTCGTCGACAAGAAAGGCCGATATCATGTATTACCTGTGGTTGTGTGGAGTATTTAACCAAGGTTTACAGGAAATTAAAAGTTATTACTCATAAATAAAAACATTTACACTCAAATATTGTTTTTTAAAAAAAAATGTTTTTCCAATTATTTCTACTCAATTTTATTTAATGTACCAAATGCACTTACTCAGAGCTACTTATTTTTTTTTTTTAATTACATTTACTCAGTTCATATGGTATATGTAATTTATTTCATTGCGTTAAAATTTAATTAATATTTTTAAGTGTAAACACTTTTCACCCAATTTTTTTAGTAAATGATAGTAAAAGGGGTTTAGACGTCTCCAAAGTGAATTTGGAGAACATTAAAGCCATTCTGTGTGAAATAAAAGAAAGGTAATGGATTTCGATATTGCTGCCTAGTTGGAGACTGCTGTATGTCTGTAGCTTTTTATATACAAGCAAAATGCTTTTTGAGAATAGAAACAGATATGTTTCATACTCATTACCAGAATACATTTCCAAAACATTAAGAGGGAGTGCTTGTGAATAAGCGATTATGGTTAATGCTCCTTTTGTGTTAATTTTAGCTATTTGTTATTTTGCACTGGGAAATGAAAATCACTGTTGGAATTAGATTTATTATGATAATGCGTTCATTGAGGACTGTAATTTAAAAATATTTTGTTGCTTATAAAGAAGTGCATGTGATGATGAAATATAACATTAAACTCTACTTTTTAGGAAACTATCTGCTTAATTCTGTTGGCCATCACAGCCCATATTCCCCACGTCTGCTGCTGCCTTTCAGTAGAAGGAATTTGCTCCCTGATTTTGCCCATCGCCTGAGCAAGTTAAGGCAGGTGAGGCTGGAGTGTGTTTTTAAGGTGAATTAATTTGCTCCTCATTCCATTGAATATTCCTGACATGCTGCGTTTTTCTCAGATGAACACCGCAGAGGTCACATAAACACACTTACCCACTCCTCACGCCATATCTAGCAATAGCTAGATAATCACAGGGAGACTCTAATTTACACTGCTGAAATAACAGGTTTCTGACAGGTTTCTGCTATCACGACTCTTGTGTTGATAATCAGAGTCACTACTTGAACGTCCGTCATCACACACCGTCATCTGCTCATAAAAGACATCTGCTGTGTACAACATACAAACATGCTCAAAGCAGTGTCGTGTGGTGGAAGTCTGAAAGGAGGAGGGAAAGTTTGCTCCGTTTCTTTGGGGTTTTTCAGTACAATCCAAATTCATATTCGATTTAATGTTTACATGGTTTCCCAGTTAAAGGCACCAATAATTTTTATTAGTATAAAAATACTTTAAATTTATTTTCTAGATAATTATTAGTTGACATCAGGTTTATACCTTTTTAAATAGATTTCTCAAAAAGGCGATAGCTAAAAAATATTAAATAATAGATATCACCATACTTCCCCAGTTGATTACGTTAAGAATTGTAAAACAAATTTGTATTACAAGTTTTATGAAATGTTTAAATATGCAAATTATACATGATCTAATTAAATGTTTACTAATTTGCATACATTTCTAGATTAGAAATCTGAAAATTGGATGAAGCCAGGTTCAAACTCTCGCTTCATTTTGTCTTAGAGTCAAAGGTTTTTACAGAAGGGATCTAATTTTATATCTAATTTTATCGCTCCATAAATCAGAAAATATTGTCAACAGCTGAAAAAAATTATATATGAACAAACCCTTCTGCAAAAACCTGCAAAAAATGATATATGAACAAACCCCTCTGCAAAAACCTGCAATTAATATAGATAGGAATAATGTAACGTTTGGTGTATGTACAGTAAGTGCTACTGAAGTGTAGTTTTTTTGGTTCAGTGCATGAGAAACTCAATTTGAGAAAAAAACCTTTAAAGATATGTATTGTAATTGAAATCTACAGATGCAAATAGATGTAGTACAAAACAATAAACACTTAAAAGTGTATTTTGATGTTTTCTTTCCACTAGTCTGAAACAACAGGTTATGAAAGGCCAAATATCCCAATACTGTTTGTCAAAATTGACCAGTGCATGAAAAACAAAAAAATGGGAAATATTGTAGGTGAGGGTCACAGTAAAAACAGCTTGCTCACATATCATAAGTCATTTCAAGTTGATTTCAGTTTGAACATAACTGATTTTTTTTCTGTCCATTTCTGTGGAACAGTTGTGAACATGATAGATGGGTCTTACTGTGTTGACAGCCAGTCACAGTGATGTGAATGTCATTCATTTTTGTTTTGTAATATACATTTTATTTTTCCACTTGACTTTTTTGGGGCGGCACTGCTTCATTGCCCCAATAGAAAACGCCTCTGACACAAAGTCATAAAAGTACTAGTGGTCTGATCTATTCCTGCAGCGTTTGCTCTTTTAGTCCTTTTGTTCCGAGCCATTTTCCTGTTGCTTAGTTTAATACTGGTGATTTCAGCTGGTGCCAGAGGGGTGTCTAGAGGCCCCGGTGGTTCCCTGCTATTGGTTTTGCAATGAATCTGGAAATCTATAAACCCCTAAAGCACAAATGAGGGAAAATATCAACACTGAGGTTTCTTATAATCCTCTTGGGAAGTCACCAACCAATCATGTTGTCATGAAAATAGGAGCGAGTCCGCCGCACAGCCGGAGCAATGACACTCTGGTTATTCATAAATCTGTGGAATGTTGTCATCTATTGCCACATGGCCTAAAATATGGGTGAGATGCTTAAAATATGGGACGCTGGAGATTTGATGGAATGTAAATGTAAACCAAAACCAGTATTTAAGACCTGAGATATTTCAAAAATGTTTCTGCAATAAACGTGTCATGCAGAAATACTGCTAATAGGAAAAACTACTGATAGATACAGTGGAGCTTTGTAAGATCAGCAAACTGGTATGCTTACTGGACGTTTTGTAGCATTAGTGTTATTGCTTGCTTCTTCAAGTGAACTAATCTTTTTACAAGTCAGCAACAAATGCTTGTTATACTAATAATTCACCAACATTGCTCATCAGGGAACACTTTGGGTCCACTGAGGAGATGGACTCAAACTGAGAGATGCCAGTTAAAGGCATGGGGTTGATCAGTCAGCATATTCTCCTGATGGGTCATCTGTAGTGCCAACTGCATCTGCTGTTGTTTCACTGATCTGCATCTCTTTTTAACTGATTTCTCACACATTTTTTTTTAAAGAAAAATAGTTATGTATTTTTTTTTACTACACAGACACAGGGCTGCTTACACTTTACAAGTAAAAAAAGTACTAAACTACACTAGTTAACATGAACTAACAATATTAACTAATTAATCTTGTTAATTTCAAGATTTACTGATACATCTTAATATTTTACACAAACTAACATTATTAACAAGGCAAGGACCGGGGTCTAAACCACATAGAAAGGGAACGAAGCCGCTGCGCGTAACCCTTACCATAAACATGGATTTTAGAAAGTGCACAATAAAGCGTTCAGCACGTGACTTACCATAAACATGGATTTTTAGAGAGGACACTTCCTGTGTTGTGAAGAACCAATCGCGATGTTGAATTTGCAACACGATCTTCTTGATAGTTAGCAACTTGAACTTGCGCGTTCTGATGAAACGGTTCAAGCCTCAAAGATCTAAAAACGGACTAGTCCCTCATTTCTTCTTTTGTGACAGCAAATGCACCTACTCCTGTTTCACGGTAGTGGGAACCACGTCGTTAAAGCGAGGAGGGCAACATATTCGTTTTTTACTGTCTTTAGGACGCAAAGAGAGATACCCGGCAGTAGCTTTCACGCCGCCAAAGTCTCTTAAAAGGGGTACCAATTTTAATACTTCCTGTTGGGGGAATGTTAAATGTTCTGTGTCCTGGGCGATAACAGGAAACATTCAACATTTCGCTGGAAACCGCCCCCCAAATCACCAGAGGTGGCAGGGATGTTACAGTGGTTTTGTGAGGGTGTCAGGTAGGAGCTGATTGATGTATTTTACATCCCCCGTCCCGAAGGGCCACACCCCCACAGACCTGGGACAAAAAAAAAAAACTCAGGATTTTTGTCTCAGGTCTATTATGAGGCTGCTGAGCACGACGAGCCGGTCCTCAGTCTTTACGAGGGGGAGCGCAAAGAGCACACTCTGCTTTTGAGCCCCCCTCTTGTTCTTGTTTTTTATTTTTTAAGCAAAAATCAGCCTGGTAAGCTTTCAACACTGCCATAGTGTGCAGAGCAGCACCAGTCTGGTCTGACCACCACCAGCGTGGACGTTATTATACACGGCTTGGTGGGGAGTGCTGACTCCTTAAATGAAGATGAGCCCCAGAGAAGAGATAGCCCATGAGCATCTCTTCGGACTGGCACATCGTATAACCACATGCCCCTGCATCCACGATAGTCTAATAAGTTGATGTCGAGGGCACAAAGACGCGCAAAGAATAAGGTTTTCCCCATGAACGAGTTAACGTCATTTCTCATATTATCAGTCAAAAGTTTATTAGTTTGCCTGTTTATTTTTGTTGGTCATTTATATAATATATTATGTTCTATAATTCATTTTCAGTCTGTACAAAACCACTTTAATGTTTGTGTTGGATGTTTCTACATACAGTTTTTATACAGTTAGACAGTTGTGATTGTGATTTTTTTAAAATTCATTGTCACCAAAATGGGACCATTCAAAGCCTTTATAAAGTCCCTCTTCCTCTGGAAACTGTCTTCTAATGGCTGACACAACACATGCAGGTAAGTGTCCAATACTAGCTTTGCTATTGCCTGATACATGATGATAATCTGTACAATATTGTGATCAGAGCATAGTGTTACATAGGCTATCGTATCGTCGCTAACGTGGATATACACTCACCTAAAGGATTATTAGGAACACCATACTAATACTGTGTTTGACCCCCTTTCGCCTTCAGAACTGCCTTAATTCTACGTGGCATTGATTCAACAAGGTGCTGAAAGCATTCTTTAGAAATGTTGGCCCATATTGATAGGATAGCATCTTGCAGTTGATGGAGATTTGTGGGATGCACATCCAGGGCACGAAGCTCCCGTTCCACCACATCCCAAAGATGCTCTATTGGGTTGAGATCTGGTGACTGTGGGGGCCATTTTAGTACAGTGAACTCATTGTCATGTTCAAGAAACCAATTTAAAATGATTCGAGCTTTGTGACATGGTGCATTATCCTGCTGGAAGTAGCCATCAGAGGATGGGTACATGGTGGTCATAAAGGGATGGACATGGTCAGAAAAAATGCTCAGGTAGGCCGTGGCATTTAAACGATGACCAGTTGGCACTAAGTGGCCTAAAGTGTGCCAAGAAAACATCCCCCACATCATTACACCACCACCACCAGCCTGCACAGTGGTAACAAGGCATGATGGATCCATGTTCTTATTCTGTTTACACCAAATTCTGACTCTACCATCTGAATGTCTCAACAGAAATCGAGACTCATCAGACCAGGCAACATTTTTCCAGTTTTTAACTGTCCAATTTTGGTGAGCTCATGCAAATTGTAGCCTCTTTTTCCTATTTGTAGTGGAGATGAGTGGTACCCGGTGGGGTCTTTTGCTGTTGTAGCCCATCCGCCTCAAGGTTGTGCGTGTTGTGGCTTCACAAATGCTTTGCTGCATACCTCGGTTGTAACGAGTGGTTATTTCAGTCAAAGTTGCTCTTCTATCAGCTTGAATCAGTCGGCCCATTCTCCTCTGACCTCTAGCATCAACAAGGCATTTTCGCCCACAGGACTGCCGCATACTGGATGTTTTTCCCTTTTCACACCATTCTTTGTAAACTCTAGAAATGGTTGTGCGTGAAAATCCCAGTAACTGAGCAGATTGTGAAATACTCAGACCGGCCCGTCTGGCACCAACAACCATGCCACGCTCAAAATTGCTTAAATCACCTTTCTTTCCCATTCTGACATTCAGTTTGGAGTTCAGGAGATTGTCTTGACCAGGACCACACCCCTAAATGCATTGAAGCAACTGCCATGTGATTGGTTGATTAGATAATTGCATTAATGAGAAATTGAACAGGTGTTCCTAATAATCCTTTAGGTGAGTGTATCTATAAGCTAACATTGGTCTCTCACCAAGACACCTACCCTGTTCTCCTCACACCACAACTCAATTTTTCTCCTCTGACCTTTGTTTTGTCTAATCCTGGCCTGTCCCTGCTCTCTTGGCTGCATAGCAGGCTCATAATTATATGGCTGAGGTCCGTCATACGAGTAAACATTTAGACTACAATTTCCTCAGTGTCCGAACTGTCATTGCGATCCATTGCTTTCCTATTGTTTACTTTGACTGCACTCCCTCCTGTTACGTCATTTCCAGTGTTGCAGATTTCAGATGCGGAAGTAAAATTTTCTCAAAAAAATGACTCCAGAAGCCTGAATAGTGTTTTGTTTTATAAGTATATATTTATATTTAGGCTAAATCTAGTTCCTACATTATTTTTCTATACATTGGCTCACTGGGTACTCTAACCTGCAATATGCCCTTTAATTTCAATATTGCTTCAACATCGGTGATGTAGAAGCAATAAAAGTGTAAAGTTGATTCAACAATATTACCATTGATTATTTTTGTTAATTTGAATATTGATTCAGCATCGGTGATGTAGAATCAATCCAAGTGTAAATGCTGATTCAGTGATATTATCATTGATTTCTTGTTGATGAAATCTCAACATTGTTTCGAAAGTAACTGAGGGTGTAAAAGTGAGGTTGAAAAAATATCACTTTGTAATGTTGAATCAACTATATTACCATTGATTTTTGGTTGAAATCTCAACATTACTTCAACATTAACTGAGGGTGCAAAAGTGATACTGAACCAACATCACTTTGTAACATTAATTCAATGCAATTAACGTTGACGCGTCAACATTGACTCAACATAGTTTCAATGAATGCTTGCTATGAGGGTATTCCAAGTAGTGGTTCTCTAAAAAGGACTGAAAGGGTCCTCTTGTTGAAATGACATAGATCTTCAGTTTTGAAATCCTTTTTGCATTCTCTTATTTATTCATCAGCAAATAGAGCATCACCTTTTTTGGTACCCAAGTCAGGTACAACAACCCTTAACCATATGTTTTAGAAACAACTGCTTGGAGAACGAAGTGAACTTTGATCCATTGCCTCTTCTTGAGCCTGACAGAAGCACATAATGCAAAACCCAAGGCCAATGAGTTAGTTGCCATTGAGGGCATTAAGTTAGATTTAAAAGGATGGGTCAAGTGTCTTGGGGTGAAGATGGAACTGAAGTGTGTTGTGAGGAGATAATGCGGAACACCTGCCTTGGCTTTCTGGAATGTCGGGAATCTTTCAGAAAATTGAAACGGAATGGGAATATTGAGTCAAAGATAAAGGCATCACTGGAATGTTCTAACAAGTTGCGGTGTTGGGCTGTTTTTTTTCTATTCATCTTTGTCTTTTGTGCTTTTTTAGAGGCAGTTTAATGTTACATAAGTGTCTGAATCTCAAGGTTTAGTGTGGGATGAGGCTGGTTAGAAGTGCTGGAGGTTAAATGCCATTTGAGCATGAAAATATTGGCCAAAACATTCCAATCCCTCACCTGTTTTCAGCATGACTGATGTTAGAGTATTGTTAAAGCCCATTGTTGGAGTTTTGCCAGACTGGCCCTTTCTTCACCCATGACTTAATGTAAATTCTCCAACACTCCAATGTTGCCCACTATATTCAGACATACCTTTCCATGTTTCCACTCTTTTCTTTAGTCTCTCTGTTAACACTATGGGTGAAGCTTCATAATCTCCACTTAGAAAAGAGCAAACAATGGCACAATAGCACCATTTCCACATTAATCTGTGGAATGCCGCTTAGCAAATGTTTTGACTTTTTTCGAGGCTAAAGTCTCTTTCTCATGCTTGTTGTGATCAGAACATTATTATTATATTCGACAGTCTAACATGTAAATCTGGATTTTAAATAGTACAATGTAACATTTCATGGGCATTTGTGGTCCATATTAACTTCCTGTCTAGTTTATTCTGATGCAGAGATTTCACCAACGACTAATAAGGCAACTAAGATGTACTTTGTGAAAAAGGAACAGGCCTGATCCGTGCTTTATGGAGGTATCAGGAATGTAAATATTTTTAGATTTAACGAGATGCACCCTGCTTGAGGTGCTGTCATATTTTATGGCAGATTGTGGGGGTTGGCATATTGATCATGGTGGATGTGCCTGTATTGCTGACAACCGTAGATAAGACAGTATGTGAGGAATAATTCTCCATTAGGGCTTCATAAAAAAAACTATAACAGTGTTTCCCCTAGGATTTTTTTCAGGTGGGGTGGTAGACCCCCCGAAACTACTAGTGTCGCAGAGCAGGCGTTTTATGGATACGTGGTGTTGTCATAGACGCGGTGCGCAGTAGGCGAGTGTGCAAACACACCCGATGCACATTTAGGGCCCTAGGAAATCCGTTTTATTTTTTCCCAAATTCCGTTCTATTTTTTCTCAAATTCCGTTTTTTCCATTTTAAGGCGAGACACTACAGGCAAAAACAGTGTTTTTTCATTCATCTGTCAATTTTGAGATAGACTTTTAGATAGACAAAAATGTTTGCACTTATTAATGTAATAAATCAACTGGTGAAGTATGGTGATATATATTAGTTTTTTTTTTTATCCTATTCACCTGGGGTGTCTCGCCTTAATTTTTTATTAATCAAAAAGCATGTCTAATTAATTAAAATCATGAAACTTATACAATTATTAAACTTATACAACATTTAAAAAAATCTATGAACATGTCTAATTAATTGAAATCATGAAACTTATACAATTATTAAACTTATACAACATTTAAAAAAAATCTATAACCATGTCTAATTAATTGAAATCATGAAACTTATACAATTATTAAACTACACAACATTTACAAAAAAAAATCTATGAAACGTTTTTTTTTTCACACAAATTCGGTGTTTTTTCTAGTAATCAAATGAAGACATGAAACATTAATTTAATTTATTTTGATCATATAAATTAAACAAACTTTTTTGTCAAAAAACGTGCTGCACAATAACCTGTTAAAAATTAAAATATGGAAGAAAAATCGAGCACCCTGACCTCCTTTCCTTAGGAGCATGAAGACATGACAGAGCATCCGCTTTGGTATTCTTTGAGCCTGGACGGTATGAAAAGTTAAAGCGTGTGAAGAACAATGCACTTCTTGACTGTCTGGGGTTGAGTCTCTTAGCATCTCTGAGGTATTCTAGATTCTGGTGATCTGTGAGAACAATGAGCGGTTCTTGAGCCCCCTCCAACCAATGCCTCTATTCTTACAGGGCGAGCTTGACGGTGAGCCGTTCTCTGTTGCCGATGTCGTAATTTCTCTCCTCCGGGGATAATTGTTTTGGAAAAGAAGGCACATTGATGGATTTGCTGGATTGCCCTGCTGCTTATACAGCACCATTCTTACCCTGGTGGCGTCAGCAGCTGGCGTCTTACGACTTGTTGGGGTCTAGATGGATCAAAAGGGGTGCACTGGTAAAAGCTTCCTTGAGGCTCTGGAAAGCCTTAGTAGCTGCCGGTGTCCAGGACTGAGACATGGGCCTATTCTTGAGGAGATAAGTCAGTGGACTGGTGATGGAGCTGAAGTTCTGGATGAAATGGTTGGAGGACCTTCGCTACGTGTTGGCGGTGTTCGGCTATACTCCGGCAATACACAATGTCATCAATGTAGACTAGTACGAATTGGTGGAGGAAGTCCCGGTGTGCACGAAGTATTGGAATATGGAGGGGGTGTTGACCAGACCATACGGCATGACGAGATACTCATAGTGCCCTGTAGTAGTCACAAAGTTAGTCTTCCACTCGTCCCCCTCACTTATCCGGATGAGACTGTAGGCACTGCGGAGGTCCAACTTGGTGAACACGGCTGCTCCACATAGTTGTTCCAGGGCCGTAGGGACGAGGGGAAGTGGGTATCAGAACTAGACAGGGATGTTGTTCAAAGCTCTGTAGTCAGTAGAAGGCCACAAGCCTTCATCCTTTTTAACCACAAAAAAGCTCGAAGCACCAGGGTATTAAAGGGATAGTTCACCCAAAAATTATTATTATAATTAGCCCATGATTTACTCACCCTGAAGCCATCGTAGGTGTATATGTCATTCTTCTTTCAGATGAGTATAATCAGAGTTATGTTAAAAAAATTCCTGGCTCTTCCAAGCTTGATAATGTAAGTGAATTGTTGTTTGACTTTGGAAGTACATTCAATCTATTCACGATTAAAGTGCTCAACACGGATCTGCAGGGGTTAATAAAGGCCTTCTGAAGTGAAGCGATTCAACTAAAATAACTAGCTTCCGGCAGACGGCCGTACGCATTAAAGGTCCCGTTCTTCGTGATCCCATGTTTCAAACTTTAGTTAGTGTGTAATGTTGCTGTTAGAGCATAAATAATATCTGTAAAATTATAAAGCTCAAAGTTCAATGCCAAGCGAGATATTTTATTTAACAGAAGTCGACTACAGTGAACGGCTCGTTTGGACTACATCCCTCTACTTCCTTCTTTAATGATGTCACTAGAACCGTTTTTTGACTAACCTCCGCCCACAGGAATGCTCCCTCAACTCTACTGGCTACTTGCGCACTTCTTATAACTTACTGTTTACTCAGCTCTTACGGTGATTTTCTGAAGTAAAACTGACGCTTCATCTTTTGTGTGATGTACAATAAACTTTATTAAACTCATCATCAGTATATGTTTGATCATCATTCAGATAGTAGACTTGTAGGCTATTAATAAATAATGGATACATAGCCTACAAGCAGATGACAAATACGTTATAATAACCGTAATTAAACTACTAAACTATACCTGTTTCATCTCTATACAGCACTCTGACTCTGTAGGCATTATTGTCCGACTCGAAATGAACGCCGTTACTGAGAGTTTCTGATATTATCATCATTCCGTGAGCTGAATTGTCCTGACAGACTATGAAGCTCTGCCCCCTGCGTCGTCCAGCAGCAGCTTATTTGCATTTAAAGGGCACACACTAAAACAGCGCGTTTTTCTGAGCCCCAAAAAATGACAATTTAAACATGCTGTAAAAATGATCTGTTGGGTATTTTGAGCTGAAACTTCACATACACACTCTGGGGACATCAGAGACTTATTTTACATCTTGTGAAAAGGGGCATAATACGGGACCTTTAATTTACGCCAAAAGAGTAACTCTTGAACTTGACGCACAACGTAATGACGAAAACAGTTGCCCAGCCCTGTTTGAACCGCAAGAGGCGTCAGTTGCTGTCATTACATTGTGCCGTCAAGTTCAAGGACTTTTTTAATATAACTCCGATTGTATTTGTCATATACACCTAGGATGGCTTCAGAGTGAGTAAATCATGGGCTAATTTTCATTTTTGGGTGAACTATCCCTTTAATGTCTGGGTAGGTAGGAATGAAGACTTTGACGAGGGCCAAATTGTTATGGCAAGGTGACTGGGACAGAGTACCTCTGAAACAGCAAGGTTTGTGGGTTGCTCCCGGTTTGGCTGAGAATTTACCAACTGTTGTCTGAGGAGGGACAAATCACACACCGAAAACAGGGTGTTGGGAGCCCAAGGCTCATCAATGCACAAGGGCAAAAAAGGCTATCCCGTCTGGTCCTAACCAGCAGAAGGTCTACTGTGGCACAAGCCACACAAAATTTTAAGGATGGCTATGGGAGGAATGTGTCACGGCATCACTGTGCATCACATTCTGCTGCAAATGGGGTTGCGTAGCCACGGACCAATCAGAGTGCCAATAATGACCAAAAGTTTAAAGTTTATTAACTGACTTCATGTACATGCCCCCAACAATCAAAAAGTTCGCAAGCACAACCACCCTCAGCCAGGGGAGGGCACTGATGCTCCACTTTTTTTTAACACATACGTAACAGATTATCATAAATACAATTTTCCTTAAAAAAACAATCTAATCCATAATGCCTTTATTCAAACTCAGTATTCCCAAAGAATACATACATACTTTTATATGTTTCTTAACATTAGTACACCACAATGGGCACGTGTGGTATCTGGTGCCATTTGGTATTTTTACCAGGGTTTTAGAGTTGTTCAGAATGCTGAACAGACGCCGCTTCTGCGATGATTAAGAGACAAGCACAACAGAAGCACAAGTCTTTGTGGCATTCAGTTGAACGTGAGTTATTGCACTTCTGCAAGAGAGAGAGAGAGTTTCTTGTCTTCCTTCTTGTCTCAGTAAGGGAGCCCTACAAATCTAACAGAGAGTGTCCAACAAACAGGGCTGCTTTTCAGTACTGGAGGAAAGAGATCAGAAGAGGGCCTCTTTGGCTGAGCTACATGAAGATCCAGCTGTGTTTAAGCTGGACCTCCACAGCACAAAGAAGGGTCACCTCACCTCCAGGGCTTCACCGCTGCAAATAAAGACATCCATTCACACAGTGCTGCCAATCGCTTAGCCTGCTGCTGCTTTTCATCTGCTGCCCTTGTGGTGATCTCCATGTAGGACAGACTGGTGGTGACATAAGCCCTTTCTTTTTTAAGGTCTTGCTTTTTTCCTGCTCGAGTGCCTTTGAAGATTATGGAGTTTCAGAGTAAATTTTGGCAACTTCCACGGCAATGCTGAGCCAGCTTTGGCTGCCGTTCAGTGTTTCTTTATTTAATTTAAATAATTACCAGACCTAATAATATCAAAATTATTTGATATTTGATATTATTTGATAGTTATTACCAGACCTAATAATATCAAAAAAAGTTTTAAAAACTTCCGTTTGATGTAAATGCGCTTCAATAGTGGATATTTTGAGTCAAATTATGCTTTTGCTTAAAGAGCTTTGTTGTGAACAATCCCCTATGTATTAAACTTTGGCTGGCCTGGTAACTCACATTTTTCTGTTTGTGCTACGAACATGTAAGATCCTTTTTTTTTTTAAGAAAAAGAAGAAGAAGAAGAAGAAGAAGAAGAAGAAGAAGAAGAAGAAGAAGAAGAAGAAGGACTTTGCTAAACAGCAGACTTTTTTCTTGATAGATAAAATGTGCAAAAATAACCCCTAGACCAGGGGTATTCAATTAAAGTTCCAAGAGGTCCTTTCCAGCAGAGGTCTGGACAATACTTTTTTGGAACAGTTACACATTTCCATTGGGGCAGCCGTAGTACTTTGTAAAATAAAAAGATCTGAAACACTCAAAAAAGTCATCAAAGATGAGAATATTGGGCCCCGAGAGCCAAAGCAGTGATGGTCTAATTTTTACCAATATTTACCAAAAAAGTTAATATTTCTCCCAGCTGGATATAAATATAAAAAGGTTAGATCAGATGTTTTATCAAGCTATTTTTTTCTTTTACATTTTACCTACGTGTATGGCACATAGAAGGCCTTTTGACCTGATAAAACATACCCGGTGTGCAGGGTTAAAGGGGTGGTATAATGCCCCTTTTTACAACATGTAAAATAAGTCTCTGTTGTCCCCTGTTATCGACTAAAATAACTAGCTTCCGGCAGATGGTGTGGTGAAGAGATGAGTCCCAGCAAAGTAATGAGTCCCAGCTAAGGACCAAAGCAATCCGATATGGGTAATTGCTTTAGTGCCTGGTTACAAACGACCATTAAAGTGTTGTAACTTAGATGTTTCTTATACTAGTATATAACCAAAGCTATAGATTGTGAAATTAAATATTTCTCATTCTCAGTGTTTTTTTAGTTAGCTTAGATAGTAGCATAGCATTCAGCTATCCGAAATGATTAGAGATAACGTTTTTTTCACCATCTACGAAATTTTTCGATAAAAAACTTCAATAGCAAATATGATACAAGCATAATTCTGTTTGAGAATTAATTATGACATGACATACTTGTAATTAAAAAAAAGTTATATTATGCCTTATTGCTTAATAACAATTAACAATGTCGTAAAAATACCTAAAAATGCAATTTCTTTCACTTAAACTATATAAATAATCAGGATAAAAATAAAAGATTATTACATGAATTAAAGTTTGATTGATTACATTAAGAATCGCGAGAACAGCTTTAGATCAGGCATACTTCTTGGGTCCTAAGCTGGGACTCATCACTTCGCTGCTCATCTCTTCACCACAACGGCCGTACGCAAGTTGACCTACGCCAAAAGAGTAACACTTGACGATATATGACTTAGGAGTAGCGTAAGCTTTGACGCCTCTCGCGGTTCAAACAAACAGGGCTGGGCAACCATGTTCGTCATTACGTTGTGCGTCAAGTTCAAGGGTTACTCTTTTGGCTCAAGTCGACGCGTACGGCCATCTGCCGAAAGCTAGTTATTTTAGTCGATAAAGTTTTAAAAATTGATATTTTTCTTACACCAAATGCATCACTTCGCTTCAGAAGGCCCTTATTAACCCCCCAGAGCCGTTTCGAACAGTTTAATCATGGATGGATAGGCTCTGATGGACTTCCAAAATCATATACCCATTCACTCCCATTATAAGATTTGGAAGAGCCAGGACATTTTTAATATAACTCCGATAGTCTGAAATAAGAATGTCATATACACCTATGGTGGCTTCAGAGTGAGTAAATCATGGGCTAATTTTCATTTTTTTGTGAACTATCCCTTTAATGGCATCTTTTTATGATAGAAGGCCAGTATCACCAATACACCTATACCGCTATTGATATCTCTATGAAATTGATTTTTTTCTTCTCAATTTTAGGCATTAATCACAGGCATTCAGCATTAAAGTATAATTGAAAACTGTATTTTTTTCAACTTTTATTAGGCTTTAAATTATATTACAACTTTTAATTTAAGTGAACTTAAAACAACCTTCACATAAACCCATTAAAGGCATTATAGCCTACTATTCCTGCCAAACTATGTGAATGTTTCTCACTAGATCTCGCAGCGATGTTATTACTTCTGTGGCGAATTCAAATGCTTTCTTTACTGGATCTCTTATTAGCGCTGTGTAGTAGTGTCGCTTGATCAAGATCGGCTCGCGCTGCACTGGTCCAAACTGATAAACGGTCCGTCAACCACACAATAACGAGCAGTTTCGTTTCGCGTGCATTACATTTGCCATTTGATGTTGGGCAATGTTGTGGTCGCGCCGGCGTCTCTACATTATGAGCGCGCTTGCCACGCGCAACGCGCCTACATTTGAAATAAAGAAACTTTGGTCGGCAGGAAAAATGGTCCAACGAACCGTTCGTTCGGTTTGAAAATGCGTACCGAAAACCGAACCGAAAGCCTCGTACCGAACGGTTCAATACGAATACGTGTATCGTTACACCCCTACTTACCACTATATTGTTTTTTCTTTCCTCCTCTTCCTTTCTCTTCATTCTTTTCTGGCTTCTTGAAGCATAATTCCGCTTCATGATGACTGCCGAGGAGGTTTTGTATTTTGTCGGCAGCAGAGATCATGTGGTTGGCTGGCTGCTGTCAGCGACTACTGAGAGGGGCCCCCTTGAGGGGGATCCCGATAACAGTGTCATTGCACTTTACTGCATTGACTATCAAAGGGGCGCTCACCAGGGGCGTAGCCAGGACATTATTTCTGGAGGGGCCAGCTTGGGCCAGTCTTTTATTTGGGGTGGCACTTGATTGTCAAAAACTACTATTTTAAAACTCACGCACCGCGTCACTCAGAGTAGCGGTTTTCCCGCGGCTCGTCAGGCCATAAACAATGGATTGAACCTCCTTATGGACACTAATAATGTCTTATTGATAATCCATGTTATTGGGATGGGTGCTTGCTTAGATAATGTGCGAGTGCGATGTGTCATGATTATGCAAGGGGTTAGGGACCTTAACATGAGACGGGGATGTTTTAGTGCAAATGTCAGAAAGACACATAATTTGTCATTTAGGCGATAATTTATTTAGGTAAACCATAGCATTTTAAGTGCAATATTCAATTTATTATTATGCGTTGTCGGTGGGGGCGACATTGCAAGTATTGTACATTAATTCAAGTATATTATGTTTACAGAAGAAGGTTTGAATACAATGGCGGGCGAAGAGGAAAAATTATGCGAGCTTATATGTATACATCTAAGTGTGTGTGTGTGTTTATGTGTGTGTGATTTTGGTTGGGTGACAGTTGTATGTTACAGTTTGACAAAAGCACAATGTTGTGTTTTACATAAATATAAGTTTAACGATGTCCTGAACAAAATGACGGAGTAAGGTTTTTTTTTTTTTTCACTGTTCGATCGCGCCCGCGCCTCTCTCTCTCTGACACACACATTCTAGCATTGCAATCTTGACATCGCAGCCTGTTATTATGCTGCGTTAGGGTTAGGGTTAGGGTTTACACCAAACGCGAATAGAGCGTCAAATTCGCGTCTAGTTCGATGCTTGAACATTTTGAATCCATTCGCGCGTCCAAAGCGAAAGCGAGCTTTTGAAGCGAAATAGACGGGCGTTCAGTGCTATGACTCTACGGGAGCGGGTTGCTCGCGTTGACTATGTAACGGAATTTAGTTAAGCTAGCTAGCAAGCTAGCGCTAGATAATCATACAAGTTTGCAAAAATAACAGCAGCACGCAGCAGCCCTACTCAACTCACTCTGCCACCCTTCCTCTATGTCGACACATTCTTACACATTAAACTGAGTGAGAAGATAACAATATAATCTTATCATTTCAATTATGCTTTCAAGTATCACCAACTTACTCACGTGTTAGTGGTATCCAGTGCTAGTCTAGCTGCTACTCTCCATTACGCGCTGTCAGAATGCAGGCACGTAATGTCTTGCACTGTTGATGGAGGCGTGGCCCAACATGTTGCTAATATGGGGCTTGTAGCGTAAGTGACAAATGACTTGATAAAAAAATAGTAATGCATACATTTCAGCTTCCTTTCTGTTCAGGAGGGTTTTTTTTAATTAAATTTATTTTATCCCTCCTCAGACTGGGAGTGGGGCCATGAGGTTGGGGGGGCCGGCAGGGTGGCCGAGCTTTGACCAGTGGTGGCCGTGGCCCCCCCTGGCCACCACGTAGCTACGCCCCTGGCGCTCACACAGTTTGTCGTTGCATTTTATTCTTAACCAGTCGTTGTCTTGGGGCCCCAGGCCAGCTCGGGGCCCCAAGCAATTGCTTGGTTTGCTTGCCTTGTCGCGACGGGCCTGATTATAATAAATGTCACATTTACCTGCCCTTCAACATATCAGGGCTTCTTTTTTTCCATTGGCCCAGTCAGACCGGCTCAGATTTTTACTTGCCCTGTCAAAATGCACAAAAAGTGAATGTGTTTTGTTTGTTTTTGATCCATGTAACCTTGCAAATATGACTTTAATAAAATAAAATAAAATTTTATTTGATATTTATTAATGACCGACATCACAAGAGCAGGTTTATTTGGCCGCTGTCTCTTTAAGACCTGCAGCTGCTGACACGCATCCAGAGGCGGACAGAGTACACAGCTACATTACTTGAGTAAAAGTACAGATACCCCTTGCTAAATTTTACTCAAGTACAAGTAAAAGTACTGCAGTCAGATGTCTACTTAAGTAAAAGTACTAAAGTACTTGTTTTTAAAAGTACTTGAGTATCAAGAGTACAAGAGTACATTTTCTAAATATTGCATTACTACTGCCACAGTGCTTACATTGGTAAACACAGCAAACACTTGAAGCGAAAACTATCATTAACTTGTTCAGAAAATTGAAATAGTCTGGCGAGGTGGGGCCACGGCTTGGCACATTCCCGGGATGCGATATTTTTTTTCCCAGGATGGTAGTGGAAGACTCATGAATATTCATTAGGGAAGTCATCCCTGATTGGTCTGATGACCTACCCCTAAACCCACCCCTAAACCTATCCGTCACTGGGGGTCTTATGACCTCTATAACCCCGCCCCTAAATCTACCCGTCACTGGGGTTAAGACCAGGGATGACTTCCCTAATGAATATTCATGAGTCTTCCCCTACCATCCTGGGAAAAAAAATATCGCAAATGTACTCAGTTACTGTCCGGCTCTGCACGCATCACATTATCTCACAACTCTTTACATTCATTTAAGACTTAATTTAACACATTTAAAATGCGTGCGAGGATACTCATCATTATACTCGACAAAACGGCATTTTGGTATGATTTTGTGTGTTTTTGTCTATTCAAGCACTGTCTGTAGAGGCTTTCTGTGTGCACAAGTTGTGTGTGTGTATGTGTGTGTGTGTCACACAGTCAGGAGATTCACAAACAAATGGTTTAAAAGTATGTGCATGAATAAAAGTATGACCGTGAAAAATGGATGCTGCGTTAATTGTTTAATATTTTTAATGTAAAACTGAAAAAGTTTTGATCTAGTCTATACATCTGAGCATTTTAACAATCAGTGCATAAAAGGGAACCCTGGAGTACAATGTAGCCTGAGGAACTCCATGATCCATGATAAATCAAACATCAAAAAAAGCAAAATGACTTGGAACAAAAAATAGTACAGCAGGCATCAGGTGCCATGTTCGTTAATGCAGGATATTTGAAAAATTACATTGTGGAGAAAGCTGCTGAATAAATGAATCACATGTATATGGGATTAAATTTTGTGCAATTACATGCTTCAAACAAAGGAAGTGTTAGTTGGTTAGTTTCTCCATATTGTAGGCTACTAGGTTAAACAACGAGTTACATCGTTGTGAGGGAAACGCACCACAGAGTATTCTAGCAACCACAAAGTAGGCTACCATAATAAAAGGTTTTAATAATAGAGTTTTGCACTGGTGAACACCATTCACATTTTTTTTTCTATTTTTCTTTTATGTCCTTTTTTAGAGTATATGTAAACACTTCTAATTTAAAGGTTTGGAATTTCTTCAGGTGTATCCAGTAACATTAACAATATATTATAATTGATTATAGTCTGAGAGTTAGCCTATTTCATATTGTTTTAAACTTATAACAGAAACATTAAGATGAATTGCTACTGAGGCTTTTATTTTTGGACTAATGTGAAATAAGTACCTAGTTTGAGTAACATGAAAGCATTGGCTGATAGTCTGAAGTGGCTGCAGGCAGAATGGAAGAGTGTTTTGTGAATGAGTGAAGGGGAAAGGGCTGCTTCTCTAGATGGGGGTCAGCAGGAGTCCAAGTTGATTTGTGACTATTGCTTCCTCTAAGGTGAACGTGCCAAGTGGATGGATGTTTCTCAACCACAGAGGGAAATGCAGGTGTAATTTTGTAGAAGAGAACATCAGCACTGGACCTTATCAGATAAAAGTAAACATAAGGGGAGCCTGCATCAGAAACCTGCATAATGCTATGGAGAATCAGAATCATGTCTGAATCCAGTTTTTTATAAATAAATGTTTGTTTATTTTATATATATAGCCTATATACATATATATATATATATATATATATATATATATATATATATATATATATATATATATATATATATAAAACAAACATTTATTTATAAAAAAACTGGATTCAGACATGATTCTGAATGAAATGTAATTTTTATAATTGTTTTAAGAGCATGACTGATTCCAATTTTTATTTTTTTATTTTTTCAAAAAAGTGCCGTTTTTCTAAATATTCTTTTTTTAACATACTTTTATTTTTACTTGGGATTCCTTTTCTACCAAGAAACAAGCATTGTATCCATTAACCATTTGCTTGGTTATCTCTTAAATTTTGTTCCAGATCATTAGAGGTGATGCTATGGTTCCCTGGAAACTGAACTGAAGTACCTTCATACAAAAACCCTTTCTGATAAGCCATTGACTTAATGCCTTAGGATTTGGACACATAGCCACAGAACTTCCTGGGTGATCCAGACAGCTCTCCTGGTGGGAAAAAGCCGTGGTGAAGTTAAATATCCCTTTCTTTCTTGGTCCGTCCATTTCTTTTGTTTTAGAAAGTATCCGTATGGCTTTCTGTTGATAATGGTGGTGTAACCTGGAATGCATCCAGCCCTGTTGAACTGGGGGTCAGAGCCATACACTGAGACATGGATCTGTTCTCCTTCACAATTAAAGCCAGTGCTGGCTATTTACATCCAAATATACTTTGTGCAGCGCCTTGTTTACACAACAGTATCTCCTCTCTTCCTCTCTCTCTTTCACCCTTTCCCCTTATTCGTAGCTCCTCCTCCAAACCATCATTCTAACAACTATACATTCTTTCTCCCCTTCCACTCTTACTCTGAATGTCTTAGTCACTGCATGCTGAGGCTTCCCGTTGCCTGTGGGGATTTTGGGGAATTTGTGATGACAGCACCTCTCCCTCTGCGGAGGAGTTGCCTTGAATATCTAAGGAGAAGCGCAAAAAGAGACGCTTTCGAATGCTGAGCGCGTCCGCACGCACGTTTCTTGGTTTTAATGAGACCTTAGACACTTTTCAAGCTCCTCATCATGAACTGTTGCCTGTTGGACTTCCCAGCACATTCTGAAGTACTCTAAGGTAAGATGGTCCTCAATCTGTTTTAATATGCAGAAGTCAGTCTGTATAGGGCAGAGGCTTTAGCTTTAATGCTGACCTGCTGGAGACTCTTCAGTGCAGGTGGATGATGGTTAAAGTTCATGACAGAGAATACTGATGAAATGCATACTTTGAAGTCACTTTGATGAAAGTGTCTGCCAAATGAACACATTTTAAGTTTCATTTGCTTCTAGATGTGAAAGTGAAATATCAGGGCTCATTGGGAAACATTGTTGCATATGATTTCCACAATTTTAGATCACATATTTAGATGTAGTTCACATATTCTGTGACGTGAAATGACATTCTGCATTTACTGCATCTAAAACTGTTTTAAATTAGTTAGTTATTGTATAATTATTTATGCGTGCAGCTTGAACAACGATGGAAAGACTACATAACAGAAGCCTGTTTCTTATGATTGCCATTTTTATATCTCCCAATGTGGATTTATATCTTGCAATATGACAGTTATATTGCGCAATTGTGGTTTTTCCTCTTAAATTTCAACTTTATTTCTCATAAATAATTCAAACTTTATATCTCACAATTGCATCTTTATATCTCACAAAGTGACTTTATGTCTTGCAATTTGATTAATATTTCTCCGTTGTGACTCTCTCCAATTGCAACTTTATTTCTCATATACTTTATACTTTACCTCACAATTATATATTTATTTTTTTACTCCGAGGAGGAAACGGGCCACAAATCAAACGTCAGGAACATAGCCTAAGAAGCTGCAGGATTACTTCAACTTACACGTGTCAATAACTCTGTGTACGCTTTTTACGGGACCATTACAGTTCTGGTGAAATGTACACTGTGTAATGAATTAATAACGATCTCTGTAAAATGAATGGGAATGGCAGCGTTAACAGTCACTCACAGTGTGTAAAGTGAAAAGAAAACACTGTTCGCCCCTTTTCATGTCTTGCAACACTTTGCGCTCAACGAGAAACTTGTAGAACGCTTGAGTGACATTCACAGTGCAGAATCCTCTTTGGCTGTTTGGATCAAGTCTTTTATACAGCTGGGAATGAGGAGGCCTCCTTTTACTGTGGCTTTGGAGAAAAACGGGCTAAAGGAAAGGAGGTGAGAGGACTAGATCTAATCAGGGTTACTCTTGCAACACTGTTTCTCATGAGAGACAAAGTATTTGGGAAAGAATAAGTTAATTGCAACATCTAAATATGAATATGAATCCTGTCATATTGAGTGGCTGATTATTTAAAATTATATTAAAGCCAGTATTCTCTAGGTTATGTTTTAGTAGTATTTAAGAAGATTTAAATTAAGATTTTAGGCTAAAATGAATTGCACGTGAAAGGAAAAATGTAAACTTTAAGGTTCTATGACTGGTCACCAAAATTGACACCATTTAGTCACCTTTTTGTTCATTTTAAATGGTCTGATTTGGCTAATTATTTTTTAGTCATCTTCCATTAAAATGGTGTTTGAAGTAGTTTTAAGTGGAGTACAGCGTTTTGCAGGATATCTTCCAGAGTGCTAATTGTCATGCTTACGCAAGTTCTTGTGCATTGTGATATTTGATAGTGTTGCATATTTCATAACCTCTGTTATATACCATGTGTGATTTCATATGAACTTGTTTGCATGTGTGTCACAGGGACATGGGAAGTCAGAGCTGAAGATGGCTGTGAGTCACTGACCTTGTCCGGTGTTTGGTCATACTAGTTCTATCAGCTTTTAAAGTTTAAATGTTTTGTTAAGGGCAGGTGTGTGTTTTCCTTTCTCTTGATGAAACTGGACCATGTTTTTGTGAGTGTGTGACACGATAGAGACAGAATGAGAGCAAAGCGCAAGGCAAAGTGTTAAATGAGTGAAGGCCACAGTCAGGGCTGCCAGCTGGCCCCATTCTCACATTTAACACCACAGCACATAGAGCTCTGATTTTCTATGCATGCTTGGAAGTACATATTCAGTCTTTCCATCTGTTGATGACCGCTGGAAAAAGTTTCATGCAGGAAGGTGCAGAAAAGTGTATCAGTCGGTGAAATATGCTTTGTTTTTATATAGTATGTCCTCTGAGTTGACAGCTAAAAAAACGTCAAGACTTGGAGATAGACCAATATGGTCTTTTTATGACTTTTTATGGCTTATATGTATAATAATATAAATAATATATTATATAATACATAATACTATATATTATACTTAAGTATATATATATATATATATATATATATATATATATACATACAGTACAATATATATAATATATATATATATATATATAATAAATACTTGTCAACTAAATGAACACAAAAATCATTTTCATCTATGTTTTGGGCATGGATATCAACCACATATATAATATCTTTCATCTTTGAAAGATGAAAATAATTTTTGTGACCATTTATTAGATTTTAGTTTTATTTTAGTTTTTTTTTTTAGGTTTTTTACATTTGTTTATATATATATATATATATATATATATATATATATATATATATATATATATATATATATATATATATATTGACAGCGATAACTAGATTAATTTAATTGTTGGTTAACTGTTAAATTAATTGTTGGTTTTAATGCTATTATATTTATGGAAAGTTGTTTTGAGATCTAAATAGGCACAAACATGTGTTTTTGGGCAACTCTCAGTTAGGAATGAATGGCTCTTATTTAAATATTTGAGTATTTAGGTTTTTTTTCTATCTAGTAAAATGTTGCAGGTTTTTGGTTAAAAGTGTAAAAAGTATCTTTTCAAAATTATACACTTTATTTTATAATGGGTGGATGCGAGACTACATGGGATATTTGTACATTTTAAAATTTCATTTTTCACATTAGATTACTACTTAAAGGTGCTACGTTTTTTAGGTTGAAACATTTTTTGTCACATACAGCCAACATCTCCTCACTATCCGCTAGCTGCCTGTCCCCTGAACACACGGTAAAAAAAACGCGGTCTCTGTAGACAACCCAGGCTCCACAAACGGCAACAAAAACAAACTGGGCCAGCCTGGACCACGAAACATAACAAACAGTGTTCTAGCCAATAACCGACAAGAATGATTTGGGGGTGGGGGTTGGTGCGCGTGCACATGAAGAGGGGTGTGGGGAGTGGAGGAGAGAGAAGCATGAAGAGAGGGAAGTTAGCTAGAGGAGAGATGTCCTAGACAACGACAACGACTAACGTTAGAATTATATTCTCTTGAATTTTGATATGGCCGACACACGACCAAAAATATGATGTTCCAATGAACAAATAGCAAAGAAGAGGGAAAAGGAGAAGGAACGTGTCCCGAATTCATGACTGTTTCAGGAAGCATGGAAGGGAGGGGGAGGGGACGGGATGGGGAGGAGGAAGGGTTGAGCTAGCCTCCGTTTTGTTTGACAATACTTCGAACGTCAACAAGAAGTGACGTCACCCAACATCGCTTAGAGCACTTTTAATGGCTAAAAAGATGACTAAAAATGTTGAAACTTAAAAGTGGTGGTGATTAGTAACATCATCTAAAATATACACTTTATAAATTCATATTAATTTAAACCTAACATTTCACTAACATTAACTTAGTTAGCCTAAGTTGATCGTAAACCAATTGCACCAAAGGACTCTACAATCTACTTAGGCTTATCATGCTTTTGAGCAATGCAACCCTTTCAGATGCAATTCGCATACTAAATTGATAAATCTGACAAAAACAAACCAATCACATCTTAATAGCACAATTGATTGGCATGATTTCACCCTATCAGTCAATTGATAGGAACGTCCTGCCAAGAATAATCTTGGTCTTTCACAGTTCATTTAAGCTAAGGTGTCAGAAAGGAATGTTCTTTCTTTCTCCACCAATCAGACACATTTCCTGTGGTTTAATGTGTGTTTTTGTGCAGTGTGGTTGGAGGGTAATGAGGGGGTTAGCAGGGTTGCTAACCACAGCCTGGTCTGGGACATTTAGGTCGTCTGATGAATGGACGGGTACATTGTAAATCAGCCACTGGAGAGCGAAGAGCCAGATTCCTCATAGCACTGATGTCACCATCGTCGTGCCTTTAACAGATCCAGACTTGAACGCTCTCAGCCTGAGCCAGATGTTCAACCCCTCAGATCCCCTGTTATTCCCTCCTCTACTTGTGCAAGATTCCCTGTTATTCCCTCTTTGCTTCTCTGGGATTGCGTTATCCCTTCTCTGCGTCGGTGAGATTCTCTGCTATTCCCAGAGTGACTCTTTGGGATTCAGTCTTTCTCCATCTTTGAGATTCCTCTCTGGGTTTCCTAGTTAATATTTCTACCCGTTTTACTCCCATTTCTCCTCATTGTACTGCATATTTCCAGCTCCTTCTATAAAGGTTAGAATAATTATCTGTGAAATACATGTGCGTTTCCATAAAATCCCATAAGCAATGCTCCAATGTATCCTTATCTCATTTAAAGCAATAGTCTGGGTTAAACTGTACATATTTGGTATACTGACGATTACCACAAAGAACATAAAAAAAGTAATTCAGACATTTATATCAAATGCAATTTTTTGTCTTTGTTGGACTACTTCTGATTTTCCATAATGTCCCATTATAAGGTGCAATGCTGAAATGTATTTTCCTAAATTTTCCATGCTGAGAAGAAAACGCAACTTGAACCCATCTAAGATGCATTTCTGTTGTATGATGGTCTAACTGGTCTCAACCAGACTGACCAGCTAAAAAATGCCTAAAATCTGCAAGGAGATGCTACCTTTGGTTTAAAAATATACCAACAGGACTGAGAACTACTCCATCAGAAAAGTTATTGAAACATGATTGCTTTGGAAAGGCATCTTTTTAAGTCTGCTAAATTAAATAATCACAGTTAAGTAAATGTACCTAGCTTGAAAAAAAAAAAAAAATCATGCAGACATTCAAAGCAAACTCATTACAACTTATGTTCTTTCTTTTCAGGATGATTTGCACAAAGTGCTAATTTGTAAAGAGGAACCAGTTCAGTCCAAATGGTGGAGCATGGCAGTTTCTGGCATTATACAAAGGCACTTTTGGATATTCCTTATGGCTAGCTCTAAACTGTAGCTTGAAATATGGACAGTCGACCTATGATGACTTTAGAAGGACAGCGGTCATCAGCGTTGCAAGAGGTCCCCAAAATGACTTTCTCAGTAGAGCTTTCAGTGGCAGACTCGACCGTGGATGGAAACCTGACATTAAAAGATAACTCAGATTCTCTATTATCTGTTATAGATGACCAAACACCACTTGAGTTGAAGAACACAAGTTCATTAGAGAAGATCAATCAAATTGTACCAGTGCTAATGAACAAGGATGGACATTGTCTTCGAATCTCGAATCTTCTCACAAAAGAAAAGACAAAGAAATGCATTAAACATAAAGCCAATTCTGCTCCAGTATCAAGCCCAAAACATGATATGAATGGCATTTTTCATGAATTTGACCCCCAACTATACAGTGAAGCAGGGATCAGCTGTTTTTTGACTTCCTCAGATAGTTCAGTGACCAACAACCTTGATGTAGATCCCTCAAACACCTCGTCTACTAATCCTTTCTCTTGTTTGACTGTAAGGTCCATTTCAGATCCCGCGCACTCTTTTGCATCCTCTCCATTGGGACCGTCCCACCTTGAGCACCCACACTCTGCTCCTTTGCCAGTCTCTAAGGGGGCCGATCTACCCCGAATTATCAAACACAAGCCCAGCTCCATTACCTTTGCAGATTATGACAGCTTTTTGGGTTTGATCCAGAACGCCCGAGCCAATGAGAGTTCAGATGCTTGTGAGACCTCTTCTGAAGATGAAGGCCGTGGCGATGAGGTGTTCCCAGAGTGCAAAGAGTTTCTCCCCGGCTCCAGACGAAATAGGGGTGGATTGGAGAAGCAAAAGAGAAAAGGAACCTGTGTACAAGCGAGTGGAGAAGAAAGTTCCAGCACCAACCTCCCACCAACCAGCACCAGCAGTTATGAGGCCGAGGAGGAGAGCAGCAGTGCTGAGGTGAGGATGCAGTGATAGTTCGATGTTTTATAGGCCTTTTTGAGATTTGTTCAAATTAAGCAATGTCTTTAAACAGGATATCTGGTTTGGTTTTCAATGTCTGTAAAGATTTTACATTGCTTTCAGTTCAGCACTGTATTAATATTCCTCAAATGTTTTGGTTCAGGTTTGTTCTCAAACTATTTCATTCAATTCTAAAGTTCTGGGATTAATTTAAGCTAAATGTTTTAATGTATGTGAGTACATTCAACATTTTTTGGTGATCATTTCAGCTTTAGGTGCTATCCAGGTTTTTCTTGGTCATGGAAAATCTGAAAATATTAGGGAGTTTTTGTGATTGCCAGGTCTGTAAATGTCATAGCAGTTAATAAAATCTTAAAAGTCATGAAAAAGTAGGCTAATAGATATTTCTGTAGTAAACATAGATTTTTCTCATTTGGATTTGGGATATTTTAGTGGCTAGATTTTGGTCTTGCTTGCTCACAAGCCATAGATGATGTCTCACTTGACGTGAGCAAATTGTTATTTCAAGTCAATTATTTCCATTAAGTCATTTAAACAGGATCACAGATCTGTCTGAAAGACTTGGAATTGGTCTGAAACGAAATTATTTAAAAACTAATTTTCCAGAAAAGTACTGGAGTACTTTTGCATGGTAAAGTACTGGAAATTCAATGGTCAAAAAGTGTGTACATTTTGGCTTGCTATTTTGGGGTCTTGTGAACTTTGTTCTTTTTATTTTTTATTTTTTTTTTTTAGAAAGTTAAGAATTTTAAGATACATTTTAAACATCTCTCATAGACTTTGCTAGGATGTGCAGAATTCAAATTTTAACTGAAAGAGATGACATCATCACAGTATCTGCATACAAAATTGCGATTTGGTAAACTTTCTTGCATTTACAGTATTTTCATAATGAATTGAGAAAGCACTGCTATATCTTTTAGGAAAATCTTGAATCTTTTACCTCTTTTTTTTCTATACAAAGTAATAAATCGAATGCTTGAATATATAGAATGAACCAGGAATGGCTGGTTATTTGTATTAGCTAAAACATTCGCTGTGTGAGGCCTGCAGTGTACTAGAGCTGTGAATGAACCACCAGCTCAACAACCACATATTGTCATGCTGATAGACCGTTCATGCCATAAAGGCCAAGCTTTCCTGAGCATTTGTCATAGCCTCTTTTTCATGGAATGCCAAGTCTGATGTCCTTCCTGTCGCCCGTCAGTGCAAATGTCTATTTAGCAGTGAACTTAGCCTTCTATTACTTACAGATCCATTTAGTTGGAGCCAGTCATGGATGATTTGCATCTTTCTCCTAAACTCCTGCCTGACCTCCCCATCCCAAGTTTATTATTCTTTAAAGAGGTGTCACATGGACATACATGAAAACACAATAGCATATTCCCTGTTAAGAGCTCCTGTAAAAATGTCCCATACCATTCATACCAGAGATAACCAGAACAAAGTGTAAAGTTGAGGCGATCACACCCTCTTACTCTGTTCTTATCGCTACATAAACTCAGTCAACGTTGTTCAGTATAGATTCAGTTTGACATCTTTTGCTATTGTTTGTTGTTAGTCATTTCTTTACACACATTTTTATACATTTATAATATATATATATATTTAATATAGATAATCATTTTATTGTGACATCTGCCTTTTTTATTATTCATTGATTTTTATTTTTGATTTTTTATTATGAATTTTAGGTTTTGCAGCTACGTATAGATATTGTTACATTCAAGATGACTTTCAGTTTAAATTGTGGTAGGGCATTTTGTGCAGCAGTTCTTGAAAGGCTGTTTATAAATCTGTTTAGTGTTATTCTGAAAATAATTACCATACAGGGAAAGAAGAAACGGGTATCTCTTCTTTATATATACTAAAAAGTATTACTTTAGAAGTAAATGTGAATAATAGTTTTATGAATAAAATGTAATTTAAATTATTTTATATTAAATAAATAATTAAATATTAGATTATTAAATTACATTTGCATATACATTTATGTCTTTAGCAAACACAACAAAGAGCCAGTAAAACTCTCAATTTGTTTAAAATTATTTAATTACAATAATTATATTTTTAACTGAATAAAGTTTTAAATGATTTTTTTTTTTTAATTCTCATTTAAAATAACTATATTAAAAAAAAAAAGTCTATTTCTAAAGTACTTCTAAAATACTTATTTTTAGTACTGCACAAAAATGTCAAACCAAGACAGGCCAATTACATCTGGGGTTGTGATGGCTTACAGTAACTGCTCAGTGTCCATGGTGTAATTACAGTAGTTAGTAGAATTGTCAGAGGTTAAATGATTTTTCTAAAGCAGGGGTGTCCCTCTGTGCTGCACATGCTCAACTCTCCCCTCCTGTTACTCATTCTTTGTTCATGCATGATTCAAGATGAACATGTGAAAGAATGCGGTGCCCCTCACCTGAGCGCCGACCTTGCTTCATTTGCACCTTCTCAAGAAATACCAGAATGAGCTGTCAGTGGATATGGACAGAAACAATCAAGGAAACATGTTTTAAAATTTTTTGTAAAAAATGTATATATATATATATATATATATATATATTTAAGTATTTCAAAAACTAAAGATGAGATTCCTTGGTACAATCCATATAGAAATAAAAATGTTTAAATTTGAATATAGCACACAACTCTTGAGGTAAAGATGCATTTAGCCTCTTCACCATTTGGAGGCGCTCTCTACAAACCTTTACACATATTGTGTGGCCAATAGCACTGGAAGAGTTATTTATACCTGTTTATGTTGATTTTTCATGCGCTTATGGAATGTAATCGTGGAAAACTGCAGCGTCTCTAGCCGTCTGTGCATATATCCTTGTGAGGAAAGACACTGAGTTAAATGACAATGAGTTACAGTGAACAATGTCAAAAAAACAAAAAAAAAACAGGAGGATTTTCTTCCTCTGTAGAGACTTATCTGACCTGGATTTGAAGCAGTTCAGCAAACGGATTATGGCTGGTGGCCTTTAAGGATGACATATTGCTACATTCTCTCGGTGGAGCTGGCTGGCACGCTCAGTGGGTGGTATGGCCATGGCAGGAAGCCCAGAGCAATGCCAAAGCCGGGCACTTGACTCCTCATTTCCATGTCAATGGGCCAGTGCTGAGATTTACAATGTGGCCAATTTGCGGCGGTGCAGTTATGGTCCTCGGCCATTCTGTCCACCGTGGAAGATAACAATGATGAGCTGATCTGGTGGGACTGACTCATACCGGCCTAGTTGCCATGACAAGTGTATTTTCTCACGACTGACAGGGCGGAAAGGAGTGTTGTAACTGATGCCGGGTTGTTGAATACCACAAATTCTGTGCAAGGAACACATTCCAAGGGCTGCCACTAGACCAATACACTGTTTTTTTTTGTGGCAATCAATATTATTATTTTTTATAGAAAAAAGTGGACATTGATAACACTTTACAGTATTTGTTATTAGTTGACATTAATGCATTACGTATCACGAACTAACAATGTACAGTACCTTTACAGCATTTATTATACTAGATTAATATGAATTTGTGCATTATACTAATGCATTTTGACGTATTAAGTTGCATAAATTACCCATTAGTTAATATCATGAACAAACATGAACATTAGTACATTAGAACATTAGAATGAACATTAGTATTTTTTATTAATTAACATTGCTGTAAAAATGCTGTTCATTGTTAGTTCAGGGTACTTAAAGGGATGGTTCAGAGTAATTTTGCACCATGACCTCGACCCCCAGAAACTTTTTCCCTTGGTCAAACATTTTTAAAGTTAGAGCTTATTTACAGATATTAGCCAAATGGTTTAGTGCAGGCGTTAATGGATCCAAGGTTGTATCTTTAAAAAATGACCCCACTAATAATGCCCGGAATGGTACCAAACTTCTACAGTAGTACAAATAGGTTCTGTACTCATAAAACGAGGCATTGGAAGTGACCTCGACGTCCAGGTTAGCGTCCATAAGCCATCAGGCAAGTGTTATTTAAATAAACTCCTGATGTACTTACAAACTTTCCAATGCCTTGTTTTATGAGTACAGAACCTATTTGTACTACTGTAGAAGTTTGGTACCATTCTGGCCATTATTAGTGGGGTAATTTACCAGATACAACCTTGGATCCATTAGCGCCTGCACTAAGCCATTCGGCTGATTTCTCTAAATAAGCTCTAACTTTAATAATGTTCGACCAAGGGAAAAAAAGCTTCTGGGGGGTGTTTGGCTCGAGGTCATGGTGCAAAGGACTATAGGTTGAAATTACTCCGAACCATCCCTTTAATGGAATAATGTTTTTGTGGTAACCATGATGCATTTTTTTCAGTATTCTTTGATGAATAGACAGTTCAAAATAACAACATTTACCCTCTTGAGTTTGACAAAACATGATAAAATAGATTTGAAATATCTTTTGTTACTATCTTTTGTAAATGTCTTTACTGCCACGTTTGATCAATGTAATGCATCCTTGCTGAGTGAAATAATTCATTTCTTTCATAAAATCTGAGAGGTAATGTAAGTTAAAACTTATTTTAAAGTGTTGCCGTAAACTCAGAAATCAGACCTTAGCTTTAAAGTCTTAGTGACATTGTTTGTTTAGTCGAACAACATCCTCCTTTATTTTTTGAGAAGACACTAATTGTTTTCACTCAGGACTCTCTGCATGTGGGCCAGATTTGAGCGTTATAAGCAGCAAATGCATCGTCTTTTGTCAAAGTCAAGAGGGTTAATCGTCCACTGCAGAAGGGCAAGACAGAGCGGCGCTAATGTCTTAAGAGGGAACAAGACAGCCTTCTCACTAGCAGTGTTACTTTTAAAAGTAATGTGTTACAATATTGCGTTACTCCCTAAAAAAAGTAACTAATAAATGCAGCTTTGGAAAGCATAAGAGACTTCTTTCAAAAACATAAAAAAATCGTACTGACCCCACATTTTTTAACTGTAGTGCATTATTTAAAACTGTCCTAAGGCTGATTCTGTTGTGTCTCTTTGTCCGGTCTCTGAAGGAATGTCATCATCTTGAGTCTAATTTGTTAAGGGTCTTACCATGGCCACATTCCTTGAGATTTTATGTGCCTTTTATGCTGCCCCCCTTTTCAACTAAACCATGTATTTCTGCTGCCTGAGACAAGCCATGACAGTCGTCAATAGCATCATTGTGTGTGGATGAGAGGGAGCTGTAATCTCTGCCTTGGGGCTTCAGATCCCAAGAAAGACTTGAGCGTTTCCGCCTGCTGTGTCTCCCGTGCTGGGACGTTACTGTTAAATGTTCCTCACAGTTCATCCTTGCCTTCTTCCTGCTCCTCTGGCCCCTCCACTTCCTGTTGGTAAAGGGGCAACCCTGTTGATTTACGGCTTGGTGAGTGAGGTAGGTGAGGGTAATTTATAGCCCAGGAACCCTCTGCTGTGTCTGAGCTGGATGGGACAGTCTATTTATACTCTTTGGCAGGGGTGACTGGGGAGTAGTGAAAGTAGCTCTGGAGAGAAAGGAGAGGAATACCATACAGCTATGTTTGGACAACAATGGCAGCTGGGTTGCTCGCTAGTATTGGTTCAAATGTGGAACATTTGGCCCTCAGTGCTATTTACAGCACAAGGGAAACTGATGTCTCAGACACAACACCTTCTAAATCTATCTATCTATCTATCTATCTATCTATCTATCTATCTATCTATCTATCTATCTATCTATCTATCTATCTGTCTATCTGTCTATCTATCGTCTGTCTGTCTGTCATTTGTTCCATCCATCCATCCATCCATCCACGATTGCAGTGATTTCTCAATCTCAATACATCTCAGTATTTGCTCGAACATTTCTCATCAAAATTCAAGTCAGAATTTAAATTTTATAGTTCTGTCCTCTTACCGTATTTCAACAGTTGTCTTATTTGTTTCCGTTATATTTCTCCCAAGAAATTTTAGGAGAAACACGCAAGACAGTAGATACTGAAACAAAACAACTGAAAACTCCATCAAGTCTAAGCATTAACATTTTTCTCTGGGAAAACACTTGTTGGCACGGTTCTGTGTTTTCATCCACAGTATAGTTCAGTGTGACTTTGAAACCTCTGAAATCTGTGCTGGCTCATCAACTTGGTTATTTTTGGCTCTGTACATCAAGGAAAAACAGACCCTTGACTGAATGACCGAGTCTAATGTAATGACTCTGCCTAATCAGTTTTATCTCCAGTGCTTATTTTTCTGTGATGTCCTACACTGTCTCTTCTGTGTACATGCAGGAGTCTCCCCAGGTCCTGTCTCCATGGTCTGAATCTATGACCCAGCTAATACAGAGATTAGATCAGCTCAATCTGGATATAGAGGAAGCGCTCAGTGCTGGCTCCTCCCCCTCCGACACACCCAACACCGCCCGGAGACACACCGCTAATGACAGAGCATTCCAGCAGGTCACTCTTATTTTCTTTTTTATCAAATATAATGTAATAATAGTTTGTTGATTAGTCGGTATTTCTTGGTAAATATGTTGTTTTCACTTTCACCTTTAAACAGGCAGAATCTTTTCATCATCTGGATTTTATCTGAATATCAGTGTGATCTCTATTCTACTCGATTCGATTCGATTCGATTCTGTTCTATTAGATATTATTTGATTGATTCATACTTGTGTGTGTAGATAGCTGATAAGAATTCAGTCAGAAGAGTATGTTGTCTGATATTGCTCGATGTGCCAGTGCATGGTGTCTGCCTGTGACATGGGTCACATAGAATGTTCTGCGAGCTGGCAGAGAGCAGACCAGACTGGTGACACTGACACAGAGGTCCATTGTCTTGGGAGCTTGCCATGGGGAACTTTGAATGCAAGTAAAAAAAAAAAAAAACCTCATGCAAGCTTGCGACATAACTACCCTGTAGCAAGGGTTCACAGAAAGACAAAAGTGCCTTTTGGTTCCTCAAGACAACGATGTTTTGTACTTGGGGTCTGTTGTTCTGTTTATATCACTATGTCCATTAGGGGTGGTTAGCAGAATGACATGATGGGTTTCAGAGCTCTCACAACAACCGTTCCTGGTTTTTAACAAGAGACAAGATTTCCCTTTGCATGCTGTTCCGGAACAACAAGTTATCTCAATTTCTTCCATTTTCGATAGTTTTTGGGCTCTTTAAAATGTTCTGTTGAGTTTGTGTCTGCCTGTGTAAGTCTCGGATACTGACTGCTTCTCTATCCATTCCAGAGATCATCCGTTCCAGACTAAGTGTGTCCCGTCCCATGCTAAAAGTTGTTGTGCTGTCGTTGCAGAGCGGAGCTGTGGGGGTGAACCAGTCCCTCAAGTGGAACAACATGGCCAGAAGATCCGACATGAGGGAACGGCACTGCCAAGAGAGACTTGTGGGAGCCACTTCCTCTCTGGGGAGATCACATGGTAAAAAGACAGAGGTGAGCATTTGAACTTACTCAACTCAAAAAGTTTTTAGGCACTCAAAAAAAAAAGTTACACTTAAAAATATCTGATTGTCTGTATGTAGCAAAATATTGAAGCCAACTGGCATCTAATTTAGCAGAACAGAGCAAACCATTAAAAGAAAAAAAGTTTGTGGTTAGTGGTTGTCATATTGATGGTACTGATTTAGAACTCAGGATTCTTATATTTCTATTATCTGATTTGGCTTCATGTGATCCGCTGCTTAGCTTTGCTCTATGAGTTTTTTTTTTTTAAATAAAGACACTGTGTGTCAGTGACCAGGGCACATGTTCATTCCAAGAAGTTTCTGGGGTTGAGGTTTGATGGCCTAGGATTGCTTTTCTAATGGATTTTCAGCATTAGTGGAACTGAATTAAATAGGTTTTCCCCTCGCTAATCCAAACAGGATTCCCCCTTAGTCTGGAGAATTGAATTAATGAATTCAGAGCGACACCAAAGGAAGTCTTTTAGTG
This sequence comes from Squalius cephalus, assembly GCF_949319135.1. Classification (NCBI taxonomy): domain Eukaryota; kingdom Metazoa; phylum Chordata; class Actinopteri; order Cypriniformes; family Leuciscidae; genus Squalius; species Squalius cephalus. The sequence continues at coordinate 23,283,339 of NC_137132.1, read as the reverse complement.
GGCCATTTAAGGCCATCACATCTTGTTTGGATTCCAAACCAGTGTAGCTTATCTTAACCAGTGATTTGTAAACCCCTAAACATGTTTAATGATGATATTTCTGATAGCTATTGCAATGTGCCTTGTGTTTTTCGGTTTTGATTGAGCTCGTCTATTGTAAAGGTAAGGGCTTCGTTTCCATTTGTACATTTGTAACTGGACAAGGCATTTCTCAAACAGAAATTTCTGAGGTCTGTACGTGTCCTGCTGTTTAGCACAGAGAGATCTGACAACTGAGCGATTTACGAGTTTGGGGCTCGTGTGAAAGATACTGAAAGGAATGTTCTATCATTCTGGAAACAAATCCGACATGCAAAGGATGGAAAATAAGACTCTTCACGGGCGATCACCGCAGCTGATTTACAGCTGTCTTAGTCCAGCTTCAGATCGACCGCAATTTATGGTGGACTTTGTGGACTTTTGTCTCAAGCCACCCTTGCCTATAGCGAAGACAGAGAAAACAAGCAATCACCAGCTTTTCCTTTAAGCTCATCATGAATATTTTTCATTTCAAAGGCACGCACTCCCTTGCATTGTTCCCAAAACAATATCCGATGAGCAACAGTGGGTTTAAATGAGCACAATATCTGTGGGAATTCGGTCCTTTTCCGTCCGGCTGGAGAACTGGGCCAGATGTGTTTGTTTAATCTCCGCATAGCTGAAACAGCACTGGTACTTTCTGTGGTCCGTGCATGGGAACCCCACTAAAGGCCTCTGGCATGGGGATCTGGGAGGTGAGCGTGTTTATTAGAGTGTGTGAGAGCGCTGGAGAGAGAGAGTTAAAGAGGGTAATTGGATTGGAGGGGGTAATAGAATGATTTGGCTTTGTGCACTCTGACAAAATGAAGTCTTGAGGTTCTTGGAGAAGATTAGGAGGTCAAAAGCTCCAGAGGCATGTGGAGGCCTTCAGTCCAGTGGAATGAATGTCGGCCACCCTCATGTAGATAACAAATCCACATTTTGAAAGCTCCCTTGGCATTTTACCAAATGTCTTCTAACATTAACACAATTTGTGATTCTCACCAAGCCTGTTATCCTCGTTCAACTCTTGTTGTCTTTACCAAGTCATGAAGAAGGTGTCCTACAGTCACACAGCTGACCGGCCTTGAAGGTCTACAGTTTTAATATCCATTGCTATCAGGGTTGGCTACCATTTATCATAATTCGTGAATTGGAATTTGATTAACAATATATAATAATAATAATAATATAATAATTATAACAATTCGTTACATTTATATAGCGCTTTTCTGGGTACTCAAAGTGCTTTACAGCTTTATATATATATATATATATATATATATAAAACAAATATTATAAATAAAAATAGTTGATTATGTACTAATCATATTATTCAAGATTTCATGATTTTTTTTCTCTTCTGGCAAGGACGTACCTGTCAAACAATCTTCAGTTTTAATTCTACTTCATTTAATTAAAATTTAAATTCAGTTCTGAAAGGCAAACAGCCCAAGTCTCCATCCAACATCTCTCTACTCTCATGCTCACTGTGACGTACATCAACACAGACTTGTATTATTTCTGGCTAAAGTTTGGTTGGCAGCTTTTGAATTTTTTTTAACACCAGTTATTGGAGGGAAAAAGCTAGGCTGTCCGGTGAAAGACATATCAGCTACTTTGAAACTGTTCATGAATCAACACTGAGAGAATGTTTATGTTGATATAGTCAGTGTTACGAGGAAGCTGTACGTCATGAATATGACTCACAAGGATCCGGGCCAATGTAGCCCATCTATTTATTAGTGCAATAACATCAACCACTGTGAAAGAGGTTGTTTCAGTCAATCACGTCACTACTACACCACACCATACAGTTGACGCCATCATAAAATCTTTTAAAGAAAACATACGTCTCAGAATGCTTGTTAACTTGGAACCAGCGTTTATTTAAGATGTTGTAAGCCCCTGTTTTAATGTAACTTCCATACTGTAAAGATCCCGCTCTGGAGGCTCAGCCATATTTTACATTACATTCACATTTATGCATTTAGCAGACGCTTTTATCCAAAGCGACTTAAACAAAAGCAATTTGCTGACAGACTTTTTTCATCATTTTAAAGTGAGAGTTTACCCCGAAATTAAAACTGTCATCATTACTCACCTTCATGTCTTTCCAAACTCTGACTTTATTGCTTCTGAGATATTTTTGTTTGTTTGTTTGTTTGTCCATACAATGGAAGTCAGAGGGGTCCAAATTTGTTTTCATCCCTTTAATTTGCTTAATTATGTGTTGGAGGCTTGCTCAGAATTGATAAACATTTGTGTGAACTCTCAAATGCTTTGGCAAAATGCTTCTCTACTGCCTCTAACCTGTTCCTCACCCTCGATCTATTGTTGTAAAAGCTTGGAGGTGGTGGTGAGCGATGGGAAGCTGAGTCTTCTCCATCCATCTGTGTGGAGGGTCCACGTTGGCTCTCTAACTCCCTGCGGGGTCCTTGGTTGGGGCAGGAGAGGGGAGCTAAGCGGCTCAATAGGATGAAGATAGATTACGGGGCCAAGTGCAACTCAGGAGGCCAGGATTTGTTCTGCTCCAGCAGAGGTTAAATCTCAGTTTGGGACGTTGGGTGAGGAGCGACCCTGCAAAGTGTCAAAATACGGCTGGGTTGAGAGGTCAATGCTGTGAGCTTTTGCTCTTTTTCTTTTCCTCTCACTTTTGTTGGACTCTTTTAATTCCTCGTGAATCTGCATGAGCTGGGAGTTAGATTTTTTTCACTATGAGAACTTTTCCACATCTGACTTCAAGGTATATTTCACCTCAAAATGAAAAGTGTTTTTTATTTGTTCTGTTGAAGTTTAGCAGAATTTCCTAGCTTGGAACAACATGAGGGTGAGCTATTTCTTTAACTAGAAATTATATACTAGTTACTAGATATGTTGATAGAGTCGGTTTAAAATGGATCCCACAATGCTCTAGACTAGACTCTATCAACATATCTTTAGACATGTGACCTCACATACTCTCATTGAAAACAATCATAACATCCTTCTCAAAGATAAAGATTCCCAAAACATTTGCTCATCAGGGTTTGTGAATATAGCAGCATGTATGCCGTCAGTGTGCTAGTTCACATTTCCTGTGACAGAAAAGAGAATGCTTTATGTAAACACCATCCAATGACCTGTGATTCCTCTGAAGGTTCAACGGGCAGTCAATGAAGATTGAGGTTACAACTCCAATTGTTTAGTTGTAATATGTAATTACAAACACATACTATATATACAGTGCTATGCATAAGTTTAGACACCCATGCTAAAGTTGACTAAAAAGAGGAATAAAAAATCATCTTTTGGAAATTGAACTTAATGCATTAATTAAAAAAATTAGGAAAAATCCAACCTTTAAGGACACCAATTTTCTTTGTGAATGAATAATGTATCGTAAATAAATAAATGTTCTTCCTTAAAATACAGGGTGCATAAGTTTGGACACCCCTATGTTAAATTCCCATAGAGGCAGGCAGATTTTTATTTTTAAAGGCCAGTTACTTCATGGATCCAGGATACTATGCATCCTGATAAAGTTCCCTTGAACTTTGGAATTAAAATAGCCCCACATCATCACATAGCCTTCACCATACCTAGAGATTGGCATGGTTTTATTTCAGTTAGCCTAATAGCTGGTTTGATTTGCATTGAGAGATGATCTTATGGAAAGTACTCCATGCCAATCTCTAGGTATGGTGAAGGCTATGTGATGATGTGGGGCTATTTTAATTCCAAAGGCCAAGGGAACTTTATCAGGATGCATAGTATCCTGGATCCATGAAGTAACTGGCCTTTAAAAATAAAAATCTGCCTGCCTCTATGGGAATTTAACATAGGGGTGTCCAAACTTATGCACCCTGTATTTTAAGGAAGAACATTTATTTATTTACAATACATTATTCATTCACAAAGAAAACTGGTGTCCTTAAAGGTTGGATGTTTCCTAATTTTTTTAACTAATGCATTAAGTTCAATTTCCAAAAGATGATTTTTTATTCCTTATTCCAAACTTATGCATAGCACTGTATATATATGTTTGTGTGTGTTTATATGTATGCGTGTGTGTTTTATATTTATAATGGTATCTAATTTATTCATATTTAAAAAACATATAATGAAAACATTTAATGGCTATCAATAGAGAAAGATTCTTTTCGGACCAGATGGTGTAGTTTTGATTTTAGTTGCACTTCCTGTTGGCCAGACTTATACGTGTGTGGAACCTGTGCATGAAATGCACTTACATTTACCCACGTACACATCTTTGCAATGATGCATAGACCTTTCACCACCACTAGCCTTGAGAGGCATTCTGGCAAAGAGCCTAGAAGCAGAACAGCTCTCAAAGCGGGTTTTAACATATACAGCACTTTCAGAAGCAGCAACATGAGGTGCTTATTCAACTCCCCGTGTTTCCTTTAAAAGCAGGACTAATTCAGCAATAGGTTTGATCCTACATTATCCTTCCTTTTTAAGTCATCTTTCATTTCCTCAAGAACTCAACCCTGCTTCTTTTGTTTCCTTTGCAGTAAACAGGCACATGCTTGTGCAAAAGATAGGCTTTATTAAGCCGATATACTGTCCGCGTACACATTTACCGCATGCGCAGACTCCAAATTAAACATACACAACCTCAGATAAGTCTTGCCCGCAACATCACCCGTGACATATTCCTTCTTTTCTCCCGCTGCTTAACTGTGCATTTCACCAAGGCAGTTTCTGTCATAACACAACCAAGACCCCGCGTCATGCTAGCTGCATTTCTTTGACATTCTCTAGATGTCAACTTCAAAAAAATACCACCAACTCAGCCGCCCACCTCAGCTTGCAAGATGGATGGTCCACAGCCTGATAGCCCAAACAGACCGTCCATCAGATCAGCAACAAACGTATAAAAACAACAGGCCTGATTGGAAAAAAAGCTGAAATGTGGTGGATAACGCAGGAACTAGATGGAACATATTCCAGCGGGTTGAGCGAGGCTTAAGAGAAGAACTAAATATAGAAACGTTGTCCTGCTGCAGGGGGTTTCATGGAATGTAAGATGGATGAGGCTTTTCTCGCGGGACCACATCTGGCCCGCCCGAGCCCTCTGGGGTCACTTTGAAGTGGATGCCGTCAGGGCTTTTTTTGTACTTTACAGCGCGTACTTTTTGACTTATCCTTCTATTTTTTATCTTTCTCTTTGTCTTATATTCTCTGTCATTTTAAACCCCTGATTTGTTCTTAGCCTCTTTGTTTTCCACGTGCCACTTGGTTTATGAGGATATTGTGCGCACATTGCAAAGCATTTTAGAATGGTAATTTTGATCTTATTTACTTTCTTAATACAGATTCTTGGTCTTGTTACCCCCCCCCCCCCCCCCCCCCCCAAAAAAATGTTTTTTGTATTTTTTTCATCTTCTTCAAAACACCTTTTCATGGTTTCCTCTTTTGGTTGACGTCACTAATCTTATTAACTATACTGACCGCTTTTTCTGAATTAGTCCATTTTAGATGGAGACAATCTCTCAGACAAAGTCTCACCTCTATTTTCTTGTTTAATATGCAGTTTCTCTCCGAAATACTTCACTTTCGGCAATGAAAAGGGTTGCGCCATTGCATGTTGACTTTAAATGAGTCGGTTTTGGCCGGTCAGCATCAGCTCCACATGGAACATGTGTGTAATATCAAACATGTATTTTGAATCTCCAGTCCGATGAATATTATGATAGACGTTGGTCATGCATGCCAAATAAAACCACTAAAAATGAACTGTAGGGGAATCCCAGACATACAAAAATAAGAATTGAACTTCAGGGGTTGTTATTCAGTGTGATCCAAAATCTCCCAACAGCTCATAATTCAGATTCAGCCCAAATGATGTTTGTGCAAACTTTATGTATTGGTACCCTTGCCTCTGGAAATTATGCCGTCTGTTTTCCTTTTGCTGCGTTTGGGATCTTGTATCTCATTCCGAGCCGATGCAGTGTAACTTGCACAGTTACTTTTCCTGAGTTTCCCCTCAGGCATTATTATTTTACATCTGTCTATCTATCCATTATTTCTGACTGAGAAATGATTATACTTGTAATCCTGACAGCCTTCATCATTCACACTCAGGAATCCTACAGTTCCAAGAAAATTCCCAGGAAGGCGCTCATTAATATATAGACCACGTGTCAAAACAACTTCCTTCTTCCTTCATTGTTCTTTTCATTCGCGTTGTGATCTGTTTTCTTGTATTTGATTGTGTTAACATTGTTTGTTTTCTTGTTATGTGAAGGTCTTGGCCTTGCATTTCTTGTTCATTTTGCTGTCAGGTTGATTGATTGATGTGTGGATATTTCAGCTTGTACCTTTTACATCCAGATCTTTTTTTGTAAGGCAGGCTCTTCCTAAAGCTAGTCATCATTCATTTGACGCTTAATTACATGTCATGTAATCATCATTTGTGTCAGTGACAATTACTACTTTGAAACACAGCAAGACTTTACTCCAGTGCAGACTCTTTCTTCCAAGAATTCATAGTAATCCTCGGCAAACTTGTTATGAAAGGCGACATTCCAGTAAGCAGCCCAGTAGTCTTGTCAGAAATAACATGTAATATACATACCTTGAAATGGTCTCGCTTTACAGTTTTTCACGCACTGTTTAAGCTGTTTTATGAGAGTAACACCCTCGGTTGTGCTTGCGTTTGAATGCCATAACTCTTTGAGATGTGTGGTGAAAATTCAACCCCTCATTGCAAAATCTCACAGCCTATAAGCAACCATGACATCATCCATCATTTCCCCTCTTTCCGCTGTGTTTTTCAGACCCAGATCTCATTAAACCCGAGGCAGAGGGCCCCAGTGTACATTTACAGCTGAGGGAATACTCGAGCAATGATCAACAGACACTTCAAACAGCTTCTTAATTTGTTGAATTACATTCAAATTACTGGTGTTTTGTTGGTTGCTGTGATTCCAGACAACATATCTGCTTTCTGTCAATGTAAAACGGCCCTAACTTTTAGAGACCCTGCAAAACATCATTTTTTTTTTATATCATTGTTGTGTTTAGTAGAAATCTACTGCCTCTGCTACTGAAATTATCTATTCATCCGAGTCTTTTTACTCAGACAAGGAGGGAAAAAAGTTGGTGAGCGAATTTGAGTCAGTCTTGAAAAATTTGAAAGTACCTATCGAGTCACAGGGTTTTCATTTTGTGGACACCTCTAGATATATCTAGATATATAAATTTAAATACAGCTATATGCAATATAGTGGCTTCAGCTGAACAACAGCCGCAATGCAATTTTCCTGCTATCACAGAGCTGTTTTGTTACAATATGTGTTGTATAAAGCGCTATGGGTGACATGAAGTATAATTGAAAATGTAAATTATAATAATTTAATAGTTTTAATACATGTTGTTAAAATTATAAGTTCAGTGTGATATTGTTAGTGTAATGCTAAATTGCTTTTGTTAATGTCTTTAATATCGCTCAATGTAAGTTAAATGTTAGTTATTATATTATGTATGTATAATAATTAATATTTAATTTATATTGAGAGATATTAGCAAAAACATTCAGCATGACACTTAATTATAAAATATATTATTAATATTTATTTTAGTGCTGTCAAATCGATTAATCGCACAACATATATATATATATATACAGACTTTTATGTTAGGTGCGATTAATCACGATTAATCGATTTGACAGCACTAATTTATATTTAATTATTATTAATTGTAATTTTATTATCATATCATATGTTTAGATTATTTTATCGGCCACAACCCCAAACATTTGATTAGCATGTATTGTCTTATAATAAACTTGCTAAATTAAATAGTGAGTTGCTGGGTCTCAGGTGGAAAAGTTGCATTTTGAAAGTACCGTGATAAGACCCTTTCACATGGTACATGTTACCTGAGCGTAGTAGCAGAAAGGTGATACTAAAAAACAGGTTTCTCATGGATTACAGCTGGAATGTTGGACACGACATCTTTCTAAACAGGTAGAACTTTCTCTCTTGCCTGGGCAAGAGCACTGTAAATCATAGTGACCCAGGTCAGCGTAGCGTTCAGCAGATCCGTGGGAGGAAATTCAATGGTCAGGTGTTGATTTTATCCACAGTGGGAGAGGAGCAATACTTCAGGGCCTTTGTTTTGATATTCCATGAGACAGTTTTATATGATATGGTTACTGTTAAACTGTTATGAAAATATTAACTCAACCTTGATTCTTGTTTTAACAGATTTCATGTTTTGTTTTCAGATGTCCATCAAGAAGAGGCATGGAGGTGCGGGTGAGTACACATTTTCCTTTATTTATCAAACTGCGCTGGCAACAAGAAGTGTTTGGATGAAATGGGCAGAGTAATGAATTTATCAGACTGGGCTAAATGCATTTGATATTGTTCGCTCCTTGGCGATGTGAAAGGGTTTGATGGGTTTTGAATGTAATTTCTGAAAGTTATAACTTGTTTCCAATGTTCTTAGATTAAGATATCGTGGCTGTGCACACTGTCAGTTTTTGGGATTGACATTTACTCACAGATGTGAGTCTCGAAATGTCCCGTTCACATCTTAACTTAAAGTAGTATTTCGATAAAACTGAGGCGTCTTATCATTTTTGACATGCCAAGAGTCCAATCGAGCTCCAAGTTCATCCGTCAAATCTTCATTAACCGGCAGCTTTTATATCTGGTGCCAAGCATTTGAGTCGTGCCGCTCGTGTGTAGAACACAAAACTATTTGTCCAGTCCGGTTCCGTTTACACAATGTGGGTTTTCTGAGAATGCGGTTGTGAGTCCTGAAAATGTACAGGTGTTAGTTTGGTTATAGAATGAGGTTGTCACTCCCGTAAATAACTGAACTGTGTGTGAATGTAACCGTATTAAGGACTCAAGTACAGGACGGGCAACTGTGTAAACATGGCCTATGTCTTACATCTTTGCTCTAATCAGTAAAGAGACGTTCACTGATTAGAACTGCTCATTGTGAGGCTTTGTAATACTCTAACAGGGTGTATCTGGATTTTAGTGAGAGGTTGTCTGAATTGCTCCTTAATGTAATTAAATGACTAAAGCATGCAATCGTGAGACAGCTCAATCATTCTAGTCCTCTGTTCTCGAATTGCGCCTAGAGCTTGTCCCCAGATTTGCCCAAAGTGTGACTAATTCAAGAATGAAACAAGATTCTTGTTGTGTTATCCTTGACTGGAATGGGCTTTCCTTTAATCTTGACTGATGTCACAGTTTGAAATCTGAATCTCATATTTCTAATATATTCTCGGGACGTGTTTTGCTGTGGGAATTTGCGGACTGTATTTACAAGTTAATTAAGCTATATTATGTATTAAAGTTGTTATGGACTTTGAATTTACAGGATAGGAAGAAGAGCTTGGAATGTTGAGGAGAAATATGAAAGATTTGATCAAGGACATGACGCAAGCCAGACTTGAACTTGTATCACCGTGAGCATGTGGCCTACTGTGCTACGGCTCTGATAAAACAGAAGGAATTCTTGTTGTGTAAACGGAACCGGACTGGACAAATAGTTTTGTGTTCTACACACGAGCGGCACGACTCAAATGCTTGGCACCAGATATAAAAGCTGCCGGTTAATGAAGATTTGACGGATGAACTTGGAGCTCGATTGGACTCTTGGCATGTCAAAAATTCTGTTTTATCAGAATTCCTTAAATTATTTCCTTATTTAAGGAAATAAATAAATACATAAATAAAGAAATATGAAAGGAAGGAAGAAAGGAAGGAAGGGAGAAAAGAAAAATTAAAGGAAAGGGAGGAAGAGGAAGGAACGAAAACAGAAGGATGGAAAGAAGAAAGGGAGAAAAGAAGGAATGAAGGAATACAGAAGGAAGGAAATGAATAGAAGGAAGGAAGGAAGGAAGGAAGGAAGGAAGGAAGGAAGGAAGGAAGGAAGGAAGGAAGGAAGGAAGGAAATGAAAGGAAGGGAGGAAGGAAAAAAATGAAAGGAAGGGAGGAAGGAAGGAAAGAAAAAAATGAAAGGAAGGGAGGAAGGAAGAAAAGAAAAAAATGAAAGGAAGGGAGGAAGGAAGAAAAGAAAAAAATGAAAGGAAGGGAGGAAGAGGAAGGAAGGAAAACAGAAGGAAGGAAAGAAGAAAGGGAAAAAGAAGGAAGGAAGGAATACAGAAGGAATGAAGGAATATAGAAGGAATATAGAAGGAAGGAAATGAATAGAAGGAAGGAAGGAATACAGAAGGATGTAAGGAAGGAAGAAAAGGAATACAGAAGGAAGGAAAAGGGGAATATGGAAGGAAAGGAATACAGAAGGAAGGGAATGAAGGAAAGAAGAAAGGGAGAAAAGAAGGAAGGAATACAGATAGAAGGAATACGGAAGGAAAGCCATACAGAAGGAAGGAATACGGAAGGAAAGCCATACAGAAGGAAGGAATACGGAAGGAAAAAATACAGAAGGAAAGAATGAAAGAAAGGAATACAGAAGGAAGAAAGGAAAAGAATACAGAAGGAAGGAAGGAAAGAAATAAAGAAAGAAATAAAGAAATACAAAAGAAAGAAAGAAAGAAAGAAAGAAAGAAAGAAAGAAAGAAAGAGAAAGAAAGAAAGAAAGAAAAAGAATGACAAGGAAACAAAAATGGAAAGAAAGAAAACAAGTGACAGGAAATATAGAAATATAGAATCATGGAAAGAAATACGTAAAGAAGGAAGGAAAGAAAACGAAAGATAAAATGACGGAAAAGAAAAGAAAGGAGGGGAAAGAAGGGAAGTAAATAACCACTTCTCTTGTGGTGCAGCTGTAGTGTGACAGACACAGACAGGTGCTCTTCTGTTATTGTGTGGAGAATGTGGGAGACGGAGACCCTCATTTACAGCCCTATTTCTGTGAGTCCCAGTTAAAGTTAGGAGGGCGTAGCAGAGCATTGTTACGGTTACGCTGAGAAGAACTGGTTGACTTGGCTTAATGTGGCATTTTCATTCTAATTCATTACTTTTCCAAATCAGTTTCAGCTTTAGTTTAAATGGTCTGTCCACTCTGGATTCCACTGTCACTTTTATTTAGTCTAACAACTAGCCATGTGTCCTCGATTGGATAGCCATGCTAACAGTAATAACAATGATGATGCTATAAAAGAGAAGCGTAGAGTTAAGGGCACATGTGGTGTAGTGTTTCCCCTCTGGTATTTTACTGCAGGGTGATGATGTCACCGTGCTGCAGATCCAGATAATGGACTGCACACTTCGTTACAGTGACAGTCTCCAGAAAACACTGGAGCGTTTAATGATGACTTCTAAAATCAAAACATGTTATTTCATTCAGATCACTGTAAGGGCTGTTATTTAAAGCTCTGTGTTGTGTAATTGATTAGGGTTAAAGATTATGCTGTGGGTCAATAAGGAAAAAATAGGTTTTAGTGGCTATAAAATTCTGTTCAGTAAATGTCTGCGATCTCTAAGAGGAAACCTAACCTGTCTTTTTTTGCCGTTTGATTCGGTTGATACCACACAAACCAAAATCGCATCAAAGCAGGATAGTTCATGTTTTAGATTAGCCGGATAGATAATGAGAGACTTTGGGAGATAGACAAAAAAAAAGTTTGTTAACTGAAGCCAGGATGTTCTCAATATAGCATTTTAAACAAAAGACCTTAGTCATTTACTTTACTGTTATTTATTCGCTATTTTATTTTATTTTATTTTATTTTATTTTATTTTATTTTATTTTATTTGAAGGAAACTGTGTTTCTGTATAATTTCTAAATGAGTGGAATTACATTAGTGCTATTTTAGTATCTTTGATAAACTAATATATCCTTACACAGTTTTTGTTAATTTGTTTAATTTTAATATGGCCTGTTTTCACTTTATTTTGGTGAAAGTTTTAGAAATTTTGTTGTGTTTTGTCATTTTTGTTAGCTTGTCTAGCATTTATTAACTTCTATTTATTATTTTTTAGCTTGCTTATTTGTTATTTTAGGACTTCAACTTTGGTAATGCAAATTTGGACTTTGCAACAAGCTGAAATAAAATACATTGAAGTAGTTTTTTTTTAATTCAGTTAAAATGTATGTCAAATAACAGATTTTTTTTTTATAGTTTTAGTTTTAGTTAACGATAATAACTCTGACTTGCACACATCGGATAATCAGATCATTAGAGATATTTTCTTAGATATGTTCTTAGCTAAAACTTCTCCAAATAGCCCTGTAATAAGCGGGATAATGCACATCCAACCCCAACAGGGTGATCAGGACTTTATTCTGCGATAACAAACGGCGGGATGTACATTGTCCCGCTTATTACAGGGCTATTTGCCACATAAGTAAATAATTAGACATGAAATATTGATCTGAGTCAAAATATTTTATTAGCTCTTTAAACACAAAGCTTCCGCGGAGAGAGAGCAGTTGCTAGCGCAGCAAGTTCAAACTAGACGGACATTTAAAGGAGACATATCATGCTTTTAAATCGTTCCTTTTTACATATAAATCATACATTTGTAGTCTATATAAAGCGGAACTGCAATGCTTGGGTCTGAATTCCTCATTATTATAGCTCCACAGGCCCCTTTTCTACCCCTTTTCTGATGTGCGTCTGAGAGCAACTCGTTTTGGTGCGGTCTCTTTAAATACAATTGAGACACTTCATACCCCGCCCCCTCTCCAGGATGCAGAGGTGACACTCGGTTCAACTCCACCCCGTTCGGCCATTTTTGTAGTTTGATAGCAGAGATACGATTATCTAGCGGCACAGAAACTTTTTATTCACAGGTTATTAACAAAATGTCAACAACGGAAGACTTGTCCAGCCAGCCTTACATGTTCGAGCCAGAGTCGGAGCCGGAGCGAGATGAAAATGAAGACGACGAACCTGCAGAACAACGTCTTCATATGTGTGTTACTGTATTTACACATGAAACTTTGGTCTTCCGACCTTTTACCACCGTGTCGATTATTTTGATTAATATGTGCGAGGGAGAGAGAGCAAGACAGCGTTTAGTTTGGAGACGGTGTCTTGTTTACACTTTCGCCTGGCTCTGAAGAGAGAGAGAGTGTGCGCGCGCGACCGGGTCTCTCTCTCTCTGCACGTTCTTTCAGTTATACATGCGTCCATGTCACAAGCGCGGCAGTTCATCTACATTAGACGGTGTAATGAAGCGTGTGGGTTACTACATCCAACAACCGAACATTTTAACTTACCCTCTCGTAACTTCTGCATCTTTTAGCTTGGACTACAAAATTGCAGCGAGAAATAAAAATGGCGGATTGCATGAAGTGTTGGGCTGGAAGTCAATGTCCTTATTTGGCAGTTCCGCTGCAAATACTGTGACGTATTAGTTCACAAAACGTCATAGATAACAGAAAAATCGGAACAGGTTGAAAAATAAGGCCAAAACAGAATATAAAGATATCAACGAAGCACCTGAAGAGAATAATTTCAACTTTTCTGTACTTCTAAACACTCCAAATATACAACAAAATGCATTTAAGGGCTAAAAAAGTGGATTTAGCATGATATGTCCCCTTTAAGAGATGCAGTACAGTCGTACCACATATTACACAGCATTTCACCACATAAATAATTATGGATAAGAGATATTGATCTGAGATGATACTGTTTTAAAATCATACCTGTATGTTATCGTCGCAAAATGGCAGCAGCTGCGTTTATACGAAACAAGAGAGCAAGCCTGTGATAGACAGATGACATAATTAAATAACTGTACACAAAATATTGATTTGAGTTTTAATATTTTATTAGCTCACTAAATGCACTTCAGTTACCCCAGATGAGCCTGTTATCAGTTTTTGCCGTTTATTGGGGGATAACATAGCGACAGATGGTGCGATTGACCAATCAGAATCAAGTATTTCACTGAGCCGTGTAATAAAATAAACTGTTTTTTAATTTTCTTTATCAAGCCAACATTTTTTTTATTTTGACGAAAAAATGGTTTTTACACACTTTCCTTTTTCATTTACATCTGAAGGTGCAGTGCAACAGTTTAAACAAAAACAATTTCCAAATGATTTTGAATCCAAGAATTTTAACTTTGAGGCCACATAACCAAGTTCCTGTCTATAATGGTCACTTTGACACACCCACCACCGGCCCCGCAGGGTCCTATAAACAGAAGTAGCCCTGCGCCTCGTAAAAGGCCATTAGCTCTGATGCAGACCAGCGCCAGACCCCTGTGAAGAACTCAAGAACCCTGTTCACTGTTCGGATTCCTTAACGATACATAAAATGCACATCCTCTCATGCACCAGCCCCTCCCCCTCTGAAGGGTTCGATAGCTGTACTCAAAGAAACTGTTTTTATCCATGTCTAGACATGTCAGTTATTGATTGAGAGGCCTGTCTTATGACCAGATGTGAATATATAATCCATATCTTATGCTGTATGACTCCATGCAGGATCACCAGAGATGACATGACTTATACAGCAGATTCCTCAGTTCTCATGTTTAAGAAATGCAACAGCCAGACTTATGGAAAATTACTCAACCCCCCTGACCCGCTTCATTTTTTTCAGATGTTTGTCTTTCCTCAGATATAAACAGAAAATTTGACCTCTTCTCCAAAATCACCACACTGCTTGACATTATGTTGTAGAGGAAAGGATACACTAATCCTTCAACCGTTTAGAGGTTAAATCCTGGAAAAATTCCCATATGCACTTTTTTTTTTTGCAAAAAAAAAACAACAGCTCTGTTTTTTGTTTTGTTTTTTTGTAAGGAGACAGGATGGTGTTCATGTTTGTGTGTGTGATGAAACAGCTTTAACACTTTGGAATTAGACGTCCCTCATTTTGTTCCGTTCAGTGCTCTTTTAAGAGAATGCATGGTCTTTTTGTTATGGTAAACATCACCTTGTCAGACCTCCCGTCTCACAAAGAGAGACATGACTGAGAGGCTGAGTAAAAGGTGACCCAGAACTGTCAGCTAGAGGCCACTGGTGCTGAAGCCAGAACCTGGACAGACAGCTCTGAACACGGAGTTCCTTCTCTTAGCGAATGTCCTCTTAGCGAAAATCCAAAGCCATTCAGCCACTGAATGAAAACAAAGTGAGACTTAAGGATTTTGAAACATTCTTTTTCTACTTTGGACACTCTGTTCTCACATCAGCTTTAGGTCTGTCTGTCGTGCAATTGTTATGTAATTCAGTTTATATCTATTCTATCTATCTGTCATTCTGTCCATCTGTCTGTCTGCCTGTCTGTCTGTCGTTCCATCCATCCATCCATCCATCCATCCATCCATCCATCCATCCATCCATCCATCCATCCATCCATCCATCCATCCATCCATCGTTCTAAATGTCTTTCCATCATTCTGTCTGTCTATCATTCTATTTATCACTCTGCAATTCAATCTACCTGTCTGTTTGTCTGTCTGTCTGTCTGTCTGTCTGTCTGTCTGTCTGTCCATCTGTCCGTCCATCCATCCATCCATCCATCCATCCATCCATCCATCCATCCATCCATCGTTCTAAATGTCTTTCCATCATTCTGTCTGTCTATCATTCTATTTATCACTCTGCCATTCAATCTACCTGTCTGTTTGTCTGTCTGTCTGTCTGTCCATCTGTCCGTCCATCCATCCATCCATCCATCCATCCATCCATCCATCCATCCATCCATCCATCCATCCATCCATCCATCCACCGTTCTGTCTTTCCATCATTCTGTCTGTCTATCTTATCATTCTATTTATCACTCTGCCATTCAATCTACCTGTCCATCCATCCATCCATCCATCCATCCATCCATCCATCCATCCATCCATCCATCGTTCTAAATGTCTTTCCATCATTCTGTCTGTCTATCATTCTATTTATCACTCTGCAATTCAATCTACCTGTCTGTTTGTCTGTCTGTCTGTCTGTCTGTCTGTCTGTCTGTCTGTCCATCTGTCCGTCCATCCATCCATCCATCCATCCATCCATCCATCCATCCATCCATCCATCCATCGTTCTAAATGTCTTTCCATCATTCTGTCTGTCTATCATTCTATTTATCACTCTGCCATTCAATCTACCTGTCTGTTTGTCTGTCTGTCTGTCTGTCCATCTGTCCGTCCATCCATCCATCCATCCATCCATCCATCCATCCATCCATCCATCCATCCATCCATCCATCCATCCATCCACCGTTCTGTCTTTCCATCATTCTGTCTGTCTATCTTATCATTCTATTTATCACTCTGCCATTCAATCTACCTGTCCATCCATCCATCCATCCATCCATCCATCCATCCATCCATCCATCCATCCATCCATCCATCCATCCATCCATCCATCCATCCATCCATCCATCCATCCATCCATCCATCCATCTACATGTAGACTGAATTTGTCTTCAGTTGATTAGATAAAACTGTAAAGCAATTTAATCTCTTCAGACAAAACAAAAAGCACTGCAATTATGTTACATTAAACTCAGTTCAAATCCGGGGCCATTGCAATAGAGTAAATAGAAAGACCCTGCACAAAAATGATCAATGTAACCATCACTGTAAGGAAATTATCAATCGGCCTCTTTGGATATGATGTATGCTATGGTTATATACCTTATTGATTTTGCACTTCTGTTTTAGTTTTATCCCACATCAGTCACATCGTAATGATCAAATTCATTTCCAACTTCATTGGTAATATCGACCCTGCAGAGTTAATGTAGCTAATGCAATTTGTATTGACCGGATATGCCCAGAAGACTACGTGCACATTAATCACCTTTAGCTCCCTCTGTCCCATAATCCCATAAAACTTTCCTTTGTCTTATTGTCCTTTCCCTTTCTGTCTTTTCCTTTATATTCTGGTAATTTACCTTTCTTTTTCCTTTTCTTACTTTGGTTTTCTGTTCCTTTCCTTTAACCTTTTTTCCATTTTCCTCCTTTTCCTCACATTCTTTTTCCCTTTTCTGCTTCATTTTATTTTCTTTCCTTTCCTTTTTTATTTTTCCTCTTTCTTTTCTCTTTTCCCCTTTCTTTTTTCCTTTTTCCTCTTCCTTTTTTTCCCTTTCGGTTTTGCTCTTTTCCCGCCCCCCTTTTCTGCTGTGTTCTAAAATTGCCAGCAGTGGTTATGTAAACCTCCTTAACTGCATGTGTTCAGGGTGAATCTTATGAATCTTGGCTCTCGCCAGCTGCTCTACCAGACTGGCTCTCTTTTTCTCATCCAGGGTGGCTTGACTCTTGGTAGCCAGTGAGGGTGGCCCCTATAACAGCTGCGGTCACTCACTCTGCAGTCGTGTCTGGCTGGCCTGTCTCAGTCTGTCTCTAAGGAGCCCTCCATACTTGAGGCCCTTTCAAGACAGAAACCAGGAGATCTGTGCCTGATTTACTGTGAGATGAAAGGGAGTGATGTCCTGGAAGGAGACTTGTTGGTCAATGCTTTTATATCTAGGCTATATATTTAATATTTGCTAAGGGTGTATATTTTCACACACAGCTTCCACTGTTGGAACCTATTGTATTTCAAATTAGGGTGGAACTGTAAAAACAACCCAGTGATAGACATTATTATTTTGACCTTGATTTCCACCACATCTTTCAAAATACTAATGTTTTACATTTACATTTACATTTATTCATTTAGCTGACGCTTTTATCCAAAGCGACTTACAATTGCTATATATGTCAGAGGTCGCACGCCTCTGGAGCAACTAGGGGTTAAGTGTCTTGCTCAGGGACACATTGGTGTCTCACAGTGGATTCGAACCCGGGTCTCTCACACCAAAGGCATGTGTCTTATCCATTGCGCCACACCACCCCTATGTTAAAAGAAATGAGTAGGCTACAATTGCACATAGAAGCAAACCCAATAAATACTGTTAGATCATTATTTTCACTGTAGGATGGATGAGATACCTTTGACAATAATAGTTTTATAGATTGTTGTTTGAACTAGACTACTATTTTTGATGGTGACACAAAGCAAGGTAATGTGGTTGTTTGAGTGGCGGCCAGAAATCTTTAGATTTTGGACAGATTTAGATTGGGCTCTTTGGGCTCAGGCAGTATACAGTTTAAAGTCCACCTGTTCTTAATGGAAACAGCGAGGGTAGTAAAGAGATAGGAGGAAACATACAGGCTCAGCATCCTTCACAAACTTATTTCAGCAAACTTAACAAAGTTATTTGTCTATTATCATTTTAACTGCTATAGATTGAAGTTCAGTAACCCAAAAAACCCAAAAAGTGATTGGACCATTTGGTCACTATGACTGAAGTGAGACAACCATACTACTACTTCTGCTGAAGCCGTCAGCCTGCATTATTTCAACATAATGTTTAACAGCAGAATTCCTGGTGAAAAACGACATTACCTATGATGCTGTACAGAAAACGACACCAATCAGAGATTCAAAAAAAGCAATATGCAGAAAAATTGCTCTTTAGCTCAGCCCACTCTCATTAAGCTCTGCAAATGACGTAATTGAGTCGATCTCCCTATGCTCTCAAAATGCTGAAATATTTGTGTGTGTATATATATATATATATATATATATATATATATATATTATATTATATTAAACAGTGCAGTGCTTCAGGGTTCTCCGTCAGAACACTGTTTTGTTTTTCACAAAAAAGTACTCTAATCGCTTCATAACATTAAGGTTGAACCACTGTAGTCACATGGACTATTTTAACGATGTCTTTACAACCTTTCTGGGCATTGAAAGTGGTAATGACGTTGCAGTCTATGGGGGGTCAGAGAGCTCTCGGATTCCATCAAAAATATCTTAATGTGTGTTCCCAAGATGAATAAAGGTCATAAGGATTTGGAACGAAATGGGGGTGAGTAATTAATGACAGCATTGTCATTTTTGGGCGAACTATCCCTTTAAAAAAAAGTTGAAATAATGTAAATAGATGAATAACAAATGCATAGACTATCGATTTACAGCCTTGGGTAGTTACAGTAGGTCTGCTTACAGAAGGTCTGTATTTAACGGTCTGTAAGTTTTCGTTAAAAATAAATTTCCTTATGGAGAAAATAAATACTATGAAAATAGTTTCAGTTGTGACCTTTTTTTTATTATTTTTATTTAGTCTATTTAGTTATGTATCAAACACAATGTTATTTTCATTGATTGAGATCTGGCAGCAACAGCACATTTTTCAGCTTGGGCGAGCCAAAGCTGCTGTGGATCCGCTTACCTGAAACCCTCCGTAACTGTCAGATATGAAGAAAATTACAATCGTAATTTATAATAATGTTAATTCGAGTCCACGAATGGCCGCTTATATGGACCGTACGCCCATATATGTATATATATATATATATATATATATATATATATATATATATATATATATATACACACATTTGCAATAACTTAAAATATATTGTTGTTACACATAATGAGTAGTAGTAGTAGTTGTAGTAGTTTTATATTTCTCCATAGTTTTAATTTGATTATGCTGTTCGCAATTTTTCATGGAATTGTAGTTCTTTCTCTTACTAAAACCGTTCAGTACACAGCCTTGTAGCTTTTTTGCTTCAAATCAAAGTGTTGTAGTGTTGCAATTCACCTCATAGCTGATTCTTTAACAAAGACTATTTAAAAAAAAAAAAAAAAAAAAAAACTAAAAAAAAAAACTTCCGGAACCAGCGCCTCTGAAAAAGGGGGTGGGCACTGTTGCACTCGATTGTAATAGAAGCACCAATCATTTTTATATTTAAAAGCCTTTATCTCTGTTGGAGCCAATAGCCTCGTGGGCAGAGCTCAAGTCCCGGCTCATGGACCTTTCCTGATCCTGTCCCCCTCTCTCTCCCACTTCATGTCTACGCTATACTTTCCTATTACAATAAAGGCAAAATCTGCAAAAAAAAGCAAAAGTTCTGTTCACATATGAGAGTATGCTATTATGTGATCTTTTTAGCCTCCCTCTGCTCCTGCATGGCCCAAATCAATGACATCATGAGTTAAATTTACAGGCAGGTCGTCATGTGGCCTGGCAGGCTGTACTGTAAAGAGAGCCGCTGCCATTGGGAGAGCATGAAATATTCCACATGTGGAAAGAAAGAAAATGGCCTGTGGCTTCTTGTGGACTTCCATTTTTGGCACTGGTAGTTTGGAATTCTGTAATGCTGAATTGCTTTTTGGTCTCAATTAAGTTTTATAAGTCCTGCGATTGCTTTTGTGTAAGGATTGATGGATTATCTGGTTTGCCTTTGTGTTTAAAAAGCAATTTGCACAATGTAACATTTGAATTCCTTACTGCATCATCGCAGGTTCTTGCGCTAAGGAATCTTTCTCAATAATTCCCCTATAATTTGATTAACTCATGCTTGCCAGAGTGTGTTTTCCTCTCAATTGAGATGTCGTAGAGGGATTGAACGGCCACTAATTTGGATCAGGCCCCATTGTACAAGACTTGTCACCTCTGCAGTCCCCATCAATTAAATGCAGTGCTCTGCAAATCCCAGGATAAATAAATGTCCAAGAACAATCTAAGCTGCTGGAACATTTTCTTCTTTTTTTTCGAGCTTTGTTTTGTAACTTAAAATGAAGTGAAGTGATGTAACTGTGTGTGTGTGTGTGTGTGTGTCTCTCTGTGTGTGTGGGAACTGAATTCTTGTCAGAATTAAAATCCACCTCCAATACAGTGAGGAATCTCAAAAAGAGGATATTTAGAGTAATTAGCTAGGAACAGAAGCAATATTTCAATGGAAGTAAAATGTGTGTTGATGTGCATATATGCACCATTCAAATATTTGGGATCAGGGATTTTTTTTTATATATATATTTATATTTTTGAACTCTATTATGTTCACAAAGATTTATTTGATCAGAATACAGTAAAAACCAAAATATTGTGAAATAGTATTTAAAAAATAATAATAATTATTTTAATATATTTTGGCATAATATTAGCATCATTGCTCCAGTCTTCAGCGTCACATGATCCTTCAGAAATCATTCTAATATGCTGATTTGCTGCTCAAGAAACATATATTATTTCTACTTAATAAAGAATGGAAACCGAGATATACTGTAGTTTCTATTTTCAGAATTCATTGATGAACAGAATGTTAGAAGATAGAAATATTTTGCAACTTTGTTAGTCTTTTAATTTTTAATCAATTTAATATGTTCTTGCTGAACAAAATATCACATTCTTTCAAAGAAAAAAAAAAGTACAAATACATGTTTGACCACCATAAATTATAACCACTTTGTTCTGTAATTTAGCAAAGAAATTTTGAAATTCCGATGTTTAATTCCAAACTCTTAAAATGTGAAGACAATGTAAAAGTCATTGTGTTAGTACTTTTGTAAATTGTTGGCCTTTGTGGTGTAGTAGTAGTAGTAATATATTGCAGTGTTTTATATTAAGGCTATTTTTGCTTAATTATCCAAACACTTCATGTTTGGCTCATGCTTGTACAAGGAAAGCCGCTGTGTCCTGCAGGATAGTGGGGCATTCTTGTGGTTAAGTACTTATTAAACAATTTAGCCCTGCAATCAAAGAGGCAACAAACAGTAAAGAATCAACAGATGTTCTACTCTTGGTTTTGTGCCAAACATCTCGCATGGATCGCCTTCTATTTTCAATTTCAATTTTTTTATTGCATTGTAAGTGAACAGCCTGATATTTAGAAGATTTGGTTGCCTGTTGTGCTTTGCTAGTTAGAAAATTTTCTTTCTGACAGATTTGATAGATTCTATGTTTAAATGCATTCTAATCTAAGTTTAAATGTAATCTAGGATTAATTTCCAATCTTGCTTTGCCAAAAGATACTTCTCGGTATGAGTAGAACATTTGATTCGCTTGTTTGTTGTTTTATCTTGTATCGGGTCCGGTTGGGCTGTACAGATGTCATTGGATTTATGTGATCCTAATCAAATGAAATGTTGATGGTAATCACTTATATAGCATTCAGCAATGATTCGTTGAATTTAATAAATGTTTTTATGGTAAGTGGTTGCACACAATTGATTTTAGCTACATTTAAACAAATGTATTAAGTTGAACTTATTCAATTTTAGTTCAACTTAATGCATTTATTTAAATGTAGCTTAAATCAATTGTGTGCAACCACTTACCATACATTTTTTTATTAAATTCAACGAATCATTTTTTTCAGTATAGACAGTTTGAGTCATTTCCATTAAAATTTGAATTTGAACATGCAGAGGCACATACAGTGTGTTATAGTGGACAAATCACAGATTGTGTACATGCAAATTGGGTAAGAGGGCACTGTGTGTGTGTGTGTGTGTGTGTGTGTGTGTGTGTGTGTGTGTGTGTGTGTGTGTGTGTGTGTGTGTTATAATCTGCTCTCTGCTAATAAAAGCCAGGTGGTGTGTGTGTCTGTGTGACTGTAAATGTTTTCCCATGGACTTCTGTGGTTGGTTGAGGCCTAACAGATTCTGACTTGACAGCATTACATGCTTTGTCATTCTGCTAGTTTGTAACAGTGAAACAATAGCATTCACAGACCCCCTCTGGCCCCTTCATGACATCTGTGTGTAAATCTTTGGGTTCTGGTCTACATTATTTAACTAAGCAGTATAGCATGCTCTGATCACAAGTGACTTAAATAACACAATGGCTGTTGATTTGGCTACTATTTGTTTATTGATGATTCAGTTGTTTGATTTTTTTTGTTCCTTCTGTTCATTTATTTACAACTGGCTTGCAAATATTCTACTATCTGTTACTGTTCATTGATTCATTCATTGATCCAGTTGTTTGTTTGTTCATTCAGTCGTTCGCTCATTTTGTTCAGTCACAAGTGAGCAAATGTTATAGTCACTGTTGATTGATTCTGTTACTTTTGTATTGATTAAGTTTGTACATTCAGTTTATTTGTTCTGTTTGTTCAGACACAAGTTAATATAGCCAATATTATAGTATGGATTCTGTTACTATTTATTGAATCATTTGATTCATTAATTTACCCGGTTGTTCATTTATTGATTCAGTTGTTTGTTCAGTCAAAATAAAACAAAAAAACAACTGAACTTACTTTTTTAGGGAGTAACGCAATATTGTAATGCATTACTTTTCAAAGTAACTTCATTAACAAATGGTTAGCAAACATTATCGAGACTATTAATTCTGTTATTGTTCATTGATCATTCATTGATTCAGTTGGTTTGTTCCTTAAGTTTATTCATTTTGTTCATTTCTGTACAAGTGGCTAGCAAATATTTTAGTTGCTGTTTATTCAGTTATACTTTTCATTAATTTATTGATTCAGTTGTTTGTTTGTTCAGTTCATTCATTATTTTTGTTCAGTCACAAGTGACTAGCAAATATTATAGTGGCCATTGGTTCTACTATTCATTCATTTGGTTGTTTGTTAGTTAGTTAGTTTGTTCTCTTCGTTCAGTCACAAGTGACTAGCAAATAGTATAGTAGTTGTTCTGTTCTGTTACTGTTCATTGGTTCACTCATTGATTCAGTTGTTTGTTTGTTCATTCAGTTTATTCATCATGTTCATTCAGTCACAAGTTACCAGCAAATATTACAGTAGTTGTTGATTCTGTTATAATTTATTGATTTACTCATTGATTCAGTTGTTTGTTTGTTTGATCAGTTGATTAATATGATGTTGTCATAACTTATTGATCATATCATTTTTACAGTATAGTTACTTTTTTAGGGAGTAACGCGATATTGTAATGCATTATAAGTAACTTTCCCCAACACTGGTTATCTTGACAAAAAAATATTTGGCTATTTCAAATTTTTTGTATGAAAAACATGTAAAAATGCCTTGCCTTTTATTTATTTCATAAATAATAACTTCTGGCAACTACCTAATACGTCACTCTATAAACGCAAGAGTGCATTGCATATATATACTGTGTACTGCAGAAATAGGAAGATGACAGTATGCTATTTCAAACATAACCACAGTCACTCAATTACATGTATGTAACAGCGATTTAAGAATATACATCTAACATCATGATTCTTAAGTGATGACCTGATGATGTTTTACAGAATGAATCATATTCACTCAGTGAACTATTACTTCAAGACCTTTCCTCCCCCTCTAGCCCCTAATCTAAAATCAGATATACATTACATTTGTGATTTTCTTTGGAAAACTGCAGCCCTGGCTTGGGAATATTTGCTCGGGAAATTTATAGTGCATGCATAAGATGGGCGAGTGTGAGTGGGAGAAAATGGTGGTTGGGGGAGAATTCCACGCCTTGAATGCATTAGGCTGGGAAGCGTGATCCCCCTGGAGGATTCCTGGAGCCTGGCTTCAGACCTCACGGCCAAGTGAGTGGGCCATTTGCAGCCCGGATTTTTTTTTTTTTTTTTAAATCAGCTTCTCAACATCTGGGCCTTTTCTCATTGCAGCTCAGTGGTCAGTCTGGAGCTCAAGTCACTGGGCTTGTAGCCAAACAAACAAGAGGTGCAAGAGAAGATCATATGCGGTTTCATGTTTAATTCATAGTGCAGATTAAATTAAACCACTTGGGGTGAATACATATTTTATTTAGATGTGTGGGAACCAACACAAGGCATGAGGTTAGTGATGATTAATTGTGCTCAAGTCTTTCAGATAAACTTCTTTTCAGCTAGTTTGAAGTACCTTAAAGTCGGCATGAAGCGGAAGTTGCGATAGTCTTTTCTTCCCTGTTGTGACGTACAGTATATCCGAGTGAATCGGCTTCTCGAACAAGAACAAATGTTGGGCGGGACATTATTTTGTCCATCTGGAATTGATTGGATCGTTGGATGGTTGTGATTTGCTGTGATGTCATATGAGTGACAGGTTGCCCCGCCCTCGCTCCAGTGAACGCATCATCAGAGAAGAGAAGAGATGTCACTGCAAGTGGGAGGGGAAGTTATTTTTATTAAAGATTATGAGGGCAAATAAATTGTTTTTTAAATGATGTGCATGAATTAATTATTTATAAAAAACACTACAATATTCCCCAAAAAATAGGAATTGCCCATTTCATGGTGACTTTGAAGAGGAACAAAGTGCATTGTATTTACACATGCAGCCTAAAGGGTCGGTTTAGAAAGAAGATAGGAGCTTGATGGGGTCTTGCCAAAACAAGCAACCCCAGTGGGTTTGTGTGGACAGCCATTCACATTCTGACGACCACTTCCTCCCCTTACATCACTGCTTCCTGTGTGTATCCTCCAATAGTCTAGCCATAATAATCTTATCCTTGATATCAACAATCTTGTAATGCTGAAAACGTCACAGCAAAAGGAATGATAGCACGGAGCCACGAGCGCAGGGCTTCCTGTCAGAGGCTTTGATCAGGAACGTGACCCGCATGACCCCATTACTGAGCACAGGACCAGACTAAAGGCTTGCGTTAAATAGGCTCAAATATTTTTCAACGAGGAATTTCGGTATCTGAAAGTTCATGTGGTTTCAATTGCGTACCTCGACGCTGGTGAGAATGCAGAGACACCAGCTTGGCTACTGTGCAAATGCTCTGCCTGGCAGAAGTCCACCGAGTCATCTGTACGACATTCATTTTCTCCCTGGCAAACGTTGAGGGTTTGCGCTGCAATTCTGTGAAACTAATTATTTAGTTACTTCTATATATGCACTCATAGATCCACATCTGGGCTGACAGATTTCTTTCACAATATCCATTTCGGGTTTAATCTCGAAGATCAGTTTATTTAATGAGACACTTGGAGCGGTTATGAACGTATCAAGTTGGATATATTATAAGTTATGGTTTAATGCTTTCTGGTTATTTCATCGTAGATTGCTTGAAATGAAACGTGACCGTGCAGACAGCAGACGACACGTTCGGCATCTACTGCTTTGACGGCGAGGCCGAGAGTCATCAAGGTGGTGCTGACTGCTAGTTTGGTATTTTGCTCCCTGGACTGGTTTTATAATGGAAAGCCTGCTCTGTACTGAAGTTTAAAGTGATGGGTCTTTCGAAGAGATCAGCTGCTGACAGACAGGAGATCAAGGGCTCAGAACAGCCAGCTGGAGCTGTGATGGAGTGAGACAGTTGCTGAGGTGGACAGACACTTACTTTGCAGTATTAAGCGGTCTGTGTGTTAGACAAATGCATCTGAGAATAGAAAGCTGTCATTTAGGTGGTCTTCATTTTAGCTTATTTTTTTAACCACTCAAGTCTAGATATTGAAGTTTCTATCTATTTGTCTGGTTATATTTATTTTTTATAAACTATTACTTTATATAGCTATATACATTTTTACATATACTACACTATGTGCTATATATGATTTATTTATAAATAAATTACATAAATATAGTTATAAAATGCATAATAAAATTGGCTTTTCCACTCAAGATATCATATTGGCACAATTCAAATTTGGTCGACCTCTGAGCACACCAATTCCTAGTCTTTTCTTTAAGTGGTCAGACGGTCGTATCGCCAAGCCAGGCATTCCACTGCAGATCCCGCAAGAGTGGAAATGTTTGGCCCTAACCTTTGACCTTTGACACGTAAGCTGAGGCACAGCAGATGACCCCCTCATGTTCTCCTGGTTGGTCTTTCCCATCAGATGACTCCATTAGTGAATAAAGCTCAGGAGCATTAACACTCACCTAAAAAACAGCCACACACCTACCTGTTCCCAACCTAGACACACAACTGGCTGGTTAACACTGTCCTCTCTGATCTCAAAAGACAAACAAATACTGCACTTCTTTATGTTAGAACCTCATTCATTTCATAACAAATCCTGGATCCAGGAAGAATAGACTCTGATAGTATCTGTTACGAGTTTAGTCATTTATGTGAAAGGTATTCGTTTCTCTTTTTGCCGTCGCCTAACTTTTCCATTCCAGACCTCTCAGCTTGGATCAACCCTTCACATTAGACAGAAAACCTGTCTCACAAAGCAATCTCCTCTCCGTTATGATGATAATGCCATGCTGAGTCCAAAATGGAATCCATAGAGGCCCATAATTAAATGAGCCGTCAGTGCTCATGGTATGTCTACCCTTCCTCAGCATGACCTTTTTCTTCAATATGTACCTTTATTTTTGTACACTTAGTATGTACTATTTTCAATCGAAGAACTTGTTGTTACGTTACGTTGCGTTACATTACATTACATTACATTACATTACATTTAATATTATATTTTAGTTTAGTGAGCAGAGTTTTGTGCTTTTTGAGTATTTGAAAAGTCACTGTCAGAATACAGGCCTATAGTATAATGTTATTGTTTATATGTATTTATTAATATTTTAAAATGTAATGTATTTTTGTTCGCAAATGCATTGCATGTGATATTCAAATTCTAGATTGTAAAAAATATATGATCAGTAAGTTATGACAACATGTTTTTGCATTGATTTAAATAAGTTAAGCAATTTTCATACCAGATTCAACTAATTTTTTTAAGTCAGATTAAATAGAAATGACTTAAACATCTCAGCTGATTGTAGGCTACTTAAAAATTGAAGGCAGCAATTTTGTTTTACGGTGTAATTCAAATATTCCCAGACATACAATATATATAATATTTATTAAGATTTTACAAATACAGCATTTTCTTAATACCGTTTTTTCCTGGGAAATCTAATATGGAATGCGTGAGTTTTTGGTGAGGCTTGAGGGTGATCTGTGAAATTAAGTCCTCAGTATAGTGATGAAGTCCTCAGTGAAAAGAAGCAGTGAGAGAGAGAGAGCGAGGGAGAGAGAGTGTGTGTGTGAGAGGGAGAGTGATCATATGTTACAAGCTGAAGGAGAAACTTCAAACAAACCCACATCTGCTCTGCAACACACGGCGACTCCAGACAGCGGCTGCGCGTCTTTTACCAACGCGCGCCTTAAACTGGATTATTTGGGAGATTATTGCCACATTTTTCGTTTCGCTATGCATTTATTTTTCGGAAAAGTTTCCCGTCGCGGTTTGTGTCTGCGGGGCAGGTGAAGAAGAGTATCCTACAAGGAGTCTCGCTATCTTTGAGACACTATAACGGGAGTTCGCGCGCGAGCCACTGATTGATTATTATTATGAGCGCGGATTGACGATGACAGCGAAACGAAAGTCTCTCACATTGACACTCAGGCGATCTTTCAGTGAGCATCTCAGAGAATCCACGACCAAAGCTTGGGATTTATTGTGGAAAAGTGTCAGAGAGAGACGTCTTGCAGGTTAGTGACACTGAAAGTTCACGCTCCCTGCGTTGTAGCGTTCATGTGAAATGACAGTGATATGACGTGCACAACATGGGTTTATACATAGTTTGCATTAATTTACTTTATTCTGATTATAGAGCACAGATGTTGAAGTTTAAAATTGCTTAACCTTCGTATTTTCGTTAGCGTTAGTGGTTTGGAGATACATCGAGCAAATTGTAGTGATGTAGCCTAAATAAATATCTCTCAGAGTAGGTGTAATTTTGAAACTGAATGTCTGTAGGCTATTAGGCATTTACATATAGCCTACTTTAAATTGTTTGCCACAATTTTGCCACCCCCCCCCCCCCCCCCATTCATTATTGACATCATTATTGCCTAAGATAAAGTTCATTTAACATTGTGCACGTTGTCATAGAACCTGCTTATAGAGCAAATTATAGGATTTTCACTTTCAGCGAAATTTAAACAATTATAACACACACACTGATTTGTCAAACAATTCATGGAAGGTAACTATCATATAGGCAAAATAAAAGTGCGTAAATGGTTTACGTTTATAATAATTTGAAGCATACATCAACATGCCTCGACCTGAAAATAGCCTTATAAATATATGCTGCTACTTAAACTAATACTAGTATAGGCTCCAGCAACTTCATTTCATACACAACGAATGAAGAGTTTTGCATAATCTATCGAACTACTGGCAGTACTTTCAACATTTAATCTTAGTGCATTTGTTAAAGTAGGAATTTACTGGCAGACGTGTTAAACATTTTTAGAAACTACTTGACTCTTAACGACAATGTTTGACCACTAGATGTCAGTCAATGCAACCTGGTGCTTTAGTGGAAAACACTTGTAATCACCTCTCATATTGGAGTTTCACTTTTCTGTATGGTGGCCCATCTGTTTGTTTTATTGGACAGTAATTAAAACTCTGCTGTTATTAGATTTAAATCTTTAACAGCTTGTATATTTGTCTTGTTTATTTGGGCATGTGATCGGGCTACCATGGGGATGGTGATGAAATATGGAGGGATTGTTGGCAATGCTTATCACGTTCATTTCCATATATGTATTTCAGTGATGTGATGCCCTATGTAGGTGGCAGTCATGCGCACGATCTGGCCTGGCTGTTTATTCACATGCCAAACAATGAGGAGCCCTTTGAGGCATGACAGTGGAAAGATCATTGTGGCTCCCAAGAGGGGTATATTTCAGTCTGACTTGAGCCTCTATTAAAAGTTCAACCATGACGGACATTGTGGTAGATAGAGCTCCCCCTTTCAGTTTTGGCCTTCAAAACAAAGTCTATTGTTATAAGCTTTAGACTAATTGAAATTGAGTAAATTACAATTTTTTCAAAAGAGTTTGGGTTTTAAAAGGTTTTTAAATGTATTTTATGCTCACTAAAGTGAATACAGTCAAAACAGCAATATTGTAAAATATTATTACAGTTTAAAATAACTTTTCTAATTAAATATATATTTTAAATGTCATTTATTCCTGTGAAAGTAAAGCTGAATTTTCAGCATCATCACTCCAGTTCTTCAGTGTCGCATGATCCTTCAGAAATAATTTTAATATGCGACCCTGGACCACAAAACCAGTCACATGGGTACATTTTTTGAAATTGAGATTTATGCATAAGCTGAATAAATAGGGTATATATGAATAATACATTTTGTGATCCAGGGTCACATATGATGATTTGCTGCACAAGAAACATTTCTTATTATTATCAATGTTGAAAAGAGGTTTGCTGCCTAATATTTTTGTGCAAAACATGATTCTTTGATGAATAGCAAGTTCAAGAGAGCAACATTTATTGTAAATAATTTTTTTTTTACATTATAAATGCATTTTTTGTCACTTTTCATCATTTTAATGCATCCTTGCTGAATAAAAGTATTACTAATAATAAAAGAAAACCTATATCCCCAAAAGTTTGAATGGTAATGTATCTGAAACAAACATTACAGACACAAGATTTTGATTCTGTTCAAATAATAGCTTATTCTGGCCAAGAGCCACATATTTAGACAGGAATAGATTCTGACAGACAGGAAAAGTGACCAATTACAGGGATTTTTGTTCATTGATTATTGTGGTGTAATCTGTTTTAGATCAATTCAGTATATTATGAGTTTATCTAAAATAGATTATACCACAGTATGAAAAAAAACTAGAATGACTTTTTTTTTTTTTTTTAAATAACACGTCAGGTTCCAAAGCAAGAAATTATTTTCAATATTTCCCTCAGATCATTTCACAGATGTAACTTACATCACAACTTTTTTTTTTTCAAGAACTGATTTGTAAAAATAAAATAAAACAAGTAAAAATTTGGCATATCTAGTGATTATTTCTCAAAAGTGCTCACCATACCATTCTGATTCTTTCTAGCAGACCCATAATAAACTTTTAAAAAACAGTTGCATTACAGCCATTCAGCTTAGTTAGAACCTGTAATTTCACCCAGCATTTCACATTTTTGTGTACAGTGCATATCATAAAATCAGTGGGCTGTCAGTGAGTGTGGCATTCAAGACTAAAGCATGGCAGCCCGCATACTGTAGAATGAGGGATTTGTGTATCATTGCATTATGATTGCATTATGGCCTCGATTTCAACACTTTTGAGGCTAGCACACTAAGGCATCATTCAAATCTCCTGACAATCCATTTGCAAAAGAGCCACTTAAAAACGGGAAAGACGGATTGCAACAACATTTAGCTCGTTTTGCACACGGTCCAGTCTTTGTTACCATATAAAGTTATGCTTAAAAAAGGACCAGATTCCTCATAAATGTGATGCAGCTTTGACATTTTCAATGGGAGACTCAATCAAACCAGAATTCAGTGGAGACAGCAGAAACATTTCGTTGTCTGCCGTCTCTCCCTGCCTGGAGCGAATCGCAAGCACCTGCTGGTTTTATCTGGCAACCGCCCACATTCAGCGGCCCTTCCCAGAAACCCACAGAGTAAATATTATGCCGATAACTTTTCTTTCCACTGGCTGTGTTGATATCTTCGCTCTCTGTATGCCTAAGTTGTGGAGTCAGCATCCCAGACCGGATTTCTCAGCCAGGACGTTTTATTCGGAATCCGCTGTCATTCTGACAGGCCTCTCTTGTGGATAATCCTCATCTGACCTGATTGTGGAAGCCACAAAACTGTTTATTTTCGTTTCCATCAAAATGTAGCTATTAATTCATGAAGGTGTACAAATACATTTACGCTTTCTTGGCAGATGCTTCTGGCTTCTGCCTTGGCTAGTGGAAAAATACACAGATTTAGTACCAAGATGACCGTGAAGTAGCGCTGTCTGTATAACATCCAAAAAAACATCCACCGCGCTGTTAAAAGATCTGAGGTTAAGATTTCTTTCATGCTGTCGCCACTGAGTTCAAAACGTGTTAAGACAGCTAGGTTGAATCTGGAGCAGTGGCTTCTCTTTCTTTGTTGGCTGAGGAATGACGTTGCACATGAGTACAAGAGTTGAGGGCCATCTGGAAGCTTTGAACTGCTGCCGATGAGGAACTTGGTTTTGCTTCATTACAATTTTTTATGAATGAATTTTTGTCATCAGAAAATAAACCCGTCTTATTTATTCATTTCTGTCAGGACCACTATCATCACAGACGATTGACGATTAACGCCCCCTAGCTATTGCACGAGAGTAAGTGTTTTGAAAACTATATCTATAAAAACGTCATATACAGACAGAGCATTATGAAATTGTTTACTTGCGGTTTATGATGCAGCTGCTGTCAGATCGTTGGCTGCTTCCTCTTTCAACAAAAGTTTATTATTGCACTATTACACTGTGCCCAAAACGATCAACAGTCAAATGCTCGACAAACAAAGCGAACGTTCACGTCAAAGTGAACTTTCTTTCACTCTTTCATTTGTCCTGTTGTCAGCAGACTCAAGCGCGTGGAGTATGTCAGAAATTTCATGCGTATCTGTATACTGCATCCAGTTTGGACCAAGACAGTGATTATAATATTTTTGCTTTTGACGTGAAGCTCACATTGACAGGTGTCAGCCATTAAGCGACTGAACGATAGTGGACGGAACCTATGGTACGATAATGTGTAACTATTGGAGGCAGTCATATGCTAATGCATTTGCCCATGTGATGCTACAAATCCCACAATATCCAGCTGTTTTAAAGACCTTAATAAGTGCTGTTTTAAAGACCTTAAATTGCCATAACTCCTTTTACACTTAAAAAAAAAAAAAGTTGTCAGCCACCGCCAGCGTTTTTGATGCAAAAATGTAATGCCCCTCCCACAATATTTTGTTTTATGAATATCTGAACATGCAATACTGTATAAAAAAAGAAAGAACAGAGCCTTTTTTTTTTTTCTTAAAGCTACACTGTGTAACTTTTTTAGTTGATTCTTAGCAAAAAACACTTAGTTCTTTCAAAAATATATGTGCTCATTAATATATATTTACTTCTTTCAAGTAATAAAGTATTCTCTTAAGTTTATAATCTGCCATTGAAAGTACATACGGGTGAGGGGTTCGAATGCCGGTCGCCATGTTGCCCCTCCATCTTGAAACTACATTAGCCAAAGAGGGACATGCCTGTAAATTCAAGCTTCGCCTTTTGCGTTTTTCACTCAGTGACACCGTGACGAATGCGAGGGGGAGATTACTCGCGAGCTCGCGAGTGCCGGCAGATTTGAAAGATAGTGTGGTGTGTGTGTGTGTGTGTGTGTGTGTGTGTGTGTGTGTGTGTACTCACATTTGAAAGAGAGAATTAAAACGTCAACGCGACAGACAAATCAGCAAGACCATAGTCAATATTGGAGTAACTTTTCCCAGATGGAAAGAGCTCATGAGGAGAAAAGATTTTAAAACGGACGCCGAGGTTGCCTGCTTTCTTCTCGACAGGTAATTCAGCCTGTTGTAATTAATTTGTGCAAATTCGAAGTTTTATAGTTGCTTGTCTAACCATTATTATTTTTAATTGCTTTTACTTTGTACACATTGTAACGTTAGCCTAATCTGATTATGCTGGGATAGCCGATTCCAAGGGTGACGTTTACGTCCTGACATCTGTCCTGTAGTTTTATTCATTTTAGACGTATTGTTTATTATTGTCATGGACGAAGTGATAACTGGAAGCCATGTTAATCTTGGAATAATACGGCCACCGTAGGAGTTTAAACGCCTTCGGAATTGAGAGGAACAGAAACTAATTTTCACTGGGTAGTCATATACAATTTCACCGCTAGATGGGGGTAAAAATCACACAGTGTAGCTTTAAAAAAAAACAAAAAAGTTTTATTATAGCTTCTTCTACGCATTCTTTTATATCAACATTTGAATGTGGGTAAGTCTCATTAAAAAAGCAACTCTTTTAAATAAAAAGCTGAGAAAATCGACTTTTGAAAAAAAGACTACCATGTGCATAAGCAATGCTTTTATTGCTTGTTTCCGCTACTTTTTTTTGCCCGTGTGAAGATTATTTCTGAGATTCTGTACTCTTTCAAAAAATGCTAAATAGTGCCCCCTCTACCGTATAGGGTTAGGGTTAGGGTTAGGGTTAGTTAATTCTCAAAATGCAGTAACTGAAAATGGTTTTGCATTCAAATTATTATAGTAATTGCTATATCAAGATTATTTTTTAAGAATAGTTTAAGAATAGTTTATTTTAAACAAATAATAGCTGGCCTAATAAGCCTTTACTACAACCGTTCTAAGGTGTCCCTTCAAATGAGAGAGAGAGAGAGAGAGAGAGAGAGAGAGAGAGAGAGAGAGAGAGAGAGAGAGAGAGAGAGAGAGAGAGAGAGAGCGCATGTGGAATGTGCATTCTTTGGCGAGTGGTGAGGAGGGTCTGTTCTCTCCTCCACTTTTGCATACATTTATTCTGAGAGCTGTCAGACGTTCATCCCTGGCTCCAGTATAGAGATGATGAGAGACTTGGCAGTGGCAAGTTTGGCTCTGAATATTGAGCTAAATCTGGCAAAGCAAAGCACTCAGTTCTGCATGACAATGATGTTTGATCTGTTTTCAGTAACACATCTTCTCCTACATAAAGCTGAAATATGCTGGAGGAGAGACAATCTAAAGGGCAATCTTAGTTAATAAAGGAATAAAGTCTAGATTTTTTTATCAGTCAATATAGTAGCCGTAGACGTATACACAAAAACCTGTCCTTGTTCTCGCTCTCTAAAAATAAGCTACTGATAATTGAATTGACTGATCTACACCAGTTGTAGCTTTTTTAAATAGTTTTTTGAAAGTTTTATTTCAGAGTGCTTCCCCAATCAATGAGTACTTGTGAGCCATTTCCATGCAAAACCATTAAATGCGAGAGGACATTGCATGTCTATACAATTATAGTGACTGAAATTATGATATATGATGATATAATAGCTGATTTTATGCTCATTGTGCTGTAAAATGGGGTCAGTGAAGTACATAGTATACTTGTTACCACCTATTTCCTCCAAATAAACCAAACCTGTGCCAAAACTGCAGTAGGCTGTCACTGAATGAAGAATTACTAAACACAAGCAATGAAATATTTGAAGCAGTTAACCGTTAATCATTTATACTGTGGCCAAAAACTGAGTACATATTATTTTTGCCGGCCTGTTTCACACTGTCCTGAAGTGATTTGTGTAGAGTCATTTTTATTTATATCACTGCATTTATTTTTTATTATTATTAATGTTCTTTTTTAATTATATATTATTTTTCATTGTGCTGTTACATTCAGGATAACATTAATCATGTGTGGTTCTGTGTGGAAAACTAATCGCATCATTAGAGTTGGTTCATCACTCAAACTCCTGCCCAGGGAGTTACACCTGTAGTGTAAAGAGCACCTTTGTACATTATTAGATAGCAGGAGTGCGAACTGTACCTTGTTTATAAGCTCAAGCTTTGGGTCAACACATGAGATCATTTTTAATGTAGCGACACAACCAGCGCAGAACGTCTTAAAACCGTTACAGAGTAGAAAACATGAAAACTTTCCTGTGGCGAGGGGCGTTGGAGTGAGGGATAGGGGTAGTTTATGTATAAATAACTGCAGGATTGCAGGCGCTGGTTGAATTGCGGTCTTTGTGTGGTTTCGAGTACGGCTAGTGCGTGCCAGTCTGGGAGGGGGCACAGAATGTGTTTAACTTGGTGTCGTGCCCATTCGTACCCTGTTCATTTGTTTATGTGCTCGCTCACACATAGACAAGGAGCGAGAGGCATATAACGCATGCTTACTGTAACTGTATGCTGTTCTCTAGTGCCTTAAGAGTGATGGAGTTTAGTCAACAGAGGGTGGAACTATTTTCAGTCTGAAGTGGAGTCTATTTTCAGTCTGAAGACTCTGGTTGTTCCATGCAGCAATGGAACAGATGCTCTTGCAAACCTTCCGTTCATTCATTTTCATAACTCAAAGAATTATGAAATTTTTCCTTTAGTTTTTCATTTGTATTTATTTAGCATGCTTTAGTATAGCTAAACTGTGAGTGCCTTACTTTTTTTATGAATTACATTTATGTACACTACATTTATGTTCAAGTACATTTGATTTATGTACACATGTGACATGTTTAACAGATAGCAAGCATGCAATTTTGGATGTTATTTGCTTTATTGGTAGTTACAAAGCAACTACTGTACCTTGAAAGGAAATTTGTAGTGCACAAAATTCACATAGATCTCATTTTTCTTTCATTGAAGCATCAGCATTCATGAAATATCTGTTAATGCAGAGAGCATTAGAGATCAACTGCTTTTTCTTGCTCGATTATGACTGATGCAGCTGATTTTACTGATTATGACTGATACAACTGATTATTAACTAATAATAATAACTTATATGCATTGCATACATTTTTTATTTCTACTTTTGACACAATGTTTAATAAAAGCATTGAAATAAAATTACAAAAAGTTATGTAATTATCATACGATACATTCATGTATTTTTATTGTTAATATAAATATTAATTTATTCTCTTTTTTATGATTTTATAATTTTATTTGTAATAATGCAAGTGGAGCTAAGAGCTAAGTGTGTTAACATTATTAATGACTCACATTTATTTGGCACCACGTTTTAAGAAATGTGGCAGGAAATTCAGGCCAGGTGATAAGTGCACATTATTACATCACAAAGAAAGGTCTTTGTGTTTGACCTACAGTTAAGATGTTTCCTTTTTAACTGATTTTAATGTGTGAAATGGCCTTTTTAGCTGTGAGCCCTACTGTGCTCAGAGCAAATAGGGGGTTGGGGATCGAGTTTACCAACAAGATACCTTTTTATTTATTTATCTATAGCCACTTCTGTGTCTTTTTATTGAATATTGCAGAATTTATTATAAATGATAAATTATCTGTGCACATCATTATTTTCTTTTAATTCATGTGCCCTCATAATCTTTAATGAAAATAGCTTCCCCTCCTTCTTGCAGTGACATCTCTTCTCTTCAAAGCAGTAGTAACCCACAATGATCCAATCAATTCCTCATAGACAAAATCAAGTCCCGTCCTACAATCTTTCTTGTTCGAGAAGCCGTTCCTTTTGGATATACGTCACAAAAACGTTAATGGTCTATAATACCAAGCTTTTCTTTCTTTCTGCCACTTTTCCTTTCTCTTTCCCCAACTAACAAACTCCTCCTGTGCAAACTTGGCTCCTGAGTGGTGCTTCACAGCAGCAGGCTTGTTCTTTTTGGTCTGGGTGTTTCTCTTATCCACGCTGTTTTTCTTTTCCCCCTCCCACGGCCCCCTGCTCTCCAGCTTTCTCCACTCGCTCAGTTCACAGGCATTCCTCTGGTATTTATATTTCCCTCCTGAACCGAGCAGCGCTCGCACAGACCTTGAATTCAGCTCAGTCACAAGGCTTTCCCCCTCCGTCCTAGCTTCTCACTGGCTCACCTCTAGCCATGTGACTCGAACAGGGGGCGGGCCCGACTGCTGGCTCTCCTCTCAGGTTCTAGTGCTCAACGGACTCGCATCTCGCACGTGCTGGTTTGTTGGTAGACAGACAGTTGGTTGACTGTTTCAGGTGTTTGTTTTCAGGGTGAGGGGGGCCGGACGTTTTACATTGTGTGATCATGTACAGGCAGTTGCCACGCACCGAGAGCAGCGAATGCCTGGGCAACATGACCCCAGAGACGCAGGATATTTACCTGAGGATGGACCACCTCAGACGGCGCTCCGGGTACAGGCTGGGCAGGATCATTGCCCGCCAGCAGCTGCTGAAGAGGATAGCGGCAGGTATGACCAGGTGGAACAACATGGCATGTTATATGAGATTTTATGAGTCAAAGTCGAGTTTCTGAGGTGTATCTTTACATTGTGCTTGATAACCTTTTGAAAACCTAAAGACATATCCAGTCTTTGTTGAGATATTATACCCATTACTTGTCTTTCACTTGAACTTTTAATAGGGAACGGTCTCAAACTATGGGTCGGACAGTGTCAGGACTCAGATTTCACACACACATTTCTGTGACTGATTTATCTCTAGTTAGACATTCAGAAACTAATGAACTTAGTTACACGTAACAATCCCTAGCTTGACCTTTGAACCTTCATTTAACTCAAAACCTTATGTAGTTCATTTCTTCATTGCACTTTATTCATGTTGCATTATATTGAGGCAGAAAAGAAAGTATATTTAGTGGGGACACTCTTATTTGTCGCCATCACACCTCCAACTTTTGTTTTCAGCTGAAGACAATGGTGAGCTGTTCAGGCATTTGACATCTTAACTCCTCCCCTTTGCTTTGTGTTCATCAACTAGAGTTTACCTGAGGCGTCTGCAGACATTACAGGGTGATTGAGACCCTGACAGACCATTCACTCTTTTGAAGGGCTGCCCTCATTTAACATATTCTTGAAGATAACACCTGTTTCTTTCTTTTTATACCAGGAATTGTACATTTCATCTAAGTGGAAAAACTGTATGAGACTTAATGACATTCTCAGTTATGTTTTATTTAAGCATCAGCTGTTATGTCTTCCTCAGGAAAGTTAAAGTTCCTCAGGAGAGATAAAAATAGACACAAATGGGATAATTATTAACATACGGGAATAGTTTAGAGCTTTTTGAAACTGTGGTTTTGGTTTTGTAATAATTTGATGAGAAATACTTGAGTTCATACTGAAAGCTCAGACATTTGATTGTAGTGTTTGGTATCTTGGCTAATCTGAGCACATTTTTAGAGATATATTTTGAAACGCTGGAGGAGACTTTTTTGTAGGAAACTAATTTAAGAAGCAGAACATTTACTAGTGTTTTTTATTTATTTTAGAACAAACTGTTAGGAGCAGAGCAATTCAGCAAAAGTCTCAGTTCGCTCTCCTTTTAGCCTCAATGCTTTCAAGGAGAAACATTATATACAGATATAGATATATAGATGTATTAAAGCAGAGTTAGAGTTATTGAATTTTATTCCATAGCTCAGATAAGTTGGTTTCGGAAGAATTTGATCATATGAGTTCATATTGAAATATTGATGGCAGCCTTTGGTGTTTTGGCTCATCTGACCACAATTTCAGACTTTTTTGAGATCTCTTTTGATGAGACGTGAGATTACCATAGTTTTTTGTAGGAAAAAAAAATTGAGAAGCAGAATGCAAAAGCATCAGTTCACTCTCTTTTTAATGTCATTTCTTTCCAGGAGAAACAAATGAGACATTAAAGAGATCTCGTTTGTGATTTGTCTTTCCCATTTTTTATGTCACTTGCGTGGACATTCTTTAACTGACCTCAGAGTTGTTTTCTAGAATGTTCTCAGGTTACCTGACGCAGAATGTTCTCTGAATGGAGATGTTCTCAGAAATGCAGGTATACGTCTCACGTTTAGATCTTGATGGGCTGCGATAAGGTGTTACGGCAGGGCGTGTTGGGTCTTGTCCTCTTGAATTTGTGGTGTCTGGTTTGTCATCAGGGGTATCTAGTTTTGGAGGAACACAAGACAGACAACTGCTGTAATACCTTCCTTATTTGTGGTATTATGGTGGTGTCAAATCCTGATGGATCTGCTGCATGCTTGTGGAGAAGGTAAAGGACAAATCCATTCCAAACAGGAAGTCCATTCACAAGTTTTTTAGACAATCAACCTAGATATATTGTAGGAAGTTCTTGTTTATGTCAGTCACGTGCAACCAGTAAAATATCTGATGTATTGTTTGTTTACACAGTAAAGGTTTTTCCCTCCAAAAGGATGTTTCCCGTATGTTGGTATAGTGCTGAAGAGTGTGAGTTCATCCTAAGCTCTAAGGAGGGTTGGAGGCAAAAGGCTCCAATTCCACCTACTCTGTTTTGTTGACATAGACACTGAGGGGCCCAAACTAAGAAAGATACAAATACCCAAAGTTTACTTTATTTGTGTATTTGTGTATCGTCTCCATAAACGCTACTTTTCAGGAAATGGAGAAAACACTGTATTTTTTTAAAAATAATTAAACTGAATTGTCAAAGTTGATATTGTGGCTTTATATGTGGCCAGACACTTGTATGCGTCATTATAAAAATTTTACCCAAATCAAATGGAGTTACAAGGTTTTTGACCAACGAATTTCTGAGAATATCGGACACGTGTTTTGTCCTTTTAGCAGGAAGTGCATTACGTTTTCATCAACTTACGCACAGGCTGACTCGACGAGGAATGCTAGACTCTCTAGGCACTCTTCTCTGCTCCTCAAAATACATAAAACATTAGCCTTTATGTACATATATATATATTAGGGCTGTCAAACGATTAATCGCGATTAATCGCATCCAAAATAAAAGTTTGTTTTTACATAATATATGTGTGTGTACAGTGTATAATTATTTTCTATATATAAATACACACACATGCATATATATTTAAGAAAAAATTGTTATTTATATATAAAATATTTATATATAATATAAATTATATATAATATAAATATATATACACACTATATACATGCAAATATTTTTTAAATATATACATGCATGTGTGTGTATTTATATATAGAAAATAATTATACACCGTACACACACATATATTATGTAAAAACAAACTTTTATTTTGGATGCGATTAATCGCGATTAATCGTTTGACAGCCCTAATATATATATATATATATGTATACTAGTGTTTCTTGAAAAAAGAAAACAGCCAGTTCTTTATTTACCTTTGCATTGCAAACAAGCAGAGTTGCTCAAGAATCATTCTAATATGCTGATTTGATGCTCAAGAAATTATTACAGCTCCCCTCTCCCCAGTCTGGCCCGAACACGTCGTTTATTTCATATTTCTTTGAAGCCCCTCCTTCCGCAATACGAAAAGTGCTGTGATTGGTCAGTGGGCCCAGTGTGTTGTGATTGGCAGTGCTTAGCGCATGTTCAGGAAATGTCCCGCCCCTCCATAACTGCGAGTTCTTCTCTAGTGTAAATATTGAGGATGGCGTAAATTTCAAACCAGTTCAAGCCAGATTCAGACCCTAACAATGTTAACAAACAATAGGATCATCCAGAACGGACTTCATGCACAGACCTTGCAAGCACGGATTCTCCATAAAATGTGCAGCACACAGATTAACGTTGGGTTATAATGTTCAGGAACAGTGAAATTAAATGTCATCAGCCTTAGGAAGGTCAAACAAATGAGTTTTGGAAATGTGTTACAGAAAATACAGCAGCTATGTTAGATATTTTAATTAAATTTGTGAAATAAACCTCAGTGGAAAACATGCTGATGGAGTTGTGAAGTATGATTGATTTCCACAAATTTGTTAAGGTTTTTTTGCATTATCACTCAGGAATGTCCACAAACATACTCATGTGGCATTACACATGCTTTAAAATGTTTTAATATAAATATGTATTTAAATATTGATATTTAATATACAGTAAATATATATATATATATTATTTTTGTCAGCCTTTTTGCTGCTGATGTTTACTTCGTACTGCTAAATATCTTCGTCTTAACACTCTTACACTCACATAAAATTAAATTTGTCTAACAGTTTTCACAATGTTGGTTGATTTTATTTGATTGTGTAAAAAATAATCTTTAAATAGATCATAAATGTTCAATGTATTGCCAGGTATGAGCATATAAGAGCTTTTTGTGGCTTTTTAAAAATAAGTCCATTCCTCCAACATTTTTTAAAGGCTATATGTATATATATAATTTTTTTACATTTTTTTTTTTTTTAAATGAGGCTTGAGAAATTGTGTGTGATTATTTAAGTTCTGTTGTTGTGGCAACCGTAGACAGGAAGTTGAGCTCTAGTTTCTCCCACTCAGATATAGCATTCCAACCTAGAAGACACCAATAGTATCCTATACTTATCTTGTTTCTTATCTTTAAGACTCTACTCTGATGGACTTAGTCTCCATAAAGAGTTTCTTTTTCCTTTTGGTGTTTGAGGTAGCTCTGAAATGAAGCTCTAGATACTTTAGTGATGTTTATAATAATGGAGCTGCTTTGATTCCTGTGGTGCACTGGTGCTTTGAGTTCTAGATGCCCATCTGGACACCAGACACTCTGCACATCTGTAACAGCTGCACACACAATATTAAAAAATTCCCATCCTAACACATAAACACCCATTCATACATGGAGACAAACACACAGAGACACATTTTGTCAAAGCATAAAATCAATGAGCTATTCATATCTCTGGAAAAAATGTTTAATGATAGTTTCTGATTTTCCTCCCTGGGTTGAGCTAGCATGATATTTCCAAAATAGTTTTATTTGAATGTAATTCAATTGAATATAGATGCCAGAAAATAAAATTTGGAAGAACGTTTGATTTGCCAATAGCTAATGAGAATGTCAAGGGCTGCTGACAGTAATAAAAATCACTCTCATGACATTGAAACATCATTTTGATCAATTTGGCAGTATAAAAATGGATCACCTGGTGCCCATTGAATTTAAATATCTGGTCTCAAGCCATCAAACGGGAATGAGAGAGGCACTAAGCAACAATGTGTCATCTAAGACAGTGTAAAACTCAACAAAGGTGTACTGTAACCAAGCCTAATTAGTTGTCATACTTAATTTATAGTATCCAGTGCAGGGGTCAGGAGTCAGGACAAAGGGCTGTGTCATACCCGACCTCTCCCACACAGCTCGTAACGACTCTCCCTGTAAAGATCATTACCACACTGTTGTATTGCTGTCACCTCCCATCCTCTCCCAGAGGAATTTTTAATATGGTGTTTACGGGTGATGCTCACTTTTATTTTTCTTACCACATCTCCTCTGA
This sequence comes from Squalius cephalus, assembly GCF_949319135.1. Lineage (NCBI taxonomy): Eukaryota > Metazoa > Chordata > Actinopteri > Cypriniformes > Leuciscidae > Squalius > Squalius cephalus. Next base: position 23,240,997 of record NC_137132.1, on the reverse strand, counting down.
CTGTTTTAATTTATTGATGGGAATTTGATCATTTAATGGTTATTTGTATTGCAAAACTACACATTTGTCTGTCTATCTATCTATCGATCGATCGATCTATCACCAGATGTTTTTAGTTATACATGCAACATTTATGGGCACCTAGAAGTTATTTTTTTGTTATTTGCTGTTGAAGTTGTATTTCATTTATCTATGGAAAACTGTCTTTACGTTCTTCGCTGTGTGGGTGAGCAGGTCATTTGAGAAGGACTTTGAGAATGCTTCCATTAGAGCTGCATGATGGGAAGGTTTTGAGAAGCACGACGCTGGACCCCCACGGGAACGTTGTCTGCTTTTGGAAGTATAAGTGGGGTAGAGGCCCAAGCCACTCGAGCCAAAAGCAGCAAAAGCACTTCACCTTTTCTCTCGCTCCTTCACTGGATATATCCTATTCTTTGAAAGCGTAGTGCCTCTCAGGATGGCCAAATGCTGGCATGCTTAAGTGGTAGATATCGGATTCGTTGAAATGGTCTTCTCTGAAGAGCTCAATTGCAATGCTGCCCCATCAGGCCCAAAACTCTCTCTGATGAAGGATTCTTTGTAGGGAGGTGAAGTCTAGTTTATTCAACAGTGACAGTGGCTTGTCCGTTGCTCAAGGAGATCTGATTCAAACATTTGATCTGGAACATCATCAGATTGTGATATCCTGAGAGTTCAAAACCAAAAGGGGCCTTAGAAACCACAAGAAAATTAGGGTTGATTTCCAGGCTGAGTGCTCATTAGTGCAGGGGACAAATGATTCCCAGAGATCTTAAAAAGCTCGTAAAGTAAACAGGCTCCTTAGGTTTTGTTCTTAGACGTGGCTTTGGTCCAGTGTGGATGGAATCTGGTGGGTTTCCCTTCAGAATTTAGTCTCCTCAGATGTGTTAGAGACGTTCGTCGATGGTAGACGGACGAGGCATGGTGAAAATGTGTGTACTGAGGATGCATAAATGTTTCCAGTGGCAAACCATCAGTGGCTGTGATGGTAAACCCATTTATCCTGAAAGTGAATGAGTCCAGTCCTATCCATTACTTAAGAAGTTCTCAGCATGTAACTGCTTTATTATAACTTCTTTACATTATTGTATTTCATACACGATGGATGCTTTGTGTTGCTGTTGTTAAACCCAGCTCGTGAATGTGTATGCACAGCTGGTAAGGGTTATCTGTGTCACACGAGGGTAAATCATTGACAACCTTCACTAATGTGTGCCAGAGTCTGAATGCAGTGACCATGGATGACGTGACATATTAACAGACCTGTGGGTCGTGACTTTCTCTGCATTTCTAAATATAACCCTGGCGCTGACAAAGTCTGAGAGAGATGAATAAATCACCAATGACTGAGAATTATTTCAAGGATAGAATAAAGAATGTAGTAAGGTAATTTAGTTTTTTCCCCTTTCAGTGAATAGTGCTTTGTTGGCTTTTTCAAATATTCTGCTCTGGCATGTTTTAATATATGATGGGAATTAAGTTAGACGGCAAGAAGTCATGGAATCACAGGGCCTGTCTTCTGTCTTTATACTTATTGTTAGAGAAAATGTTCTTTTAAATATTTTAAGACTATTTTTGTTCCAGTTGCATTAGCTTAGACAGTGTTTTTAGATGAAGAGAGACCCCTGCTGATGCAAATGTGAACCACAGACCTCAATGCTTTATCATTTTATAACCATTTTAATTAAAATGAATCTATACAGAACTAGAAAGCTTATATGGATAGTTTGGCTTTTTTTATTATTTTTTTTTATTATATATAATACGTAATATATAATAATACCATGTGCAAAGGCAATACCATGTGAACACGAAATCACAATGATATTTTTTGAAATACCTGGAAGTGCCATAAACACCATTTTACTTCAATATGCTATTCATTACCTTCTGGTACCGCCACATACATTTTTGTAAGAAGCATTTTTCTTTGATATATACAGACACTCTTGAGTGAAATTACAGAGATTGTAGTTTCTTTTAAACCTGCTTTGCAGCAAGAGCAAGACATGTGTGCTGATAATTGCAACATCCTACAGCTGTGAGACATTGGCACGGAAAGCCAAATTGCAGTGTTGTGAGAATGTTTATACTGTATCACAAAGCAACGTGAATTACAGGATACACTCTGTGTTCATGACATGGAAAATAGTTGTGAAACGGTATTTTTAAAATCACCTATTGATTTTAGGTGCAAAGATTTGACATGTCATTATAACAGTGTCTGAGGTGTTTTTCACACGCTGAACACGTATGTACAGGCTGTCATTGTGCTTCACGTATTCACACATGTCCTGAGGTGGGGAAGAACTAAATAGAGGAAGTGACTGAGAAGCAGATAATTTTGATAAACTGTTATGACAAAAACTCCCCAAAAAGCAGCACCATCTTTTCCTCATTTATTTCGTTCCAAACCTGCATGACTTTCTGTCGTCCATAGAACATAATAGACACAATTGTGAAAAACTTATAACAAATTGGAACTAGAGCTGTCAAGCTTCAAAAAGGGCAAAAAAGCAACATGAAATATGTCATAGGTTAGCTTTGGGTTAGAAAAAATACTGAATTTTATGCAGATATTCACTGAATATATTGACATATGCCCTAATTCTGTGTCTTGTTCATGAGAGGTCAGAATAAAAGTAATGAGTCAACCGAATCAAATGATTAATTGACAAGATTTTTGAGACCAGTATTCTCTTAAAAATGTCTTTGTTTATGTTGTGCGGCAAAAAAACGGAACGACATGAGTAAATGTTGACCTGATTTTCATTTTCGGATGAACTATCACTGCTCATGAGAGTTCAAGATAGAAGTAGTAACGAATCTGAACCGAATCAAATGATTAATTGAAAAGATCAGACTCAAAAGAATGATTTTGAGACCAGTACACTGTTGTCTTAATGTTCAATGGCATGTTCTATGGAACGACATTAGGGTGAGTAAATGTTGACCTGATTTTCGTTTCGTATGAACTATTATTTTTCGTGAGTGGATTGTTTTGATATTGTCTGGTAGATGCGTATTTTTCTCCTCCTTCGTCCAGACTCGTTCATCTCTCTTGTGATGGTTCAAGAATGATTTGTTTGTCTTAACATGGTTTTCGAAGGTTCACCCAACAGATCTTCCTGTAAGTCTTTGAGTATCGCTGAGTGGATGACGGCAGCAAGCTTTGATGAACAAATTCTGCTGAAATGCACATTAATGTTAATTCTCTGGAAATATACACAAAATCAAACCGCAGAGCTCCTGAAATGGCTGTCAAAACACTTTAGCATGTGGGAAAATGGCTGTAGGCCAGCGCCTGGAAGTGTTTATCTGGCACACAGAGATGGTCTGCTAGATGTATTTTTTCAGGGAGCTCATCTGATTGATTTTTCTTTGTCTTGTTTAGGGGATCTTGTGTCTGGAGGGAAGGTCCTGAGGTATTCTTGTGGTGGTTCAGGTTGAGCTGCCTTTCCTTGTATAGCTGCTCACTTGAGAGGTTTTAATGGAAGACATGTGTGGCGGAGAGACATATTGACCCCTGAGGTCAGAACGCGAACACCTGCTCTATGGCTCTGGATTATAGTTTCTTAACACTTTTGGCCACAGCTTAGAAAATCTTTTGGTCAGTACCTCCTTTTAACATTTCAATATGTTTTGACTGTCAAGAAACATTAAGCTTTTGATGAAAAAGAAAGGCTGCAAAAATCCTTGCTGCACTTTTCCTGTCACCTCACTTTGGTTAAAGTCCTGGTACTTTGGTACACACAACCTGTTTACGAAGTGTCACATTTACATTTCCCAGATGTTTGGTAACATTCAGAGCATTGAATATTACTCGCCAATCCTTATTTAGCCCTCTATTTTGGGGAGTTTAGAGTCACTGCTCTGTGGTTAGGAAAGTTGATAAAGTATGAATGTCTCGGTTTTACTTGAAACTGGAGGAGCGTCGGTTTTTGCCGTAACGACCTGGCATTCTCCATTGCAGTAGCTTTTCGGCTTGCTCCACAGCGGCCGCAATGTCAAAAATGTACTATCAATTTACAGCTATGGGGCCGGTGAATTTAAGACCCGTTATGCAGAGACGTCATGGGCTTATTTGGTATACGGCTACACTTTAATCCTCCCATATATTTCCTTTTTTTTCCTTTTGTGGAGGAACGTTCTGTTGTGTATCATATTTTACACAAATGTGCAGTGTGACAAACAACCCAAAGCGATTTTCCGTGGTTAGAGCGATCCAAATATTTACCAGAAGAGGCTCTTCCACCACGTGCAGGACTCCCGAAATGGACATATCATTTGAAGCTGTCATTCTTTGTTAGGATTCAAACAATGTTGGCTGCATTTAGGTTCACATTGATGTCAGTATTCACAAGATCATTATGAGTAATGGACACAATGTAAAAATATCATTAAACGTTGATAGTGCTTTGATAGCCTTCATCTCTTTTATGTGCAGTTTTAATCCTAATGGGATTCTGTCATCATTTACTCACTATAAAAAAATATTTTGAAGTATCTTCATCCATTTAAGATAAAATGACCACATATTTTAGCCTCCAAAAATGACAAAAAAGCACCATAACAATAGTCCAAGAAAATAGTCTATACAGAACACCAAAACGTATGCTAGGTACATTGAATTGATTCACTATAGTAAAAGATGGTATATTTTTATGGTGAGTGACCTCAAATAAGGCTTACCCTGACTGAGGTTTGTGGATGAAAGCGGACAATCAGTGGGTGTCCTTGAATGGATCAGGCGAGTGTGTTACCACAGCTGCGCCAGTCTTGTTTGAATTCATTTCAGGACTAAAACACACAGAGTGACTTGTGACCCAATGAGCTTTTATCAGCAGTCAACAAGTGTTTTTCACTCTCAAAATCAATAAGCTCTCACTGTGTGACTTTGAAAGTAGACCCACACTCCTGTGTGGGTCTACTTTCTTTTTTCTTTTCTTCGTCAAAAGGGGTTGCACGCCCTGATTTTGCTAAGTTAGACGAAATCCTGGGTCAACATAGTTTGCTGATCCTGGAACAACATTCCTGTCCAAAAATGTAATCCTAACCATATCCCTAAACCTAACCCTACCCATAAGCTATCCCAAAAATCAAAGGGAAATGATAGGTGAAGAACACTGATGTAGAAGAACCAAACCCTGGTTGTAAGCTTAAACTTAACATAAACTAAAAATATATCCCTCAAATCTGATTGGTTGATTGGAATGTTGTTCCAGGATCAACAAAGATGTTGTTGATCCATGTACATTTTGCACCTGATGAATCGGGTTCTTCGAAAGGGGTTAGCCGAGCAGATACTTAGGAAATCAGAATCAGAAATGGCTCTTTTTGGCTTATAGTACGAGTTAGACGTGCAGCATCAACATCATGCCATGGAGGATAGTCATAAAAATAGCACAAGTACACTAACTGTCTGCGACTTTACCTACTGTTTTCATCATAAAATTATACTTGTTTAAAACCCATGACATGGTCGGGAAATGAGTATTACGAGCGTGATGTCCTCCCAAAAAACCCCGACTGACCTAATCCTTGTTGTTTTTGCCAACCATGAAGGCAGCAGTTCTTCCAAATGTTTAGTCAGAAAGAAGAATTTATTACATCTTATCTGGAGGGCTGCTTTTGTGCATTACTTCCCAGCGATTGTAATTTCCTTTGGCCCACAGCCCAGCTGTGAACCTCTATCAGCAAAACTCCTGCCACAGAGGAGTGGACGTGTGAAGTTGTGAGATTACTGAGTGGCACCTCTCTTTAATTCCTGACTATTGTATGTAGGATGTTGCCCAACAGGGGTTCCTGAAGCTCTGGTGCTAGTGTTAATTAAAACCTAGGCAGTGAGATAATAGAGGAGTTTTCCCACACCGTTTCCACCATGACCCACGGCTTTCCCCTGTAAAGCCACGTTTTGCTTCGCCAGCAGTTCCGACCTCTGAGTTGAATAGGGCTCTCAATAGCTGTTGGCGCTGTCTGTAAGTGTTCAAGCATCAAGCTGAGCACAAACAAGTTTTCATTTGATCACCTTCTCACACACACACACACACACACACACACACACACACACACACACACACACACACACACACACACACACACACACACACACACACACACACACACACACACACACACACACACACACACACACACAAACGAGTGTTTCTTCAGTTCGCACACTTTTGTTGGTCCATTAACACTATGTCAGACATCACAGGAGAATTCTGAAAATAATTAATATTTCTGCTGCATCTCAAATTATGTTTGACTTGCATTTAATAGCAGTCTGGCAGGTAAATGATAGTAAAAATGTAATTTAATTTTTTTTGTAACAAATGGTCTTGTTATATCTCAGTTATATATATATATATATATATATATATATATATATATATATATATATATATATGTGTATATATATATATATATATATATATATATATATAAAAACTTTTTCTTTCCTTTTTTTTTACGTTTGGAAACATTACTATTTTTAATGTTTTTGGAAGAAGTCTCTTATGCTCATCAAATTTATTTGTCAAAATACAGTAATATAGTGAAATATTATTACTATTTAAACTTATGGTTTTCTATTCGAATATACTTTGAAATATAATTTATTTCTGTGCATATAAGATAATTGCATTTTTTAAAACCATGATAATTCATATTTTTATGATGGATTTCCATATTGAAAGACTGGATCTGTGACAAAGGTAAAACTAAATCTCTCCATAAAAGTCATTTGAAAAGTAGCCAAAATAAATAATAAAAGCATTGTCGAAAATGGCAGTGGACCCCAACCACCCGTATAAATGGTTTAATTCTTTGCTATCTCGTCTAGCACTGGCATGTCCTCAGAAAAATAGGTACATGACGCTCCTGCATTGGTCAGATGTGTTTAGGTAAGATGATGCTGGGTGAGATGAATCATTACCAGTTTATATGTGTTTTGGTGATGCATGAACGCTTCTTTGACGTCTATAGACTCATCTGACGTAGACACACATACAGTGAATGGTGTTTTAAAAACCCAGTGTCCCAAAATGTTTGACCATACATGGCAATCAATCACGTTACGCTCAACCGCAGACATGTTTATACATTTGCTGCCCTTTACACTATACACATTGTGTGGTCGTAATATAATCCCCATACGAACAATAGGGAGATGGTAATCTGAGCCGGATTTATGTCTGTTTTGGCATGACACACCACATCACTAGCCAGACAGAGCGTATACAGATTTTGGGCACGTCTGCATGTCCCCATACTCATCGCGTCTCTTTTCATGCACATGAGCCGCATTACCACGTGTAAATATTTAGCTCTTGCTCAAGGACATTACTTTTAGATCAGGATGTGGGGTAGTGAAGTACCGCTGATGATAAAAGCTTTCGGAAATTGAACACAGGCTTAAAATCTATTCATGTTTGAGCATAAAATGTCATTTTCCCCCAGTTTCACAGACAAGACTTAAGTCTAGTCCCAGACTAAAATGCATGTTTGAGCTGTTTTGACTGAAAGCAACTTGCACTGACATATCTTGAAATATGTCACTGCCATTGTTTTGTCTCAAGATGCACATCAGTGATGTTTTTTTCTAAGGCACATTTATAAAAGCTACTTAAATGTCCTGATTGAACTAAGACCTAATCCTGGCTTAATCTAAACCCTGTCTGTGAAACCAGGCCTACATGTAATGCTATGACAAGAATAGTGGCCAATAGTGACCCTTCTTTTAGGATATATACTATATATATATATATAGTTGGTCAGTGTATATCTTTAAATGTTTGACCCAATGATTTTGATGCAAAGTTTTTCCATTGTCTTACCAGATGTTCGGATGTTTTACCATGACACATCCAGCACAGAGGTTTCCACAGACAACAGTCTCATGTTTGTCTGTCATTTAGTATAGAAGATAGTTTCCTCTTCCAAGGAAGCTTGTCTATTCTGACACAGTGGAATCAGAAGTCGAAAAAAGCATTTGTTTGAGTTCCAAGAGGTGTCTGTCAATCCTGCGTCTCCTCAGGGGCGTATGACTCAGCCAGTGGAACTTTGATTCTATGCCATGAATTACCTCCAGGTGTTTTCCAATGAGAGCATCAGGCTTTACTGTAAGAGATTGTGAGCCTGTATCATGGGTGTTTTCTGTCACTCGACAGCCCCGTCTGGTTGATTCATAACGTTTCACAGCCGTTCCTTGTATTGCTGTTCCTGGGTTTAATGGTGTTGTTGCCTGAAGCCTTTAAGACTGACCTTCTAAGACTGACGTTATGGAGAGCTAGTACTCTGATAAGATTAAATATCCAAATAAGATCCTACAGAGTTTATTATGTACATTTGATATATTGTTTATTTTATACATTATATATTGTCATATATATATATATATATATATATAAAATATAAATATAAAATATATAATTTGTTTGAAATAATTTATTTAAAAATGTAAAATTATAAATTTGTATTAAATTATTTAGTATGTTAACATTATTTACACTGTATACCTTTACATTTATTTAATGTTTTTAGTATGTTAAATATATTTAAAAGTATCGATGCACAATATCTAATGTACCATATTATGGTATGATAATAATAATTATATGCACCTCATATGCAACTCTATATGTATTTAACAAAATAAATACTGTTTCAATATTTGTTTGTAATGCATTGCAACAATGATATGGCCCAAAACCATTATTAAAAAAGCTCGATCAGACAACAAAGATGCTCTTTTGAGTTTGGTGGAATGCTTTCTGGCATTCTGTTGGCGACAGTCTTTTGTCTTCTTTCTTTATTGTTTGATCCCACTGCAGTAGCTACAGCCCACAAGGGCCTTCCCATAATGCTTTGGGTCACATTTCTGATGTATGTTACAATCGGTGGGCAGCAAACACTCAGCTGACACTAGATAACGTGTTGAAATGTGCCATATTTTCCCCAGTGAATCTCTTTTAATGTTCGCTTCTTTTGATGTTACATTCTCTTTCGGTTTCCCCCAGTTTGTCCCATTTTCCCAGCAACAGGAAGGTTCCAAAAGGGAGCGATGCCACTGAAGATCCATTTTTGGGTTCCCCAAAGAACAGTTCTTAAAAGAAACATTTCTTAGAGTGAAGAACATTTAAAAAAATCTGAATATAAAGAAACTTTTTGTGTAATGGAAAGGTTCCATGAATGTTGAAGGTTCTACTTGAATCTGTAGATTCTAAGAAAGAACCTTTTAAGAGGGAAGAGGGCGACTGTTTCACCCTGGAAGATTTTGCCAACATCAAAGTCGCCCCCCAAGCTATAAAACTCAAAGGTAAGGGATGTGAGACATCCTGCAGTCTTTACTACATGAGCTAGATTGTAGGTTTGGGAGACCGATCAGTGGGGGTTGATTACGTCATAAGACGGCAAGAAAAGAAAGTCCCGCATTGCCAATGTCCTGCCACTTAGAGGGCGACCGAAAGGGCAGTGCCAAGAGAAGGAGTGAGTTGTGATGGTTTAAGTGGAAGAGAGAAGAGGAATGGAGGGGGTAGATATACTGGAAGGGGGCTTGGACTTGAGGACCAATGAGAGTAAATCAAAGACAGAGGGAGTGAAAAATAAAGGGGAGGGAAATAGGAAGTGAGAGAGAGAGAGAGAGAGAGAAACACAAAAGCTGAGAAGAGAGAAGCAGAAGAGGAGAGAGTTAAGAGCGCACAGAAAAGATGTTTTGGGAAGAAGCAATTCTGGTTTAAACTTTACAGGACTGTTCTTTTTAACAGGATGAAAGTCTCTCGTAAGTACATGTACAACTTTATAAAATTTCATTGATCTGTTCTTCCACTGCGTTTAATTTATTTATGGCTTATTTCAAATTTTTGTAAGTTGCATGGCATTTGAATAACTCCCAGAATCCACACATCTGTGAAGCTAAACATTGTGACAGATGTCTAGATGACATTTTTTCAAGAAAATACAATTTCAGTCTTTCTACTTAAAAAGTTCATTTTTAATTTTGTTACTTGCCATTTCTTTGTAATTATTTGTGGAATTTACTTGTAATTCCCAAGTGAAAAGGGTTTAGAACAAAAATCCTACACCAAATTCTTAAGTGTATTCAATTCCTAACGGGATTTGTGACAGCTTGCCAAAGTGCCAGCGTGTGCCATGGCTGACCTTGAGTGAACACCGTATCCCGCCTTCTTTTACATAAGGTTATTCAACGAGGAAAGAAAGGTGTCTGTGTTTCGCACATATTAAACGGCACTCTTTTAGCATTGTGTCGGTGGCGTGCTGTGTTACGAAGTTATTGTTGTGGCAGTCATTGTACTCTGCACGCAGTTTGGTCGCATTTAAAAGCGAGAGTTTCCCCCGCTGGTGGCGTGCCAGTAGCTGAGCTCTTTATCCTTCCGATTCTTTGAGAAAAGACAATGACGGAAAAGAAATCGTAGCTTTCTGGATAGTGTTACGGAATACTGTGCGACGTGGAATTCCCAGCTTAGGTTTCGGGCTGTTACCGCATTGGCTGCAGCTGTGGGACGTTGATAAGGATGCCGCTACACTTTCAGTGTTACCGTACAGTGCAGGAGGTGCTATGTATCACCCACAGCACTCCTGGGAATTGATGCTTAGTCACAAAGGAGGTTTCCTCACCTTCTGTTGAACCAATTGAATGGCGCTCAGTTTTCAGTTACAGGCATGTTGATGTTTTATATAACAGTGATATTTGCTTTTAAATAGATACAAATTTTTCTATTAGAGAGGATTATTTTGTGTTCCATACACTATTGTGAACAAACTTTGTTTAATCTTTAAAGGGAATTTGTTCATTAAATGTTACATACTTTTTTTTTGTTACTGTTTTTCGGGAACACATAATCACTATTAACTCCTAATAAACTCCTAATTACTGCTTCTTAATAGTTAGTAAAGTAGTTGTTATGTTTAGGTATTGGGTAGGATTAAGGGATGTAGAATATGGTCATGCAGAATAAGGCATTAATATGTGCTTTATAAGTACTAATAAACAGCCAATATCCTAGTAATATGCATTCTAATAAGCACCTAGTTAGTAGTGAAAATTGAACCCTAAAATAAAGTGTTACCTGTTTTTCTATACTCCAGTGTTTTACACAAGAAATGTCATTTAAATTCACTTGGGATATCCAGAGCAGTTTTGGTTGTTTTGATTATAATAGATGTTAAATAGCAAATGAATGGCGGAGTTTGAGTTCTGTTCTTAATTTTTTTTGTAATGTACTTCATGTTAGAAGTTTCTCTCTATTTGTTTTTAATCATTTTAATGCATATATGCAAAATTAGGATCTATTTCAAATAAATGCTTTCTATTTGTCAAAGAATCAAAGAAAAGCAACACATTGGTTATAATAAGAAATGTTTTTGAGCAGCTTATCAGCATATTAGAATGATTTCTGAAGGATCATGTGACTGAAGACTGGAGATATAATGCTGAAAATTCATCTTTACCATCACAGGAATAAATACATTTTTACAAAAACAGTTATTTTAAATTGTAGTAATATTTCAAAAATATTTAAATATTTTATATATATTAAATATCGGCCTCATTGGTCAACCTTGTCTAAGTATTTGTATCAACGATTAAGTCAACCCCTAAACTGTTTTGTGACATATTTAGGGAGGACTTTGTGAAAATATATGTATACAATCAAATGTTTGTAATTTCATGTCATATCGTGGGCTTTTGAACCTCAAGGACATTTTATCTGCTAATATTTGCCAGTAGCTTTGCTTGTTACATGCATTAGTTTACTTCAGTCATATAAATCCCTCAGAGGTTACTGCTATAGTTGTGCTGAGTAGCTATAGGCTCTGAGTTTCGTGACATGCTTATAAAGAAAAATCTTACATCAGTTGACGTGTGCAGCATTTAGTCTTTCCCACATGAGCTGCTGAAGTGAACAAACCGTATTGTTCGGTAAATGAGGTGACACAAAAGAAATGTAATCTTAGTGGGGTGGAGGCAGCGCAGGAATTCTCACCATGGTTATACATGTTACTGTCAATATGATGAATGGAAACCCAGGCGATTGCCTCTCTGACGCAACTCGGAAGGCGGGCATATGGGCTGCACCCACCCACAGGAGACCCTTTGGGGCGTGATTTTGATTGTCAAGTGGTTTGGCATGAGATTCAGGCATTTTTTTTATTATTGAGCTGTTGAGAGTTGTATAAGTTGAAGGTCACCTTATAGAGTCACTCCTGTACTGCTGAATCAGGTGAGAATGGCTGTTAAAGAGACTTTGTTTAAGATTCAAGAATCAGTAGAAAAGTTTCTGTTAGATCCTAAGGTTTTAAGATACATTGGATGATATACAGTTTTATTGATTGACAAATGAACTAAACAGGATCTACCTACTTCATATATTGTCAATGGGTGTTTGTTTGTGCATGTATAGTCTGCATTTGTTTAAACTTGCCGGTCTGTGTCTTGGTTCCTCCCATGGTTTCTTCCTCATCTTATCTAAACATCTTAAGGAATTTTTGGCTTGATCCCTGTGGATTGTAAGGCAGTGTTTTGTATTGTGAAAAGCGCTAAACAAATACATTGTAATTGAACCGAATGTGACTTTCAGTCATTTTTATATGGTATTAAAGTATATAGCAGATGTTTATAATTATGATTTGTTGACAGTGAACTTGAGTAACTTGATAGCTGGTTGAAAAGCGATGAAATCTTAAACAAAAGAACCCATGTGCTTATGTTCTTATATTGTTTTGTAAATATCGGATTTAGCTGTTTCAAGCCCAAACACTGAATCACATTTCTCTTTCTAGCTGTCAGTATTAAATTGTGTGTATTTTACGCATATTTTGTGAGATCAGCTTATGAACAGCTTATGTCACTGACTGTTGTCATCTTTGTCTCAGATATTTCTCCTTCTACAAAAAATAAAAACAGCACACATGAGACAATTATTGACACATGCAGTAAAAGTAAACATACGTAAAACTAACGTGGATGGTATAGATCATATAATGTGGCATTGAAAGATTTTGATGAGATAAGTTGGAGTTGATATTGAAATTTCTTTATTGCAGACTTTGCTATATTGGCTGATCTGAGCATGTGAGTTTATTGAGGTGTTTTTTCTCAAGATAAAATAATCTCCATTTACTCTTTATTTATCTCATAGCTGCTATTTATTTGTGATTTTCCTTCCCGTTTTTATTTTTTAACACTCTTAAGGGTCTTTGACCTTTTTGGTCAACCCTAAAAAAAATTTTTTTGTTCAGTGGACCGACAAATCAATATATTTATGAATGTTCCATGCCTTCTGGAAGATAATATTAATCACACAGTTTCCTAGCGTTATTCCAAAGCTGACCACTAAAAGCTTCTTTTTTTTTTTTTCTTTTTTTTTTTGAGGAAAAATCAAAAACAGGCTTCAGACATTCTACTATATTATGTTAACCCTCCAGAAGCTTTGCGTCAAGTGACGTCTATTGGGACGTGTCACGTAAACGTCTTTGGTTATATGAACAGGATCATGATGCCAATATGTAACTGATATTCTTAATCCTGAAGATCTTGAGCTATCCTCGTTTTATAATGTAGGATTACGAGCAAACTTTACAGGCTCGCAGGGCTGTGTGATTATCCTGTAACCTGGCTGGTTCTTGACCTACAAGAATAACCTTGTTCATGCAGTGGAAGGAAGAGAAACATAATTAAATCACACAGAACTGTTTATGTTATGCAATAGCTCCTCACTCTTTCTCTTTCTCTCGCTCCCTCTCTCTTTTCCTGTCCAAGAGCACACAAGCTCTTCTAAAAATAGTTTTGATGATAACTGTCTATGAAACAATATGCTAGTGGTCCTCCTAGTCTCCTTACACTGTACCCTTACTAGGATGCAACAAGTTTCCACTGACAAACACACTGCCAGTAAATTTACCTGAACATCTGTCTGTCTGCCTGCCTGTCTGTCTGTGTGTGTATTTACATGTATATATATATTTTATATAGATATACACTCACCTAAAGGATTATTAGGAACACCATACTAATACTGTGTTTGACCCCCTTTCGCCTTCAGAACTGCCTTAATTCTACGTGGCATTGATTCAACAAGGTGCTGAAAGCATTCTTTAGAAATGTTGGCCCATATTGATAGGATAGCATCTTGCAGTTGATGGAGATTTGTGGGATGCACATCCAGGGCACGAAGCTCCCGTTCCACCACATCCCAAAGATGCTCTATTGGGTTGAGATCTGGTGACTGTGGGGGCCATTTTAGTACAGTGAACTCATTGTCATGTTCAAGAAACCAATTTGAAATGATTCGAGCTTTGTGACATGGTGCATTATCCTGCTGGAAGTAGCCATCAGAGGATGGGTACATGGTGGTCATAAAGGGATGGACATGGTCAGAAACAATGCTCAGGTAGGCCGTGGCATTTAAACGATGCCCAGTTGGCACTAAGTGGCCTAAAGTGTGCCAAGAAAACATCCCCCACACCATTACATCACCACCACCAGCCTGCACAGTGGTAACAAGGCATGATGGATCCATGTTCTCATTCTGTTTACGCCAAATTCTGACTCTACCATCTGAATGTCTCAACAGAAATCGAGACTCATCAGACCAGGCAACATTTTTCCAGTCTTCAACTGTCCAATTTTGGTGAGCTTGTGCAAATTGTAGCCTCTTTTTCCTATTTGTAGTGGAGATGAGTGGTACCCGGTGGGGTCTTCTGCTGTTGTAGCCCATCCGCCTCAAGGTTGTGCATGTTGTGGCTTCACAAATGCTTTGCTGCATACCTCGGTTGTAACGAGTGGTTATTTCAGTCAAAGTTGCTCTTCTATCAGCTTGAATCAGTCGGCCCATTCTCCTCTGACCTCTAGCATCAACAAGGCATTTTCGCCCACAGGACTGCCGCATACTGGATGTTTTTCCCTTTTCACACCATTCTTTGTAAACCCTAGAAATGGTTGTGCGTGAAAACCCCAGTAACTGAGCAGATTGTGAAATACTCAGACCGGCCCGTCTTTCCCATTCTGACATTCAGTTATGGAGTTCAGGAGATTGTCTTGACCAGGACCACACCCCTAAATGCATTGAAGCAACTGCCATGTGATTGGTTGATTAGATAATAGCATTAATGAGAAATTGAACAGGTGTTCCTAATAATCCTTTAGGTGAGTGTATGTGTGTGTGTGTGCACACATGTTTATACTATATTAATAAAGAAAAATACTGATGAACTTTTTTGACAGTACACTTTACGTGAAACTGCTGCATAGCGCAATGCAATCACCAATCAGCACGTATGTTTAACAGTTATGTGGAGATGGAATTTGGACCAATGAGATTTCACGGTGGGCGGAGCTATTCAGCCAACTTGTTGCAGTCACAGTGTTATAATATAATAAATATAATGAGTGAAAGTTTTGCCACTCAGTATAGTTCATTAATTGTAAATCAACCGGAAGTTTATCTTCCCTATATTGAGAGTATCTTAAATGCTAAAATGCACAGGATTGTATACAAAATATATCCATGTGAATATGCTGTACTTTGGCTTTGTTTTAGAGAGACATGAAAGATGCCTGACTTTGTTATTATGTGGTCATTATGATCTCAAAGTTTGAAGCAACCCATGAAACTGGGCCCTCTAATCTTTTTTCTTCTTTGTCTTTATATATCGAAGATAGAGATGCTTTATGAGTCTGACATGTACAAATATTTTGTGTTGCAGAAATCGAGGCAAAAGAAGCTTGTGACTGGCTACGGGCGGCAGGATTCCCCCAGTACGCCCAGCTCTTTGAAGGTAACACTTCACCACACGAGAAACTTTTATAAAACCTCACAAATGTTATCACACCCAACTGTAAATCTGTAGTTAAAACAATCGTATGACATCAGCAAGCATCATTTAGCACAAACACAAGTTTTTAATGTGGAGTTTAGTTTCCGATGTAGTTGCGACAGGCTCGTGTTAATGGCTACCAGACCTGAGGATGTTAAGCTGGTTTTAGCTCATTCATTTCCCCTGTGGTGGGATGTTTATCTTTTTCATATCACCTCAAATGTGTCTCTTTTAACTCCTACATCTGAAATGTTCATCTGAAATGCTGAGAGGTACAGGTCATTGGTCAAACTGGTTCCAGTTAAGAGGTACCACTTGAACATACTAGAGTATGACATCTTCAAAGGGAAACAGAGGTCATGGGAATAACCTTGCCACAAAAACACTGCCTTTTTCACTCGCCCTTGGCGAACGCTTTTGATGTTGGAGTGTTAGTCTTTGGATGCAATTGTGTGAACACTCTCTATTTTTCTTTTCTTTTTATATTTCTTCAGCACCCAAGGTGTTATTTTTGTATAATGGATATTTACTAGAATCCATTTGAAGTTTTAGTGCATTTACACATCTTGACATTTCATATAAAATAGATATGAAATTATAGATTATTATTTAAACCTGGAAATAAGACGTTGGCTCACAGTTTTTGTAGCAAGATAAACAATAATTAAAGTGCCCCTATTAAGCTATTTTAAAGGTTCTTATTCTTTTTGGAGGTGTCCTACAATAGATTTACATCCATCCAAGGTCAACAACACTTTAATTTTCTCATAATATACATTGCACATCACCTCATTCTTCAAAGAGTCTGAAAACAGTTAACCCCTCCTTTCCGATAGCCTATTCTGCTCTGATTGGTCAGACGGCCCAGTCTGTTGTGATTGGTCTACCGCTTACAGTGCGTGTTGGAAACAAAATGCCTATTAACGTATCTGAATTTCAGTTCTGTTGTTGCATTATTACATAGGTATGTAACATGAAGTGAGACTGGATGACCTTTTACATTCACAAACAGTTATTTTACACACTGCATGAAAGGTAATAACCGAAAAAGCATTTGTTTTTGAAATCCACATTTTTTAATTGAATTAATTTGCAACTTATTATGTAAGAAAAATTGTGTCCTATTATGCAATCCATTTTTTGTTAATTTTTTATATTAATATTACTACATTGTTATCTCAATGGCAGACACAGAATCAAAGTGCATAATATAATTTTCCCATAACGCATCTCTTTAAAAAGTGTCGTTTTGGAATTTCCAGCATTTCAATGCCAGAACCCAGTGACTCTCCCTGAATCTGTATTTTTACTTATGTCATTCTGCAAAGACAAAAAAATATAATGAAACATTTAATTGTACCAGAGGAATGTTAGCTTCAGCAGGGTCTGGATCCAGTCACCCTGTTACATAAGTTGGACACCATACTCAATAGAAGACGTAATGGCTTCTCAAAGCCAAGCTCAGTTTTTGGGGGGCAAACCCTGTCTCAGTTTATTAGCATCTGGAAGTCTAAAACAAGTTAGCTACTCTCTTTGCCTTGGCTATCGCTCTGGAAAGAATGTGTTGTCAGGTTTTTTTTTTTTTTAAGAGTGTGGGCGCTTGAATTCCTCTGTGTTCACTGTGAACATGCAAGATTGGCCTGTTAACGAAACAGAGGGAAATCATTACATCCCTAAAAGGCATTTGACTATAATGAGTTTGATTGTTGAAGTGGGATATGCCTGTGTTTCTTTACAGATTCTCAGTTTCCAATTGACATCTCTCCTGTGAAGAAAGACCATGACTTCTTGGAAAAAGACCTTGTGGAACCTCTATGCCGGTAAGGACTGTGTACTTCCTAAACCAAAAAAGTCCATAGTCCATAAACCACTGAACCTTATGAACACCGCAATTTCAGTCATTTAGAACATTCTGTGTTTTCTGTATTTCTTGGGAAACACAATGAGTGTGATTTACAAACTTTATTGAGCCAGTTGTTGCTTTAATTATGACATTATGTACTTGTGCATTTCAGTAGTTGACATGAGAGAATCTACACTGGACTTGAGCTTGCTTAATTGACGCAATACACAATGACAGTAATAAAACAAGAAGACAAATTTGACTCTTAGGTCCTTGTCATTACTGATGACTAAAGGAAATGTTATGGTGATAAACTAATCGTCAATAACAGGATTTCATTTAGATCTAATATTTTGTAGTGGTTGAGGGTTGTAACCCTTCACAGACATTGCAATGGCAAATCAATGGCTTAGTCTTAGTCATCAGTAGTGACAACAGGACCTTCTTTTTTATTGCTGTCATTGTGTGTTTTAAAAGTCTGGTGTAGTTTTTTTTCATGTCAATCTTCTTGTAATGCAGAAGTAAATAATGACATGATGAAAGCAACTACTGACTCAATAAAGTTGGTAAAGTACAGCATGTTCTCAATGAGTTAGCTTTTCCTCTTGTTTAGACACTGAATTTGAGGTCCCAAATTAAGATGAAAAGAGCCTTCCAGTAACTTTGGTTGCCTTGGAGACTACCCTGGTAGGAGAGCATTGGGGGCAAAGGGGGGCGTACTCAAGCTGGTCTACTGTGACTCTAAACAACCCTTAAGCAACTCATCGAAATTCCAAACCTGTTTACTGTTGTATGGGAAACAATGTCCGACATTCCCACCTCTCCCCCTGACTTCTCACTTTTCTACAGCGCCCGGAGGGGAACAACCCGGTAAACAATTCTAGCACGACATGCCCAGTAAGAGCGCTGAGGAGGAGTTTGTTAGTTGTGGATGTTTGCAAGCACCAGTGAAAACACCTTTAACCTTTCTGACACTTTGCTCTCTACAATTTGCAGATGAAGACTGCTTGATTTGTGGACTAATAACTTAGCTTGTTTAATAAATAATTATCAGGAAGTCATCAAAGTAGCCCTATTAACTCTTCATATTTTTCGCCAAATGTATGGATGTCGTGATACCAATAATTCAATGGTCAATACCAATACCAGTGAAATTCTTAATACAAATTTTGATACCACAATAAAAAACAATGTTAATATTATTTTAAATATTAATACATTAAATGAAAACCAAAGTAACATTTATGGTGATGCCTTGTCTTATTGGGACCAGTGTCTTATTTTCTTGAGTGAATTGTTTAATCTTTGCTCTCCATTGACTATGGCCAATGTCTTTCAGTTTGTTTTATTATGCAATTCATGTTTTATATCTGAAGTCTTTTTGCTTTCATGGCACTCACACAGACCACTGAACAATATAAAGAGTCATAAAATGTCATGATTATTACATCACAAACACCGGCTTGGTTTCCATGCATGCTTCAAGATGTTGTCGTCTTTTCCACATTATTATTTTCTTTCCCTTTACAGCATTAACAGCTTCTAATAAATCTTCCCTGCACACTTTCAGATCCATGAGGAGACTTCTTCATTTCTTTTACGTTTTATTGGAAATATTGATACGTTGCGGTGTTGCTTCAAGACCTTTATTGTGAAAGGTTGTAATTTAAATGCTCTGCTATTCAAAAAGACTCAAGTTCAAAGAGAAGCTTGAGCCCACAACTTTGTCAAAAGCTCAGAAAGCTGCTTTACTTTCATCCCAAAGGAGTTTTTCATATTTGATGGACCACGCAAATGACTAAAAAAAGAAAGACCTATTTTCAAGAGATTTTGGGAATGGCATCAAAGAAAAGCAAGCTCTTATGGTTTTTGTTCGGTGTTTTGAATTTGAGGGTAAAAACAGGCCTCTCAGACCTGGAAGAGTGACTATGTGGCAGCTGGAATCAACACCACATTAGTTGCTCTTGAGGACCATTGAAAACCATGACAACTGCAGCTCGCAAGCTTTCGCCAATTAAAAGCAAGTGTACATGAGAGAGAGTAGGACATTGGCCAATTATTGTGCCTAATTAGGTTTGCTGCTCACCAGAGCTGAGTGTTGGATAGCAAGGACATAGATCTTATAGCTTGATTACATTAGAAACAGCCACAGAAGGCTGTTCTGATATTGTGTCCACATCACTGCTGTATACGCAATGCAAAATAAAGCCAGTTGGTAGGAAAGGCTTTTTGAATTTCTAACCATTTTTTTTTCTATTTAGGCGACTGAATACGCTGAACAAGTGTGCCTCTATGAAACTTGATGTAAACCTTCCCAAGAAAAAAGTAAGTGTTGCATAATTTCTATTTAACACTAGCTGTGTATGTGCATTGTTCTAGCGAATTCATGTTATGGTGGTTTTGCTGCAAGAATAAGAGGGTTATCATGCCTGTAAAAATCTATATAATGACTAGCACAAAACGCCTCGTGTTTTAACTCTAAAACACAACTACAACCCTTTTTTATCACAATAAGATTGATATATGAGGAAGCCACTAGCATAGTCTTGAGTGAATTGATATTTCTGCTTTCTTTCCTAAAGTATAGTAACACTTATTGTACCACCTAAATTTATTGAATAGAAACTGATACTTTGTGTTATATCACACTGGTTATATAATCATTTAACAGAGGAAGGAATGTGCCCTTTGAGAACATGAAAAAGCCATTTGAGTGAATCTAAACTGTTACCTCTGGGGGTTCTGGATTGTGGAGAAGGAAAAAGGAAAAAAAAAGAGAGAGTGAAAGAAACAGTTTTCTTGAAGGATTGGGATGGTATTCAAGTGTTGAATTGCTAACCTAGTAAAGGAAAAGGTATGGCAATAAAAAGAAAGACATATTTATTCATTCCCTTGTTGATTTGCAGAGCGAAGACTCAGATGAAGATGACCTCTTTGCCATCAGTGACAAATGGACCTTTGAATGGAGCAGTCGCCGCTGGTCCAGGCTCCAAGACATTGATTGTCTGCTGAGGGGTGTGGAAAACAAGAATTCTGGGGAGAACTCTGCTCTGAGACCAACAACCAGCAGCGAGAGTGTTCTAACAGATTTGAGCGAGCCAGAGGTCTCCTCGCTCCACAGCGAGAGCAGCGGTGGAAGTGGTGTTATTCCTGCGCACAGCGCGGAAGACTCGGACAGCTCACACCGCACCTGCTCAGACTCTGCGGCCATGCCTGACCACACATCACTAGGTGTGGCCCATCTCTCGAGCTACGTTTCGCTGCCTGTAAAGCATGCCAAGCGAGGACGGACACGAGCTAAGGAGTTCTTACGCCGCATGGAGGCTTTGCAGTTGCGGGGAGCAATGGGTGGAGGAGGGAACAGGAGTCTTGTTATAAGTGCCCCGGTTCTCCAACAAGAACCCCAGGCTGTGAAAACTCTCCGTTGTGTGGAGATTATCAATTGTGACGTGCATCTATTGGAGCAACCTTCCGGCATGGGGTTGCCATCCCAGTCCAGCAGCGAAGGGAGCAGCAGTCAGTCCAGCGGGAGTGCCGTCAGTACGCCAAACCTGAAGGAACGCAATGTCCACCGGGCCAATCACAAGCGTAGCGGGATGTACCTGGAGGACTTGGATGTGTTTTCCAGTCTCATCCAGGGTAAGCGCGTGGCCGAGCAGAACCGCCGCAATGAGTTCCGCTCCTACGAGGACCTGGTGGTGCATATTCCTAAAGATCACAAACCTGGAACCTTTCCCAAAGCTCTGTCCATTGAGAGTCTTTCACCCTCAACGGCAACCTCCATCAACTGGCACTCGGATGTCAAACGTCCACCCAGCATCAAAGAACCTCGGCCCATCACGCAGTGCTGCACACGAGGCAGTCGGATCAGCATTTATGACAATGTACCTGGCTCACACCTGTATGCCAGCACCGGCGACCTCATAGACTTGGAAAAGGAAGACCTTTTCCCACATTTGGACGATATTCTGCAACATGTTAATGGGCTGCAACAGATCGTGGACCACTGGTCCAAGAATGTACTGCCCAATAGTGAAAATGCAGGGAAGGAGCGAGTTGATCGTAATGGAGAGAGACAAAGGGACCTGAAGTCATCCAGCCAGATCACATTGGACTTTGAGGGACAATCAGTTCTGGAGGGTCAGGCTACCCTCAGTGATGTAGACAGGGATGGGGTGTCACTTAATGAAACAGAATCCACAGGAATGAGGGAAAGGAGAGACTCTGGTGTCGGGGCTTCGCTTACCAGACCAAAACGGTAAGATTCAGAGCTAACAATGCTATAATATACAGTAGCCTATGTGTTGCATTCAGAACTGTAGAAGTTAATTGGAAATCATTTGTCTGGTCTGTAAATTAGTATGTATGCATGTGTATGTAAAACAAAACCTTTATGTAGTAGTTTTTTGAGATGCACCGATCGACCGATTGAATCAGCTGATTTTCCACATGCTCAGCCTGGACCGGTGACCAGCCATTCAGTCTCAGGTCTTTCCAATTTCTAGCCGGTCCGTTTTTGTGCCAGCGGCACAATTATTCTCTCCGACGGCGAAGTAACATACACCCGCTTCCTCTGACTCTCGGTGTGTGTCCACTGGCGTGGATCGAGTGGAGCAGAGAGAGTGTTTTCAGTTCATTTCAATGGATGTTGAGCTTCAAGCGTGTGGACCACTGACCGTCTTGGCGAGCATTCAGTTAAACAGAGTCAGTTTTAGGACATAAACAGTTGAGAGAAAACAAATGTTTTGTAACAGTTAATTAGATCTGTGCATAAGCTCTTAAAGTGACAGCAGCCTAATATTCCTGCTGCTGTCTGTGCTTTAATGTTAATCAATCAACAGACTCACTGCAAAATATCATTCACTGCTCTCAACTGAGTAACTTTAACAAGGATTAAACTGTATTTAATTTATACAATGAAGACTACCTAGTGTTATTTTACATTTGTTTACTTTCATTTCTGTAGTATTTCTTGAATACTAACCGACTGTTACAGTAAACCCACCTGAAAAACTTAAAGATGTGTTTATTTCATATCTGTCTTTATTCTGTTGCATTAATTTATGCAGTTTGCAATTTGTTTATTTGTTCTTATTTTATTACTGACTTTTTACCTGTGTTTTTTTATGAAAATAAAATATTGCATTGAAGAAAAGCCGATTTTTGTTTGTATAGGCTGTCAATTATAGTTTTTAGAAAGAAAATCGGAATCGGCAAAAATTGGTATCCACAGATTGGAAATCGGAATTGGCCAAGAAAATTGCAATCGGTGCATCTCTTGTAGTTTTAGAATTGTCCAAATGCTGGTTTGGGTCGTTGTACTCAAAGTCAGCCATTCATTCACCCTCAGGTTTGAATCCCTAACATGGTTCCCTGCTCTTTGTTTAGCTTGCGATGGCCGAGCTTCCAGATTTCCAACCGCCTCAGCCATTCGGTCGCCTCTCTCCAGATCTCCAGCCAATCTGCGTCCCAGCTTAGTCTGCTACAGAAATTTTCCTTGCTCCGTCTCACTGCCATTATGGAGAAGTACTCCATGTCCAACAAACATGGCTGGACCTGGTAAGAATCTGTTAGAAAAATAATCAGATCCTATGGGATTTATGTTACAGTTTTACTGTAGTTTAAAGCTTCAGTCTCTAAGTGGTTGTGTTATGATTAGCTCAAGAGGGAGTACCAGTAAATCCTAACCCATGCACCCTCTACTGGTCACTATTGTTACAGCAGCCTACTGTTGATAAAACTGTGATAACTCCACAAAGCTTTATTGTTTAACTTGTTTCATTTACCTGTATTGATGACTTTACTACTCTTAAAACATAAAATATAAAAAATGCCACTGTGAAATAGGTAATATGGTATAAAAACCTCTCAATTATTCTTTGTCTCACAGGTCTGTGCCAAAGTTCATGAAGAGGATGAAGGTTCCAGACTATAAGGATAAGAATGTGTTTGGGGTTCCACTTATTGTGCATGTTCAACGCTTTGGCCAGCCTTTGCCTCTTGGTGTGCAGCAGGCTTTGCGCTACCTCAGGAGCCAGTGCCTTGATCAGGTCAGTCAGGCTCATCAGATCAACAATATAACTTTATCAAAATCTAATGGCAATCTGGAAAACAGTAATTAAATGTTATTATTCTTCTAAATGCAAATATACATTATACTGTATGTGCACATTCAATTTCCACTTTCTTGTAACTTAATTTCTTTACATTTAAAATGTTCTGTTTCCTAGGTGGGTCTTTTTCGGAAGTCTGGAGTGAAGTCTCGTATCCAAGCTCTCAGACAGATGAATGAGAGTTCTCCAGATGATGTCAACTATGAAGACCAGTCTGCGTATGATGTGGCCGACATGGTCAAACAGTTCTTCAGGGATCTGCCTGAGCCACTTCTGACCAGTAAATTGGGTGAAACCTTCCTCCACATTTACCAATGTAAGAAACACTCCCTCCCCAAACTCTAACCTAACTCTTCTCCTACATCCATCTCATGCATTCAGGAAAAGAAATACATACTTCCTTTACTCATCTGATCCTCGTTTCCTCTTTAGATGTGCCCAAAGAGCAGCGCTTACAGGCCGTGCAGGCGGCCATCATGCTGATGTCAGATGAAAACAGGGAAGTATTGCAAACACTGCTCTGCTTCCTGAGCGATGTCACTTCCGTGCAGGAGAATCAAATGACACCCATGAACATCGCAGTGTGTTTGGCACCTTCGCTTTTTCATCTCAACATCCTGAAGAAGGACAATCTTGCACCAAGGTAGCAATTATAGAGAAACTAATTTGCCATTATTTCAACTATACATTATACTTCAACACTACATTCACACACTATTATATTAGCTATTTTATATACCATTTTATCTACTATTATATATACCATTAAGTTCATCCATCCATCCATAAAGCAACACTAAATTAAGATGCATTTTCCCAATAATTAATACTGAGTTTATGTATGACTTTACATTTTTGATCATATTGCTATTTGAATTATTATTATTTTACATTGTATTATTTAAAAAAAAAATTTTTTATTCAACTTTTTGTAAAAATAAATAAATATTTAAAAACATTTGATAAAAGTTTCTTACCTAAAGCATTTTCTGATCTGTCAACAGAGCTATGCAGATGCAGAAAAAGTATGCTACAGGGAGGCCAGACCAAAAGGACCTGAATGAAAACCTGGCTGCCACTCAGGGCCTGGCACACATGATCACAGAGTGCAACCGCTTGTTTGAGGTGAGACACATACACACACTAAATTTGTTTTTATTGGCCTTTTCAATTATCCCTACTGTTGAGTACAAATTGTTTTATTTTCCCTCAGATTCCACATGAAATGGTGACACAATCGAGGAACTCTTACGTGGAGGCGGAGCTTCAGGCTCCCACGATTGAGGAGCTCTGCAAACGGCAACATCAAGAAGAAGAGGGGGAAGATGAAGGCTCCTGGCCTGCTTTCATGGAGGCCAGACTGCAGGGTCTCCTCAAAGAATCACGGGAAAAGGCCAAAGGTTGGGTGTCCTGCCAGAGCACCGGCAACACCGAGCTGTCCTATAAGAAGGTATAAATAGAGAATTTTTACTGTTTTTGCTGTATATATAGCCGTCCCTCAGCTCTGTCCCGTGACAGCTTCACAGCATCCCTCCACCTCCTCATCGCCTCACTCTTGGCTGGTTCCCATCCCAGTCAAAGAGGGGGAGTACTCTGGGTTCGGGCCAAATTCCGAGCTCGGAGCCCTCCTCCACATAAGCATACTTTACTATATCTGATTTCATGTCCATGTGAACTCGTGAATTACTACTAAGTAAAGTGCTTTCGTTTGACTCCAGGTGGGTGATGGGAACCCTTTGCGACGCTGGCGGGTTTCGGTGGAGGTGGAGGCTCCTCCGTCTGTAGTTCTGAACCGCGTTCTTCGGGAACGCCACCTGTGGGACGTGGATCTGATGAACTGGAAAGTGTGTGAGGTCCTGGACAGGCAGACGGAAGTGTTCCAGTATGTCCTCAACTGTATGCCCCCACATCCCAGCAGAGACTTCGTAGTGCTCAGGTGGGTTCCAGAACTGAGAATGTCATAAATTAGTCAAATACTCAAGTCATGGAGGAGTGTTGCTCACATTGTCTCGACCAAACCCCTCACAGGTGCCTAGTAGAGTTAAGGTCGGTTGAATTACTTGTCCACCATGAGAGAATGTATAGAGTGATTATTGTCATGATGAAAAAGTGTCACTCTACTCCTCCCCCTTGCAATGAAATACATTTCGGTTGTTGTTAGATCCAAAATGACTGACTTGGTCTCATGAGATCAGAGTATGGATTCCCATTAGTCTATATTTTGTTAATATGGGCCTTAGAAAAGTCTAAATGAGTTTCTTGTGCTTTGGCTACAGTTGGTAGCTCCTGTGTGGACAACAACAATGCATTTCACTTCTGCACTTGCGTTTTACTGTGTGAGCTGAAACACTCTTTTCACAGCTTTCACTAGCTCTGAGACACTTGGCATTTCTCCTATTCTTTTCTTAGAAAAAAATCACTCATCGCAAAATGAAAGCTTAAAATGAAGGCCTGATTGTTTCAAGTCCATTCTTTTTGAGTCTCTGTGTTACGTTTGCTTTTTTTTCCACACTTATAATGATGCTTTGGGAATCCGCTTGTACCATTGTCCTCTTTTATGCAAATAAATAAGTCGTCTGACGATTCTCTCCTAAGTGGTTCCATTGTTGGCAGCATTAAGTCTGAGAATGATTCAATGGGCTATATAACACT
Organism: Squalius cephalus; assembly: GCF_949319135.1. Classification (NCBI taxonomy): domain Eukaryota; kingdom Metazoa; phylum Chordata; class Actinopteri; order Cypriniformes; family Leuciscidae; genus Squalius; species Squalius cephalus. The sequence continues at coordinate 23,214,528 of NC_137132.1, read as the reverse complement.
TTTATTTGTTAAGAAATTACTCTTGTTTAAATGTTTTGGTTCAACATATATGTCTTATACATAAAGAGTAACTGCTGAATTTGTTAGCTGCTGAATACTGTACATATCTACATGTACATATGTGTGTATATATATATTTGTATATTTTATATAGATATATTAGGGCTGTCAAACGATTAATCGCGATTAATCGCATTCAAAATAAAAGTTTGTGTTTACATAATTTATGTGTGTGTACGGAGTATAATTATTTTCTATATATAAATACACACACATGCATATATATATTTAAGAAAATGTGTTATTTATATATAAAATATTTATATATAATATAAATTATATATAATATAAATATATATACACAGTATATACATGCAAATATTTCTTAAATATATACATGCATGTGTGTGTATTTATAGAAAATAATTATACACCGTACACAGACATAAATTATGTAAACACAAACTTTTATTTTGGATGCGATTAATCGCGATTAATCGTTTGACAGCCCTAATATATATATATATATATATATATATATATATATATATGTGTGTGTACACAGTAGTCAACATTTGAAGTGGATCAAAATAGTTCATCAAAGTTGTCCTAAGACAAGAACGGGTATTGTTCAAAATTCATGTATAACTTCGATGAAAGGTTTTAATCAACTTCAAATAGATTACTTTGTTTACTGCATCGATTGTATGATTGTATATAAAGTTACAATGTTTGTCTTCAGGTCATGGAGGACGGATCTGCCGCGGGGGACGTGTTCTCTGGTGTCGGTGTCTATCGAGCATGAGGACTGTCTACCTGTAGGGGGCATCAGAGCTATAGTGATGGAATCCAATTACTTACTGGAGCCTTGTGGCTCTGGCAAGTCCAGACTCACCCACATCTGCAGAGTGGACCTGAAGTGAGTATATGTAAGGAATAATTGACGACAGGCCGTTGAATTATTAGAAAAATAATGCACACCCGAGGTGGTAATGCGGTCACGACGCGAAGCGGAGTGGCCGTTCACCTCGGGTGTGCATTATTTTTCTAATAATTCAACGGCCTGAAGTCAATTATTCCGCTTATACTACAGTTACCACACCTCGAAACATTGTTCAGATTATGTATTTCAAGACGTTTGTAAAGTTTTGTCATTAAAACGCTCTTGTATGTAGGACTAATTTCTTACGCATCTAATCCAATGTCTCCGTTGCTAATTCCAAAACGTCATTTTAGAGTTAGTAACGGAGGTTTGAGCCACTGATAGCAGACTCATGCTGGGACACACGACTAGCTGACACATTCTCTGACTGTTTTCATCGACTGCAGCAGATTTTAAACACCGATTTTGAACACAGACTGAACGCGCTGAACACGCGTTTGGACATGATCAGTCATAAGTATCAAATTACATCATAACCGGCCTTAAAGTGTGTCCCCAACTTTATGCAGTTATTAATGCAGCAGTTATTAGAGAGAGATGTTGCAATAATGAGACAGAAAAGCATGTGCGTCAATATTATTATTTATTTATTTATTAATTCAATTCGTTATAATTAATTTGTTCATTCTTTTTTTATATTATTGACAGATGACAGTAGACTAGCCAAATAAATGAAACACAAAGCCATTTTAACAAGTAGGCCTATCAATAATTATTTATTTGTTATATATTATCTAAAAATCCGTGCTGCAGGACTATCCATTTATTTAGCCTATATTCAGTTTAATTTTCTATCGATTATAGATAGCCTAGGACTATATACTTTATATATTAAAATTAAACTGCATGTTTCCATTGATTGTGAAGCTAGACATTGAAAATTGCAGATCAAGCGCATGGGGCTGCATGTTTTTTCTTGTTATGAATTGTATCCTATTTTCCGTTATTACAGTTGACTACGCGAAGTGATATGGAACTGTAATGCGGTCAAGACCTGCCTGGAACTACTTTAGCTGTGCGTTTCCCTGAAAATAATGCACACCTTAGAACGTTCTTCAACCAATCAGATTCAAGCATTCAACAGCCCTGTAGTATAAATATATATAGCTGATAGAGTCACACACACACACACATGCACAAGCACACACACACACACACACACACACACACACACACACACACACAACTACAACTAGTATTGAACTCTTCGACTGTAACTGCTTTGTTCGTAGAAATGAAAGCATGTCAGTGTGGTAACTTTTTCTGCTCTGCTTTTCAGGGGGAGAACTCCGGAGTGGTATAACAAAGCATTCGGACACCTTTGCGCCGCAGAAGCCGCTCGTATTCGCAATTCCTTTCAGCCGATCCAGACAGAGGGTCCAGAAACAAAAATTTGAGCCGTGCTATCATTCTGGAACCTGAAATCTCAGTTCCGTGACTCTCAATACCCTGAGAAACGTTCTGCAGCTCTTTGCCCTTTTGCACAATGGGCAGAGTTGCCTGGTCTGGGTAATAAACCCAAACAGGAATGTCGTCAACTCACCAATGTACCTTTAGCTTGTCCATTTTTAATATTATCTTATTGTAACTATTGTTATTTGTATTATAATTAATTATTTTATTCTTTTATATGATCTTATACAATGTATAGGACACCTAAGCTCTTAAGTGCTTCTGGGAAGCATATGTTATTTAATTAAAAAAAGAAAGCTATATTTGCACATGCATGCACCGCATGTCCATGTATGTGTTTGTTTGTATTTGTGTGTATGTGTGTATCAACACACATCTTGTATAGACTATATATATATATATATTTAAATGCTCATGTAGTACGAACATTTTGCATATATGTCTTTGATATCTCCTTTTGCACAGATATCAGTGTAATTCATATGGTACAAAATGTTACTCAGTTGTTAGCTGGGTTTTTCTCTGTTTCTATTTTAATGTTTGTCCATGAATGGGTGTAATATTATGGAATTTTAATTTGCTTGTTTTAATGGATGGACAAAATGACTTGGGTTTGATTTTTTCAGACCTGCTTTTGTAGTACTGGATTACATTAATGACAAAGAGACAACGATTTTTAATTAAACTATGTAAATGAATTAATATTAATTTGTTTTACTGTCTTTTTGATGGTACTTTTCTTTCTCCTATCATCTACATGATCATTGATATAATAACAGTTTTTACACAATAACACCATAACCATAATCATAACCACTACCGTTCAAAAGTTTATGGTTATTATGATTTTTTTTGAAAGATAATGTATAGTATATATGTATGTATAGACAGTATAATTTTAGTAAATATTTATGGTAAAAAAAAAATCCTGTTTCTATTCATCAGTTCATGAAAACAATATCTGACTGTTTCGACAAAAATAGCTTTTTAACATAATAATAAAAAATGTTTCTTGAGCACAAAATCAGCAAGAATGATTTAAGAAGGATCAAGTGACACTTAAAATATAATTCCTAAAAAAGAAAACAGTTGTTTAAAATTGTTTCACAATGTTCTTTCAAAAACATAAAAAAATCGTATCAACCCCAAACTTTTTAATGATCTGGTTCCTTAATGACAATGAATTCTTCTCAAGCATTTTCTAAACACAAACCAAAATATTATTGCTTAAAGGTGAAGTACTTCTCTTATCCACTAGATGTCAGGTTTTAACTACGACAAACCTTTCCTTCATGTCAATGACTGCCAGATATTATTGGAATATATTTTATAAAACATTTATATATATATATATATATATATATAAAATGGTTCAAAGGCTGCAGAGTTACAAATATCTCAGCTTGTTTACTGTGTTTTGATATCAAACTGGTTTATCATAATTTGTTTGGAAGTTAAAATGGGAGACAACAATGATACAAACAAAAAATTCTAAATTTTTAATGCATGTTTATGCAATCATGGAGTGCATTGACTACACCAAATGAACTTTGAATAACACTTTGTTGCTGTAAATAAATTTGCATGGTTTTTAATCATGTGAGAGCATTACAGATGGATGCAGACTCACTCTCTCTCTCTCTCTCTCTCTCTCTCTCTCTCACACACACACACACTCTCTCTATCCAGACATCAAACCTCATGGTGTGGTTTCCAGCAGACAGCCAAAGAATCAATCCATCAGATGGCCTCTGTCATCTAGTGAACTGTGTGGTTTATATAGCATCAGACTGACAGAATAATATCTTCTCACCACAGTGAATCAAGACATTTTTTAAAAAAAATTTTTTTTTAGGACAGATAGATCCACATTCATTCATTAAACAAACAAACAAAAATTTGGTCATGTTTTTAGTCACAAAATACACCCGTTTATACCTCATGTTTATAATGCAGTAGCCTACACTGTCTGTACATTCAGCAGGCAGTGGATCAGGAATGATCATTCTAAAAGCTTAATAACATCATTATGTCACTGTAATGCAGTCAGACATTTTGTGTCTCCTGATCATTTACCAGCTTCATCTAAATAAAAGACTGAAACCTTGCCTCATGAGGTTGTGAATGTTATTGCTCACTGTCAAAATACTAAAGACACCTTTGAAATTTGAGTTGTCCTCACAGATAATTCAAAAGTTCAGTATGGTTTGCTGAAATGTACAGATATTACATCTATCTATCCATTTATCTATTTTAGAGAATCCATCCATCCATTTTAGAGAATCATATCAATCTATCTATTTAAGAGAATCCATCCATCCATCCATCCATCCATTTTAGAGAATCCTATCCATCCATCCATCCATCCATCCATCCATCCATCCATCTATCTATCTATCTATCTATCTATCTATCTATCTATCTATCTATCTATCTATCTATCTATCTATCTATCTATCTATCTATCTATCTATCTATCTATCTATCTATCTATCTATCTATCTATCTATCTCAGAGAAAACAGAAACATGTTGACTGCTGCGCCGTAATGTACGGCGATTCTGTGTGCTACACTGCACCCCATGTTTAGGCTACCTGTTTGATCGGTAGGGATCAGTCTATAATCTTCCCTTCGACCCATGTAGGTGCAGACAGGACGCACACTGCAGCCTACGGTAGTCTACTGCACATAGAGGGCGTTTTCCCAGCGTGAGAAACATTTGATCGGTACACCCCAGCAGGGTAATGCAAACCCACATACTACATCACTGAACACAAATCAGAGAGTGAAGCCAGCGAGCTCAAGTACAGTGCGGTGCATCCAGACCAGAGTGTATAGCCTATAGCCTACTGTGAACCTGCCACATGCGTTTCGACATACAGCCGGTGGATATTTAATTACTATCGGAGATTTTGTTCCCTTTTTTAAAGTGGCTCAAAATATATAATCGAACTTGATTTGACTAAAACACTTCCTGTTCTTGATGATACAGCGCTGTTTTTAAACATCGCGGCTGACAGGATATGGCGAGCGTTCAGCCGGTGGCCACGCCGGGCGACAGAGCACCTCATCCCGGCCACAGGCATCACGGAGCCGCCGCCGCCGCAACCGCGGGCTCCAGTACCGGTGACATGATGATGATGATGTCCTGCTCCGGCTCGGTGGTGCTACCGGCCGGGGTGATAAACCCCTCGGTTCCGATCCGGAATATCAAGACGAAATTCGCAGTGCTCTCCGGTCTCATTCAAGTCGGCGAGGTCAGCAATAGAGACATAGTGGAAACAGTGTTGAATCTGGTAAGTGTTACTTCTTGTGGCTGTGTTTCAAAACGTAGACTAGGCTACTCACTACGGTAGGCTAAAATCATTTTTTGTTGGGGCTCCTTGAACGATCCAATGGACTCTCAGCTTTTCAGGTTTTGAGTCTGACTTTGGGAGTCATAAACCCCATGCATGAATGATGGTGTGACATTATATCACAGATTGTGAGTGTTCGGATGCAGCACTTATTTTGTGCCCTTATGTTCTCATTACAGTCACTGACATATGGCACAAGTGTCTGTCATACTTGTTAACAGTCACCAAACAAGTGTCCTGCTGTAGTTAACATGGCACCGTGTTTCTATCATACACTGGAAAAATTACTCTTGATCTTCATTAAAAACATCCTTAAAGCAAGGTATCTATTTGTTATACTTTTTGTTGAAAACTATTTGGCAAGGGGGAAAAAAAACAACTTAAAAATGCATTTTCTGAAAACAAATCTTGTCTTAAACAAGTTTGTTTCTCAAATAGGCAAAATTTTTAATGTTTCATATTTTACTGGACATATAGCCAAATAAATAAATAATAATAAATGTTTGACAGTGTATTAAGATATGTTTGATATTGACAAAAAAAAAATCTAATTTTAAAGTTTGACATGCTTTCAACAAAAAAATAAAATTATATATATATATATATATATATATATATATATATATATATATATTGATTTGATTTGATTATGCTTGTTCTTTGACTGTGTAAAAACAGGCAGGCTTATGGCATGCTTGTTTAGCTATAATAGTCTTAAGTTAATAGTCAATTTGCTGAGTATTTGTGAAAATAGATTTTCGTGGAACACACAAGACCTGGACCAGGGTGTTTGGTAAAACATTACTTATCCTGTAACTGTGGTATTACAAACTTTTGTACTCGTTGTGATTCTTAGTTAATAGCCTGAGTAATGAGCTGTCGGGCAAACAACACTGACCTGCTTGAGTAGTCTAACCATGTTAAGATATTCATCCGCCTGAGTGTGATTTTCAGTATTTTATTGATTTGACAATCACAGACTTCACAAAATGTGATGCATTGAACTGAAGAATAAAGATTAAGAAACCAGAGGCACATCCAGCATAGAAAAACTCAGGATCAGGTGTTTCTTTTGTGACTTCTGTCTGTCTCACACAATAGCAGCTCATGGTGAGTCAAGGAGGCGATGCTGAATGCATTTTAGACAACATGTCTGTTCCTGAGCTCACAGGTGCTGCTGTTTACGGCACACCAGGGTACATTTCTGATGTGACAGTGGAGGGAATAATTACTGCCCTTCCCTTAGACACCATTTGCCAAGGGTTCTTCAGCCACAATGCACAAATTGTATTTTCATAAACAGTGTTTATCAGTCAGACAGTTGTTTTCAGTTGTTTTAGTGAGAGAGAGAGAGAGAGAGAGAGAGAGAGAGAGAGAGAGAGAGTTTTGTGTACCTTTTTGGTGTATGTGATATGTGATTTCATGCATTATGAATATGAAATGGAAAACATTTCTTATACAAAATATGCCTTTGGTGATACAGACAGTTCCTTTCATTCAGAAAAGTAGGCTAGGCGCCACTGGAAAGAGATAATAACTCAGAATTCTGAGGAAAAAGTCATAATTGAATGATGTTAAAGTCACCATGAAATCAAAATTGACAATTTCTATTTATTTTTTTTACAGAATGTTGCAGTGTTTATTATAAATGATTTATACGTGCACATAATTATTATTATTATTTTTTAAATGAATATGCCTCGTAATCTTCAATTAAAAATGTTAACCTCCACTCCCCCTCGAAACGGTGTCTGTTCTCTCATGATGTATGTCTTGGCGGAGGGTGGGGCTAAAAATCCTCCACAGCTGACTGCAAGTTGGCATTCAGATCTGCCTCCATTTAGTTGGCAACGCCCAACTTCCCACCATCCAATCAGTTCCAGAGGGCTAAAGTCCCTCCCTACATTTGTCCCCCTCATTCCAGAAGCCGTTTCACTTGGATATATGTTACAGTAGGGAAGAAAAGTCTATCACACCTTCCATTTCATGTTGACTTTAACTAGAAATTGTTGTGAGGGGGAAAAACATCTGAATTGCGAGATAAAAAGTTGCAATTACGTTTTTATTGTTTTACTCCCTGGTGGAAAAAGGGTTTATCAGTTAAAGGAGGAATAGTTCACCCAAAAATAAAATTTCTGTCATCATTTACTCACCCTATGTTGAACACGAAAGAAGATATTTTAAAGAATGTCCAGGAAGTCAATGTCTATCTGGTTACCAACATTCTTCAAAATATCTTCCTTTGTGTTCAACAGAAGAAAGTAACTCATACAAGTTGAGGGTGAGTGAGTAAATGATGACAAAATTTGTGTGTTTACATCACCAAGACAGGCCTTTTGACCGATTTAGACAACAGTTGATGTTCTATTATGTGAACAAAGGTTAAAGTCGGCATTACACGGAAGTTGTGATAGCCTTTTCTTCCCTATTGTGAAATGATCGAACTAGATAAAGGACTTGATTTTGTCCATTGGGAATTGTTTGGATTGTTGGTTTTTTGCTATTGCTGCGATCTCATGTGAATGTGCAGGTGGGCATATCATTTTTTAACGTCAACGTTTAACTTTTTCTGCAACACACTAAAAGATTGGTATCGTTAAGTCTTTTTTTATTGTAGTGTCAATTTGATACTTTTCACTGTTAGATCAGCAAAATGAAGAGCTGGTCCTCTGTTTAATCCAAGCTATCGATTTTTCTTTTTCATTAGTTTATCGTGTTAGAAATGTCACCCGGGCGATCCGGGCCCAGCTCTTTTCGATGTGCCATACTGCTTTAACCCCTACATATCTGAACCTTGATATTTGCAATCTCATTGTTCCTGCTACAGAGTTTAATTACCAGCCGTTCTGTCACAGTGGGGAGCGATGTGACCATACCGGGCAAATGTGTTGCCGCACTTGGCATGTCAGGGCAAAGGCATAGTCCTGTGACTCTAATTGACTTTTGATACTCTCAGTGCAACTTGGACATCTCTTGAGTAATTGAAGTGAGAAGAACAGCACGTCCAGGCAAATCTCACCAGAGAGGCGAATTCACAAGTCATGATGTGACTGTCAAAGTGAGTCCTTCCAGAGACATTTTTGAGAAGTGCAAATTTTTTGTATTGTGATTAATAGTTACAATCACACCGCCATTGTGTTATCACTTTTCTTGTCAGCGCCTCAAAAACACAGTATATGAGAAGAACAGTACTGTAGTGTGGTTGCTGGAGTCTCTAGTGTGCAATGACTCAGAGATGTGTAATGGAATTGATCCCGCTAGATTTACTTTCTCTGTTTTGACTGAGGCAGCACTCTCACTTGACTTTATCGTATCGTTAAATCTGACCCAAAGGAATGAAACGGTGGAAAGTTGCACCTTGTTTGTCACATTGTACTTTCAGCACACTTTAAATCTTGTGTGTCTGATTCTCCGAGAGACTTTGACAAAGCAACTCTGTCGTTCCGGAAGTGCAATGTGTCACAGGTATCCCTCGTGTTGGACAGGATGATGTGTTCGAGCAGGAACAGGAAATAGGGCCATTAGTCAGCCAGGTAAGACTCTTAGGAAGAGCCAGCACGCCGGACTCAATCTAGCTGACGGAAACTAGGCATCCGGTGTAAAATTCAAAGCCAGTATAAATTCCAACCCTATTTTTTTCTTTCATATTTTGTCTTCCCAAGGATGCTGCTGTTTGATACACTTGGGCTGTTTGAGTTAAAACTCAGACCTGTGGGTGGTGAAACAGTGACTAGTAGGATACAGAGAACATTAACAATTAAGAAGATCTTTCAAGGATTTGAACAAACTGCAAAAGATAGTATTTTAAGCTGGATCTTAAAATGTATTTTGAATGATTCTGTGAACCAAGTCAGAAGGATTCCATATATTATGAAGAGTTTGAATGAAATAAAAAATATGTCTTCTCTTTTGAGTGTAGTTTTCAAAATGTTGTCATCATCGGTGGTTCCAAAAGCTGTTTATGTACAATGAAAGTCAAGCAACAGTGGACCCCATTGACTTTCATTGTATGGACAAAGACATTCTCTGTTTTGTTCGGTTCTGTTTACATTGATAATTGGGCCTGCTTATTCATAGATGGCGTACTAACTCTCCAATGTACAAAGCGCAAATGGACAATGAAGAATTGGAACATTGAGTTCGTAAATGCGTTGTGTCCAGTGTAAGTGTAACCTTTTTTTGTCTAGAAAATATCCCTTGAGAAAAAGTTGTACAATAAATGGAGCAGAAAGACAAATATGTATACAGAGCATTGTGTATTTCCAGAAGGTCATGTTTTCCTCTGAGTTGGAAGCTGCATTCAGTCTGTGATGTGTAGATTGTATTTGTATATACATATATATATATATGTATTTTGAACCTGTGCTTTCTTTGTATTCAGTTAAAGCACTATAAGCCTTAGAATACGTATTAGAATATCTCAGAAATTTTTGCATTGCTACTAAATTTAACTACAACATTTTAACAGCGAAGGCTCAGGGATGTAGACAGGGATGGTTTTTGTTTCTTTGCACAAAGTGAAGCATCTTACGTTATGCTGTTCTTTTTTGTCCCCCCCCCCCCCACACACACACATACATTTTTATACCAACTCCAGGTTGAAGTTTTGTTGAGCATAAGGATTACGTGCTAGACAACTGAACTATGGTCAGCGGACGCATTTTTCTGTTAATACTCTGTGGTTCCATATGGGGACATGGTCTTGCCTCAAAGGGTTATTTGAAGAACATGCTTGTATTGTGAGGTGAAATCTTTAAATGAACATTGAATCGCCCTGAAGTTTGAAAGTGAACAGGATTGTGTGAAGAGATAGTTCATCCACAAATATAAACTGTCATTATTTACTCGCCCTCATGTCATTCCAAACCTACTTACTGTGAAATACAAAAGAACTCTTCACACGGCTTTCTTCCATTCATCAACAATTTCTCGTGACCACGAGCTGAAACTGAAGTGCTTTTTAACTCTAATCATTAATTTGAGAGTGAATTATTCAACTCTCAAATAAAAATGGCTCCTAAATGGCACAGGTCTGACGTGGTGACAAGAACCCATGGTATCCAATTTCTGTCTTTTCCTCATCCGAAGTGTGAGAAAAGATTTGAAATACTACTTTTATGGTGTTTTCATTTTGCCTTTTTGTCCTTTGTGGAGTTTGACAGCCCATGGTCACTATAAACTATCATTGTATGGAGGTGTGGATATTTTTCTAAGTTCTAATTGTATAGCAGTATACAGATTTGAAACAAGGTTGAGGAAATAATGACTTTTTTTTTGGATGAACTATGATGAACTCTCTCAAATGATTGCCTAACCTCAGTGATAAGCTGACTTTTTCATGATAATAATGTGAAATAATAAGCTTGGAGGTTAATGTTGTTGCCTCTAATTCCCTTCAACAGTTTGATTCCTATACAAAGCTTTTCAGAGGCCTAATCGACAATAAATATCCATAATTTCCGCAGAAGCGAACACAGGAACCTTTAGCGGTAGAGAGAGATCTCTCGTGTTCCCAGTCATGTGCTACCAGACTGAGTCTTGACAATGTGTCTTATCTGGACTAATTAAGAACGACTATGTCGTTAATCTCACTCTGCCGCGAAGTCTAAAATGAAAGCTGTTATACTGATAAAGTGGGAATGTTTCACCCTGTAGGTAGCTTTTATTGCTTGAAAATTGTTAAATTAGGTTAATGTGAACAGAAATCTATTTGTGGTATAATTGTGCTGTCTTAAACAATCACTGCTTTATATCCATGTGGATTTACTTTAGTCAAGAGTCGTATGTTAGTGGAATACAGATAAATGCCATCAAATGAAATGCTGTCTTGATAAACCACAGTGATTTTTTTCTTCTTCTCCATTTGTCGTATCCCACATAGGATGTTTCCAATCTTAGAATGCACGTTGATGAAGTTGTGTTCTGGTTGTTTGCTGCATGTCTGCCATATTAATTAAAGGGTTGAAAGAGATGACATCCACCTTGACCTTACCATTGTGGAGTCCAGAAAATCTTTTGTTCATCATTTTAAAAGAAATATATGCCATATATGAGCAGTTACTCTCAGCACTGGGTCAAAGTTTGCAAACCCTGTTGTGGTTTTTCCTCTCCTTGCTATTGCTTGACCATAATTAAACTGCAATGTGTATCTCACACCGTTTGCACTATGCACGTGAGTAATATCTAACATTTTGCAGCTAACGGATAGATTTCATTAGAGAAATTTCAGTCAAAAGTTGGGTTCTGTTGTCAACGTTGCAAATTCTTGTGACCACTTGAACCCTTTGCGAAATCTGCATGCGGAAATCATCTGTCTTCACGAGAAATTCCAGATTGTGGAGATTCCCATTGAAAAATTACTGGATTTTGCACAAAAAAATTTGTAGAACAATGGTAAATATGACCACATCTTACAGTAATACTTTTCTAAGCGTTCAGTCCTGCAACTTTCAGTAGACAAACAGAAGTGAAATGAAGTAGGATTCTGGGCAATAAATTCCAGATTGTGTGGATTTCTATTGAAATGACTGGATTTTGCCCACAACAATTTTGCCAAACAACAGTAAATGACCCCACCTTAATACTTTAAAAAAAGACCTGACTTGCCATTTTTACTTAGTAGACAAAACAGGGGTAAAGTCCCATTGAAGGAAGATTCTGGCCATTATTTAGAGACCAAAACGTCCATGAGACCTGTGCTTTTTTTGACCTTGGCGAGTAAGCAACCAACAAGCAATGCCTTAGTAATTCATTTCTCTTTCATGTCTTCTTGCACTTGAATGGACAATTTCACACACAATTATGACATGCCTGTGTCTTGGCAAGTATCCTAGTAAACATAGTCGGTTATATCTTAAATGAACATAAACATTCGTGAAAGACAACGCATGTCTTAAAGTGACAGCAGCCTAATATTCCTGCTGCTGTCTGTGTCTTTAATGTTTGAAAATTTTTATTTATATAGATTTTTTTCATTAGCATTGTTCTTGCATTCCATGTAAAAAGTCTGACGAGTAAAATAAAAAATATACTAGCCAATGGCGACTCGAGCTTCAGGGTGTACATAGAGGGTTGCACCTTAGCAGCCGCTTAGCTATTCCCTCTTAGACTTATTTCTGCCATTGTGACTTTGGGCCTCAATTGGGACAAATCGTTCCCTCTTCTGCTATCTAATATAAAGTTCTGTTGGTCCTTCGTATTGCTACTCGCAGTGCTGAGAGCCACCAAACTCTGATAAAGTGTTGACCTGCATTTGCTCCATTTCTCCTCGCTGTCCCAGATGAAATATAGGTTTTAAAACTCAAATTCTTAAGTGGGCTGTGTAGAATTGGCTAGAGCAGCTAATTTTTCAGAGGTCAGACATGCTTACTGCCAGAACGCTGGTAATGAGGTTCTAGGTTTGTTTCTGTCGCCCCACTGCGCTGTGTGCTTGCATGGATTATCAGCTCCCCTGGCTGTCGATAAAGACTGAATACCTGGTGTATGAAAACCTCCATCAAAACATAGTCACCTGGCTTTCATAAGATTTAAAGTGCTGTTTATCTGACTGTGCTAATAGCATTTGAATGCAACTTTATTTGCTTTTCAGTATTCAACTTAATGTCATAGTTAATGATTTAATTTTTGTTTTCTGTTTTTAGTTGCTAATTTCATTAGCATAATGTTAGATGATATTAAATATCTGAAGTGTGTATTTTTTTCTTATGTTAAATACTTTCACTAGTGCCAGTTTAATATGCAAAGACGATAAATAAGCCATTCACAGATTGACTTGACTAAAACACACAAAAAAGTCTTAAAAGTGTATCCCGACACATCTGACACAGCAACACTTACACAACAACGATGTACTAAAAATGGAAATGTTTTTCCTTTGCTTTTTTCGTGCACATACAACAATGAATCCACGAAAACGACTAAAAACGTTGTAGTTGGCGATGTCACTTTGGAAAGAAACACTACGTGTCATGAAGATAAGCGGACAACACAGCAATGCGGAGAAACAGTCACTTTAATAGTTGCTTGATGGTGATAACAGAACCTGAAGCAGTCACAAAAGGGAACAGAAAACCACTCGAAGTAGTTCTTGAAACTAAGAGTCTTAATAAAGCAGCAAAAATATAGAACAGAGGATTCTCAGGATGTGGCAACACCGGTAGGTCTCTCCGACGGACTGGTAGAGTTCGCAAGGGTTAGCAGGTGTTCTGGAGCAACTCACACTCAGGACAGGACAAGCAGGCAGCGAATATCTCTGGCCCGGGGTGGAAACACAGTATTCAGGACCACACGACAAGACTGGGACACGACAGGAACAAGGGTCAGTCAACCATAAAGATAACTCTGATAAATTCAATACTCAAGCGAAGTCAGATAGAAAGAAGAGCGGGTATATAGAGAAGTAATCAGTATGAAAGGAGAGACAGGTGGTGAGAGAGATAGGTAAGGGAGGACGGTAAGGAGCCTCAGCTGAATAACATGATTAGATAGTAGAGGTGTGTGCGTAAGAGTAAATGAGTGTTAATGGCCAGCGTATGTGAGAGCGTGTGTGTGTGTGTGTGTGTGTGTGTGTGTGCGCGTGAAAGAGAGAGTGAATGAAAGCACCCAAATCATGACAGTGCCCCCCCTCCAACAGCGCCTCCTGGCGCCACAGAGGAGGAGGACTGGCGGGACCGGAGGAAGTCATCAATAAGTGACTGATCCAGGATATCCCGGGATGGTACCCAGCACCTCTCCTCCGGCCCATAACCCTCCCAGTCCACTAAGAACTGCCGACCTCGACCCCGGCGTCGAACATCCAGCAACCTGCGAACAGTGTAAACAGGGGTTCCCTCAACACGAACAGGAGGCGTAATAACGTGAGGAGAAGAGCGAACAGCGGGCTTAATTCGTGAGACGTGAAAGACCGGGTGGATACGGCGCAGGTATCGAGGGAGCTTTAACTGGAGCGCGACCGGACTAAGAATTTTAGAAATGCGGAAAGGTCCGATAAATCGAGGAGCGAGTTTACGTGACACGGACTGAAGAGGAAGGTCGGCCGAAGAGAGCCAGACCTTCTGCCCGCAACGATACTTAGGGCTCTTAATGCGGTGACGATTAGCTGCCCTACGAGTCTGTTTCCGAGACCGACAGAGTGCTGACCTGATCCTTAACCATGTGCGCTTACAACGACTAACGAATTCTTGAACGGACGGTACCCTGGACTCCGCCTCCTGAGAGGGAAAAAGGGGAGGTTGGTAACCGAGGCTGGCCTGAAAAGGGGACAACCCCGTGGCGGAGGAGGGCAGGGAATTATGCGCGTACTCGGCCCAGGGAAGTTGCTCAGCCCAGGACGCAGGGTTCCGAAACGCCAGGGCGCGCAAAATACGACCAATGGATTGATTAGCGCGTTCAGCCTGCCCATTAGTCTGCGGATGAAAACCCGATGAGAGACTGACAGAAGCCCCAATAGACTTGCAAAATTCTTTCCAAAATAGCGCAGTGAATTGGGGACCTCTGTCCGACACGACATCCGAGGGAAGACCGTGGAGCCTGAAAACGTGTTCCACCAATAACTGTGCGGTCTCCTTAGCGGAAGGTAGTTTTGGAAGCGGAATGAAGTGTGCGGTTTTAGAAAAACGGTCAATAATGGTCAAAATAACCGTATTCCCTAAAGACGCGGGGAGACCCGTAATGAAATCAAGCGCGATATGCGACCACGGCCGAGAAGGAACTGGTAAAGGTCTCAAGAGCCCAGCTGGTGGGGTGTTACTCGACTTGATCTGAGCGCAATCAGAGCAAGCCGCAATAAAGCGCCGCGTATCACGTTCGCAGGTGGGCCACCAAAATCGCTGGCGAACGGAAGCTAACGTGCCCCTAACGCCGGGATGGGCAATGAATTTGGATGAATGGGCCCACTGCAAAACCGCACGGCGGGCAGAGACCGGTACAAACAGGCGATCACGAGGGCACGAACGAGGGGTAACGACTTGGGCCAACGCGCGCTTGACAATTCGCTCGATGCCCCAAATAGCGGCGCCTATCACGCGTTCCGAGGGAATAATGGGAACCTCAGGCTGAATCTCCACGTTGGGATCGTAAAGTCGAGAAAGAGCGTCAGGCTTAACATTCTTGGAACCCGGACGAAACGAGATGGTAAAATCAAACCGGGTAAAGAATAATGCCCAACGAGCTTGCCGAGCGTTAAGGCGTTTGGCCGAACGAATATATTCAAGGTTTCGATGATCCGTCCAAACGACAAACGGAACCGAAGTGCCCTCTAACCACTGACGCCATTCCTCGAGAGCGAGACGCACTGCAAGCAATTCGCGGTTTCCCACATCATAGTTGCGCTCAGACGAAGACAACTTGTGTGAAAAAAACGCGCACGGATGAACCCTATCATCCTCGACCGAGCGCTGAGAGAGGATGGCTCCGACCCCCACCTCGGAAGCATCCACCTCAACTATGAATTGTCTCGAGACGTCGGGGTAAAGTAGGATAGGCGCAGACGTGAACAAAGACTTCAAACGGTCAAATGCGCTCTGGGCTGAACTTGACCACATAAACCGGGCTTTAGATGAGGTTAAAGAGGTCAAAGGTGCAACGATCTGGCTATAATTGCAAATGAAACGACGGTAAAAATTAGCGAATCCCAGGAAACGTTGAAGCGCAACACGGGAATCAGGTACTGGCCACCCGGTGACGGCTTTGACCTTGTCCAGGTCCATGCTAATCCCCTCGGAAGAAATTACCGAACCCAAAAAGGAGATGGAATTAGCATGAAACCTGCATTTCTCTGCCTTAACAAAAAGTCTGTTCTCTAAAAGACGCTGTAAGACCCGCCGAACGTGTTGAACATGAATCTCCATGGAGGGAGAAAAAATAAGAATGTCGTCCAAATATACGAAGACGAATACATTCAACATATCTCTGAGTACGTCGTTGACCAACGCCTGAAAGACGGCCGGAGCGTTGACCAACCCGAACGGAAGGACCCGATACTCGAAGTGCCCCAGGGGGGTATTAAAAGCCGTCTTCCATTCATCCCCCTCTTTAATGCGGATCAAATGGTAGGCATTACGAAGATCGAGTTTAGTAAAGATCCTTGCGCCCTGCAAAACCTCGAAGGCTGAAGACATAAGAGGCAAGGGATACCGGTTCTTAATGGTTATGTCATTCAGCCCCCGATAGTCTATGCAAGGACGCAAGGATCCATCCTTCTTCTTCACGAAGAAAAACCCCGCCCCAGCCGGTGACGTCGAAGGAACAATCGTACCCGCGTCTAGACATTCCGACAGATACCTTTCAAGAGCTTCGCGCTCGGGCGCAGATAACGAATAGAGACGTCCGCGAGGGGGGGTGCTACCGGGGACGAGGTCAATAGCGCAGTCATAAGGACGATGAGGAGGAAGAGAGGCGGCACGAGCCCGACTGAACACCATCCCGAGATCCTGGTATTCCTCCGGAACCCCGGACAAATCCCCGGGTTCCTCCTGAAAAACAGAGACAGAGGAGACAGAAGGTGGGGCAGACGTTAAACAATTAACATGACACGAAACATTCCATGAAACAACAGAATTCTTACACCAATTAATCTGAGGATTATGCTTTATAAGCCAAGGATGACCTAACACAACAGGGTGAAAAGGAGAACTAAAAACAAGTAGTGAGATGGTCTCACGATGGTTACCAGAAACCGTGAGTGTCAGAGGGATGGTTTCTTGTCTTACTCTGGGAAGAGAACTTCCATCGAGAGAGTACAGGGGCGTGGCTCCCTCCAGCTCTCTGAGCGAGATACCTTGTGCGCGCGCCCAAGCCTCATCGATAAAACTCCCCTCCGCGCCAGAGTCAATGAGAGCCTTACAGGTAGTCGAAGACCCCGGCCACCGCAGATGAACCTCAAAGGTGGTGTAGGAACGTGGTGGAGAGTCCAGAGAAGTTGCGCTCGCCAGTAGCCCTCCCTTTACCGGCGAGCGGAGGCTTTTAACGGACAGGTCGAAGCGAAGTGGGCAGCAGAAGCGCAGTAGAGGCAAAGGCGGTTGACTATTCTTCGCTCCCTCTCCTGGGACGAGATACGGATATTCCCCAGCTGCATGGGCTCTGTCTCGACCTCTACGGCGGGAATAATAGTGGAAGTCGATGAAGCCAGAAGAGAAGACTCCATACCTCTGGCTCTGCGCCGTAATTCAAACCGCTTCTCGATGCGAATGGCCAGCTCGATAAGCGCATCCAGACGGTTGGGAACCTCCCGAGCCAACACCTCATCCTTAACCTGAGCGTTGAGGCCTTCGAGAAAGCGGGAAAGCAATGCGGGTTCGTTCCATCCGCAAGTGGTGGCGAGAGTGCGGAACTCGATAGAAAAGTCCGCCACCGAGCGTCTTCCCTGCCGGAGCGTAGATAGCAAACGGGCAGCCTCCTCCCCGTAAACCGAACGATCGAAAACCTTTATCATCTCCTCCTTGAAGAGTTGGAAACATTCGGTGCACTCCCCTGCTGCCTCCCAGACCGCCGTGGCCCATTCGCGTGCCCTCCCGGAGAGAAGAGAAATGACGTAGGCGATGCGGGACCGGTCTCTGGCATAAGTAGTCGGCTGGAGAGAAAACACTACCTCGCATTGAGTTAGGAAAGCTCTGCATTGGGTTGGCTCACCAGTATAGTTTGGCGGATTATTGATGCGCGGCTCGGACGCGCTTGGCGAGCCTGGAGAGGCAGGTGGATTATGTCGAAGGTGGTGGAGCTGCTGAGTAAGGTCGTTGACCTGAACCGCCAACTGATCGACGGCATGACGAGTCAAGGAGAGCTCCTGCTCATGTCTACCCAGCATCACGCCTTGGAGCTCGACTGCAGAAAGTACCGGGTTCTCCGCTGCTGGGTCCGAAGGCTGGCTTGAGTATTCTGTCATGAAGATAAGCGGACAACACAGCAATGCGGAGAAACAGTCACTTTAATAGTTGCTTGATGGTGATAACAGAACCTGAAGCAGTCACAAAAGGGAACAGAAAACCACTCGAAGTAGTTCTTGAAACTAAGAGTCTTAATAAAGCAGCAAAAATATAGAACAGAGGATTCTCAGGATGTGGCAACACCGGTAGGTCTCTCCGACGGACTGGTAGAGTTCGCAAGGGTTAGCAGGTGTTCTGGAGCAACTCACACTCAGGACAGGACAAGCAGGCAGCGAATATCTCTGGCCCGGGGTGGAAACACAGTATTCAGGACCACACGACAAGACTGGGACACGACAGGAACAAGGGTCAGTCAACCATAAAGATAACTCTGATAAATTCAATACTCAAGCGAAGTCAGATAGAAAGAAGAGCGGGTATATAGAGAAGTAATCAGTATGAAAGGAGAGACAGGTGGTGAGAGAGATAGGTAAGGGAGGACGGTAAGGAGCCTCAGCTGAATAACATGATTAGATAGTAGAGGTGTGTGCGTAAGAGTAAATGAGTGTTAATGGCCAGCGTATGTGAGAGCGTGTGTGTGTGTGTGTGTGTGTGTGTGTGTGCGCGTGAAAGAGAGAGTGAATGAAAGCACCCAAATCATGACACTACGTGCCTATAGACTGAACACGCCAAAACGGCGCTGTCGGCCAAAATGCATAAAAAGTTTACCGACTTTAGTTGAAAATGGTGTAGTTTAAATGCCCCCTCAACCAATGACATTTAGTATGCCTGAAAGTGTTCAGGAAACCTATTTGAAAATAGTCATCATTTTTGCAATTACTTATATGTATATATATATCCAACTATAAATAGTTGTATCTAGGCCAAATATTGTCCTATCCTAACAAACCATACGTCAATGGAAAGTTTATATATTTAGCTTTCAGATAATGAATAAATCTCAATTTAAATAAAATTGACCCATGTGACTAGTTTAGTGGTCCAGGGTCACATATGTACAATGTTTACACTACCATTGAAAATTTTAGGGCCAGTAAGTTTGTTTTAAATAAATTAATTAACAACGGTACATGAAATTGATGTGTGACTGATTCAAATTAAGTTGTTTTTTTTTTTACTTCCAAATCATCAAATAATGTATCAATGTTTTCACAAAAATATTAAGCAGCAAAACTGTTTTCAACATTTGTACTAATAGGAAATGTTTCTTGAGCACCAAATCAGCGTATTAGAATGTTTTCTGGAGGATCATGTGACACTGTAGAAAGACTGGAGTAATGATGCTGAAAATACAGCTTTGCATCACAGCAATACATTGCATTTCACAATATCACTGTTTTACTGTATTTTTGAGCACAAGAGACTTCTTTCAAAAACATAAAATAATTTAAGTCCACGGTGCCATACAACGAATAACATATTTCACCGGTAAATGCTGCGGTTGACCAATCAGAGCCAAGTATGGAACTGTGTAATAAAAAAAAATCTCTGTTTATTTGTGTGTCTGTCTTTCTGTCTGTCTATCTACCTGTTAAATAAGTTATATTTGATATTCTTAAAGTGTGAGGAAATATTTTGTCCTTATACTGAAAAGAGCACAGACTAATAATTCCTTATTGATTGATTATTGATTATTCATTCCATTAACGATTAGCTAAATGCCAAGGAGGTAAAACGTTAACATTTACTTGAACTAGTCATGTGCTGTGCTGTCTTCCATGAATGTTATTAATAGGTTAATTTAAAACCAAACTTTTGGGAAGACCCAAAGCAAAGAGCTCACCTTTTAAACTCTTCTCCAAAGCTATATCCCAAACTATTCCAGTCATGAACGAGTGCAGATAGCAGACCATGCAAATGTGACCTTATGGGCAGTCGATATACAAGACCAGAGAAGCAGTCAAGGAAATAATGACTATCCAAGGGTTCGGAAGTGAAACAGCTGTTCAGATAAATTAAATCTGCTGATTTCATGGGGAAATTTGATGGTTAATGTGAGAGTTGTGCTTTTCATGCATATCTAGTGAGTCCTGTTAACGTCAGGGATAAAGTGTAACTGTGTCCAAAGCATTAGTCACAGTCCTCTGGCATTGTGTGTAGAGTTCTGGAATGGTACGCGCAGGACTGTTGCTTCAGCAAATACATATTTGCCTTTAGAAAACGGGAAATGACACAGCTAATCCGAAAATTCTCTTTTTGATCACAACACATACATGAAGCTTATCACGAATTAGCGAGATACAAACCTCATCTGTTGCTATCCTGACTGGATGGTCTTATTTTTAAAGGACATTTTAGGGGCATCTGGCCTGTTTTTAACATGTGCCGTGTAATACATTTCTGAAGTCATTTCTGAGTGACTCATAATTAAAAAAATAGCTGCAATAGTGATTCATGATGCAACTGTGGTGCATTTAAAATAAAAAGACAAATGATGAGATAAAAAGATCTTTCTTAAAAGGACAAATTGGAAGAGTGTTGGAAGCACTAATCTAAGCCTAAGTCATTGAAATGACTAGGATCATTAGTAATTATTGGTGACATCTGAAATTGTTCCCTCTCTCCAGTGAGTCTGCTGTTTAATATTTTTGTCCCCGCCTTGACGACAATAGATCATTTTGGGAAATTATACAAATTATTCAAATTCAGCGAGAACCTCATAATTATGACACTTACTGACTCTGAATGATGTATATTTAAAGTGGTTCATATGGTGTGGGAAGTTTGTATTTATAATTTGGAATGTCGTAATTGCGACGTCAGGTGTGTTAATATCACTTTGGCCTGAACAAGATGGTGATTTACTTTTTCTATGACAAATACAGCAAGGTTTTCAACTCGGCTTCTACAAAATGATAAAAAAAGAATGTGCATCAGATGTGTTTTTGCTTTTTTGTGTTTGTATTCAATTTATTAAGGTGCTGTAAACTGATTTGTTATATAATTCTACAATACCGCCGTGTTTTTTACATGCAGCTAGTTTTATTGTAAATGAAAAAAATGATATATTTCAACAAATTTTAATACAGAGACTACATCCATTGTATCCAATATGCTTTTTCACCTACAGCTTTTGCACATACATTCTTTCATTGTCGGAATACAGTACTAAAATATTCTGACAGACCTTCAGTACTACTCATTTAGTGGCACCGTAAACACACCTTTTGGAAGAATTGTTTTGAACGTCTTTTTTTGCAAATATTTATTCCTTGAAAGAACTAAAATAATAAAATCAAGTCCTGAAATAACAATAATATCTAAAATATTGCACCTCATGTAGCATAGACGATGTCACATTGCAGTGTCATTCTTTATATATAGCCTATGTATTTTATTTTAAGTGATGAAATGTCCTTCATAAATCTCAGACTGTCATTAAACTAAAGTCCAATACTGAGAAGATGTTTATGGTGTGGGACCAGAGCTTAAAGGAAGTTAATGCTCCGTGTCTTCCGCTTTCCTCCCCGCCGACTCCATCTCTGATGTCACAGAACAGCAGGCATTGAGCAGCGGAGCGCGAGCAGCTCGTGTAAAGCCTCAGACCTCTGGGAGGACCCTGGGCATGTGTGCTCCTATCTCTCGTCCATGCCCTCCGCAAGACGGAGGATTTAGTGATGATGAAAAGCTGACATTTTTGGAACAATCAGGGATCATTGCGTTGCCTCATCCCTCTGTTTCTACTCAGCCGGGTTGACAGATAGGGCTGTTCCGGAAGGGCCAAATCAGTTGCAGGCACTGGGATCCGTTTATTACCAAAAACGGGTCTTATTTTTTTCTGAAGATGGCTTGAGGGGAAGATTTCACTCTCCGTGTTTTGAGCGCATGGCTTTTGTACTTCACAGGAAGCATTTAAAATTCATGTTGCCCCAGTTTCGCCTCTTGCCGGAAAACGGCACATCAGAAATGAGGCACAATGTCTCCAATCATTGAAATAAAGCTGCTAGTTTTATTTAAAGTGCAGTTCACAAGATAAAACACATGGTGTGTTTAAAGTGTTTTCTCCTTGACAGACCTGTTTCACAAATAACCCACATGCAGAAGCATTTCTTTTAATAACTGCAGTAAATTATGAAAATCTATCATCAGTCTATATGAAATAGAACCCAAAGTGGAGTTATAAAATACTTAATCATCTGAATTCAGTGAGATTTACTTATAGAAAGTGCTGTTTGTGCTCTTGTTTGTGTTTTTGTTATATATATACCTGTATTATGCTTTAAAATTACGCCTACCCTACATTTGTGGCGTCTATTTTGCCCAAATAATGTTGTTGTTTTTTTTTACCTTGATCTTGATTATATATACATTTTACCTAAATTATATACTATATATATATATACAGTAGATATCAAAATTAGAGAACAATTAAGAAACACTTGATTATTTTCAGAAATAGTTAATCTTCATTGCTTGAAATTTGAAGGAATATTAGCTGTGGGTATACCATTGTTCTACTTGCATTTTTTACAAAATAACCAAGGTCCTTCAACAAAAACCTTTATTTTGTGGAGAAAACAGCGATAAAAATTAGAGAACAATAACCATTGCAGCACAAAATAAAGCATTACAACTAGCATTTGAGGATTACAGCAGTCAAAATTGAGTAGGAAGTGTAGAGGCCCTTGCTTTGAATGACCTGAGCACATCTGCGGCCACAGGACATCACTACATTCTTACACTGCTCTGGTGTGATCTTGGTCCACTCTTCGTCCAGTCTCTTCCACAGTTCGGTAACTGTAATGGGTTTCTTAGCTAGAACTTTGTCGCCAAGGATTTTCCAAATATTTTCAATCGGGTTTAGATCTGGGCTGGCCATTTCATTATTTCAATTTTCTGAGCTTCAAGGAACCGCTTAACCCGTTTTGCAGTGTGACAGGGGGCATTGTCTTGCATGAATTGCAAGCTGATCGGGAGATGCTTGCAGGGAAGGAACCACATGTTGCCGAAGGAGGTTCTGATAAACATTTGCGTTCACCCTGCCATGTAGCTGTATAATAGGCCCAACTCCTGCTGCAGAAAACATCCCCCAAACCATGGCACTTCCTCCTCCACCTCTGACTGACTTCTTTACGCACTTTGGGTTCAATCTTTCCCCAGTTTCACGCCGAACATAATGTTTCCCATCGGACTCAAATAAATTAAACTTACTTTCATCACTAATGTGAACTTTTGACCAGTTCTCCTCTGTCCACACGACATGCTCCTCCGCAAAGGTTAGTCTAGCCTTTTGATTCCTTCTGCTGATGAGAGGCTTGGTCACTGCAGAGTGAGCTTTCAGTCCGAATTCTCTTAAACAACGAGACACTGTATGCCGAGAAAGATCCTTACCGTGTTCATCTCTGAACTGGCGAGCAATTCCAGCTGCAGCGTTGAACCGATTCCCCATTGAAAGTCTCCGCATCGTCCTGTCCTCTCGTGCATTTGTCTTACATGGACAACCAGCCTTTTTGGGGGACTTGAATGATTGAGTGTCTTTGTAAAGCTTCAACATTCAAGAATTTGAAATTTTACGTTCTTTGGAACGACCAATTTCTGTTGCAATAGCCGAAAGGGACATCCCTTTGGCCTTCATCTGGACAACCTGGTGTCGTAGGGTTTCAGTCACCTTAGAGCGGCTTGCCATCTTGCAAAGTCAGTTAAAATTGGAAAGTTTGCTACCAGTTAAACAGGGTGTGCCAGATATTTAAGGAAATTATCACCAGGTGCCACATTATCACCAATAACTTGGAGGTATCTGAAAGAGTTCTCTAATTTTGACCAGTGTCGTCTCGTTTAAGTTTTATAGTTCAAAATATGTAACTTATAAAATATGCTAAAAAATATGCAAAAAAAAAAGACCCTTCTGCTCCTGTTAGGTTAACTTTAATTAGGACTAAGCAGTGACCTTGAAATTCAATAAATTGTATGTTGTTCTTTAATTTTGATCTCTACTATATATATATATATATATATATATATATATATATATATATATATATTTAACTTAAATGGCAATGAAGATTACCTATTAATTGTCATTTAAGTGAAATTACTGAACTTAAATATACAAGCTTGATAAAAATGATCATTTTATAAGAAAATTTCAGATGGCATTTAGAGGCTTTTGCATCTGAACTCTTCACACTTTACTCAAAAAGTTGCCAAGTTGAACAAATTTTTTGTCTACTAACAATATCATTCATATATATATATATATATATATATATATATATATATATATATATATATGTGTGTGTGTGTCTATATGTGTGTGTATGTGTGTGTATGTGTGTGTGTGTATATATATATATATATATATATATATATGAATTATATTGTTAGTAGACAAATTTGTTCAACTTGGTAACTTTTTGAGTAAAGTGTGAAAAATGCCCTAAAATATCCTTTGCTTTTGTTTGTTTGCAGGCCGCATTTCAATGTCTAAGCACAGCAAGATACAGACCTCACTGCCATATTGCCTTACTTTTAAAGTTCCAAAGTCATATTTCTGCTCCTTTTTTGGGGATAGACTTTTAAGGAGTTTGCAAACTCTGAGTCACAGGATTCACACAATCTTTGAATATAGACACTTTTGGTAGTCCTAATAAATATATCATGGTGCCATCCCGTTCGTCTCTTTCTCCTCTCTCATACATCTCTCTTATGTTCTGTGACTCCGGGGGAGGAAGTGATGGTGCATTATCTTCCTGTCTGCCTTTGCGAAAGGGCTGTCTGAATTCCTCAGAACCTCAGTGGACAAAGGCTAATGCAAAAAGAAGCATCATTTGGATGCTACCTGCATGATGAACGAATGATCTGTTAGACTGCTCAGAAGACACACATGCCCACACTGACTATGCTATATTTGATGTGTACTTGGCTATATTTATGTGCCTTTGAAGCTCTTTTATGCTGGTGAGTCATCACCCTTGTTGAACTATGTGGGCCCACTGAAGTGATGTTGTGTACATTTGTGATCCAAGCAGACAGTATCCCGGCTTCCTTTGCCTTTTTTCTAAAGTGTTTTTAAGCTTTTTTATACTTGTAGCTCAGTCTTAGCTCGTTGCATGTAAAGAGCCTTTGCAAGATATGATTTCAAGTTAGACCTTATATCTTTTTTTATGAACAACCAACCTCAGATGGTATCTTTGCTCTGACATGAAAGAGTCTAAAATCTATCATGATGAATTCTGATTGAACAGTGGAATAAGAATAAGAAGATTGGATTAAATAATATAACTGTATTTTTTGTTTTGCCCATAAGGAATGGTTCAAATGAACTGATTTGTATATTCTACTTACATTTAAATGATACTTAAGGAAGTTTATATAATAACAACGTTATAATAATAGCTTTTTAATGACAATTGTTTCTACTCGTTTCTTAAAATATAAAGGGTGAACAATTTAATTTAAATGGTGGCTGTCATGAAAACGGATTTATTCAAACATGCATATTGTATAAGTAAAAATACAATGAATATGTACCAGTGCATATTTAGCAAAATGCTTTTCTCTACAGTTCATTTTTCTAGCTTACTAACAAGTTTATGGACATTGAATGGCTTGAGGTAAATGTAACAAGCAACAAAATGTAACAAATGTTTACAAGCTGTTTTATTGACATCTTTTCGCGGTTGAAGAGAGATTACATGAGACCATATGGATTTTGGTCAGTTGTACTGTATCTTTCAACATACCTTCTAATGTCCATTCATGTTTATTTTTTGCTGTAGTAAAGCAAAATAGATGATCAGTTCACATGCCGCTTGAACAGAGCTGCACAGCGATATGAAAGAGCGCCGAAACGCCATTTATTGTTTGAATATTGTAATAATATTGAAAAAATTTGAAAGCTGAGACCTAGTTTCATATCAAAAGTAACAATAAACAAAAAATCTTATTGCAATTTTTTGGATGGGGGGCACGCTACAAAGTTTTGAAAACAGACCAAAAGATCAATTCTTGGGATTTAAGAATCGTTATCAATTCATCAAAATGAGAATTATTAACGAATAAATCAATAATTTTACCCAGCCAGCCCTACTATTTAGTGTTTCCCCTGCTAAAGCATATTTTTTATGTATTGCTTAAGTGTATCCTAACAGAGGTCTGACCACCCATGTGCTGGTCACATTATTTCACATGCAACCAGGGCTTGACATTAACTTTTTTTGTTCACCAGCCACTGTGGCTAGTGTTTTTGTGGTATTAGTGGTTTTACAAAGTTACTATCCACTCAGCATTTTCACTGGCCACAATTTTGACATTGATACCCTAGGGAAAAACATCTCATAATTTAGCATAATATTAGGCTGCTGCCACTTTAAGCCCTGACACACGGATCCATTATACTGTTACACATGCGTTTTCTTTCTCAACTGTTTATGTTCACTTAAAACAACTGACTGAGTTTACGTGAATAGTCGCCAAGACCGGTATTGATTGTTTAAGCGCAATAAGCAGCAAAAAAGAATTCAATTTAGTACTGAAAGGCAGCTTTATGTGTGCACACTTTGGGTGTGAGCTCAAAATCTGCGGGAATGAGTAAAATGATGTGCAATTCGTGCAATCCCATGCCGAAATTCAAGCCTTGTAAAAGGAGTGAGTGAGGGGAGGCGGGTTTGCGTGTCAACTCGCTGTCGGAGAGTGAGAAAGCGCAGCTGATATTGTGTGTCTATTCTGCGGAAATTAAGTATCGGAATTGTTTCAGATATTTCAGTATCGAAAAATCAATATTTTTAACAACACTACGTTGCACTTGGTTTATTATTTCAGATGCCTTTTTTAAAGACAATTGAAAAATGTATACATTATTATATATAAAATTCGTTACGCGCCACGGCTGAAATCCACCCGCATTTGGTGGGTGTTAATGTCCAAGCCTTGCATTCAAGGTTAGTTGGTTGAAATTTAGACATTGTCTCTGACCATACCGTAGATCTGTTCCAAAACCTACTGAGTTGCATAAGTATGCAAATGTATTCTAAAGTAGCATACTATCTGAAACAGAACAGAAGTGACTCTTTGAAACGCTCTGTTCCGTTGACAGGGATGACATTATTTAAACATTACCTTTTATCACATTCACAACTTTTCCCATTCCCTTAAAGTCATTCCATGTCATCACAGGCACCTTGAAGTTATCTTTGGTAAGTTTGTTTATTGGAGACACATGAATAGGTGTCAGTAGTCTCATTCTCAGGACATCACACATTATAGAGCTGGGAATGAATGGACTGTTTCTCTGCCTGGGCTTGAATCCATCACCCCACCAGCCCCCTGGAAGCTGTGCAGATGGTCATCGCCATGGAGACCCACATGTTTTTTCACCAGAAATGCACGCGCTAATGTGCGTTTCTGGAGACGTCCACGTATGGCACTTGATGTCAGCGTGTGCGTAATTGGCTTCGTGGCAAGTGACCCTCATTATATTTAACGGCACGTACTGTAGATGACATGCTTTCATTTTGACACTTGAACATAGGTGTTGAAGAATGTGTTCAGATATGCAATACGGCTGAGTGTGATTATTAAACAGCAAAGGCTGTGATTTAATTAAATACATACACAGCTGCAAAGTGAAGAGGTATATTCAGAGCGTGTGTGAGGCTCATGAAAGGGGTTTTCAGAGGTCTCAAAGCCGGTTTCACAGTGAGGTTCATTTACAACGTATTATGAATACAATCTTGAACATGAATATTTTCATATTAATGCAAAGTACAGATAGTTTCAGATGATTTGAATTTTGTAAACAAAAATAGTAAGAATAGTAATATATATATATATATATATATATATATATATATATGATGCTACCCTAGTTCAGAGTGAGCAACATCTAGGCTATGACTACAGCAAAGACTAGCTGTATCTGCATCATTTCAGCTGTAATGTCAGTCTATGCTTGACAGAAACAACCAGAGCTGGTGGCTATCCAACGCCCTCATTCATGTCTTTCTGTGATTGCAGTAGAGTGGTCTGCAGAGTCTTTGTCCCTGCTGCTCACGGCTCATGTGTCTGGAGTGATCATGATGTTCTTTAGTCTCTAGCAGCAACAGCAGGGATCTGTAGTCTCTAAAGCTCTGCATTATAAGTACTCTCAGTCACCATGTGCTATACATTGCAAAGATTGGATCTTCGAACTGCCGTAAATTGACAACATGAATTGACCCGTCACCTTAAACAGGTCACAATATGCCCTTGCACAAAGGCTTGATTTTGTTTTTGGGGTATACTTGAATAGTGTTTCATGCTTGAATGATCAAAAAACACATTATTTTTCACATATTTCACATTATTTCAGTACCTCTCTTCCCAGTCTGTTAGTAACCTTCTGTTTATTTCCTGTCTCTATGAAGCCTCTCCTTTCGAAAAGCGCAGTGTGCTCTGATTGGTCGGCTGGACCAGTGTGCTGTGATTGGTCAACCATTTTGTTTCTGAAATGTCACACCCCTTACGATAACCGCAAGTTTCAACCCACTAATAACACAACTCAACCAGGCCCTTTTCTGCGGAAACCTATTCAAATGATCCACACTGTGACTTGAACGTTTCCGGAAGAAAACTCAAAACTCGAGGCGTTTTATGGAGTTCACAAACAGTGCTTACTGATTTTAAAGGCTTTGTAAGTTTGCAGGCCTTGTTCAAGATCAAATAGCAACATTACACACTAAAGAAAGTTGAAAATGTAAAATAGCATAATACGTCCTCTTTGAAAACATTCAGACCAATCCTACAGTACCTTAGCAAAGGTTGCCATCCGTCATCCGAATTTGAAAGAAATTAGCCTGCAAAACTTTGTCACACGAGAATGATTTTGCGCAACATAAAAACAAATTGAACATTTTTTGTAAGATACAGTTTCTTATCAGAAGTAATATGTAATCACATTCATATATCTACCTGAGGGACTCTGATAACTCCAGCCTGCCATCTGCTTTATTAGCATGAGTTGTTCTCTTTTAAATTCAGTGTAATTGTTGGGGAGCGGGCTGAAGTATTCAGTGTGAAGTCCCGTCGGGGGTTGTTCTTCAGCGGTACGACTATATTGAAAGCACTCAGTTGTTTGTTCAAAGTTGTTGCTTGCGCACTGTTAAGAAGATTTGGCACAGAGGGAGATTTTCAATACCCATCTCACTTCCCACTGATAAATGAGGTTATTGTCTCATTCTTTTATGGGAGGAATGTAATACATAGTAAGCAGATTGAAATTATGACTTGGGTGGAAATCAATTTATGCTATAACATTCAGTAAGTGTTGGCTTGCACTGCTGGTCCAACAACAGAGTCTGGGAAATGTGATACTTGTGTAGTCCAAAGTCTGCCAAAATCCTCTGACAAAGCATTCTTTTTGAGAGGTGTCAGATCTTTTATATATGGCTGAGTCTTAGGGCAACTTGAAATCTTGAAGAAAAAAAACCCTTCAAACTATGTTAAAGCATTTATCACATGCCCTACAATAGAGAACTGTCATGGCCTTGATTAAGTGGATGTAATGTTGATTTAATATGAGTTTATGATGTGGATTCTTGATTTTGTGTGTGTGATGGAAATTTAGCACAGCAAGTTAACTCTGAACTTGAAAAAAGAAATTAAATGTAAGACGTTAGTATTTAATATGTATATCTATATATCTTTGTTAACAGTGTCACACAGCATGACATTTTTTGTCTATGAAAGATAAACCTGTTAATGTGATTCATTGTAGGTTTTTGCCTGAGGCTCTGTCACTGAGTAAGATCTCAACTCGCAGTCCCCTGTTTTGAGGGGCGTGTTACATTTGTTTGATAATGTGTTATTTTCACTTTGAGAAATGCACTTTGATGCAAATGTATTCAAATGTTGAAAGTGATTAGCATGTCAGCAGGAAGCTGTAGTCTCAATTTACCTGTTATATTTTCTCATTTGAATCCCGTATGCATAGAAAATAAGGCTCCACGTTTAGTGCTGGTATAAACTAAATACGGTGGAGGGTATGGCTTCTTTGCTCCCTGTTTTTTGTTAAAGTTAGCTTTTGCTAAAGGTTAATGCAATCCGTTCTGTGAATTTTTATGATGTTTATTGGCCCCGTGCAGCCGGGATGTATCAATTTTGCAGAGATACAGAGGCATGAAATTGTATAAGAGTGACTCAGACCTAATGTGGCTGAAGGAAAGGAAATAAGTGCAGCTGCAGGGGGTTTATTTCAGCAACTGTACTGAGATCAGAAAGGTGACTAAAGATGCCATTACTGTTTATGGCTCATTATTCCAGTACGCGAGGAACGGCAGGATAAAACATCCAATGACTAATTTCATTTGTAATGCTCTGACTGTTCATTGTTAAACCACAATTCAATTAACCCCCAATTCTGCATTATTGAAGCGCTGTGCATCTCCTTTGGTCTATTATTAATGAAATATCAGTTCAATCTATTCAGAATTGTTGAAGAACGTAGTTCTGTCATGAAATATCTCTGAGTCTTTGGCATGGTAATGGATATGACAAGATAATGCTGATATGTTTGGAATAGATCGGCTATGCTGCCGCTGCTGTTGGTTATTGCTGCTGCTGCAGAGCAAGTATGGGACTTGCTACTGCCAATACATACATACACGACATGCTGCTGTGAGCAAGTAAGACATGCTGCTGCTGCACAATATAACACACATGAATTACCCGTAGCAGATCTATACAGGTGGAGCTGGGGAAGGTGGAGGGTTTCTGAAAGCGCTGCACTGCTATAGCAAATGCTAACCAAGTATTTGAAGGTTGAGCAGCGAGCTCATTGGCTACTGATGCAGCAGCAACCAATCAGCTGTGCCCTATAGAGAATGATGTGATTGCAATAAGATTGAGTTAAGGACCTATCAGCCTGCACCATCTAGAGTTTCATGACAGAGCTTTGTATAAATCCTATATTTTTTTCCTTTTATCAGAGTCCTATTAGATTATGTTGTATTACTCTGAGGCTTCTGTTTTATTCCGTCTGCGGTCTGCCCTTTACTTCAGAGCTTTCGACCTGCTTGAGTTCTCCCATTGAAGATCAGGCCTGCTCACTCAATTGTATTCTATTAAGATAAAACAAAATTTGACTTTTGATTAATGTTTGATTCATTTTTGTCACCATTTTTTTCCCTAAAATGAGTGGTATGTGTGTCTCGCATATTGTGTATATAAACACATATTGCATATTCTATATATTACATATTGCATATATAAACACTTATCTCGCATATTGTGTATATAAACACATTTTTCATGGAAAGCAATGGCACCTTTATATTCTTTTACAGTCATACATGCAGATACAGTATGTGATTCTTTGATGCTAAATGCTTTGGTTCTGATTTTGAATTTTTATTGTACAAAAGTAAACAAATATCCTAAAACATGTTCTTAAATCTTGGATATTTTGTTTTAAATTATCATTAGTGGTGCGTGCACATTGTGCACAGTTTGTTTAGAGTTTGCTATTTCTATAGAGAGTGACTGATCAATGAGCAGCTCTTCAGGAGAAACCTCTTCCCATTCAGTGTTGGTATCACAGCACGGCAGCGATCTTCTCTCTTTTCTTTTCATTTATTGTTTGTTGTGAAATCATGCTGCTTAATGAGGAGTGGTGTGAAAATACGATGTTCAGACCGGCGGGTGAAAAACTGGGCGAAAAACTTCACCCCAAAATTGAAATTCTGTAATCAATTACGTTTTTAACCCGTAAGACTTTCGTTTATCTTCGGACCACAGATGAAGATCGTTTTGATGAATTCTGAGAGATTTCTGTCCCTCCATTGACAGCTTATTATTATATACGCAACTTCCACTTTGACGCATCCAAAAATTCATAAAGAGATCGTAAAACTTATCCATATTATTTGAGCGATTTCGTACAAATTTTACAGAGACATGATCGCTATATGATGAACAGATTTAATTGTGTCTTTTATTCACATATAAACATTGATCTGTGAACATAAACAGAAGCTCAACCAAACCTGCTTGACGCGCGAGAATTAACATTGTTGGTTCTTGTGGAAGCCCAAACGGTTTGTTCTCGTGGAAGCTCAAACGTGCTGCGTGACACACGAGAATAAACCTCATTGGTTCTCGCACGTCAACATGCATTGGCTAGCCCTGACCACCTCAAATTTTATTGGTCTAAAGCGAACATGCTTGAGCTTCCGTTTACCACAACTGATGTGTTGAGTTGATGAATGTTTATATGTGAATAAAAGCCTCAATTCAATCTGTTCATATAAAGTGATCGAGTCTCCTCAGAATTTTTTTATTAAACCACTCAATTCATATGGAATATTTTTACGATTTCTTTATGAACTTTTTGAAGCATTAAAGTGGTAGTTGCGTAGCTGTCAATGGAGGGACATAAAGCTCTCATGTTTCATCAAAAAGATCTTTATTTGTGTTCCGAAGATGAACGAAAGGGGATTTGGAATGACATGAGGGAGAGTAAATGATAACAGAATTTTCATTTTTGGGTGAACTATCCCTTTAATATGGGCACGAATTTAGTGGAGCAGAATATCACATCTAGTTATGTATTTATGTATGTATGTATGTATGTATGTATGTGTGTGTATATGCATAGTGCTATGCATAAGTTTAGACACCCATGCTAAAGTTGACTAAAAAGAGGAATAAAAAATCATCTTTTGGAAATTGAACTTAATGCCTTAATTAAAAAAAATTGGAAAAATCCAACCTTTAAGGACACCAATTTTCTTTGTGAATGAATAATGTATCGTAAATAAATAAATGTTCTTCCTTAAAATACAGGGTGCATAAGTTTGGACACCCCTATGTAAAATTAAAGATTTTTATTTTTAAAGGCCAGTTACTTCATGGATCCAGGATACTATGCATCCTGATAAAGTTCCCTTGGCCTCTGGAATTAAAATAGCCCCACATCATCACATAGCCTTCACCATACCTAGAGATTGGCATGGTTTTATTTCAGTTAGCCTAATAGCTGGTTTGATTTGCATTGAGAGATGATCTTATGGAAAGTACTCCATGCCAATCTCTAGGTATAGTGAAGGCTATGTGATGATGTGGGGCTATTTTAATTCCAAAGGCCAAGGGAACTTTATCAGGATGCATAGTATCCTGGATCCATGAAGTAACTGGCCTTTAAAAATAAAAATCTGCCTGCCTCTATGGGAATTTAACATAGGGGTGTCCAAACTTATGCACCCTGTATTTTAAGGAAGAACATTTATTTATTTACGATACATCATTCATTCACAAAGAAAATTGGTGTCCTTAAAGGTTGGATTTTTCCTAATTTTTTTAATTAAGGCATTAAGTTCAATTTCCAAAAGATGATTTTTTATTCCTCTTTTTAGTCAACTTTAGCATGGGTGTCTAAACTTATGCATAGCACTGTATATATATATATATATATATATTTGTATATATATATGTATATTTATTTATTTATTTATTTATTTTTACAGAACCGTGATTGAAAAACTAATAATGGTGTTTACAGGAATGGCAATTGAAAACCCCTGTAAGCATTTGCTCAGTGGGAGAGTGGCTGTTCTGTGCTTTTGATGAATGGAGAAAGCTGTGCCCCGGTATAGTTACAGGCACAATCAACAGCAGGAAGTGAATTATGGAAGGTTCCTGGTGCTCCACCTTCATTTTGTACCTCATCTGTTTCTAAAAAGGTTTTTTTATAGAAGTAGTGTCCAGGCAACCAGTCCTGATACACGTCACCTATTGACCTAAGAAAAAAACATGACAGATGCCATTAGATTCCATTAGACTAAGCATTCCATCCTTTTTTATAAAACATGTTTTCTCTTGAGTCTTCCTCAGTCCTTCTGCCTTAAACATTGAGTGAGGTGAGAAAATCTTGAAGGATGCAAGATGCACATGTTGCCTTGGCACCACTTACACGCCAGTTTGCAATAACGTGTGACTTTATCAAGCTGTTCTGCTGGTTCTTGAATCTACATACTAGTTTTTCTATTGCTCTTTGTTTCCAATGCTTCGTCCTTTTCTTTTTCCTTTTTTGTCTTTCATTGGTTGTACTAACCTAAAGTTCAACTGAGGATAATCTATGGTTGAGAAAATGCTTTCTAATGTTCACACTTGGCAGGTTTGGTTCGATTAAAATGAACTCTGTTGTGATTGCTTTGTTAGTGCAGATCATTTGTGAACGCTGCCATCCGAACTTTGTTGCTCACCAAACAAGTGGACTGAGACCCCTGGAAAGATGGTTCCTTTCGTCTTCCAAATGAACTCTGGTATTGTTCGACTGAAATATGAATGTAACAAGAACCAAAGACGTCTAAACAAACCAAAAACAGGATGTGATGTCACAAGATGTGACTCTAAAAAGGACAGAATACTGAATTGGTACACTGAATACTGAAAGCACACCTGAATTTTCTCGCCATAGGAGCTAGGTAATGCTAAAGCTGATGTTTCACTTCATAGAGATCAATTCATTCAACAGCTCTGATGCCAGTCATGGGAAATCCCCTGAAATATTGAAAAGATATGACGAAGATATCGCTTTTATCTTCTGACAACTGATGGCAAACTGATTCTTTTTACTAATAAGCTATATGACTTGACCTGTAGAAGGACAGACGCAAGTAATCACACACTCAGTTCCCTGTCGTTGTTTGCTCTGTGTGTGTGTGAAGCAACTGCCTGATTGAGCCCCACCTCAGACACAGAGAGCAGATGACATCAGATTTATTGTATTAAAACATGACCACGGCGCTAACGTTTTACGTCATTAAATTGGGATCGGTTCGTAAGATTGGCCAAATTTAGTGACTATCGATCGAGTCATGGAATGTGATTATCCCTAATATACTGTATACAGACATCAGCAGCACCAAATCATTGTATTAAAATGATTTCTAAAGGAATATATATCCTATGTGTATATCCTTCAGAAACCATTCAAAAATGCTGATTTGGTACTCAAGTTAAACCAATGTACTGTCACTTTTGATCAATTCAATGTGTCTTTGCAGAATAAAAGTATTAATTTATTTCATGAAATTACAGTAGTGTATCTCTCCTAACAGTCATAACTTGGTTTTGTGAGCATTTTCCTAACCAATCACAACAGGCGACTGGACATTTTATCGGTCAATTGTTTTTTTTTTTTTTTCTGCAGCATTGCATTGGCTAGCCCTACCCACTTCTTATTGATCTAAAGTTCATGGCTGCATCCGAAATTGCATACTTCCCTACTATATAGTAGGCAAAAACATGTGACAAAAGAAGTATGTCCGAATTCACATTACTCATAAAAGAGTAGACAAAAGGTACCCGGATGACCTCCTACTTCTGGTAAGACTCTGAAGTGTGCATATGATGAACATTTTACTGTCCAATGAGGCCACAGGAGAGGATTTATGAATGGAAGTGAAGTGGCGTAACTGATGCGGGTAGGTCATATGATAATGGTGAATATAGTACGTCCAGATTACTTTCATACTACACACACTCATACTATATAGAACATGCTTTAGCGGTCGTAAAGTAATTGTTTATTCAAATAAGTAGGCTACCTACTCAAGGTAGTATGTGATTTCGGATACAGGCCAAATGTCCATTAATCATCAAATATCTGATAAAAATATCCGTGATTCACATCACAATGCTTAGTATGGATAGACTCTGTGTTATTTTAAAAAAGCCTCCAGAGGCAGCGTTTAGGCAAGCTAAATTGTTATCAACAAACTGCTGGTGAGAAGCCAAGTTAATTTGGTCAAAAGTATAGAGGCTTTTCTTTAATTTCCAGGTCCCTTTCCTTCCTAAACACCTGGGTGAATGGGGTACGGTTAATTGCAGTGCGGGATCTTAAAGAGATAACTGTTGTGTGTTTGTGCCGAGGGACCGGTGGGGATATATCTACCCTGACAGACGAGTAAGTGAGCAGCATGTTCAAACAGCCTGTGTAATGCATTCGGAGTACTTCTGTTCCAACAGGTCCTGGCAATCGTGGTCTCCTCAGACGTGTCTCTGAACAATGGGAAGAAGGCCAAGTGGTTGGGAAAGGGATGTGCATATTTTTGTGGGATTTGTGTAACTCATTATGATAATGTAACATGCTTTTAGCGTCAGAAAAGTTTGAGTTCTTTTGTCAATATTGCGTATTAGCTTTCAGAATGAGATGACAACACACAATGCTTTTGTGCTCAAAAAAGTCTTGCTATCGTTCTCACACACTAATTGTCTCTTTTTCTAACCAGTGTATGCCCGCCATCCTCTGTACTTATCCCTTGGTCTTTAATGCTCTTACTGCCACGTCCCTGAGTGCTCTCTGCAGTCCATGTGCTGTTCCAGGCTTTTTAAGTCCCTATGTGTTGTTTGCCTGCTGGTTTATCGCAGTAGCCAGTTGTCAGGAATAGGCAGATGCTCACAGGCCGTCTTTTGTTTTGCTCTTCTTGTCTGTCTGTGTGTGCTGCCAGCGGATGGTCCTCTCTCAGTGAGGACTGTTGCGAAGAGTCAGAGAAAGGCAACAGCGGTCGCTGTGAGCAGATGTGTGGAGAGTTATCTGAGCCTGGCAGACACCATGAGAACATCCCTCTGTGGTTTTTCTTCACTGCATTCTTTAATGACATAGATCTTGTTGAGAAAGCTTGTTGATAGAGCAAGGGCAGCATATAGACCTTATTTAGACACGCGCCATGACAGGTATAAAAGCGAGGCTGTGAGGGATAGACTTGTTTTCAATGGCATCCACTGTAAAAAGCTATAGATCACTTATAATTTTCCACACCTCATGTTGTCTGGAGGTCTCCTTCGTCAGCTCACTACTACGCAAGTCAGAAGTGATTCTGACGAATGGGGATTGCTTGCGAGCCTATCTACTTTGAGTAAAACTTTAACGAGCCAATGCACATTGGCATGCGATAATTGCACCAGCTGCTGTGCATCGCGGCACGCGCATATAATGAGCAGCAGGTGCGTCAAATCCTTGTCTTTCGCTTCGGAGCCAGACAGTGCATGCTGTTCCTGTTCTCTCAAGCATCTGTTAGAGTGTTGCTGTTTGAGTCTCTGCTGGAAGGAGCCTCTGAGAGCTGGTGTTAGCATGACGGCATGTGCAGTGAGGGTCATGATTCTCCGAGAGTGTGAGCCTTCAATTAGAAAAGCTGTTCATTGATCTTGTTGGTTTCGGTGGCCGTTTCATGAGAGTGAGTGCTCACACAGGCTTGCACTATCGCCCTGTGTGTTGCCGCGGCTATCTCCCTGTGCGCCTCAGCACCAGAGAGAGCAAATTTCCAAAAGAGCTTACATGATCTGACTCTGTGTCTTTTTCAAGATGTCATTCAGATCGTGTGTTTCTGGATGCGGCCAATGTTTGATACAGGCCGGCCTCTTCGGCGACGCTGTGGAAAACTTAGCCCAGCAGTTTTCCGCAGCACAGAAGCAGACAGAGGCGATTAAGCACATCCTGCCCCGATGACCAGCTGCTGCCTCCACCCCGTGTCGGTGGCGCCTCTGCCTGCTCGTCGCCGAGGATGCCCCCCCCCCGCGGCTGCCTCCACCCCTGCTCAGCCTAAGCAGCAGCCTCCACCCAGGCAGCAGGTGGTCGGTTGCAAGAGGAGCGCCCAGCCTGTCCAAGCCCCCGCTAAATCAGGCGGCAAGCTTACGGGCAAGCGGCCCTGAGACGGGCGACCCAGCGATGGAGGAAGTTGCTCTCCGGGAGATAATGTCCGCACCTCTCCCTCCCCCGGAAGAGGGCCGGTTGCGGAATCTTTTGTTTCATTTTGTTTTTGTTCCGCCGCTGGCTCCCCGGGTAACCCACATTTTCAATAAAAGAGCAATTTCTTCCATCTCTGGGTCACAAGAGGGTGCGGATTGCAGTGAGCGACGCTCCCATGCTTTGCCACTCCTTTCTCCCTCTTCCATCGCTAGCTGGCAACAGTGTGCGGCTCGGGGATGCCACCAAGCCTTCCCACGCACACTCTGCCCCACCCTGGAACCAAGTAAGTGTGGCACAACACACTCAGACTCCGCTTCGGGCCACCTCAGTGCCTTTTGAGCCGAGTCCCCTGCCCCACCCCGGATACGTCTCTGGTCCCGTTGTCCCCGCTTGCACGGTGTCTGGGAGCCTGGCTAGCGATTCCCAGCCTGTCTCGCTGGCTCATCCATACCATCAGACTCGACTTAGGAGGGTGCCGGGCAGAGATCGATGTCCTTCTGGTGAAGGACGCGATCGAGCCGGTTCCTCCAGCCCATATTTCCTCCAGAAGATATGAAGGGTTCTACAGCCCCTACTTCATTGTACCCAAGAAAGGCGGTGGGTTACGGCCTATCTTGGACCTGCGAAACTGGACCTTGAACCTTGAATCAGGCCCTGCACTAGCTCCCGTTCAAGATGCTCACGCAGAAACGCATTTTCGAATGCATCGGTCCCCAAGATTGGTTTGCAGCGTTCGACCTGAAGGGCGCGTACTTTCATGTCTCGATTCTTTCTCTACACAGACCGTTCCTGCGGTTTGCGTTCGAGGAATGGGCATATCAGTACAAAGTCCTGCCCTTTGGGCTGTCCCTGTCGCCCCGCGTCTTCACGAAAGTCGTGGAGGCAGCCATTGTTCCACTCTGAGAACGCGGCGTTCGTATTCTCAACTATCTCGATGACTGACTGATTCTGGCTCAGTCTCGAGATCAGTTGTGCGAACACAGGGATATGGTGCTCCGTCACCTCAGCCTGTTGGGCCTTCAGGTTAACTGGGACAAGAGCAAACTCTCCCCTGTGTAGAGGATCTCTTATCTCGGTATGGAGTTGGACTCGGTCAACCAGACAGTGCAACTCACAGAGGAGCATGTCCGGTCAGTGTTGAACTGCTTGAGTACAAACAAGAGCAGGACAGCGGTCCCACTGAAACTCTTTCAGAGGCTCCTGGGGCATATGGAATCCGCAGCTGCAGTAATGCCACTTGGATTGCTTCATATGAGACCGCTTCAGCACTGGCTTCACGACCGAGTCCCGAGATGGGTGTGACAGAGCGGCATGTGGTCGGACCCTTCATTTCTACGGGCAGGTGTTCCCCTAGAACAAGTGTCCAGGCATGCTGTGGTCTTCACGGATGCCTCTGCCACTGGCTGGGGGGCCACGTACAACGGGCATGCAGTCTCAGGTCTGTGGACGGGGTCTCAACTGCATTGGCACATCAATTGCCTCGAGTTGCTCACAGTACGCCTTGCGCTGGGCCGCCTCAAAGGGCCGCTACATGGCAAGCACGTACTGGTCCAAGCACGTACGGACAACACTGCGACCGTTGCGTACATCAACCGCCAAGGTGGTCTACGCTCCCTCCACATGTCGCAACTCGCCCGCCATCTCCTCCTATTGAGTGAGAAGTATCTGAGGTCGTTTTGTGACATTCACATCCCTGGCGTGCTCAATCGTGCAGCTGACGAGCTCTCACGACAGCCTACGCTTCCGGGAGAGTGGTGTCTCCATCCCCAGGGCGGTCCAGCTAATATGGGACTTCTTTGGAGCCGCACAGATAGATCTGTTTGCCTCTCCGGACTCAACCCATTGCCAGTTGTTTTACTCCCTGACCGAGGGAACCCTCCGCACAGATGCACTGGCACACAGCTGGCCCTGGGGCCTGCGCAAGTATGCATTTCCCCCAGTGAGCCTTCTCGCACAGACACTTTGCAAAGTCTGGGAGGACGAGGAGCAGGTCTTGTTAGTTGCGCCGTATTGGCCCAATCGGACCTGGTTCCCAGAACTCATGCTCCTCCTGCTGTGTCACACTGAGTGGGTCTTTGCGGAACAGCAGTGACTGACCTTCTCTGCTTAGAGCTCCTACTTCTGCCCAACACTGCGGTCAGGCCAGGAGGCTCAAGCGGAGCGCTGAAAGGGCCAGCATCCGTGGCGTTTTGGTAGATATTCTGAGGATTGTGTGTTTGTCCTAGCTATTGTAATTTTTCACTATATAGACAGATGCTTCTGAAATGCAAAATGGAGAGGATTAGTACAGTCCTTGTAGATCTGATTTAGTACTTCCTCTGTTTATGAGGTAGGCAAATTTTTTTTTACATTTATTTGCGAGTTGTTTTTGTCCAACGATCTTACCAGCTTGCTAATGCTCACTAATAGGTTTTTGACTCATATAGATATAGATAATTAAGAATGAGCATAATTATTTCATGTTGATATTCTTGTGTATTTGCCATTTGACCCTGCTAAAAAGCCTAGCATGTTGGTCCAGTCTTTAATTAGCTGGTTTGGTGCAAGTGTTGAATCACTAATGCTGATTACCAGCAAAACATTGCACGGTCTTTCTGATAAAGCCAGCTGACAATGTAAGTCTTTTTGGTAACTTAGTTAAGCAGCCTGATGAGTATGTTAGAACGTCAGCATCCAAATTCCAACATATGGAGCATGGCTCATCCATATACTGTAGATGTTCTGATCTCTTTTAGGGAAAGTTATAGGGTTAGCTGATGTAAACAGCCTCAACACAACCTCAATTATCACCCACATGCTGCGTCGATTAGTTCAAGCTGATAAT
Source organism: Squalius cephalus (assembly GCF_949319135.1). Classification (NCBI taxonomy): domain Eukaryota; kingdom Metazoa; phylum Chordata; class Actinopteri; order Cypriniformes; family Leuciscidae; genus Squalius; species Squalius cephalus. The sequence continues at coordinate 23,173,447 of NC_137132.1, read as the reverse complement.
TTGGTGAAACATTGAGCCCCGCATTTGTCCTCTGGGACCAGAGCTCAGCAGCGAGTCTGTCTCCTGATCTCCTGCTTTTTTAGTCACCTCCTCTTATTCATTATCCTCCCATCCATCCCGTCAGTGTAGTGAGCTCTTGTGCAATCTCTGTCTATGAGGTAGGCGACATGTCGTAGCCTCTGGCTATTGTTTTCCTTCAGTCAGGTACTGCTGTCTTAGGTTTACCCTGACCTTATTTGAGCGTGTTACCATGACTTTGACACAGAAGAAAATGGAGATTGAAAATGTGTAGATGCAGAGAGCGTTACTATGACTATTCATTTTCCCAGCATGCAACTAACAGGTCCTTTTGAAAGACATAATTGGTTTCAGACTGATAAAGAAGCACCAGACAGAAAAAAAAGAACACTTTAAAAGCCATATATTTTGCACAATTCTATATACATTTATTCCTTTAGCAGACATGTTTATTCCTTACAAATGAAGAAAATAAACAATTTAACAAATAGAATCTAACAATTTTTATTTAATACTATTTATACATTTTTTAGTTCGCTTATATCTTTTTATTATTTTGTTGTATATAAAAGCTGTAATATATATATATATATATATATATATATATATATATATATATATATATATATATATATAAATATATATATATATATATATATATATATATATATATATATATATGAAGAGTTCAGATGCAAAAGCCTCTAAGTGCCATCTGAAATTTTCTTCTAGAATGATCATTTTTATCAAGCTCGTATATTTAAGTTCAGTAATTTCACTTAAATGACAATTAATAGGTAATTTGCATTGCCATTTAAGTGAAATTACTGAACTTAAATATACAAGCTTGATAGAAATGATCATTCTAGAAGAAAATTTCAGACGGCACTTAGAGGCTTTTGCATCTGAACTCTTCATATATATATATATATATATATATATATATATAATTACAGTTTTTTTTTTACTGTGTATATATATGTATTTGTTGTTGTTTTTTTCTTTAGAGAGAGATTTAATTGAATTGATCTTTATCCTGACAACAGTTTGCATTTAATTATTATTATTATAATTTATTTCATTTTAACAACTAGCCCACATAGATTTATTAATTGATTAATATTATTATAAAATATATTTTATACATAGTTGTTTAAAATATAACAAGAAAAAAAAAACTAGCTGACAAATGCCAGGTCTGGGTAGAAATCTGAAATTCAATTAAAATTAAATAATAAAAAAAAATTAAGTCAGCTTTATGCCAGTTTTAGATTATAATATCCTTCTTAAATGTTTTACTTTTTCTTTGACTACTTCTTTTTAGTTATCTAATCCTTGTTATGATATATCAGTAAAGTCCCCCAAAAAGGTTTAAGATGATATGAGCATTTATTAATTTTTTTTAAAGATATGAGCAAATATTTTGTCTTTACCTCATTTTTCCAAGTAAAACATTATTGATGATTGTGAAAGCTTTAGTGAAAGCTCATGTATGGGGGTCTTTTCACAGCAACTGCTTTCAGGTTTTTTTTTTAAACTTTTTTAACTTTTTTAGTTTGTAATTTTGCATCATAATGAGATTTTCTCATCAGAACACTGAATCAGTCAAAGTGTTTGTGGGATCATTTTCTGTCTGATTGTGTGAAGCCATATAATTATCTTCCACCATAATTGGGGTTCTCAGAGCATTATCAGAAAGCTGCTGTGCCCTTTTTTGTCTCAGAATGAAATAAGTTGACCCTCATTATATTCTTTAAAGAACGTGAAGGTTTGCTGTTTTGTTAGTGGAGCTGATAACCGCTTTTGAAAGCACATGTTCAATGTCTCGTTTCTTTTGTTACATCTGACAGTCTGAGTTATCTGTACTGTTTTAATGTGGTTGTATGGCCTCTTTGCATTTTCTTTTCAAATCTGAATGCATCATCAGTGGCATCCAAAATATGGCTTCAAAAAATATGCTTAACGAGACAGCGCAACTAGAAATTAAAACGGCCTGGACTGAATTTTCATTTTTCTTTGAAAGATTTATTTTTTTCTAACCCGTTTTTTTTTTGGTTATTTACTATTCAGTCCTGTAAAATCCACATTTGCAGAGCATAAATGGAAATTCTAACATTGCATTAATACATAGCAGGATCGATTTCTTTGGGGAAATAAACCCACTGGCCTAATTCTTTTTTTTCTTTTTTTTCTTTTTTTTTCAAGGTTCTAGCTGAATTTAAATAGAAAATAGGAAAGTCTCAAAAGAGCATTTTCCATTTCTTGAAATTGAAATGGGTTTTAGATGGAACCAATCTTTCTTCTGGCCTGTAACACATGCGAGAAACCTGCTTCTCAAATAAAAGAATAGGAGCTGTAAATTGCAGCAATTTTGCATACTTTAGGAAGCACTCAACTATCACTGTACTAATGCTCTGTGCATTAAGATATTAATTTTAAAAATAAGCCTTGTGCATTGCGATGAAATTGAACATCCATTTGAGTTTTCATTGTGTGTGGCATGTTCAGGTAACTAGAAAGATGAGAACCTTGACAAGTTTTCTAGATTAGGCCTGACAAGATTTGTTGATGCAAATAATTACACCGTTGATTAAATAAACCAGTAATAGAGCCATCAATCACGTTTTCAGGAAGTGTGTCATTTCCAGACAGGTCAGCTGTCTTCAATCCATTTCTTTAATGCACGAGCTCACTTTTGATGAATTGTGTTTGTTACTTTATTATTTCACATATATTTCCAGATCCTACTCCGGCTGATTTGCTCTGGCGTAATTTACAAAAAAAATGTTTTATCTTTTATAAAACCCATTATATATCATTTTTTTAAATTTGCTCAGCTGTAACAATGCTGCAAATACAACTCGACATGTATCTTGACAGAGGCCTGTCACTGGTAAGGTTGTTTAAGAGTGTGTTGTGGGCAGTAGGTGCAAGTCTCTGTACCTGAGCAAACCTTGGCTGGCTATAAGTCTTTCATTTGTTCTCTGGTGGGGACATGACAACCCACTGTGAAGGAGAAGAGACCATATGTGGAGAGAGCTTCCATTACCTGTATCTCTAAATGAGATTACTTTTTCCATTAGTCTAGTGTGTTGTCCTTGATTGATGGAGGATGGCATTACAAAGGATAACAGAATTTGATTAGAATTCTTTGCTAGCATCACAATCCTACAAATCTTATTCATATTTTTCATCAGAAAACTAACTTTGGAAATGCTGTGACAGATTCACAGAGATATTGCAAATAAAAAAGAGAAGCAAATAAACAAATACTTTTTTCAGTAGATATCCATGCAAATCGACATAATCAAGCATTAACATTATTGCAAACTATTGCATTAAGATTCCAAGTATTAGCTCTGTTCTAAAACCTGCCTCACTACAGCAACTTTCTAAGGCAGCATTCTAACTGCACTCTTAAAAATAAAAGTTCTTTATAGATATCTGTGGTTTCAATCAAGAACATTTAACATTCATGGAAACTTTCCATTGCACAAAAGGTTCTTTATAGTGGAAAAAAGGTTACTTCAATTATATTCTTCCATATATACACTTAATAATAAATGTTCTTTATTCAAATGGCTTTTATTCACATTTAAACATTGATTAGGGAACATAAACAGAAGCTCAACCATAAGGCTTGACTCGCGAGAATAAACCTCGTTGGTTCTTGCTGAAGCTCAAACGTGCTGCGTAACACGAGAATGAACCTCGTTGGTTCTTGCTGAAGCTCAAACGTGCTGCGTACCACGAGAATTAACCTCATTGGTACTCACATTTCAATCAAACAGTATTGAGCTTCCGTTTACCATATCTGATGTGCGAGTTGATGAATGTTTATATGTGAATAAAAGCCTAAAGTCAGTCTGTTCATCCCATCAATGTGATGAAAGACTAAAACGACAAGAGAGTGAGTAAATTATGACAGAATTCAAATTTTTGGGTGAATTAACTCGTTAAGAACTGTTCACTGAAAGGTCATTTGGGTAACCCAAAATGGTGTTATAGTACAATCATAAAGTGACTCATTTGAAATGCTCAACAGGGACTTGCGCGTCACACAGATAGCTTTCCACACAGGAGATGTGACTTCCTGTTGATTTCAGTAGAGTTCAAAGTTATGTGTGAGTTTGATGTTAGCATGCATTGCCTTCTGTGAGAAGGATATGTTGCCTAAAAATTTGGCTTACCTTTTATCCCTTAAATGCTCCATCTGTATGTGGCTTACTAGCTTTTAAAACAGTGCATGTGTGTGAGTTTTTAGCACATTCAAATGTGTGATGGCAGCTGTTTTTTGTACCGTACCTGCGTGATGAGTGATGTGTGCTCTCCTGACAGGTTGAACAGGTATCGACTGTTATGACCTCAAAACACTTTCAAATACTGCATGATTTGTAAACTAATACATTTGATATTTGCATCACATAACCAGCTTAATAGGCTTTTCTGACATTGTAAACTTGCTCAATAGTTCACCTGGTACAGCATTGCCATTGTGATGTGGCATGCTCAGATACGTGTCCTGTGAAACACAAGTCTTGATAAAACAGCGAAATGTGCAAGAAGCATCGCATTATAATTTTGCAGAAACGTCGCCACAATGACCACTCTTAAAAATAAAGGTTCCTAAAGGGGGTTCACCACAGAATGTTTCAGTGAACCCCCCCCCCTTTAAAAATCAGAAGAAGCTTTTTCCACTGTACACATGTATCCATTCCATGGATGTTAAAGGTTCTTCATGGAACCTAGATGCCAATAAAGAACCTATTACATATTCAATATACTTTTTTAAATATTAAAATGCAGTTTTGCTTCACAGGTACAGTAGTTGTTTTAAGATTCTATTCTAAGAATATATATTTTTGTGTGATTTCTAAATGAAGCTTAGACCTCAAGGGAAGGTACCTATCAAATTGCAATACAGTTTTTAGTTATTTATTGCCAATACATCTCTGTTTTAAAAATGGGTGGGCATAAATTGAATAATGCAGTAAAGAGGGGTTTATGTCAAATGTCTAGTAAATGTGATTTAAATGATTTTTTCCCCCATTAACTACAGCGAGGAACCTTTGAATATGCGTTAACATACAAAACTGTAATTAATAAAACAAGCCAGATGTTGATGAATACTGATGATCACAATTAACAATACAGTGGTATAATAGCTCAATGTTTTATAACATATTAGTATTATTGTTAATACTCAGCATTTTAATTGTTTAAAGAAATAATCAACCCAGTCAATTATTTTTATTTATTTATTTAATTTTGTATGAAGAATATTTTTGCCTGACTGTTTCCATTTAATTAACGTGCCTGGGGACAAGCTCCATATATACAGTATATATATATATATATATATATATATATATATATACAGTATAAATAGATCCAAAAACCAAACTGTAATTTCAGGGTGAACTACTTCTTTATATTAGCAGGCTAGTCAAACATTGAGTGCTTCATATTAATTCAGCTCTTTTACTAAAGAAAACATACAAACATATATAAATCAGTGACAGGTTTGACATTATGAACCGTCAAATTCATCCCTCAAAGAAAAGCATATAATGGGTTCCTGCTTTAGATTTGCTTCACCTTGTGTTAGCTTACAGCTGCTCAGTGGGCTATAAGTGCTAAAGCTGTTCCTGGTATAATGAGCTTAAGGAGATAATTATTTCTTTCAGTCGACTGACAGGGAGCATGACAGACATTTAAATGAGATGCAGCCGAGCAGGATGGAGAGATGAAAGCGCAGAAGAATGTCAGGAAACGGCGTCTGTCTTCGCCCACTGAGAACCAGCAGTACATGGATGTTCGGAGCCTGAGCATCTCTCATAGGGTGGTCTCAGTCAGTGGAGGTCGTTAATGCCCCCCCCCCCCCCCCCCGATCAATTTAATGCATTCTTACAGAATAAAAGTATACATTTCTGACTGACCTCAAACTTTAGTATACAACAGAGCAATATAATTTTTACTTTTAGTCATATACTATCAGCCAATGCATAAAAATAATACTCGGCTTCTCATTATTGGCCATAATTTTAATATTGGTGCATCCCTAAAAAAAAAAACATATCTCTTTTGTTTTACTAAAGAAAAAGAAACAAATGTTTTTTGGGTGAATGACTGAATAACTAAGAGTGTATCAGGTCCTTTTCGAAAATGACATTTGGGAAGCATAAAATAATAATAAAGTAAAAGAATCCCCTTTATATTATTTCCAAATTTGACAAGTGTTTGTTTGGATTCAACGCTGACTGCATCTCAATTTTTGTTGTATTGATTAGACCATCCATTGTGATTAATAAAAGATTCTGTTCAGCGCTTTGAACCGCTTTATTACTTTTCCTGAGTCTGTGGAATCATTTTTCACTTTCATAGTGGTACATTTTTAATGGAAATGAAAGATCATTGATTCCACATTATTTTTTTAAATACATGCTGTCACAATAGATGTTTATCTCTGAATTTTCCAAATTGTAACCCTAAATGATTGGTAAATGATTCATTTTTGCTATGAGCTTAAGACTTTCAAAATCCTTCCAAACTAGAACAAAATCCAAACCCATTTCTGAAACTTGAAGAATACCTCTTAAGGACGGTGAGAAAATGGAATAATCCCGCCCGTCTCTTGCTGTTCATCTGCTGTTTGTCAAGCATGCCGCTCTTGATGAGGCCTGTAAGTAGAGATGACATCAAAGATAAGTGGGATTATATTGGCTTTACGGCACTGCGCGCCACTGGCTTTGGATCTGCGAAGGATGAAGTGGAAGCTTGGAGGAGACAGCCAGATCTCCCAGCGGGGACGGGCAACATTTGGGTAGACTATGAGTAACTGAGCAGTTTTGGATACTCGACTTGGTAGCGAAGGGTTCTTGGTTTGAATCCGAATGAGTCAATGCCCTTGGGCTTGTTGAGTGTCTTTAATGCCTGCTCCCACTGCACTGCGCTTGTATGTCACTTGGATAAGAGTGTCTGCTAATTGGCAGCTGCCGAAAACTTGGAATTGCAAGGATCAAGGCACTGCATCAAAGGCGTATAGGTTTGGTTTTTATCATTTTTTGGGATGCTAAAATCACAAAAATCCATAGTTCTGCAGTCTTCAGTTACTAAAAGGGTTATTTTCCAAGATCTAACAGCCATGTGTGTAACAGCTGAGAAACTGAAATGTGAAAGCAGCTGAATTTTGCTGAAATTGTATTTTATAGTTTTATTCATATTTTGAATTATCTTTTGTTTTTATATTTTTTGTTTCAATTTTTATAAATTTTTTAGCGCCGTCAAATCGATTTTGTAAATAAGTTTGTAAATATATCATGTGTGAGTGTGTGTGTATATATATATACATACACACACATATACAAACTTTCATGTTAGATGCAATCGATTTGACAGGACAAAAGTTTTTGTAATTTCGTAATGTGCTTTTGTCATTTTGTTATTTTTTTTTAATTAATATTGTTACATTTGTTTTTATTTCAGTTTTAGTTTGTTCATTTTAGTCTTTATTTATTTCCAGTTAATAATTGTTAGTGCTTCAACATAAACTTATTTCAGTTTATTGCCAAGGCAAAATTTCATTTAGTTCATATATTTTATATTATTTACTAATATTTAAATGTTATTTTATTTCAGCACTATTTTTACTGTCACTCCCACAGCCGCTGTATTAGAAACACCCTCACAGCAGCGTTAACTAGTTACTTATAATTTGATGCAAAGGTAATATACAAAGTATAGTGTTATAAATGTACATAATAAAAAAAAATTAATAAAAAACTTTGCAGGATTCACAATGCTGATGACAATTAAAATGCGTCATCACAGTCTAGCTTGGTTTCAGAACTTCAGAATTTCCACATCACAGAACATACTCTTCCCTCTCTTTCTAGCTGTGTCACCATAACTGATCTGTTGTTGTTAAAATATTAGATTAAAATACATTTGCATATAAATTAGAAATAATTTTATGAATGTGCTTGACGAATATAAATTTTTAGACTTACTAGGTTTTCAGTGGTATCTGGCATCCTGGTTCTGGGATATAAGCCCGGATCCTCCATGTTGGCTCAGGCTGTTTGTTTAGATTGAAGACTTTGATAAACTAGCTGTTAAGACAGAGCGGGATTTGCCGATACTAGCGGCACACATTCTCTGTGACGCTGATGTGACTGCTCTTTTCGCGGATACTGACCCTTGTTTCGATCTAATCTGTTTGGGGGGTCGCTGGAGGTGAGTTACAGGAACATGTTCTTCCAGGTTTGTCACCGATGCAGGGAATTTGAGTGTCACTGTAATAGCTGGTCTTCCTCACGGATAGACAGTAAAGACGCATTCATTATTATAAAACACCTTTTATATAGACCACGTCGTAGATCCTCTCCAGGTTCTTGCATTGAGGCGCTGTGAAAATTGAGTTTTCCTTGGAGAAGCACCAACTCTGAGATCGGACCTTGACCGTGTCAATAAAATACTGAGTTAACAGTAGTGAATGTGACTTTGAAATTGATACTTATGTGGATTATTTTTTGATTAGCTTTAGTACTTAATGGCAAAGTCTTAATTGAACAGTCTGCAGACAATTAGCAGCAGATTTTTGAGACGCTTCCCACTTTGGCAGTAAGTTTCAATATGTGTTATATTATTAGTCTGTGTCTGTTGTTTAAGCATAACACCTTTTACAAGACCTTCATATAATCTTCATCCTAATAGTTTTCAAAATTTGCTCAAAATTATTTTTTCGGTAGCATTTACAATGTTTGTACCTTACTTTATTTTCTTTAATTTTTTTTTTTTTTTTTTTACTTTGGTTAAAAATGTTCACATAAACGGAGCCCAAATCAAAAGAAATCTTGTTTTCTTCTTCAATTTTTGAGATTTTAGCCATGTTAGGTATCTGTGGTCTGTATTATTTCAGTTATTTCATTCCCAAGTTTCTTAAAAAAAAAAGCATAATTATGACATCACTGCATACTAAACAATAAGTAGCTTTGTACAATGTGTCAATGTTTAACTTGTTAGCTTGGTCCTGGTTATTTGTTACTACAATGTCTAATTCCGTTAAATTGCTAATATTTTATTATATCTTTTTTAATCTTTGTAGAGCCTTTGATGTCACGCTCAGGCTTTGTGTTCCTCTGGTGCCATCAGCCAATCAGAGCTGTCATGATGTCATTATAGTTTAACTCTAGAGTGATTAATCACATGGCATTTATGGCTCAGGACATGGTAAAATCATATCATGATATATGGTGAAATTCTGTTCCATCTTCCTTTTTTTAGCACCCAGACAGAAACTGTGATGAACTTCATTTCCGAGTGTAGAGGCTTTGCAGTGCGTAAACACAGGTGTGTAAAGGCCATACTGACTGGGCTGAAAGACAACTAGGTTGTATGTGTGTGTGTGTTCTGCAGGGCCACTCTCCACTTTACCAGCGTGTGTGACCTGCATACTAACGCCGCCTCATACCTGCTATATAGTGTGTCGCAGTGGCACTGAGGGACTCTGAATCCAGCCAGTCGTACACACGCACTCAGTCACTGTTGTTCTGTTTCTTCCTTCTTTCCTCTACTCTCTCCATTACTTCCTACACACACACACACACACACACACACACGCACACACACATAATGTGTTTGTCTGCATTGCAGTGGGCTTCTGGTAAACCCCATGGGGGTTCTTTGGTTTTTAGCCACCTAGTGCAGCCCATATTTGTTATGTGTGGGTGTGTGAGCTGGAGACTATAAAGAGCTGGTGCGATCCATGGACTATCACCGCTGAGCAAAACACTAAACCCCAGGTTGCTCCTTTGGGATTTGCCCCAGAAGCGTAAGATGGTTTTGATAAGAACATTAGCTAAATGAGAACATAGTAGAAAAAAAGGGATAGTTCACCCAAAAATTAGAAATCTGTCATTGGTTACTCACCCTCATTTTATGTATTCAATTCTGTATTCTTTTGTTTATTTATTTTTTTGTGTAAAACACAAAATGTTATTTTGAAGAAACTTCATGTAGGTTTTTTTTTAATGTATGTTTTTTGTCCTTTTGGAGCTTGATTACCATGGATTGTTATATGGAAAAGAGCTGAATAACATGTAAATTGTCATCATTTAATCACCCTCATGTTATTCCATGGCCGTGTGACTTACTTTTTTTTATGTGAGACACAAAAAGAGCCATTTTGTGCAATTTAGTTTTTCCTGCCTGCTCTTTGTTCAATACAGTGGAAGTGAATGAGGGCTGTTGAGCTCCAAAAATTGTAACTAAAAACCATTAAAGAACCAAGCAGTCCATGTGACTTGCAAAATCATAAAACGAAAGGGTTTAAGAGACTGATCTTACAGGCATGCTAGCTAAAGTTGAAGTGTATTATTTCAGCAGCACCAATTGGGATTGTAGAAATAATGAAGATTTCCAAAATGTTTTCACTAATACTCTTACTTCTTCCATTCTGCCCCTCACATATGGTTTCACAAATGGCTCTTGTTTAGCACAATATAGATACATTATACTTCCAATGATTAGACATGGTTTCAGTATTTCTATTTTCTAGCAACATTATAATTATTATTTATTTTATTTATAAAATATTTTATGTATGCATGTATTTACTGTATTTATGTGTGTGTGTGTGTGTTTTCAGAGGATTTTTTTGTTGTTGTTTTTGATCAAAATATTTATTGCACAAGTGCTATTATTAAAGTTAACTATTATTATAATTTTGTAATTATTTTAATCATTAAAAAAAATCACACATTTTTTTTCTCCCATTATTCCATGAAAGTCTTGAGATACTTCCACATATTATGACTTATAATATGCTATAAAAATGCTTGGCATAATTGTTGTCAAACCTGACACTATTTACTTATTTTGCTTTTGAAAATAATGGGTTTGGAGTGAGTTAACATGATGACAGAATTTTAGTTTTTTTATTATTACCGTAGGTTTTGCACCAAATATCCAGCAAAACTCTCTCTTCTGGAGCTGCTCAGTGCAGGACCGTGTGTTCTCTGACATTAGATTAACTCAGGCTGCTGTTGACCTGCATGGTGTCCCATATCTGTCCTCAGAACCTCTCAGTTTGAACTCAAGCCAGTCAGTCCTCCATGTGCTCCACATTCCTGTGACTAATTTAATTGGCCTCAGAACTCAGAACTTAATAAGGTTAATGCATTGTGACAACTGTGAAAAGACTTAATTAGCCATTAGAAATTGAAAGGCATTTGACATCCGTCATAAGAAAAACAGATGAATCTTGATCCTGGATCAATCTGCAATTTTAACTGTAAGCGCAAAGAAAAGAGCTGCATAAAATTGAGGGCACTGACACAATGTGTGTTGCATTATCTCCATATTTTATATTCCAATGTAAATAACTAAGAAATTAGCAGTTAAACTCAAAGAGTTTAATTGACATCATTCTGGTTGCCTGTTTCAGTTGTTTTAGAGCACTTTTTATTCTCTATTTTTATTTTAGCTATTATGAATGCACATACCATAATGCAGTTCAGTCCCAGAATGCAACGCACAATGCCTGCTACCTTCATGTCATGAGCCATACTAATAAAGTGAATGTGACCGACCTAGCCTAAAGCAGTCTCTCTCTCTCTCTCTCTCTCTCTCTCTCTCTCTGACTCTCTACACACACACCCGCACTATCTCTTGTCAAACTGACTGCCTCTCGGTGAACATATGCTAATGTCTGGAGCTGTGTCATATTGGAGCACTCGTTCATTTCCTCGCACTGCCAGCTTCCCCTCTCACGTGCCTCTTAGATGTCCCTTCTCTTCCACGCAGGAGCTGTTCCTTTCTGATCTCCACAGATGGCTTCAGAGCTCTTTAACCTTTCCATTACAGCCACAAAAAACCTTTTTGATGTTAAAGTTACTTACTGAAATATATATATATTTATAAACACATACATACATATATATATGTAAGTTATTATTATTATTATTATTCATTATTTATTTTAATAAAAGCTTTGGCTGAATGGGAGTAGTCAGTCTTCCCCGCTGACAGCTTCCCATTGTTTCACTTTGCAACCCAATTTTAACAGGTGTTATTAATAGAAGACATCAACAGATAACAAGCTCTAAAAACTCATTCTGTAAAGCTCAGCTTGGTCTGAAATCCATTTAACAGAAGCATGCACCTCTCTCTTGTTCTCTCGCCACAGAATTTTAGAACTGGAGACGTGCCATAGAAAGAAAAGTTTGTGGTCAGCAGTTTTTGTGAAAATTTGAAAGAGAGGGTATTCATTTTCATAAAACAATCCTACCACGATTCCAGCTTCTAGAATGTATTGACAGATTTTCCTATATGCAGTACCCACATATTTCCATAAAGACAATAGAATAATGCTTCCTTCCCATGCATTTTAATGGGTCTATATATATAAGCTGTGAATGCGCTGCATACCCAATTAGTATTAACACTACATTGTATTACATGTTAGTAAGGGTGTAACGATATTCGAACCGAACCGAAAAACCGCGATACACCACCCACGATACGAATCGCGATACTCTCATGGCGTACCGAACACGCCCACCCCGCCCCTGCTGTCCCGGCTCATTGGACCTCATGTCGTATGTGTATTGTGTACACAACGAATACAGCGTTGTTGCCTAAACACCATTAACAACATTTAATCGCAATAAGCTCAGTGTTTTGTTACTTTCGATAATAAGCAAGGTGTAATCTTTCAAATTCTGTCTATTTGATCACGAAATTCAAACATTAAATGTCGTTTTGGCGCTCTTTGATGTGGCGTGACAGATCACCGTACTAGCGTCTCATTTAAAGCGGCAGCGCGGAGCGCGAGTAAACGCGAGCATCTCTTCCTCAGTTACAGAATAAACATGAATGGACACCTGAAGGTATGTTGAAAGATACAGTATACTTACTGAAAGGCATCATAACTCGTGTAATCACTCAGTCAGTGTTTCAACAGCGGAAATACGTCAATAAAACGCTTAGTTTTTCACATAGCTTTATTTACCTCAGGCAAGTCATTCAGTGTCCACAGCTTGTTGGTTTGCTGAGGAAATGAACTCTTTCACTAAATAAATGCACTATATTAGCCTATATATTATATTTTACTTAACCTGTTAATGACATCTTGATTATTTAATGTATGTTTAAAATATCTGTCATGAAAATGACAGCCACTGTGTAAATGATTATATTTCAATAATAAATTAGAGTAAAAACATATGTTAATGTAAAAACTGACTTATGTGCAGTTTACATGTTTTCATACAATTTGTTACTTGAGTGTTGATTATTATTATATCTAAAAATAAATAGCAACTGAATTTAGGCTATAAGTCTAGGCTCTGTTGTTAAGCTTTAATGTTATAGTAATGTGCAAGTAAGGGCTCTTATATAGTTTACAGCATTAGCAGATAATTTTTTTTTATCCTTGCTAAACGTTTACTTGTTACTTAAAATTAATTTAAAGACAAGGACACAATTTGTTAATTAAAGCACTGTTTAAAAAAAGAAAAGAAGAAGAAGCAATTTTAGCTTTCTAAACCCCCCACCCCACCTAAATGAACCGAACCGAACCGAGACGTCAAAACCGTGGGACGTACCGAACCGTCAGTTTTGTGTATCGTTACACCCCTACATGTTAGTAATACTTAGCCTATATAACTCTGTCATTTATTTATTTGCCAAACGACGATCATTTTCTTCAAATCTGCCAGTTACGGAGGGTTTCGGGGAAGCGGATCCACAGCAGCTTTGGCACCTACGCTCTGTTGTTATGTATCGTCATCAGTGTCCCGCGTTCTCATTGGTTTGCTATATGGGGGATTTCATGCGCAGGAAAGCTGTCCGAGAATCACTCACCCAAGAGGAAAAATGTGCTGCTGCTGCCAGATCTCGACCAAAGAAAATAAAATTGTGTTTGATACAAAAAACTAAATAGACTAAATCAAGTGGAAAAAAAAAAAGTCATAACTGAAACTATTTTCATTGTATTTTATTTTATCCACGGGGAAATTTATTTTTTAACGAAAACTAAACCGTTAAAGACAGACCTACTGTAATTATCCATGGCTGTTAATCGATAGTCTATGCGTTTGTTAAAGTTGTCAATTTGCAATATTTCAACTTATTTTTTAAAAGAATACTTACATTTGTATTATACTTACATTCATTTTAATGATATTTTGCTTATAATTTATTTATAATAAGCTACTAATACTTTTTTTTTTTTACTTATTTTTAATTCTTAATAAAAAAACACTTCTGGCATACATTTAAATTGACACCTGCCATGGTGTTTCTAAGTCATCTCATCTCTGATTTAGATTAGTGTGTCCTCAGTCGATGTGCAGTACCGTTTAAAGGTGAAGCATGTAGTTTCTGGGACATTAGTGCCACCTAGCAGAATTACAAAAATCGGCCATATTTTGCAAACGCCCCTTTCGCTCGTCACGCCGACTCAACTCAAACACAACTCAACAGCTTTTACGGGTGCTTGTGAAGGGATCCACAGATAAATGTAGGCTGCTTTCAATAAATGGTCAAATATATATGGAATCTTTTAGCTGTGTTGCTATGTGTCATGAGAGTAAGCAACTGAGCAGCTAACAGTCTGGGCCCTATTTTAATGATCCAAGTGCATGGTCTAAAGTGCAGGGTTCAGGGGCACTTAGTCCGAATCCACTTCTGCTATTTTAACGATGGGAAAAATGGTCGGCGCGCCCGACACATGGTATAAAAGGGTTGTCCCTATTTTCTTAATTGAGGAAGGGGTGTGTTTTGGGCGTTACGTGCAATAAACCAATCAGAGTCTCATCTGCCATTCCCTTTAAAAGCCAGTTGCACTCGCGCCATGGCGGATTCGCTATTTACATGGCGGAATTTGCAAGCGGAAAAACTGAACGCTAGCGAGGAAACGGATCTGCTTGTGTGCAAGGTTAAAACGTGCAAGCAGACCATCTACGGGACATTGTGTACGCACATTGTGGACTCGCCTATGGGCGCACATTACTTTAAATGACAAAAAAAAATATTGCACCGTCTATTTCTGTTGCCTCAAAATAGCAACGCGCCATTAATGCGCCAGAACACACCTCGTTTTCAGACCAGCACGCCCATGGGCGCACAAATGGGTCCAAATGCATTTGCTATTTAAACAACGTGGCCGGGACGTGAAAATGATAACTGCGTCGGGCTGAAACTAGCAAAAAACACCTGTGTCGCGCCTGGCGCTTTGTGTATGATAGTGCCCATAGTCTAGTGCGAACGCTAACACGCTTATTATAAACCCATCCAATGTACAGCAGGTGCGTTTTTGACAAACGCTCCACCCAGCATACCCGGTTTAAAAAGTCACCGCTTGCCACTGAGATATACTGTATATAATAAAATGACATTTATTTGATAAAAAATGCAGTAATATCCTTACTGTTGTGAAATATTATTACAATTTAGAATTTCTGTTTTCTTTCTGTTTTTATTTTTAAATGTAATTTATTTTATAATATATACATATTTTTCATATATATTTACATAGCACGTTCAATTTTGTAGGCATTTTTTACTTGACTGTGTATGAAGATAAACAGCAGTGGTTTTTTGCTGCCCCATAAAATGGTGTCAATGGAAAGGGACTTTAGACCTCTACCAATCATGTTTTTTTTCTGCCTTTCTCAGTGTGATTATGATTCCAAAAACTAGCTCTACAGAGTCTACAGAAGGTCCCTGTGCAGTCTGTGAGTGCCCTACAGCATATTCAAGCAGCAAACTGCAAATGGGGTAAATAGAGTACATGTGATGCATTGATTTGACTGGGATTCGCAGCCATTGGCACTGAAGTATACTGCAGTTTTCGGGAGCTGTCCGTAGTGCTGAAGTCTGTCAGCTGAAGGGCTCACCAGGTGTCTGCCTTCTCTTTTATCAGTCATATCAGATGGAAAAGCATGGCCACATTCTCTCTGGGTGCATTTGAGGCTACGTTCCAGTTTTACCTCAAATGAGCACCTTAGCAGCGATGCTTTTTCAAATAAAACCTGATTTATTGATTTACTGAAATGATTTATTTATTGTTTGTATGTATGTTGTGTATTTGCTTCTTGGCTTCCATTCAGAGCTTGACGTGATAAATAGATGGACAGAAAAGAGTTATGTTGCATCATAAATCTTTCATAATCAGAACATCCCGTTCCAATCTTGATTTTATTTTTTATTCAGGAAGCTCTGGATTTGTGGAGACATTTTTATGTCAGTGACACTTTCCCTCCGTGGCCTCGGTCGCACATTTGTCTCTCGGTATAAAATGTTTTTGACCTTTGTGAAGGTGTCCGTCAACTCCTTGTCATTCCACTCTTCAGATAATTACATGTCTCTAAAAGTGAGAGCACATACCCGCAAATTCACCTTGACGTTTCACCTCATTTTCCACCCCTCTCAGGCTGACGAAGAGCACCTCCTCTTCCTCTGCCAGGAACTTTCCCCCCCCCCCATCATCCTTCCTTCCTTTACTTCCTCCTGCATTGGTATTCACAGCATGACATGTACCTGCTCTTCCTCACTGATAAAACAGAAACAGCCCCATGGTGCCACAGCGAGCTCGGCACATATGAGATAATTTGCTGTTTGATCAAAATAATTGCGCTGTCGGAATCGTCTGAGAGAGCCACTTCATTGCTGTTCGACGGATAGCGAAGGAATATAGAAAACTTATGGAGCGGATTGAAACCCCAATGTACATAAGGGGAGATAGAATGTGGGTGTACGAATATTGTTTCATGAAATAAGATAAATGAGGTGATTGTGTTTGATTATATGTACTGGTGCTTCTAGGTTGACAGTGAATTGTCACTGAATTTCAGTTATTTATTTTCTTTGGCCTTTCCATTATTGAAAGGAATAGTAGACACAGGACTGGAAAAATCACCACAGCTTAATGTGTAGAAGAAATTAAATCTCTACATCTCTACGTCAACTTCAGATGAAAAGACGTTTTATTTATTTATTTATTTATTTATATATTTTTGAAAGAAGTCTGTTATGCTCACCAAGGATGCATCTATCTATCTATCTATCTATCTATCTATCTATCTATCTATCTATCTATCTATCTATCTATCTATCTATCTATCTATCTATCTATCTATCTATCTATCTATCTATCTATCTATCTATCTATCTCTCTCTCCCTCCCTCCCTCCCTCCCTCCCTCCATCCATCCATCCATCCATCCATTTCTACATCCATCCATCCATCCATCCATCCATCTATCCACCCATCCATCCATCCATCCATTTCTACCTACTTCCATCCATCCATCCATTTCTACCTACCTCCATCCATCCATCCATCCATCCATCCATCCATCCATCCATCCATCCATCCATCCATCCATCCATCCATCCATTTCTACCTACATCCATCCATCCATCCATCCATCCATCCATCCATCCATCCATCCATCCATCCATCCATCCATCCATCCATCCATCATGGTATTTCAGCCTATAGTTTCTATTTTTGTGACACTCGGCTGCTCTGTGTCAACGTCTCTTCTCTCTTTAATATTTCAGCCAACATTTACTGTTTGGCTTAATGGCTTTTGTCTTTCCCTTTTCGCGCCCAACTGTTTGAGCCTGAATTTGTGTGCTTGTGCGGGTCTGTGATTACAGCACCACACAGAACTACTTCGTGCGTATGTTTTAATCTATCTCAACAAATGACTCCACAAAAGTGTGTTTCAGACATTCATATCATGCTGAGTTTCTTTATGAAAAGCAGTCAAGCTGTAATAATGCTTAGGCTTATGTGAAATGCAGACCACAAGATTTCATGTGCAGGACCTGATGACTGGTCACAAATGAAGAGCGATGAGTCAGAAAGCCTTCAATTTGTAGTCATGGGCAGTCAGCAGTGGAATCAATGAAGGATTTGAAGATAACACTTTCAAAGGAATGCGCTTTGTGAATCTCCGCACAAAGAAACGTCTGGTTTCATGAATTTAATTTATTGAGGCGTATTACTGACTGGTGACATCACAGGCTTTAGGGACGTCTTTTGTTAACCTGCTTTGTGAGCAATCACTTTGATAAAAACTAAATTTTTGATGCTTTCATTTGGTCAAAAAGGCCATATTGTATAGTTCTGTATATTTTGTACTTGGTTTAGCATTTTTAATTTTCTGCTAAAGCCCACTTATGTTAGTCATTTTTTACTTATGTCATTTTTCATGACTTTTTTTATTATTATATCATACCTATAAGACTATTAGTCTATATTTAAATTATGGTTGTTATGATTGCCATATCTTGAAAAAAAAAAAAAATTGTGCATTTGAAGTAAATATTGTGCAAAATAAGTGTTAATTTTCTTGATGAAGCCATATCAATTGGTAACCAATAAATATGCAAATGTAGGCGGATACGTATCTCTGTGATCGAGGATGTGATGTCATAGTTAAAAAAAAAAAAAAATGTTGACTAGATATTCTCAAAACATTTGATCAATGTTCGCACAGTAAAGAAACATGATAGGACATCACAGAAAGTCACTTTTCCACCATATAAAAAGTTTCCTTTGAAACAGATACAGATTCCCAAGTGTTTTCTTCCGGCTGAGTTACATCAACATCAACCATCTCCAGCAGAACTCCATCAGGAGCGGCTCTGACAGTCAGCTCCACGTCATGAGCTCGGAGGACCTGATGTGTGACACGCAGGGAACTAACCAGAATGAATGGGGCAGAGGCAACAATAAACTAATTTGTGTATCTGATCTCTTCCTTCCTCATCTGTCTTTTCCCTTGACCTTTATAGTTGTGACATTTTGACAGTTCAAAGGTAGAAGAGAGAGGAAATGCTGCAGGCAGAATTCTCCCATCTGAGTGTTTTCTCTAGAGAGCTTGCGTCAAGGAGCGCATGAGAACGTCTTGCAATGTGCTTTGCAGTGTACGTTACTCTCATTCTTTCTTCTCCAATTTGTTTTCTCATAATCAAGCCCTCCATGGCAAATGCAGAACAAAAAACTATTCACTTGTAAATGGAGTTTTGACATCCATTATCCAACTTAGTTATTCAATTATATTTCACCTTGCGGTAACACTTTAGAATACTGTTCCATAATGCATAATATATAGTTAATTCTAAAGTGAAGATCATGGTAACCCACTAATAATGACTGGAGTATTACCAAATTATTTGATTTGAATTTCTAATTACTTGGAATAATATTCTCAGGTTTTTATATTTAATGTAACTACAGCCAGTAATTTAATCTGAGACCTTTTTTTCTGGTATAAAAAAGTATTTTTGGGTGAATAAACATCGTGGTTAGAGTGACAGCACCAAACTAATTTTTGAAATATAGTAACAACCGATTTTTGTGTAAGTCAAAAATTAGTTATGAAAAGCAGTTTTTAACTGAATAATTCACTAAGAAAATGACATGTTACGTTTGACACAGGCGTTTAAGTCCACTTTTGTATGCCATTCCCTCACTAACTTCCCTCCGTCTCGTTCACTTGGATTTATATCATTGCTTGCAACGAGTGCAACTGGAACCCTTGCAATGGGTTTAAATGGGCTTAAACACACTAAGCCCTCGATCACTTTAACTACTTACACTAAACTATTTCCCTCCATTGTTTGAATGGTGTAAGGTGTGTGGGTAAATTAAGTGCGAGCACTGTGAGTTGCTGTTGTGGTACCACAATCCTGTTTCATTCACTCTCAGAAAAAAAAGCTGTCACCCTTTCAAAAGGTACACCTTTGTACCCAAAGAGTGCATATTAGTACATCAAAGGTACATATTGGAACCTTTTTACCGTCCCAGACAGCTTTTGTACCTTTTTTCTGAGAGTGTTATGGTCTATGGGCCTGTCTGAAGTGTACGTGAGTAGACTCACTATCTCTGTCAAAATCGAGGGGTCGAGGCTCTGTCCAAATACACTTCCCCCATCCACTCGACCAAATTCCGTAGTGAGTTTTTTAGTTGTGTTAAATGAAAACTTCTTGAAAGTTTGAATCCTCTGTTTGTTTGACAGTTAACTTTCCTAAAGGGTGTCATGACACTAGTCAAGTCACATTTATTTATATAGCGCGTTATACAGTACAGATTGCTTCATAGCAGCTTTACAGGGATAAACAGTAAAATAATGATCAATGATGCAAACAGAGTTTAATTCTGCTGTAAAACAGCTCTGACAAGAACATAGTGTCATTGTTCAGCTGAAGTGTTGAGACATTAGTTTCACATCACGACTGACATTTGTGGAAGCGTGAGGACTTTAAAAAAAAATTGGTAAGTGTGTTTCTGTGAATCGGTTCAACTGTGCAATTCATTGAATCAAATAAAAACTCAGATTCTACGATTTGTTCACGTCTCCACGTAAGTCAAGTCATCAGCAACTTTCTATTGAGTGAACGCAGTATCCAGAATGAATCAGTATTTTTTAAATAGGTTGAATGAATGATTCAGTGACTCACTTATAAAGAGAGTCACTCCTCCCTGAATAATTCAGAATCTTGGTATAAATAGTTTGATCATTAATTTTCACGTATGTGAAACACAAATAATTTTATTGTCGCCCAACCCTAATTTTAACATAAAATAAAATAATTAATAGGGTAAATAGAAAAATAGGGTAATTTCTTTTTTTTTTTTTTTATGTATTCCAGGCATCACAATGTTTTAAACACAGGATCAGCCAGCATTACGTTTTCATCAACCTCAGGTGCATACTGCTGAAAATATTCAAATTAAGCATTCCTGAAGACAGGAACCAGCATGTCAGCAGGTAACATACTAGTAATGTTTGCTTGTTCCTGGAGTTATTCTTCACCAGATTTGATCAAACAGTGGCTTCAGGCATGAACAAATTCAACCAGCCTGCACTGTTTGCACTCTCGCTTTTATCACCTCAAACCACACGAAGACACGAGCTTCCTGGAATCCTGCTTGACAAATGTATACATGATAAAATAGATAGAGCACCTGCTCTTCCCTGGAGAGATCTCCATCCCTACCTGCTTCCTTCTCTCACAGCTCCCAGTACATCAACGCTGTTTATTTCCACTGTGTTCATAGCCAAAGAAAGTGTACAGTGGGAAAAAAAAATGGCTGATTTGTGCTACCCATAACCATGGCAACCGAGAATCTCTGAAGCCCAACTAAAGTGGTGGATGGGGAGGGAAAGCTCAGGAGACATTCTTTTTTCAGTTGTTGTTTTTAACATACAGCTTTTATTTTATACTAAAATTCCCAATTAGAAAAATATATACAAGTTCTCTAGAGAACATACTAATAGTAAGATATAGTAAGAGTGTAAATGAATGTTGATATGTCATTTGATGTACACAGAGTCTGACTTTTGAGAGAGTCTCTCCATTTTGCATCATTGAAACAATTGAGATATTAAAAAGGTTTAATTTATGATTTTGCTCTCCAATGGGAGAGTGACACATCAGGATTTTATTAAAGCGCCCCTGATCGTTGTGTTTGCTAATCATAAACTCTTCGCTCCAGTCACGTCTGCATTGCCAGGCTTGAGGATATCAGCTCTTGAGTGGATCATTTCGTAGGCTGTATGGTCAAAGCTGTTAAGTTAACAGTCATGAACTCTTATGAACATTTCATGAACCTGTCTCTGATATATTATGCATACAGATGAGTATTGGTTACCGATCTGGCATACTTAATGCTGCTTAATGGGCAATCTTTATAATAGTGGTCATTTTTAATGGCTCTTTATAGGTGTGTAAATGCTGACTGTGCCTGTGAAATTGCATATCAGCTGATTCATTTGCAGATAAATTGAGGCCATGATATTCATTTTCACTTTCCAGCTCAGCATAAACACATGCATGCTTTTTTTTTTTTTTTAGTGTTCCTGTGACAATTAAAGGGATAGGTAAAAATCACACTACTATCATTCGTACTAACACTGGTGATTTATACAATGAATATGACCAAGAAAGTATTATAAAAATAGTCCTTAAGATTTTCCAAGTCTGAAGTTATTGAAATTACAATTCTTGACTTTTTATTAATTTTACTCTGCAAGGATGCATTAAATTGATCAGAAGTGACAGTTGTTTATGTTGTTACAAAAAAATCTATTTCAAATAAATTATGTTCTATTTGACTTTCTATTCATCAAAAAAATCCTACAAAATGTATCAGAGCTTCCACAAAAATATTAAGCAGCACAACTGTTCGAGCCTGGGAAAACCCAGACAAACTTCTGGCAAATTTAGATTTGCAAGTATTCTGGCAAAGAGCTCATTCAAGCCCATTTCTAATCCGTCCAAATCGAGGCACCAATCATAAACGTTGGGGCGGGCTTTACACAATGACGATCGCTCTGATTGGTTTTAGGTCTATCCAATTGCGCCCAGAGGCATTTGAGCGACGTCCGTTGGTGAAGCGCACCAACTTTTAAATGCATTATTATATTCAACTTGCAAACACATGAGGACAGTCTCCATGAAAGACCCACTGGCAGATGAACGTGCTACTACATTTCTCTCCGAAACGGTAGGAAATGAAATTAGATTTAATAGAGGATTTTAACTCTGACAAGATGATTGACAGGGCAGTTTACGTGACAGGATGCACACGACAGATCCGTCCGATAAAGATGACGAAGTAGTATGTCCCAAAGCTTGCCTACTTTTTTGCTACACATTCAAAAGTAAATACCTTTTCTTCACAAAAAGAGTACATACTTTTATGGCGTAGTGTAACTTAGGCGAATTGGGACGCAGCATATGACTTTACACGATGACGATCGCTCTGATTGGTTTTAGGTCTATCCAATTGCGCCCAGAGGCATTTGAGCGACGTCCGTTGGTGACGCCCCTTTGGAAATGAGTTATTAATGAAGCTTTGCCAGACCACAACTCAGTTACTACTGAGAATGGTCTGGTTATAACCAGGCTACAACTGTTCTCATCATTGATAATAATAATAATAATAAATGTTTCTTGAGCAGCAAATCATCATATCAGAATGATTTCTGAAGGATCATGTGACACTGAAGACTGGAGTAATGATGCTGAAAATACAGCTCCGATCACAGGAATACATTTAAAAAATATATTAAAATAAAAAAATGTTATTTCAAATTGCAGTAAAATTTCTTTCAGACCCCAAAGGTTTGAACAGTAGTGCACTTGTTGCAGCAAATTTAATGAATTTAAATGTTTGATTTTTGGTATTCCTTTAGTTTAAATCAGCCAATTCAGGGTCCGTTTACACAACACCGTTTTCAACTAAAAATGTTTTAACTAAACCATTTTTGCAGTTCATTTACACAACAATGGCATTTTGGGGACCTGAAAACACAAACTTTTGAAAACGGGTTTCAAAGGGCAAAGGAAAATTATACCATTATTGTTTCCGGTACAAAAACGCGAATTTGTGAAAACGGTGACGTCATGCGCACGCGTATTACATGTTCAGTCTAAAGGCGCGTAGTGTTTCTTTACATAGTGACATCGCCAACTACTGGCCTGGCATGGATAATACAGCATTTTTTCACGGATCCATGTGAACAGGGATAATTTTGACATCATTGTCGTCTATACGTGAAAAACGTAAAGGAATATCTTTTCTGTTTACAGCACATCATTGTCATGTAAACGCACCCTAAGTCTTTTATCATGTTTGCAGTCACTGTTTCCAGTTGGAACTGCAATCCTGTTCCTCATTTTTGTTTCTTTGACATTAGATCTCAAATCTGATTACAGTGAACCTAAACACAGGTCTGAAGACTGCGAGGTATAGTTTCTCTGAAATAGGAAAGCAGGAAGCGCTGTGCTTAACTTTATCCAGAGAAGGAATCCCGGCAGTTTGAAGTGAGGGATTTGTTGGGGTTCTTCTGGAGCTGAAGTCTTTGTAACCGCGGTGGATATAGTTTAGGTTTTTATATGTATAGAATTACCCCAACCATATAGAAAACATTATAAATATGACATACAAGAACATAAAAATAAGGCTGAATAAAAAATATATATTTTGTAATCTGTATATTGTTGATGAATTGTCATGATGTCCATGATGTTTCACAAGCTTTAAGAAAAAAAAAAATCAAGTTCATGCAGTTAAACGTTCAAAATTTGTCTTAGCTTATCAGATCAGAGAAAGGTTATGCTTGTTATGGTATCAGCAGTTCCAGCAGTCACTTTCGTTGAGTCTGGAAGCCTAACAATCTGCAGACAGTGTGTAGACTTTAAATGACATACTGCATGTTTGCGAATACATGTTTTTGAGCCAATGCGTGATTTGCATGCCATTTGAATGTTTTCACCGTGCCAAATGCTACTTTGAAGTGTCTGGGTGTGTTGTCACGGCAACTGCTTTTGTGTACAGACAAGCTAGCTGCGCATTATTATATTAGTGGTTTATGACACGTTCATTCTAGCATGTGTTTCTGAGGAAATTATTTTGATTACAACATTGTAAAAAACTAAAAGGTAAAAGTATTCCTGAATGGCTAAAATGTCACTGTTATTTATTTATATGAAAGAACAATTTATAATAAAAGACAAAAATAGTTTCCCTTGTTTAAAAAAATGAATGCCAAAATTGATGTGCCTTGTGTTTTCTTTTCAGAAACGTGCAGATAATTTAACAAAGACTTTTTGTTACATTTTACATTAAAGAAAGAGTTTAAGGGCAAATTGAATTATGTGTCATTTTTGCGGCTGTTTTTACCTGCTCAGAAAAGTTGCATTTTAAATTCACCCCCACTATTGGGTCAGTCATTTGTATTTTTTCCTTAATCATCTGTATTTTATCCTTACATCTCACTATGACAGCCTTGGTTGCACTTTGTGTGGCCATTAATTCAGCATTTACCAAACGTGCGCTAAAATTATACAGTATCTCAAGGCCACCTCCCAGTAATGAGGCCTTTATATGAGCTTTCTAAAAAGTATGATTGTTTAAGCAAAGCTAATAAAACTCAAATGTTGACTCATAAATGCCTTGACCATAATGTTTAATTACCTTTCTCTGTCCCACTTCATTTTTGCTTTGAGTGCCAAATCAGCGGATTCTACTTCCATTCCTAGCTATTTTTCGACGAGAAATGGAACCAACAAACTAACACTTCCCATTGCCATTGTGTTTAAACCTTTTTTCAAGAGTTATCAATTCCCTATGTCACAATCTACATTGGGTGGAATTGTAGAGTGCATTTTTGGAAGAAAGTAAGACTTTTATATAGCAAGGATGCCATTAAATTAATCATTAGTGACAGTGAAGACATTTATATAATTTGTATTTATGTTATAAAAGATTTGTGCTTCAAATAAATGCAATCCGTTTGTCTTTCTACTTTCTATTCATCATGAAATCCTGAAAAAAAAATATTAAGCAGATGTTTTTAATATTGATAATAAGAAATGTTTCTTGAGCAGCGAATCATCATAGTAGAATGATTTCTGAAGGATCGTGTGACACTGAAGATGGCAGCTTTGCCATTACAGGATTAAATTACAATTAAAATGTATTAAATAGAAAAAAAAGTTATTTTAAATATTTAAATATTTCACAATAATACTGTATTTTTGATCAAATAAATGCAGTATTGGTGAGTATAAGAGACTTCTTTCAAATACGTACAAGTAAATCTTAATTATTTGTAACTTGACCAGTAGTTTATATATAAAATAATTTTGTGTTCAGCAGATCAGTACTTAAATGTACAGATTTGGGTTTTCATTTGAGCATAGTTCAAGCAATATTGACCCTAATATTTGCACTTATATGTTTCATTAAAATATTTCAGTTTGCATCCAGACATTTTAGTTGAGTGTTTTGAGCTATAGCGACTCTCAATCGCTAATTTAGACATTGAAATTCAATGCAAATTAACAGAGATTATTAACTGTTGTTCAC
This sequence comes from Squalius cephalus, assembly GCF_949319135.1. Classification (NCBI taxonomy): domain Eukaryota; kingdom Metazoa; phylum Chordata; class Actinopteri; order Cypriniformes; family Leuciscidae; genus Squalius; species Squalius cephalus. The sequence continues at coordinate 23,147,530 of NC_137132.1, read as the reverse complement.
TGTAAGTGATTCCTGTTTGGCCTGAGAGGGAGTGCTTTCTTTTACCACGAGTGTCTAATCTATGATTTTGTGCCTCCATTTACCTCTTGTCACACAATGGATGCAAATTACTCCTAGGATCTGAGCATGCAATTAAACACCTAATTTCCGAGTGTGACGAAGCTCTGTGATTAAAGGAGAGGCTGTGGAACGAGCAGGCCTTGTCTAGCAACACACTAACACTTTTGCACTGGTTATAACTTATTAAAAGTGAAAATGTTGAATGATATGTTTCACAGTTTAGTTATAATAGAAAACAAGAACCGCAGTGTTCATTTGAGAACATTATTATTTTGTGTTTTGGTAAACGCTATCATTAGTCTTGTAGTCAAAGTAAGACACAAAAAATGTACACAACCTCCTGGCTGGTGTTAGACAAAACGACTGTCTTCAACCCAACATGCAGTGCACACACTAGGGAAGGAAATATCCCATTTGTTTTTAAAGGAAAAGCTGTGCCACAGTGGATTGAAGATTGAATTTAGCCATTAAAAGCAAATTAGTTTTTATGATTCTGTACTTGATTCTGTGTAATGTAGGAATAAAAAACCTTTAGTGTCTCATTGATATGCTGTTACACTTCACTGAGTTTTCTTTTAAACAGAAATAAATCTATGCAAGTCTTATTAGAGCAGTGAGACTGCCTATTGGTTGAACGATTGTGGGACGCTTTTAATTGCAAATTGGAAATCAAATTAAGTTTGATCAAAACTAAATTCGTGATCATTTCAAAATCGTTGTGCAGTGTATTTCATCTTGATCTTTTTATATTTAAAATAAATTAAGTGGTCACATAAAGCAAAATTGTTAACATATATAAAATGTGACCTAAAATCAAACCAAGTATATAGATTTTGTCAGGGCTTCAAAGAGTTTTTGTTTGTAGTCAGTTTTCTGTTTTTGAAATCCCCTCAGCATAAAACTTTTAAATAAGCAAAACTGTTATTGGTGTGCCTTAGGGTTCAGCTTTGGGGCCAGATGTGTTTTCAGCTGAGACTTCAGAGAAACATTTTTGTTTTGTTCACTCTTCATACTAATTAGTTTTTAGGAAGCAGACAGATGCTGCATACATTCCTGTCTTAATAACACATTTAGTCTGGCATTAAAATAGGAACTTGATTATTGCTTTTGGTGAATAAATGCTTATTTGCTCCATTGTTGTATAGCAGATAGTAGGAGTTTGCATGTCTTCTGCTGGTTACTTCTCACAATGGTCCTTTTGAAGTATTTGTTGGAGGTTTCCTTAAATCATATGCGTATATAATGTTTAACTGTCGTTTATGCTATTTTAATTGATTTAACATGCTGTGCATTGCTGTGCTCTATAATTGTTGCTGCTGTCTTCTTTACTGTCAGTCGTTGCACACATTAGGATGTTATGAAAGGCTGAGAAAACTGACTGATGGACGTTTTCATAAATGAAACGCCTGTCTTTTTTTTTTTTTTTTTCAACGATGAGACACACCGTTTATCGCTTCCTCCACTGCCTCTCGTCATGCTGTTTCGGTCTGTTAGAGAGAGTACAGCTCTAACACATCCATGCAAACCACTCCTCAAATAAAAGGCTGCAAAAATAATGTGCGGTTGTCATGACGCCCATCATCTGTTCAGTTCAGAAATGAATACAGTAGACAGGAGACTGTCAGTCAAATCAAAGCAGCAGGACAATTACATAGCTAGCTCTTTTAAAGTTGTGGATCTGAGCTGGTTTTGTTTCAGGACTTAGGATTTTGGTTTATACATTTTCTTGAATTCTTATGGTTTCATAGCCTGGCTAACGTCAGACCTCTTTCTCATTGAGACGTGGTCTGGGAACCATATGTTCATTTTCTCGTATTTGAGGCGTGGTTTACGAATGCCCAGAGCCGTTTATTTGGCGCTACGAATGTCTATCAAATGCGCCTTCACGTAGCTCATAGCCAATCGTTTCAATTTACCAGATGACGTATGTAGAGCGACAGAAATTCGACGAGGAAGAAGACGAAATAAACTTGCGTTCTAAACTACTTAGAACACTATGCATCGAAAGGTAACTTCACGTCTGATGCCATGTTGGATCCATAGATATAAACAAACTGCTTCGGTGTGTCGCATTGACGTCGTCATCGTCTTGCTGCTCCCTCCCCATTCTGTGATTGGTTCCCTTTTTGAGGGGAAAATCTGGTCCATGGTGTCCAGGCTGCCTAGCAGTGTGAATAAAACCACGCTGCGCTCAAGGCAGCATGGGGAAACCCAGGCTAATGGTTTCATGCTCTTGGAAGCCAATAATTGGCATTATTCATACATACAAATTCAAATGAACCCATTCTTAATTTGTATTATTTTATTTTATTTTATTTTATTTTATTTTTAATGTAATGCATCCTGTTCATGTTAGCATCTGTGTAATTTTTCTGGCTTGAAATCATACATTTGTGGCATAATTTTAAGTTGAATTAAAATGACTTACTTTAAGCTGACAAAAATAGGGGATGCTATATTCTGAAATAAATCAATTTATGTTGCTATACTAAACATTATTATGGTTAGTGCCATTTTATTATTTGAATTTAGTGTTATTTTCTTCCTTTGCTGTCTTCAATCAACAATTAGAACAACTCTGCGACCAAGTTTTTGTTAAGAACCTAATATCTAAGGGTTCTGAGGCACGACATGTGTTAATTCCTACATGCCAACAAGAATTTCCAACAAGTTAGACTGAGTTGTCGACTCTGGATGTTGTGGAAAATAAGCCACAAGAAGCAGGGGTTTATTTTCCACATTGTGCATCGCTGCTCTCTGAAGAATGTGCCTGAAGTCTTCCCATGTGCCCGAGACAAGTCTTGAAATCTTCAATTTCATGCTTGCTTAATCCTTGGAACACAATTATTGATTGCTGTTTATAATTGCCTAATGATGATTGTTATGACCGGAAGAGGGCTGGATGGATTTTGTTGTTGACACATCTGCTTTTTTTTGTTCAAAATTAACCAAATTTAAAGGGATAGTTCACCCAAAAATGAAAATTCGTTAATTAAAATTGAATTAAAATTCGTCCAAGATGTAGGTGTCTTTTTCTCTTCGCTAGAAATATAAAGAAGATTAGGTATTTCATATAATGCAAGTCAATGGCTACCATAACATATTCTGGCAAAACAAAATGAATACCCGTGGCTCCTGACGGTTCATTGAAGTCTTATGAAGCGAAATGATCGGTCTGTGCAAGAAACTGAACATTATTTACAACATTTACCTGTAAACCATAGCCTCGGCAAGCGGTCCTGAGTGCATTCATGGCAGTCTGATCGCGAGCTTCCTGTCGTCATCAATCAATCCTCAATCCTTTTACGTGTTTTTGTCCCTTATTCACTGTGGCAAGCCTATATTAAGCGTTTATATTTTAGACCTGACATGATGCTTTTTCCGGGAAATTGCGTACATACATTATGTGAAACACTGTGTGTGTTTCGTTATATCCGTAAATAGAGAAAAGTTGATGGCTACTTTGAGGCGTGTATGGTGTGGAACGTGGCAGAGGTTGAGTGAGAAAGGTTGATATGTAATCTCAAACCTCCAGGGTTTTAAAAAGAGAGGAGAGTCTGCTGGCAAAAATAGTTCGCGATAAAGCTTGTAATAAAACAAGAATCAACATTGGAGATGGCGAGAATTGAGGGATTTGAAATGTAAAAGTAATTTATTACTCAACATGTAAGTAATAAACCTCAACAAGGTATTTTAATGAAGAGATAAATTGTCATGTATCTCTCTAACAGAGTTCATTGTAATGCATTATCTTTTGTGCAGGGTCATATTCATTTGTACAGTCTTTAGTTTAAAGGAGAAGTTCACTTTTAAAATGAAAATTCTGTCATCATATACTCACCCTCATGTTGTTTCAAAGCTGTATGAATTTCTTTCTTATGCTGAACAGAAAGGAAGATATTTAGAAGAATATCAGTAACCAGACAGTTTTTGGGTCCCAGTGACTTCCATAGTATATTTTTTTCCTACTATGGAAGTCATTGGGACCCAAAAACTGTCTGGTTACTGATATTCTTCTAAATATCTTCCTTTCTGTTCAGCATAAGAAAGAAATTCATACAGCTTTGAAACAACATGAGGGTGAGTATATGATGACAGAATTTTCATTTTAAAAGTGAACTTCTCCTTTAAGAACAACCAAAACAACGTTCAGCCGCAAAAAAAGTTACACATAGTGTACCCTTTTTAAGCAATTTGTTGTCACAACTAAAAACTAAGTCAGTCTGACCTCAAACAGACACTAAAAGCTCTAGTAGCCTATAAAAAGCACCCTTTTCTTGTTACTTATGAGTCTAATCTAATCCTTGTCTTTCCCCCTCCTGTTTCTTTCTCTTCTCCTTATTTTGGACCGTCCCTTCTGCTCCAGCTGGTTGGTGGTGAGTTTGACCTGGAGATGAACTTCATCATCCAGGATGCAGAGGCCATCATCTGCATGTTGGAGCTGCTGGAACACTGTGAAGTCACGTGTCAGGCGGAAATCTGGAGCATGTTCACCGCCATACTGCGCAAGAGTGTCCGAAACCTGCAGACCAGCACTGAGGTTGGCCTCATTCAAAGGCTATTGCTCAAAATGAGTTCTGTGGATGACATGATCGCAGGTGAGTGGCCTCGACCTAACCCCAGAGAGTTCAAACTGACCTCTTGTAAAACCCATTTCTTTCTATTTTCCTGAAGTTCTATAAATGGTTAAGCTCTGAAATGAAAGACATGCAACAACACAGTCAGAAACGTCACATACTTGTTTTCGAGAAGGTGGATTTGAAATGGAAATGACTTAAATGTCAGTCTGTTCCTTGAAAGAGAAACCATTTATGTACACTTTACATTGCATCTTAAATGGAGCTTGTTGTTTATGTAGCCTATCTTAAAAGGTCAAAAATAACACTCTTAAATCTGCTTTGAACAGCACATGCAAAATATGAGCAATGTCTTGTAGATTTCTATTTTTTAGACGTTCGAGAGCGGAGTGAAAGAAATGTGGATTAAACTGCAATCTTCTCAGCAGCGGAATTCATCATTGGCAGTAGAGAAACCGAGAGAAAAATCTCATTAGTTGCACCCTCTTGTAATGAGATTGAATGGCAGTTTAGAGCAATATTAAATTTTAGTTGCCGTTTATGAATGAAGAAGAATGTTTTTTTTATTCATTCCGTCTATTATTCATGGCCAACATCTTCCTCTGTTTGCATAAATGCCATTTTTCACTATCTAAATCTTTTAAGAGGCAGAGGCTGTGAATTGGCTCATGGAAGGTTTCAGCAGCAGTCTTGTTGAAACTCAAAATTAAAGTGTAAAATGGCATTAATTAGCATAACTTCTCATGTTGTTCTCAGAGCAGTGAGTGTTTAACCTGAAACGAAAGAGCTGAATCAACTGTTTCCCTTCATTGGCAAAGCTTAATTTTCAACATCAGTGTCACATTATCCTTCAGAAATATGTTGATTTGGTGCTTAAGAAATATATATATATATATATTAACTGCACATTGTGAAAATGCTGTTTTGTCAAAGTTGAAATTGTGGCTTTATATATGGTCAGACACTCACAAAATATGGAGATATCCAAAATCCAAAACAAGGTCCATCCGACAGCAACGATATATAATTTATATTAAAATGTACAGTTCACTACAGTAAAATCGTAGTGTTCCAAATTTTTCCTACATGAATATCCAGTTTTGCTCTAAAATGTCATTTTATGTAAGTAAAATTTGTTACAAATGCTGTTTAATGTCGACTTTTATCTGTATTTAACCTGGAACATTTTATTAAGGAAGAGCTAGCTCCATTTTAGACATTTAAAAGTTTGACTGCCTGACATGTACATTCAATTTAATCACTCTATTATTTAATTGAATACCTTATAAAACTTCAGTTAATTTAAAGGCACAGTATGTAAGTTTCGCCACTAGAGGTCGCTAATTCAAAACAACAACAAAGGCGTAGCTCGATGACGACGTGAACGAGCGTGGAATCATGGGAGTCGTTGTCTTCACCTCTACAAAGCAATCCGACGGGACTCCGGCAGAAATCATGTTCATGGATGAGCTAGAGTATTAAAGTTATTTATTCACTTAAATTCACATTATTACATTTTTTGGACGAATTAAAATTGTGGGGTAACGCATGTCTATTTTACTTGGTCAAAACAATCATATGAAAAATAAGTCTGAGTGTGTTGAAAGTTATGTTATATGTTACACTCTCGTTAAGCTCGGTGGCTGCTATGAGACGGTCTTGTTGCACAAAGCTTAAGCCAGATCGATATTAGAATATCATACATTAATAAAAGCTGGATGACTTGTGTTGCTAAATGGCGTGCAATTCATTTTAAAATATATTGTATGGTGGAAAAAATGCTTTATTACTGTTACTACAAATAAAGTCCTCCTGATTATGCTATGTTAGCCACTTGGTACAAACATGTTACCCGCGGTAAATCAAGATTCAACCAATAAGACTAAACGTGTTGCGCTATATAACAACGAATAGTTTTCTGTCGTTAAATGTATCCAAACAGTTGCTCACCTCTCTAATAAAACACATTAAAGCGTCTTTGGTGTTTCCATGGCTTCTACGGAAATCGAGGGTAACACGGATATGACGTCATTGACACGGGCCATTGAACTGGTTGAAATTGCTGATTTCTCTGGATTTAAACATTATTGGAAACATTTGGGATAATGCAAGTACACAAGTCAACAAAAGATATTGTTCTAGTGGTTTTTGGATATTTTAATCCAAAAATCGTATGTATCGTAAACCTTTTTGTGTTATACTGAATTACAGTATTTTTAACCACTGGACGTTCCCCAAGGGCTTGCTGGCTTATGCTACCAGACTCAGGAAAGGTGCTTTCTGGGGTGTGTTTGATCCTCCTGCACGTCTTACTGTGAAATTGTGTTATAATATAATGCAGTTGCACACCTGTGCCCCGGGGAATCCTACCGTTTACATCCACACTGTGCCCACTTCAGTAATACAGAGCTAACTTCTTTTTGTCTTTCTGTTTTTTTTTTTCCTCCATGATGGACAGACTTGTTGGTGGATATGCTTGGAGTTCTGGCCAGCTACAGTATCACCGTCAAAGAACTGAAATTGCTCTTCAGCATGCTGAGAGGAGAAGGAGGATTGTGGGTAAGCCACTGAAAATGAGTGAAAATTCGTGTAGGGCTCTGGGGCTCCAAAGGGTTGTTAGCTTCACCGCTGTTGGAGATAATTTTGGAGCCTTTTTAGACCTCTGGAGCAATCAACCGCAGAGCAGATCAGGCCTGCCCAGGTATCGATTCACCGTTCTCTCGAGTGAGGGATATTGACAGAACATCAACTGCTGGCGGACACCACAGTGAGGATGTTGTCACAATAGCTTTAAGTTTTTGGATCGAGTGAATTGCCCCTTCTGGAGAAAAAAATAGAGAATTGTGTGAAGACTTGCGCTTTAATAAGACAATTAGTTACGAGACACGAAAATAAAATATTTTGATCAGCAGTTTTTTCATTAGCTTGCCAAAACAGGTGCGAATATGACAGATTGGATCGAAGTTCTTAAATCAAAAGCGATTTAGTGAGGCAAAACATTACATTTAAAATTGAGCGTTTTAGAAGTTCTTGCTGAGAAGGTCCTGTGGGAGTTTAGTTATTGTGATTTGCTTTTTCCTTAAGTCGCTTATCTTACCTCTCACGTACTTCTGTCTTCCACAGCCGAGACATGCAGTCAAACTGCTCTCAGTTCTCACTCAAATGGCACAGAGACACGGACCCGACACTTTCTTCAACTTCCCTGGCCGAAGTGCAGCTGTGAGTGACCCCACCTTTTTTCCCATAATGCACATTTGCATTTTCTTTTAATGCACATTTCATTTGTCGTAAAGTAAAATTTAAATGAATGTTGTTTTTAAACTGTTATTCATGATATGGATGATAACTGACATAATAATATTAAAATTCAATTGAAATAAATCATTTTAAATGCTAAACAAAGCAATATTTTTATAATGCACACTATTGTTTAAAATTTTACGGTCAGAAAGATTTTTTTAAATGTTTTTGAAAGTCTCTTATCTTCACAAAGGCTGCATTTGTTTATTTAAATATACAGTAAATACAGCAATATTGTGAAATTATTACAATTTATTCCTGTGATGGCAAAGCTGCATCAGTGTCACATGATCCTTCAGAAATCATTCTAATATGCTGATTTGCTGCTCAAGAAACATTTCCTTTATTATTATCAATATTGAAAGCAGATGTGCTGCATAATATTTTTGTGGAAACTGATACTTTTTTTCAGGATTCTTTGATACATAGATAGGGTTTGAAATGTTTTTCATTTATTTGAAATACTGTTTTCTGTATTAAATACAAAAGAATAAGCTATTAGAATATATTAGAATATATATATACTGTATATATATATATATATATATATATATATATATATATATATATTTGTTTGGGTGGCTATATATTGGAAACATTAAGTACTTTTATAATTGTTAGATTTTTAGAAGAATTAATGAATGCAAACAAAATTGTCTAGCATAAATTACATATGCAGGCATTTTTTTTGTACATTTCTGTTTTCTGCCAGGCAATTGCGTTACCTCCAATTGCCAAATGGCCTTATCAGAACGGCTTCACCCTCAACACCTGGTTTCGCATGGATCCTTTGAACAACATCAATGTGGACAAAGACAAACCCTACCTTTACTGGTGACTACATTCACACAGCCTACGCTTTAATGCAGTTATATTTAACTTTGTCAACTCTTAGATAAAACTTGCTTAGCAGAAAAGAAAATGACCTTCAGGGCCTGCGTCTGTAAGTACATTAAACTGAATGGCTGTGTTTTAGTGTTTGAGAGAGAGAGAGAGAGAGAGAGAGAGAGAGAGAGAGAGAGAGAGAGAGAGAGAGAGAGAGAGAGAGAGAGAGAGAGAGAGAGAGAGAGAGAGAGAGAGAGAGAGAGAGAGAGAGAGAGAGAGAGAGAGAGAGAGAGAGAGAGAGAGAGAGAGAGAGAGAGAGAGAGAGAGAGAGAGAGATAATATTCTGGCTGCTTTGCCACTTATATAATGAGCTTTGTTTGAAGATTTTGTTTTCTGATGATGTGGTGGATTATGCAGGCATAAAAGGGAATTAGGTCAGATTCTGCTGATTAAACCAATAGGTGTTTGAACCCGGGGCAGAATGTTCTGGAATCACTGGAAAATCTCTGCTGAGGGACACCGGGGTGGAAATAGACATTAATTTGGGCTTTTAATGTCAGCCAGGCAAAAAGAGCATCGTATGTAGAGACTTGTGGGTAATTAGAGCTCAGATCAATAGCACAGACGCGTGTTTATTGGCCAGGGTTCCAGGAGCGAGGGAAAATGGTCCTCAAGGGAGAAGGAGTGCATTTGGAGAGAGAGAAAGAAGGATAACATCCATTTTTGAACAGCCATGTTTTTTTTAAGTCATTTCCCTCTGATATTAGTTTACCAACATATTGCCCATCTAACAAATAGTTTTAAAGAAAGCATTTTTCACATGTTCTTGAGTTCAGAATATACAAATTCCTCCATGCATTATGTAGATCAAGGAACTGAGAAACTGCCCCGGGGTTTGTGCGGAGGTTACAAAAAAGTGTTGTTGAAGTCTGCCACGCTAATAATGCTAGCTACTGCTCCTAAACGCCGGGTTTGAGAGTGAGCGCTGTGTCCCACTGTTGCTGTTGTGCTGCCAAATCTGTAGCCTGGAGCTGCCAAGCGCAGGACCGCTTACACAAACTCAAGAGTTCAATTTGTGCGTGACACAGATTCGGAATAAAAGGAGATGTTCGCAAAGAAACAGAGTATTGATTCATGCTGAGAATCACACTTATTCTCTGCTCTTGAAGACACTAAAACGATCTCTTGTGCTGTTAGTTTTCTTGTATGTGAGTGTTTATAGTCCTATTGTAGGGAACAGAGACCACAAAACTGTCTTTGACATTTTGAAATGCAGACAGATATTTTTACTCTCTCTGTTTTGGAACAGGAAACTAGCTAATGCATATCAGGAAACCTACGCACCCTGTTAAAAACATTGTAGAGCAGCCTAAGCTGGTTTTGTGCTGCCAAGTCTGGTCAAACTGATCTCTCGGCTGGTTTTAGAGGGGTTTTAGACATTTTAAAGGATTAGTTCACTTCAGAATTAAAATTTCCTGATAATTTACCCCCCCCCCCCCCATGCACGTCATCCAATATATTCATGTCTTTCTTTCTTCAGTCGAAAATAAATCAAGGTTTTTGAGGAAAACATTCCAGGATTTTTCTCCATATAGTGGTCCAAATTGCAGCTTCAAAGGGGAATAGGAATAAGGGAATAAGGGTATTTTCTAACGAAACGATCTGTCATTTTCTAAAAGAATAAACATTTATATGCTTTTTAACCACAAATGCTTGTCTTGCATTAGCTCTGCAATTCACCACGCATTGTGTAATCACGTTGGAAAGGTCACGCGTGACGTAGGCGCAAGTACCGACCTAGTGTTTACAAAGCAAACGGTCAAACGGCCTTTACAAAAATAAATAAATGGAAATGGACGATTTTGAAGTTGGAGGAGAAAATGAGTTTTTCGCCCTACCCTACATTTTCCACCTACGTCTGGTTACCGCCCGACCTTTCCAACGTGATTACGTCATGTGTGAAGTGTGGACGTGCAAGACGAGCATTTATGGTTAAAAAGTATTTTTTATGTATTTTTTAAATGACCGATGGTTTCGCTAGATAAGACCCTTATTCTTCGGCTGGGGTCGTGTAGAGCCCTAGAAACCGTTGATAACCGTTGAAGTCCACTATGTGGAGAAAAATCCTGGAATGTTTCCTTCAAAAACCTTAATTTCTTTTCGACAGAAGAAAAAAAAACAGATAATGAATATCTTGGATGACGTGGGGGTGAGTAAATTATCTGAAGTGAACTAATCCTTTAAGCTGGTAGACCAGCACTACCAGGCTAGGAGGCCAACCTAAACCAGCTAAGACCAGCAAAACCATCTTTTAGATTTTGAAAGAAAGCTGAAGATGTGATTTTTCCTATCCCGTTAAACAAGAACATCTTAAAATAGCATAAGATGGTTGTTGCTGGTCTAGGATAGTCTGAGCTGGTTTAAAATAATCTCCCATCCTAGCTAAAGTGTTATGCTGGTTTAGCTGGTCAGAAAGCCGCTTTCCCAGTCTGACCATCTGAAAGGTGCCCAAAACTCCTATATAAACCCAGGTTGAAACACCAATTAAAACCAGCAAATCAAATGTTAGCTAGATTAAAGTTTTTTTTTTCTTTTTCTTAATCAGGGTGGCCATTGACTACTATCAAAATATATTTTGCAAATACATCACCTTAAAGTGTTATATAATACTGTATATTATATGTGTATTTATTGATTTTTCAATTTCAGTTTCCGCACAAGCAAAGGCATCGGCTACTCGGCACATTTTGTGGGTAACTGCTTGATTGTGACGTCACTGAAGTCGAAAGGAAAGGGCTTCCAGCACTGCGTGAAATATGACTTTCAGCCCCGCAAGGTAGACTTTCATTCCCAGCTTTGATTTTCTCTCTCTCCTACTAGCATCTGTAGTAATCTAGTGATTGTGTCGTGAAGGAGTAAGAATTGAGTGGATGCACTTGTGAATTTTCTTGCTGTGACGCTCAGTGAAAACCACGAAGCTGTGCCTGAGGATGAATGATCCAGTTAACTGGGCTAAATATGCTGTCTACAAACTGTTAGTGAACCCCAGGATGTGAGATAACTGAGGCCATTTTCGGTATTTGTTTTTGTTTTGTTGAATCGAAGGGAAATCTCTTGGAAATCACTGCACAGCTGCTGCAGTTTTGAAACATCTGTCTAATAAATGATTGCCTTGTTTCTACTCAATATTTAATGCTCTTAGCTGGCGTAATCTGTATAAATGTAAATATTTCTAACTTGCTCTTTTGAGCCTTAGGAGAATGAGCTTGCCAAGGTCTTGAAGTTCTTTCCTAAAATCAAATCTTACCATTCAGTCTTAAAGATGTGGGAACACGTTTGCATATTGTGTCAAACTGCTCAAGATGATGCTTTATTAAATGAAAATGTAAAAAAAAAGAAGAATTTAATTAAGTAAAATTAAATAAAATTAAATAAGAAAAAAAAAAGATTATAAGTATAATGAGCATTTTACGTCTACATAGTTTCATTTAAATAGCACATTTAAATTGATCTGTTTACAGAACAAGGTCAGACCCATTAATGTTTTCATTTTCAGCCACTTCTATGTGTTTAATGTGATAATATGTTGATGTACAGATAAGCCAATGTGATTCAGACCTCTTGTGGTCCAATAGTGATAAAACAACAATTTATTTTATCACAGTTTAAGAAGAGAACTGAATTTTTGCAACTTGGATTATCCTTTGTTATGCACATGTAAATGAACTGTTTAATTATTCTGGGGCCGTATTCACAAAGCATTTTATCTTACCACTAGGAGTACTCCTAAATCGCACTAAAAGATTTTAGCTAGGAGTTTTCTCTTAGAAGTTATTCACAACGCCTTTCAGACCTACTCTTAGTAAAGAAAAATGACAACTCCTAAACTAAGAGTGAGTCTTCGTTGCTATGGATGACGCCATTACTCATGCACGAGCTTGACTGAAGTGACCACCTTGATTGGCTGATGATTGTAACGCGGGAATAATTCCAAACACCTCCCCTACGATGATGAGTGACAGGTGACAGGTCTGAGAATGCGTGCGCTACACAAGTAGTGCGAAGGACGGAAGATGATGAATAACTGAATAAATAGCCTAAATGAATAAAGAGTAAGGCAAAACAAATAGCCTAGTAGCCTAATGAAACATATGGATTGATGCAATATCTTTGCAACATTATTGAATTAATCTGTCACTATATGCCTCTGCCTACGTTTGCAAAGAGAAGAACATTTAATTTGAAACGTTACAATTAGTTTACATGCAATGAGTAGCCTAGTTTTGGTTGTTGTTGGTGGCGTTATTGCATCCCTAGTTATGCCTACAATGCCAAATTGTTCCCTCGCGATTGGAAGCTCCTGTAGCCGCCGCATACGCATTTCAAAACATCGCAACGTGAAATGCCACAAAAAGTGGTTTGTGAATAGGTCTTAGTGAGTTAGGAGTCCTCTCGACTTCTTTTAAGCTGTCCCAGGCTTAGGTGCTACTTTTAGGGCTAAAATGCTTCGTGAATTACTCTTAGTCAAAAAAATTAGGAGTCCTAAAGTTACGAGTGACACGCCCATTATTTTTAGGAGTTGCTCCTAAATTCGCCAGTTAGGAGCTACTTTTAGCCTTAAAATTCTTTGTGAATACGGCCCCTGATCTCCAGTGGTTTAGACTTTATTTCTTTTTTTTTTCTTCTTCTTCCTAACAATGTAATTTTTGATTTAGTGACTTAATATAAGTGATAACAGGCTGTGTAGAAACTCTCTTAGTACATTTTGATGTGGTCTTGCTTTTTTGAGGATAAAAAAAATGCAGATAATTTGCAATGACAGAATGGCAATAGAACCTCATTGCAGTTCATGCATATATGATTATGTATTTTTCAAAATGTAGCTAAATGGAAATGTTAGGTATGTTGTTTTAAAAATGAGCTGCATGAAAGAGAAAACGATGATTAAAAACAACTCTGTTGGATGTTACGATCAATGAACAGAATACACAGAACATGCCTCTTGTCCTGAATGGTGTGTGTTTGAAACACTGCACCATATTGTGATTCTTTCGTGTGGTGGCACATTGACAGAAATGAAATCTGTAATGACCCTTGTCTCCTGCTAAGTAAACCTTCCTTTACTTCCTCACTACTCTGATTTCCTCTCTGCCTCTGTCTGCTTCATCTCCTCTCTTCTCTTCTCCTCTCACTCAAGATCTGATGTATTATTTATATCTAAATGCAAATTTTTACTGCATTAGACCTTCTGCCTGCTGCCCATGAAAATGGTTTTGGGTTGAATTTTGTGCTTCCAGAGCCAGAAAAGAAAAATACAGCTAAAACCCCATTTGAAAAAGAAAAAAAAATATTCTGAAAAGATTCTGTCCATCTGTATGCTTCGATGCTTCTGCAATATGCAAAATTAATTGTACTCTCCACGACCCTCTCAGAACAGACCTGCAACTGATTTTTAGATTGTGACCTACCAGTTGAGAACTATTGATTTGCATTATTTAGACCTTCCTCATGCACTGCAATGTTTTTTCTTTCTCTAGTGGTACATGATCAGCATTGTTCACATCTATAACCGCTGGAGGAACAGTGAGATTCGCTGCTACGTCAATGGTCAGCTCGTCTCCTACGGTGACATGGCTTGGCACGTCAACACTAACGACGTAAGAGCGCTTTGCTATCTCTCTCTCTGTCTGTATCTGCCGGATGTTCTCAGAGTAATATCATCACCACTGTGTGCACAGTGTGAAATGAAGTGATAAAAGATGCATTGACTTACCACAGTTTCAGAATAAATAAATGGCATTTATTGCTGCCAGCACGTCAAACCTATCATGTGGTTTAGCCGATACAGTGATATATGTGAGCTGCAAAAATTATTTATTTTACTGTATGTCTTTTTGATACTGATTAATGTTTTTTTTTGCAATATGATGAAAATGGGACACTTTAATGTAGAAAAGATAAAGGTTGTCTGTATATCTATAAATACAGACTATTAAGGGTGTAACGATACCCTCATGTCACGATTCGATACATATCGCGATATTGAACTCACGATACGATATTATTGCGATACTCCAAGACATATGGTAAAAGGTTAACAAAACATGTACTGTTGATTAAAATGCTAAATTTGGTATTACATTGTGGGTGTAAATGAATAGGCTTGGTGATGATAACCCAATGCACAGGACAATGTTGACAACAAAATAAAAATATTCATGATTCTGAAGCTGAAAATACAGAATTAATTTAGACGAATAAATGCTTGCACTCTTTCACTGACTAGATAAATTTAAAATAATGTAGGCCACTTTTTATTTGTAATGTAAGACATTTGGCATTATCAGGACCCACAAATATTCCCCCATTGCATTATTATACATTATATTCAACTGTAGTTTAATGTAGTACTGACACTAAAACTCTGAAAACGTGATTTTTTTTACTCAAACAGTAATTTTATTTTGGGTGAACTATACACAATACATATTGTCACTATCCACGGTACATATTGTTGCATTTTGTATTGCGATATATTGTGATACGATATATTGTTACACCCCTAATATATATATAAAAAATATATTATTTGCCAGCTCAAGCTTTACATTATATAAGACATTATCTTGGAGATTCAGTGATTACATTAAAATTCACAGACCTTTGCCTCTGTTTTTCTGTCCCTCACTGAGAGCAATGTCAGATAATTAAAAGGTTGGACCAGCAGTGCTTAACCTCAGGTCTCCCGGGTGCTGATTTTTATTAAACTAATAGGCAGGTTTCAGCGCAGAATAACATCTCTGTAATGCTACATCTCAATTACATTGTGAACCATTAGTCGCTTGGTATGAAGTTTGCATATTGACATCCCACTATATTTCCACTCCAGCTCTCTATTTTTTCCCCTACTATCCACTTTTGAGAGATTGCTACTAAGAACTCCAAGCTGTTTTCTTGTGCTTATCACAGAGCTATGACAAATGTTTCCTTGGCTCATCTGAGACGGCAGATGCCAACCGAGTGTTCTGCGGACAGCTCGGAGCCATCTATGTGTTCAGTGAAGCGCTAAACCCTGCTCAGATATTTGCCATCCATCAACTAGGCCCAGGCTACAAGGTATGTATCAGATTTGCCGAAGTGCGTTACATCCCAACGCTTCACAGCCACCATTGATCTCCAAGAGATGTTATTCCTCTGTCTGTGGCATTTGGTCATTGATTGATGTGCGTTCAAACATGATTTCACCACCCTGAGGAAACAACCGCAGTTTTGGGATCTAAATCTCAGCTGATTTCGAGCTGGTCATTATTGTCCAGATACCATGTTACAAAAACGCCTAAGCTGGAAAAAAACGGATGTGAGAAATGCTGCATTTACATATTTACATATTTACGTTTGTTTGACGAACCTTATTCTTTTTGTCGTCATGCATTATTGCTTTTACACTGACGACAGCAACGTTTCTCGGTTTTGCTTCTTAATGAAGTCTTCCGTTGATGAAGTCTGCCTCCGGATAGTTTTTAGTCTTTCTTTCCCTTTCATGTCTCTGACCTTTTGTCGCTAATTCTCAAGGTGCTTTTGAAGCGATTTAGCATTTAATTGCATCCATGGGGTAAACAGAGCAGGTTACTGTGGATTTTTTTTTTCAAGGCTGTATCCTTATTAAATATGAAGCTCTGTCCTATTAGTAATTGGAACTCGCAGCAGTTTTTCAGTCTCATTGTGCAAAGTCTAATTTTCTCTGAAGCACCCGGCTTTGATTAGCGACTCATTATCTAAAACAATAAACCACATGCATGGGACGGATAGCATATGTATTCCAAAAATGACATTACAGAAGCCATTGTTTATGAATGATGAGCTTTTCCTAATTTAATTCCAAATTCTGACACCATCTCAATTGTCTTTGCTCCATTACAGCAGTGTTTTACTCATGAGCTTTGCAATCTAAAAGGGCAAATAACTGCTAAAACCCATCTTAACAATGTTTTTTTATTTATTTTTACCTAGTGTGCTTTTAAATTACCTGTTAGACATTTGCACTGTTTTTTCTCTAATCAGTGTGGGCTGATCATTTCCCTTATTAATTGAGATTCTAGACCTCTGATTCCCACTGCCCCTCACGTCGTCATGACAGACAGGTTGGCAGAAATAATGAGCAGTCTGCTTCAGGGAGAAAGCAATTACCCACCCAAGATAAACCTGTGAATGGAGTCTCTTGAAATCTCAAAAGGGGTTGTATATTTCAATGGAGAGTCAGCTATCAGACTACCTGTCAGCTCTGTGGCTGATCAGTTGAATTTACCTGGTTTAGGAATAGGGCAAAGGCCTTCAGAGTTTATAGCAAGGCTAGACCGCAGGGCCTGGCCCTC
Source organism: Squalius cephalus (assembly GCF_949319135.1). Taxonomy (NCBI): domain Eukaryota; kingdom Metazoa; phylum Chordata; class Actinopteri; order Cypriniformes; family Leuciscidae; genus Squalius; species Squalius cephalus. The sequence continues at coordinate 23,130,396 of NC_137132.1, read as the reverse complement.
ATTTGATGAAAGCATGATAAAATGGGTTTTTAACTGTGATGGATCTACCGTAAGCAAAAAAACGGTGTTTGTCGACAGAACAACAGAATGAAGGTAGCCTACCAAGAAAAATTCAAATAAATGCACCATTGCTTGTCGGAAAATAAGGGAAAGTCTTCCCCCCTCCCCATTTTTTCTTCTTTTTTTAATGTAGCAAAACCATAGACTGTAAAAAAAGATGGACGACGCCCCTTCGCTCTCTTCCATTGGTGAGAACTGAAGCCGCCAGTGTCCCGATATGGCACTGACATCTTGGAACTTGAGTCTGCGCAGTAGCGATCTCGGGACCAGACCTGCGCAGTAGAGAGCAGGAAGTAAAGCCGCGAAATCAACGCTCCGCCCTCACTCTCGCAGAATGCACTCTCCCTTAGTGCACTTTTTAAAAAATAGATTGCAGTACGGCAAGAGGCTTGTTAAAATAAAGTAAATACAATCTCCTCAGTCCTCCGAAGATCCCGAAAAAGTGTCCGTTGGTGCTTCAGTGACAACTTCGTTTAGAGAACCTGTCAATCACAGTTGTCAATCGTGACGTTACACCACCGTTTTTATAGCATCACGTAACTAACTAAAAACCAACTTATTTTTGAAACAGACACTTGAACTTACATCAGCGTGATAAAAACGACAGCAAATGAAAGAAACTACCTTTGGAAAAAAGATATTTGAAGTGTAATTTAATTGTTTAGTTGGTCTCACGTCCCATTGAATAACACGGGGAGGCGGGGCTTATGACCTGTACTAGGACCAGTCACCGGGGGGCGATCGAGACGTTTTGGCTTCACTTTTCAGGGCTTGTGCGGCACGCTTGAGCAAAACAAACAATGAATGTGGAATGAGTGAAGGTTTTTTTTTTTTTGTGTGTAAAATCATTGGGTCTCATTCACTGATAATAATTGCGTGGATTATTTCGTGTGTGTACGCACAGGAGAACTTCTCACGAAAGATCTCCGTCTAATTTACAACACCTGCATAGGCTACGCACATAAATTTGTTCTTAGGGTACGTTTACATAACAACGATATGCTTAAAACGGAAACGTTTTTCCTTTGAGTGTTCCACGTACAAACGACACCATTGTCAAAACGATCCCCATTCACACGGATCCGCGAAAACAACTAAAAACCATGTATTCTGCTGCCAGGCCATGAGATGGCGATGAAACACTATAGACTGAACACGTAATACGCACGTGCGGGACATCATCATCTTCGGAGATTCGTTGTTTTGTTGTTTACACGGACACCGTTTTCAAAAACTTGGACTTTGAAACACGTTTTCAAAAGTTTGCGTTTTCAGGCACCCAAAATGCCGCTGTCGTTTAAACAAACAGCCAAAACGCATAAAAAGTTTTGCCTTTTGAGTTGAAAACAGTGTTGTGTAAACAGTAGGGTTGCCAACTTTCTGAAATAGAAATACGGAACGGGGGGGGGGGGGATTTTTGATTCCAGTTTTGGATGGGCCAGACCAATAGTGGGTGGGCCTTAAATTAAAAACGTTATCCAATCACTGTTTAGCCTAATAAATAAATATTGACTGATAAAGCCTACTGTTATATTATCTGTGCGTATACATAATATAGATTTTAATAGCTTGGTGCTCTTTAAAATTGTTGTTGCATTGTTAAAAGTTTCGGTGCATAGGACGACCTATATCCACGATCGCTCTCCATGGTTCTGACCAAAGAAGAGCGCTTTGGAATCTCCATTACGCATCATACCTGGGCTGCATTTTCCGATAACGTTACTCTTAGCGCGCTACGAAGACTCTTAAGATATAACTTAACTAAAGGTATACTACCACTAAAGGTATACCATTGCTAGGCGTCTTCAGGGCTATCATCCACTCGCGAGGCAGAGGCGCTGGCGCCCTCCTAGCAACGGCGCTGTTTTTGGTAAAACATGATTTTGACGACTTCATTAAGTTTTGTTTTATAGAAAACTCTTTTTAAAAGATTTTCGTTTTGTATAAATTGTATCTTAATTTTGATCAATGTTTTATCAACAAATTGCCCGTATTTATTAAATAAGAAGCAAATATAGGCTATAGCAGGCAATGTAATAAGGCGCCATGCAGCACAACTTTCATTGCACGTGAACTGGAGGGCGCCGAAACTCAGCTTGTGCCTCACAGATTTGAGAAATATAGGCTATCTATTACAGAAAGCTTGAAATGTCTACTTTTAAACTAAAATATTCAAACCAAAATAAATAGGCTACTCTCTGATTATCCATATGAAATGTGCATTTCTCTTTGCAGCGACACAGAAAACACCAATTTATTACTAAACAAATAAATGTCTCCTTGCTAATTTAGACACATTCATAATCATTACTTTAACCGGTTCTTTGTGGCAAGCTTTATGCGTGCATGCGGTCATAGCGCTTATTATCCTGTACCACCCTATTTAAGCCTAATTAAATTAATATAAAGGGGCGATTTGTCCACAAATGGCTTAAATGAACAACTACTAGTCGACTAGAAAAAAAAATTAGTCGAAGGCAGCCCTTATTACACATATTTTCGAACCAGCAGCAGGCCATTCTGGATTGAGCGAGCGACCCTACAGAATGAGCGAGCGGAGCGGAATATTCAGAAATGCGCTCTCCGCTCACGAGCTCTGATCGGAACAAACCCGAACCACTGTCTGCTGAACTTGCGCAGAAACATCAAAATAGACATAGCCAGCTTTTTAAAAACTAAACATTTAGACTATTTTAGTGCACTGAATTTATTTTCAAAAATACGGAACAAAGTGCGTTCCGTATCAGTTCAATACGGAACAAGACTTTTATGTGTCAAATACGGAACGATTCCGTATTATACGGAACGGTTGGCAACCCTAGTAAACAGCCCCTTAATCTCGTTCTGATGTTAGTGAATTTGGAGTATTCTAAATGAGCGGCCGCGTGCACAAGGTTAGTAATTTGCATAAAACATGCCCAAACCATCTCCATATTTGGGCTTTCCGCAGACGTTTTCCTTACAGCCTTGCGTCATTCTATCTATGCAGACTCGCTCTTACCAGATCCTCGAGCAAAACCAGTTCAAACGCAATAAACACCTTTTATGCAGACTTCTCATTAGCCAGCTGTACATACGTGTATATTTGCATTATTCCGAGAAACCTCACAGTTGAAGCTATAACGCAGCTTTTCCTAAATTTTTTCGTAAATTTAAAATAAATTTTAGTACGACCGTTTTTGGTGAATCATGATTTGTTTGTGAAAATGTTCATAGGCAGATTTCATGCACAAATTGAGCATGTGCGTATGCATGCTTTGTGAATGAGACCCAGTGTTCTCAAACCATGTTAGCTGAAATAAAATTTTTTTTTTTTTTTTTCAGTTTGCTACCCTTCCCTGACTTTGGCTTCCTGCCCTCAACAACCACTGACACCATTATTTGTTCTGTTGACTGTAATGTGTTAGCTCCCTTAGGTCCATAGCCTTCTTAGCCTTTTAGCAGAGTACTGCCCGGATACGTAGAGACAGTGGGCTGTGGCAGGCTGAAAACTCACAGTCTCCAGGGATTTATGTGACTGATCTGAAGATGACCCGATTACCGTCATGTGCTGCTGCCTAGAAACACTGAGCTCCAGTCAGACACAATTACTTGTGTTCTTGTCTTCAATGCTTTGATAGAATAAACAGGTTTGGTCTCAGATTAGCAGCTTCAGTTTGGAAGAATATGTTTGTATGTTTTTGGAGCATAAGTCTCTTATGCTAATCAAGGTAAAAAACAATAATGTCGTAAAATATGAATACAATTTATATAAGTTTTATATTTTAAAATATTTTTATATTTAGAGTTATATATATATATATATATATACGTACATGCCTCATTAGTAGCTGTTTCAATGGGCCGCTATATGTAAGTCATCCATCATATTGGAACGGTCAAAGCCAGTCTGTGAACATTTGAGAGCAAGTTGACTGAGCGTCTGCAACCGTAGTTAGACGCATGTATGAATATCTATATCTGCAATAGACTTCAGCAGATGATTTTGCCAAACTAATACAATACAACAAGACGAAGGCATTATCTAGCACGACATTAAAAAGTTACCATAGTATAAAAACCTGTTGTAATGAGTTAATGCATATAAAAACACAATAATAACCTGTGAAGGTTATCCCATTTCTCTGGGAATTTAAATCTCTACGCAGTGTTGTGGAATCTTGGCAAACTCATTGATTTTTTTACTATGAGTGACGACAGAATCTGAAAAGTTGACCGTTCCAAGATGGCGGACATGTTGACGTGTCTGGAGCGGTCGAATGTGAAATCTATGTATACATATCTGTGGTCACATGACCCTTCAGAAATCATTCTAATATGCTGATTTGCTGCTCAAAAAACATTTCTTATTATTATCGTCATTGATTATTATTCTTTTATGATGATTTGAATTGAATAATATATTTTGTCAGACAGTCCCTGTCCCTGACAGTCCCTCTTCCTCCCTGTTGTCATGTAAGACATATGCTCTGTTACTACTGCAGAGTCTCACTATGAGAGAACATGTGAGCATGACTTCATCAGTTTCTGTCAGAAGTGTATTAGACGTTACGCCAGCATCCTGTCAGAATTTTTTTTTTTTTGTGAGGCAGTGCTTTCAACTTTTTTGCACACTGTCGCCGTGTATTAACCTGCTGTGATATTTATTTCCCCAGTCAGTCTGATATATTTTGAGATTTGCTTTGCGCTACATCATATGTTTGCAGCAGAAACCTGACCAGCAACAGGTGACATTTATGCTATCTGTTCAGCAGAGAAAAGCAAACAGAATGAATCTTTTTAGGTCAAAAGAACCATACAGGTCTTCAAAGCTTCTTTTTTTTCTGTCCATTTTCTTTATTTTTAATAGAATAAAGATAACAGTAAAGCTAACATAAGCTGAACAGACATACTTGTTTCTATATAATGCTGTATTTATTTGCTCACAGATCGTGAAAGGAAAAATATTTTATTATATCAGGTTTATTGCCTTAGAAACCGTATCCGCAGGGTAATAATCTATTTAATGACAACGGGTTACACCATCCTACATCTTTAAATAGACACTGAACAGTTAGTACATGAATAATGAAATATGAATACAAAGGGCCAGGTAGTTTGTTTCTGAATGCAGTTGTTAACATTTCTTTTTTTAATCATTGAGTTAGCTGAAGGACAGTTTTACATAAGATTTGTTAAAAAATGCTAAATAAACTAGATGATATTTATTGAAATAATGAATTAATTGATTGCAAAGATATCATGTAACAAAATGTAGTGCACTACAACTATTTGAACTATAGCAATAGTATTTATATAGCATTATTACATGGCTTGGTTGAATTTTAATGTAGAATGCGGTCTGTTATTTCTTGATAACAGACCGCTGCGAAGTATAACACACCGTTGCCATGAAAAACAGAGCATTGCTATGGACGCAGGATTCTAACCGTAGAGACGGAATGGACTATTTTCTTTAGCAGAAGCAATACAATCGTTTTTAAATCAATAAACTCCTTTTTAAATCAATATTTTGTGTCAAATTATTGATTTATTTGGTAGGTAGCCATGTAATAAGTGGGATAATGTAGAGCGAGGCGGTTGTTATAGCGAATACAACCCCTTCAGGCTGATTCAAGACTGATCCTGATCAGCCTGTCGGGGTTGTATTCGCTATAACAACCGCCTCGCTCTACATTATACCTTACATAATACCTATATACCGAATGCAGTATGTAATGCACTAATATTCGATTTTGAACATAGCCCATGTTTTTATGTAGCCTATATCTGTGGGGAAAAGAAAGTTTGCTGCCCTTGAGTGTGCATAGATTGATTTCCACATAAGCGCATGACATGTATATCTGTTATCTGGTCACATGACAAACTATAAACACTGCTTTTGTTCATGCAAGTGTTGTCAAGTACATGTCTTCTGATAGAAAGGGAGTTGGTTTTCTAAAAATGCCTTGTTATCATTGTCTGCTCACTGCAAGTTAATACAGTTAGCACACGTCTGGAGCAGGTCACATCTGGATGACATCATCACCTGGGATGTGCTGCAGGTGTTGGGCTGCAGGCCTTTGATTTGACAGCACACGAAACAACCTCATGAATGATAAATCAGCTGGGAAATTCCCATATCGCCCCTACTTCATCTTCATGATTATTTCATGTCACCGAGCTCATTTATTATTCATCCCGCTCCCACGACTTTGGATAAGATTTAATCACTACATAAAAAGATTCTTCTCATTTTCATTCTAGGAATAGTAAATCCTTTAATAAGTGCATGGAATAATACGATTTACATAGATGTACTGTTAAATATACATTGTGATATTTTCATGCGTTTTGTGATAATACAATCATTAGTTAATTATCTCACCTTCACCAACATGTCTCACTTTGTTAGGCACATTTTAGAGGTGAATATTGCGTCATTTAGATCAGATTTTCATCTGAGATTTTCTGTGTTGGTCTAGACTTCTCTTAATTTGTCTCTTTATCTTGTTTTTTTTTACCTCCCTAGAGCACCTTTAAATTTAAATCGGAAAGTGATATCCATCTGGCTGACCACCATAAACAAGTGTTGTACGATGGAAAGTTAGCAAACAGTGTCTCCTTCACTTACAACGCCAAAGCCACAGACGCTCAGCTCTGCCTGGAGTCCTCGCCCAGAGAAAACCCATCCATTTTCGTGCATTCGCCTCACGCTCTAATGCTACAGGTACATTTAATGTCTGCTTAACACTTTAAGACTCCTTTCTACTCTCTTAATCCTTAATAAACTGCATAATGGTTTGTAATGTCACTAAATGTTAATCAGATTCTGCGTTGTTTCGCTAACACCATAGGATAATGTCAGTGTTTGCCATTCAATGGTAATTGTTTATAGAGATTAGTCAGTGGTTAATGTGAGTCGGTACTTTCAAAAATGGCAAAAAAGTTCCTTACTGATTGCATCAATCACTACTTTTTAATCCATGTGATTTTTCCCTTCTGTTTCTTTAAGGATGTTAAGGCCATCGTTACACACTCCATTCATAGTGCCATTCACTCCATTGGCGGTATCCAGGTGTTGTTTCCTCTCTTTGCACAGCTGGATTTCCATCAGCACAATGAAAGCCAGGTGGAAACCACAGTGTGGTAAGTTATATTATGTCCACCAAAAGTTTGGGGTCAGTAAGACAAAATTAATACTTTTATTCAGCAAGGATGCCTTAGATGGATAAAAAGTTACAGTAAATACATCTATAATGTTACAAAATAATTATTGTTCAAATAAATGCTGTTCTATTCATCAAAGAATCCTGAAGAAAATGTATAATCTCCACAAAATATATTGAAAAGCACAACTGTTTTCAATTTTGATAAAACATGCAATAAGAAATGTTTCTTGAGCACAAAATCAGTATATTAGAAGGATTTTTGAAGGATCATGTGACACTGAAAACTGTAGTAAATGAATGAATGGATACTGAATAAGTAATGAATACTGAAAATTCAGCTTTGCTAACACAGGAATACAATACATTTTAAAATATATTAAAATAGACGATATTGATTTTTGTATTGTAAAAATATTTCACAATATTGCTGTTTTTATTGTGTATTTGATCAAATAAATGCAGCCTTGATGAGCACAAGAAACTTCTGTCAAAAACATTGAAAATCTTACTGACCCCAAACTTTTGAACTTTATAGTGAATTATTATTTTCATGTTAAGGCCAAAAAACAGCAAATGGCAGTTATATTTGGTCAAAATAAAACAATAAACAATAAAAACAGTAATTGTAAATGCCACAAGTGAATTTGGGCATCACAACATTATATGAAAATTAAAAATTAATTTTGAAATTTGTTAAAGAGTACATTTGAAGGTGTTATTAAATATATATATATATATATATATATATATATATATATATATATATATATATATATATATATATATATATATATATGGTTACAAGATTAACGTTAAGTGAGCTTTAGATGATGCACAATTAAATATCCAATCTTCAATATATATACAAAAATCTTAACAATCAACCAATTGCATCAAGTGCAGAATGTTCTTGCCATTGGTCGACAAGTCTTTAATCTTGAATCTTAAGAAGCGGTTACCCAATAAAGTTGTGTAATGAGATGTTTTGGTGCAGTTCAACTCTCCTGGCCTTCCTGATGGAGCTTCTCAAGAGCTCAGTGGCAATGCAAGAGCAGATGCTTGGTGGGAAGGGTTTCCTGGTGATTGGATACCTCCTGGAAAAGGTGATGTGACTGTTTTCTTTTGTTTTTAATTTTCTAACATATAATTTAGATTGGTTTAAGCTGAAGTCTGACATTTTTGTGCTGTTAGCAAACCCAAACGGAATTGCAAAAATAGTGGTTTCCAAGCAAATTTTCCCAAACCATTGGTCAGACAAAACGGTTGTTCCACGGCTCAGAGAATTGGTTAGGCCATTGCACATTGTTTACACTCTTTGGAGAAATCAGCCTGCAAATATCTTATAGTTGCACATTAATCTGGATAGGAGAAGATATTTTAACACTGGTTAAAATACTATTCTAAAGGTGCTGTATGCAATCTACTAAAGCATAAAAATACCATAATATGTTTGCAGAGATTTAGTAAACATCCTAAATCCAAATACTTGTTCCTCCGAAAAACAAAAAGACACTCCAGGTTGTCAGTTGGCATATTGCATCCATGGAAGCCAGCAAACAAACTAGGTCAGAGATCACAGATTTTTAATATGAAAACAATAAAAATCCATTAGCTGATCAACTTTCCATTGTCAATTGTGTTTGTTCCTGTTGCGTGTCCCCAATCTGGCAACCCGCCCGAGCGTCGAGTCTGTGGAGTAGAGGGCGGGGGAAACAACTCTCTCCAGTATTTTGAATTGCAGTACCCATTTCACCCACTAGCTGTCAATATTACAAACTGCACCTTTAAAAAAAAACTAAATGCATGAAGCTAAAAATGAATTGCTCTTTTCTTTAAATGGTTATAAGAGTATTAAGATGTTCTCTTTCAGAAGGAGTTGTCATGACCTCGATTGACTCAAGCTTTTGTAAGCATGAGCTGAATAATAATAATAAAAAAAACATGCACGCAATTAATTTGCTAGGACAGAGGAGAAAGGCACATTATGGTTGATGAATGACAAATGCACACTTCAGCATTTCCTCGGCGAATGCCGGTTCAACGGCGCTATTATATTCTTCCTTGTCCATGCGTTTATTGCGATGACATACAAATGATCCCAGTGTCATTATTATTTTTTTCCTCTTGCTATCTTTACTCATTCATAGCTGTCCTTATTTCATAGTCTCAATGTACAATTGGCTCCATCTAAAGTTGGCACTTGAGTAAAAGCCTCACTTTGTCATTTAACAGCAGCAGCTGTAAATCTGAGCTGGACGGCACCTGAATGATCCCACTGTCTGCCGTCCCGTTCACATGTAGCCGGCCATCTGTTTGTGTCTCGTTTATACTCACTCCTGTCTCACACCACGCACCTGTCTGGACCTCATTTGCCAGCTGAGACTAATAACACAGAAAGTCTCTACAAAGTTAAAGTCCTTGTTTAACTACAAAGTCAAACTATGGCTTCAAGTTTAAGATGTTGGTTTATTCATTTATTTGAAAATCAGAGGTTGGTTTGGGAAACTAACAAAAATCTCACAATTGTTTCTCAGTCATCGCGGGTGCACATCACCAGGGCCGTTCTGGAGCAGTTCCTGTCTTTCGCCAAATACCTGGATGGCCTTTCCCACGGTGCACCTCTCCTCAAACAACTCTGCGACCATATCCTGTTCAATGCGGCTATTTGGATCCACATACCCGCGAAGGTGAGCAAGGTCATGTCTTTTCCAGAAGATACTCAGATACATCCCCATGAAACATGACAGCAATTAGGAGCATCTGAGTACACTGTGATGGGAACTGGTTCCACGGAGATCGTAGTGACCAGGTCAGATGAGCACACCGTGATGTTTACTGAAGTAACCATAAGGCACAAGTGTTCACATCAGAACAACAAATGAGTCAACTGGCACTGCATCTGAAACATTGTTCTTCTCAGGTGACGTCACAGATTTCTCTCTTTTTTTAAATCCCGGACACACTTTAGATTAGGGTCCAATTCTCACTATTAACTAACTATTAACTACTATTAACGATTAACAACTTTTGCCTCAATAAACTCCTAATTCAGTTTAGGTCTTGGGTAGGATTAAGGGATGTAGAGTATGGTCATGCAGAATAAGGCATTAATATGTAAACAGCAATTACCCTAATATGCATGCTAATAAGCAACTACAGTAGTCAACATTTGAAGTGGATCAAAAAAGTTGTCCTAAGACAAGAACAGGTATTGTTCAAAATTCAATTCAATAAATTCCTAAACCATAAAATCGAGTCCCATCCTACATTTTTTTTTCTTCTCATTCCTATACCTTCTCATTGAATACACTTTAATGAAAGAAAACAATCTTATTGACTTTAATATTCATCTCTCTTGATAATGAGTTGCATGTCATCTAAAAGGCAGATGCCAAAAAGCATCTAAATTAAAATCGTTCACTACTCCTAAACTGCTTCTTTTCTTTTTTTAACTGAATTTTTTTTCGACAGTAACAACTTCAGTCTGCTGCCTCATTCACCTTGTCACCTGCCAAAATGTCACAGCTTTGAAGAAAAGTGATATTTTTCTTTAAAAAGTTTAACAAAATTATTGTCACAGATGGTTGACAAATTTAGAGTGAAGTTCAAGCTGAAAAAGGAGATTTTGACCCTGCTTTGCTATGACCCATAAAGGAGAGGATGAAGCGTTTCTAAAAGAAGCAAGTCTTTGTGCTGCTAGTATTGCTCACTTCAGTTTCTGCACTGCTGCTGACTGTCATGAATAAATAAAGGAGGTACGAAAACACAAACAGGATCAAAACAAAGACCTTTGGTCACTGGATGCTTGCCATGGCTCCAAAAGAAGGGAGATAATGGGAGTTCTCTCTCTCTCTCTCTCTCTCTCTCTCTCTCTCTCTCTCTCTCTCTCTCTCTCTCTAAAGAGATAATAAGTGGGGAAGGAAGGATGGATAGAAGGAAGAAAGGAAGAAATGAAGGGAGGAAGGGAGGGTGCAGAGTGAGAAGGAAAATAAAAACAAGGAAGAAAAAATAGCTAGATGGAAAGAAAGAAAGAAACTAAGAAAGAAAGAAAGGGAAGGAGAGTGGAGGAAGTAAGCAAAAAGAATAAAATAAAAGGAGCTGGAAAGGTAAAATGGAAAGATGCATGATGGCAGGATCAAAAATAAATAAAAAATAAAGAGAACGAAAGAAAAACCGGAAGGAAGGTGGATGAAAGAGAATAAGAGAATGACAAGAAAAAAGGGGAAGAATGAGATAAAAGTAAAGAAAAATGGAAGGAAAGAAGCAAGAGAGAAAAATAAGTCACAAATGGAAATAAAATAGGAAGGAGAAAAAGTAAACATGGCTAGATGGATGAATAGAAAAAGAAGTAAAGACTGAGAAAAGTGTAAGAAAGAAAAACAGCAGGAGTCATGAAAAGGAAAGAGAAGAAGTCAAAGACAGAGGGAGTGTGAGGAGGGAGCTCAACACGAGAGCAGTGTTCTCTCCTCAGGCCAGAAGAGTTTATGGAGTTGCATCATGTTTTTTTTTACCTTCCCATCATCCCAGTCGAGCCCAGTCTCCTGCATGAGTGGCCAGTAATTGGATGAGTTATATTCTTTCATCAGCGTTTTTTATTGTCCTCCAAGGTCCTCCTGCAGCACTGTCACTAGTCAGGTCTGACAAACCAACCACTGTAGCTCTTGACATTCGGCTTCATCAAAAACATTCCCCGTATCTGCTGTTCTCCTGCAGAGTTAGCCGTGTCAGAGGTGAAGCTCCAATGGAAATGGGAAACAGAATTTTAATGAGGAATCTTTGGATGCAGTTTAGAAACAACAGAAGGATGATGAGAAGTAATCATCAGAGTTTAGTATTCTTGCTCAAGGCAGCTGTAACCTTTTGTAACCATACATCTGTGTTTGTGTGTTTGTGTTGTTCAGGTTCAGCTCTCGCTGTACACGTACCTTTCGGCAGAGTTCATTGGCACGGCAACCATCTACAACACCATCCGTCGAGTGGGGACCGTCCTGCAGATCATGCACATACTGAAGTACTATTACTGGGCTGTGAATCCTGCCCACACCAGCGGCATCACACCCAAAGGCCTGGGTCTGTACGCGCACACACACACACACACACACACACACACACACACACACACACACACACACACACACACACACGTTAACGTAACTATCTAAATGGGGACATTCCATAGACGTAATGTTTTTATACTGTACAAACTGTATATTCTGTCCCTTACACTAACCCTACCCCTAAACCTAGCCATCACACAAAACTTTTTGCATTTTTACATTTATTAAAAACCTTTATTTACATTATTTTTATACCAGTTTTATAAATGAGGACGTTTGAGATTTTGTCAGGTTTTGTTCACTTCTGGATACAAATTTGTCCCCAAAATATAATTAAGTACACACACACACACACACACACACACACACACACACACACACACACACACACACACACACACACACACACACTCTCGCAACATGTTGCATGCAATTTAATCTAAATGAATCTACATTTATATTATGTTATATATTTTTATTCTTTATGTCGCCCTTCCAAAAAAGCAGCATACTATAGCTGCCACTTTACACAAATAGGGTACAATTTGGTGTCCTGATACTTTTTCTGAGGTAGTAAAAGCACACAATTGGAGTAAGAACTATAATATATATGTAAAATAATTATTTATATTTCTATATTATTTTTATTAATTGTTTAATCATTTTATTGACCTGGAATCAATAAATAGTTTGCAGTGTTACTTTGCAGTTATATTACTGCATGATTTCTCCACTACATTTTGAAAATTAGGATGTTTTTTTATTTTGTATAATTAATACTTATTTCATAATTTATTTTTTATTTAATTTTATGTATTTATTAAATTTTTTTATTGCCTTTCAGCCTGTGATCAATTATTATTATTATTATTATTATTAATACATTGTATTATCATATATTTTTTTAAATCATTTTTTGTAATTATTTGATACTAATATCAAATATTTGATACTAATTTGATACCATTTATTGCTTGAAAATAATTAAATGACATGAATCAGGGTTTTAGACTATACACAAGTTGCAAACATGGCACATTTTTTATGGAATTAATATAAAATAGAGCACCCTAGTAGGGACATCAGCGTCAAATTCATCCTGGTCTAATAAACAGTCTGCAGTTTCTGAGAGTGAATTTTAATGAAGCTCAACACTGTCACCTGCGGAGTACTTTTGAATAAACCTAGCCTAGCATTGTAACTGCCCGCACCTTTCTCTGACATTTGGTACAATTTCTCTTTCCCATCCTTTCAAACATGTTTTAAACGCTCTCCGTAGAGGTATAAAAGAGCACAGTGGAGTAATAATAACCCACATTGTGAGACACTGGAACTAGTCTTCTGGATTTCACATGGCTCACCATGGGCAGCTCGCAACTAGCCTTTCATGGTTGAACATATGCTTTCCTTTTCATCTCTTACTCCCCTTTATAGCCTTTTTTTATATAGATCATTACTTTTAACTGTACCATACTTGGTTTTCCTATTCTTTCCTGTCTTATAACACACTTTCAGGTACACACTCTTTCTTTTTCCTCTCCTCTATTCTGTTTTGTCTCTCTTTTCCTCATGCCAAAGCTTCCACTGTTCTCTCTGCAATGATTTCCCGCTGAAGTTGAAAGCACCTACAGCTAGAATCTTTTAGAGTTTCATGTCCTCTGAATAATTCACAAATACTCTCTCTTCACTCGTTTTGAGGTCAGGGTCTGTGTTCTATGCTCTCGACTATTTTAGAACAATTTTGTTGTTTGTTAAAACAGAGAGGCAAAAATTACCTTTGTGATAGTGTTTTGCATTGATAAATTGACTGTACTGTATATATTGGAATTCATGTTAGATAGCATGAAGCTGTTCAGTGACTTTAATAAGCAGCAGACTGAGAGATTAAAAGAACTTCAGAGATTCAGTGTGCTGGCGCTCTCACTGTGGGACTGAGAAATATAAATGTGCTTAATTATTCCTTTTGGTTACTGTATATGAAATCGCATTAAACAAAGCGTTAAGAGCTATAGATTAGTTGTTAGCACCAAGTATTTTGTATCATCAGGATACACAGCTACTTTCATTTTTTTCACAGTTTTAAATGCCATAAGTTTTGTCTTGTGACAAAAATATCCTTTACATTTAGTCAATATTTCATGTCATATTCAGTTATTTATTTGTGACTAAACTGCATCTCATTTTAGTCGACAAATACATTTTTTGTTGCAGAATTGAACCAAATGTCAAAGATTCCAATTTTTTAAAACATTTTATATATAATTTTGATGACGTTTTAGTGCACCGTTACTAAAACAATGTATTCACAATGTGACTTTGATTTTCTGAGATTATAATGTAATTTAGAATATACAGCAGTTAATGTTTTGTGTAAATATTTGATTAATATCATATACACCGATGAGCTAAAACATTATGACCATTCACAGGTGAAGTGAATATCCTTGATCATCTCCAAACAAGGCCACATATTAAGGTCTGGGTAGATTAGATCAGTTCAGTTCTCATAATCAAGGTGTTGGATTCAGGAGAAATGTATTGTTGGATGCAATAAATTGTAATGGCAAGGCGACAGGGCCAGAGTATCTCTGAAACGGCAGGGCTTGTGGGATGATCCCGGTCAGCGGTGGTGAGAATTTACCAACAGTGTCCAAGGAGAGACAAACCACAAACTGGTGACAGGGTGTTGGGCGCCCAAGGCTCATCGATGCTCGAGGGCAACGAAGGCTATCCCGTCTGGTCAGAGCCAACAGAAGGTCTACTGTGGCACAAGTACATTGAAATTGTAATGATGGTTATGGGAGGAATGTGTCACAACCACAGTGCTGTGTACAGGTATGGGACTGTTCAGCCGCAGACCAATCAGAGTGCCTATGATGACCCCTGTCCACCATCGAAAGCACCTACAATGGGTTCGCGAGTGTAAGAACTGGGCCTTGGAGCAGTAGAAGAAGGTCGCCTGGTCTGATGAGTCCCGTTTTCTTTTACATCACGTGGACGGCCGTGTACGTGTGCCGTTTACCTGCGGAAGTGATGGAGGCAGGATGCTCTGTGGGACGACAACAAGCCAGTGGAGGGAGTGTGATGCTCTGGGCAATGTTCTGCTGGGAAACCCTAGGTCCGGCCAGTCATGTGGATGTAAATTTGACACTTGCAACCTACCTATATATTGTTGCAGACCAGGTACCAGGTTCATGACAATGGTGTTCCCTGGTGGAAGTGACCTCTTTCAGCAGGATCATGCTCCCTGTGCACACATTGTTCAGGAATGGTTTGATGAACATGATGAAGAGTTCAAGGTGTTGCCCTTGCTTCCAAATTCGCCAGATTTCAACCCAGTTGAGCATCTGTGGGATGTGCTTGACCAACAAGTTCGATCTACAGCGACCCCACCTCTCAACCCTACAGGACTTGAAGGATCTGCCGCTAATGTATTGGTGCCAGAGACCACAGGACACCTTCAGGGCTCTTGTAGAGTCCATGCCTCGGTGGATCAGCGCTGTTTTGGCAGTACATGGAGGACCAACAGCATATAAGGCAGATGGTCATAAGGTTTTGGCTCATAGATATGTATCTACAGTCTATAGGATTTAGGTGAGTTGGTTAACTCACTGACAAAGTCTGAAGCCCAGTGTTTTTCATCATATTTGAAAGGCATATTTTTGGCAATTATATGTTTTCTTACTTAATTCTTACTTGTTTTCTTCTTTTCTTAAATACATTTCTTACTTAAATGCTGTTGTTAAATGTTCTGGCAAGGAGATAAACATGGAGGACTGTGTACAGCTCACTCAGGGCGGGGTCTATGCCAATAGGGCGGAGTCCGTCAGCAGTTGTGGGTGGGGCCTGTGCAATGTGACATCACATAGCATAGAAACTGCAAACTGCTTATTCTGAGACACTACTTATGGGGATTTAAAAAACATTATAATTACCATTATAGGGTGGTTGTGTACACACACTGCTGACACATTTATGTTCAAACACCATGTAAAAGTGAATTTAGCATAAAAGGTCCCCTTTAATATTCTTTGTGGAGGTCATGATACATCCTTTTTTACAGGATACTTTATTGAAAAGAAAGCTCAAAAGAAGCATTATTTTTTAGATGGAAACATCTTGATCAATTTGATGTGTCCATGCTGAATACAAGTATTTATTAATTTGAAAAAAACTGGCTCCAAACTGATACCATCTACACAGTGGTATCTACCAGCAGGGCCTAATTGCCGAAGCTAATCAAGTACATGTTCTTTGGATAAGTTGAGCTGTGGTGCTCGTATGGAAGCTGTAGGATCGAATGCATGTATTATTATCTGTGCAAACGGCTTTTCAAGATAAGAATCTTTTTATATTGAGTGTGTGTGTTATTACTATGTTATGTTCTATAGATATCCATTTTGTCTTCGTCACAATCTGAAATTATTCTGGTGAGCCTGAAGAAAGAGTAATTCATTATCAAAGTGACGGTAATACCAAATCTTCACAGATTGTTGCGATTTGCTTCTCCACAATTTCCTTCCATCTTTTCTCTTTTCTCTTTTGCTTAAAATAAAATAGGAAGAAAACCCTCCACCGAAAAATTAGAGAGCGTGATGTTTTTTTCACAAAGCAGTAAACGATTAAGCCTGTAATTTGTCTTAGAAGTAGTGGATTGGATTACTGATTTTGCTGAAGCTTTTTTGTGTTGTTGACCCCTGAGTCTGGTTTTGATTACACATAAACAGATTCAGATCGCTGCAATTGGCTGGTGCGGGGATGGAGCGTGAGTGGAGAGGGTAGGTAGCATGGGTTGTGCCTAATATGCTGTGTTTTGTTTTGAAATAAGGGCTCAATCTCACTTTTTTACACCTATTGGTCAGTGGCAATGCTGGTTTTAAGAGCGCCAGGTGCTAGAAAGACCCTTACAGCTATTCAAATTGTCAAGTGCTGTCTGTGGATGTGGAAGCCAAGTAGTACATCACTCTTCCAGACAGAGAGTTTCATGTGAAATTAATAATGTGAATAACATGAGTTTATGCGCCAGAATCATCCTTTTGTTTTTACCATACAAGTTAATACAAACGAACCTCTATGGCAGTGTATATCAGAAGTTTGGGGTCTCGTATGCTCACTAAGGCTGCATTTATTTAATAAAAAATATGTTTAAAACAGTAATATTGTGAAATGTTATTACAATTTAAAATAATTGTTTCTATTTGAAAATCTTATTTATTCCTGTGATGCAAAGCTGAAATTTCAGCATCATTACTCCAGTCTTCAGTGTCACATGATCCTTCAGAAATAATAATAATATGATGATTTGCTGCTCAAGAAACATTTATTATTACTATCAACATTGAACAGTTGTGCTGTTATTTGTTTTGTTTCTTGGAAATGGTGATCATTTTTTTTTTTCAGGGTTCTTCGATCAAATGAAACTGCAAAGGAACATAACAGTATTTATTTGAAATAGAAATATTTTGTAACAATGTAAATGTCTTTAATACCACTTCCGATACGTAGCAAGAATGCACTAAATTGATCGGAAGTGATACTCCCAGTGTAATAATTAATTACATTTTCTTCAGGCTCATAAAACGGCACAGAATCTTTTCAGATTGTGATTAAAACTAAATGAATATCTAAAGAACCTAACACTTAGTACACACATATATACACACAAGTGCAGAAGATGGATGGCTTTTCTTATCATGAAAAGCAGCTGGTGCTGATATTACTACACCATCATGAAGATTAAACCTCAGCGACACACAAAGAAACACTCAAACACGTTTCGCAGTCACACCAGGTGAAGAGGTCCTAGAGGAGCTCTCCTAAAGTATGTAAAATAATTTGTCTCTGGCTTGCCAAGTAGGTAATTCTATGTGGCGGTCTGCATTGATTTATTCTTCATTTGTCAAACGCTGCAGTCTTTTTTGTCTTTTCCACAAAGGGATGGGTTATAGTGAAAGCAGTATAACATAATGAAGTTGTTCAATTACTGCAACAAAGAGTTCTGTTTTACACTGGAGCAACATCAGCTAATCACAAACCTTTCTCTCTCTCTCTCTCACACACACACACTCTCTCTCTCTATCTCTCTAAGAGCAAGCAAGACTTCACAAATTAAAGTCATGCATCACTCCTGCCCATTGTTTTCAATAGCACAGACAGCCTTTTCTCACCAGTGTCTTGAGAGACATATATAGAAAGACTCCCTCAAGAAACATCAAGCACAGCGAAAAGTTCTTGAATTTAAAGTGGCAGTAACAAACCTCAGTACCCAAGACACTGATAGAGCTGTCTGTGGATGTCTGTGCTATTAAATTGGATCTGTTTTGTTCATGTAGCTAGTTATAAACATGTTGACAGACTGAATAACTTTAAAGTCCCCCTATAGTCAATAATTTTATCCCTTAAAACTCATCTTTGATCACCAAAATGACGTGGTTCTATGAAAATGCGAATTAACCCCGCCTCCACTCACTCATGCCAGCTCAGAGATCCACTCGTTGACGTGATTGTTTACAGGGTAGTTTGTGACGTCAGAAACACCAGCGATTTCAAACCTTGTTTTTGAGACTGATTATTTTTAAGTAGAAAATACTCAGCAATGGTGTTGACTTATGAATTTGCACATGGTTTGTCTTAAAGCATTTGAAATAAAATAAACAACATTAAAAACTTGATTTTCACCACAAGGGGATTTTAACTAACTAGTGAAAATGTAGCTTTCTTCTGACTGCAGTCCCAGCCAACTGAACGCTTTGCTAACGTTCCCATTATGTTATGAAAACGTTATTTCTGAATGTTCTCTTTTTTTTATTTGGGACAGCATTAACGTTCATGTACTTGCGTAGAGACATGTTTTGGTGTTTAAATGCTCGAGCACACACACAGTTAATCACCGTTGTTAATGTTTAGCCGGTCAAAACCCAAGTCCAGTTCTGCTGTGTGAGATCTTTTGTGTAAAACTCCAGGGGCTGAATAAATTTTTCTTTTGGCTTCGTTTTCCCATTTTCCTGGCTTCAGAAGATAAGCCGTAGTATGACTCCAGATCCAATTACTGTATATTTACTGTGGCCCGCATTAAGACATACACCCTCTGAAGGGATGGTTTTTAATTTCACTTCTGTATATGCCCCACAGATCCATTTTGATAAGGAGCTTCCACATACACTGCTGTTTGGGCTGATCTTCAGGATAGTGCACTGCATAGGGAGACTGTGAGAGTACATATGCATTGATTATCTGTTTGACACCATGCCAGATTCATTACTCTTTGCAAATAAGAGATAGTGTTTGCCGTGAGTGTTCATATTCACAATCAATTAAATGGTGCAGGAAGAAGTGTTATTGAGTAAAAGAGATATCAGTCATTCTATTGATCTGTTTAGTTTTGCTTGAATCATGAATTTGATCTCCTAATGAGATCCAGTAGACAGGAAAATTGTTTAAAATATTTTTTTCCCCCAATTTGGAGATAAACCAATCTACGCCCAGTTGCTCCAAAGTCTCTTAGAATGCAGATTTTGGTGTTTACCAATGAAATTACGCTTTTAATATCAATTTTAGTACTGTAATGGCTGTTCAGATTAATGTGGGCTGGGGAATGTTTTATTTTGTTTGGATTTTTTGGGTTCTTTTTTAGAGAGACAAATTATTAATCATTTATAGAAAAATGTACACTAATCAATCATCTTATTGACTGGGTAGATAACATCCCATGATCTCTCTTTAAAAACAGCTTTCTTTACATTGAAGGAAGGACTAAGACAATGGACAATCAATTGCGTAATCTGTTTAATAAAAGCAATGCTAAGATCTCCATTTATTCAGAAATATGTAGTGAGATTAAAACTGCAGAGGCTGATCTGTTTTTGGAAATGGATCTGTAAATGTAAAAACAGCTCCAGTTGCTTAATTGTGCTTTACAATTCTTGAAGAATAAAACCTTTAAAGATTTTTTTTTTTTTCTGGTCGCCGCTGATATGAATAGAGAAAGAGACATCATACATTTAACAGAGTTGATCATATTAGACAAGTGTAATAGCAAGTGATTGGTGGTGATCAGACCTCCTGAGATCAATTTGTGAATATGACAGCTAATCAATTTGTTCTTCTTTTTATGCTCAGGCCATTCCCAGTAAAACAGCAAATGGAAATCTGTCACTCACACGTCTAAAAAGTACTAAAAAGGAGCTCTGGAAGTATGAGGGTGAATATCACGTTACCAAACATGTTCCTGGTTAAACATTCCAATCAACCAATCAGATTTAAAGGACAAGTTAACAGTTCATGTTAAGTTTAGGCTTACAATCAGGGTTAGGTGCTTCTACACCTATCATTTCCCTCTTATTTTAGGGATATGTTAATGAGTAGGATTGGGTTTAGGTAAGGACTAAGTTTTTGGACTAGAATGTTGTTCCAGGATCAACAAAATATGCTGACCCAGGAAACATGTCTTACTTTGCAAAATCAGAGTGACCAGGGATTCGAAATTAGTGCAGATGTTACTGAAATGAAGTGTGGCCTGCTGAGCTCTAGCTGTCTTCCCGTCTGGAGTTAATAAGGGCTTAGCTTTTCTTCTGAGAACTCTGACCTCTCCGCTCTTCTCGACTGGCAGAAGCCCCTGTCCATGCCACGGTTCTCCACTGACTGAGAGCGAGGCGCTCTTTGACACTCTCACTATGAACTTAATGCCAGTATCTGTGAAACATTAAACATGACATTTCTGAGATGTCGTGCGGTTTGATGTAACAGTTCCTCTGTGACTCCTGTGTTAGCAGACGGTCCTCGGCCCTTGCAGAAAGAGATCACCTCCCTCAGAGCCTTCATGCTGCTGTTCCTCAAACAGCTCATACTGAAGGTAAGCATCATTTCATGTATTCACATAATATGTAGCATATGCAGACAAATGATAATACAAATAAAATGACTTGACATCTGTCCCAAATCATACCATCCTTGAATGTGTATTAACTAACCATAGTTTAACTGGGGTTTTTGTATCAAAACTATATTAACCTGCTAGAATACTACATCTAATACAGTTCAGTAGAATCAATTCATTTTCATTTTGTGCCTGTATTGATTTACCAAAATATAGAGAACAACAGCTCTAGGGCTGTTGCTTTGGCAGGGTTTCGCTCTCATTCACCAATCCCAGCTGTTTACAATTTTCTAACAGGACTGTAGGAAAAAGTGTACACTTGTTCAGACCAGTGCTAACACATCAAGAAATCTGTCAGGTGGCCACAACAATTAGCTCTCAAGCTGCCTGTGCTCTCGCAGTAATGGGAAACATGTGCGTTCATCAGCACAGCTCCAACCAGACAGTTCACGCTGCTTACCTAATAATAATAATAAATAATTTGTTACATATAGTGCTTTTCTGGGTACATAGAAGGAGGGGGGGGGGGGGATCTCCTCAACCACCACCAATGTGCAGCATCCGCCTGGACGATGCAACGGCAGAACGCCCTCCACACACCAGCTTACTGGTGTAGAGCATACCATTCAGTATGTATGGGGATGATTAGGAGGCCATGATGGACAGGGGCCAATGGGCAAATTTGGTCAGGATGCCGGGGGTTAAACCCCTACTCTTTTATCCGAAGGACATCCTGGGATTTTTAATGAGCACAGAGAGTCAGGACCTCGGTTTAACGTCTCATCCGAAGGACGGTGCTCTTTGACAGTATAGTCTCCCCATCACTATATTGGGGTCAGGCCACACAGGACCCACACAGGCCACAGGGTGAGCGCCCCCTGCTGGCCTCACTAACACCTCTTCTAGCAGCAACCTAGTTTTCTCAGGAGGTCTCCCATCCAGTTACTGACCAGGCTCAACCCTGCTTAGCTTCAGTGGGCAACCAGTCTTGGGCTTGTCTTGATATGGCTGCTGGCAATAAGAGACAGCTTGTAAAAATCAGGACAAAACTTTGCTGTGAACATTCATTTCCGCAAACAGCCTCACTGAATTTTAACTCATTGTTATTTTGTGGGGTTTTTTTTTTTCTTCTTTCTATTTATATTTCATAGTTTGTCAGCATGCTGATGGAAGTAGCAGCTTATAAGTGCAGTTGGGTTTTTAACAACAGCATATTGCAAAAGTAGCACAGCTCAGCTTTTTGTTGACGTTTCTTTTTTTTATTATTATTCGCCAGGACCGAGGTGTTAAAGAAGATGAGCTTCAAAGTATTTTAAACTACCTGCTGACCATGCATGAGGTGGGTCTTCGCCATATTACAGTATTCATACATATATATGACATATATCTGTTTTAGAACATTTCCTATTCTTCATTCATGTTCTTAAATGGGCCCAATTTTACACACCTTAAATTAAGATTTGACTGAAAGAAATTCAAATCAGTGACTCAGCGACTTCCTATTACACTTAATCTTTAGTCATTTTAAAGTGGATCATATAGACTACACACATTTCCGAACACCCATCTTCAGGCTAACATATGATTTCCTATCTGAGAATAAGACCAGCGCAAAACTCAATATTTATATATATATATAGTGAATTATTTTATAATTTTTTGTGTAAATAATTGCAAATTAAAAAAAAGAAAAACTACTGTAAATCAAACAACATTTTTTTACTGGAAGTAATGATGCTGAAAATTCAGCTTTGACATCAGAGGAATAATTTTTTATTTATTTTATATTGTAATAATAGTTCACAATACTACTGTTTTTTTTTTATCTATTATATGCAGTATTCTTTTAGAAACATTTAAAAATCTTACAGACCCCAATCTCCCAAACTTTTGAACAGTGATGTACACTTAATCTTATTCTATACTGTTTGAGCATCCCAAAATGCACCTCATGAAGTAAGCTGAACTCAAATCTAGACAAAGGGTGTCCTCTTTGAAGAAACTCAAATATAAGATGGTTTTGATTTATTTAATAATTGGTCACTACATAATTTCCATACTTCCATTATTTAATAGTTTTCAACTTACTATTGTTCTAAAATGTAGAAAATACTCCTATTAAAAAATGATTAAGCCTGCACAAACTTTTAACTGGTACCATGTGCTTCAAGATTGGAATAAAATGCAACACAGAGTTGCATTAAAGAAATATATATGTAATATATATAAGAAGAAGAAGTGTGTGTGTGTGTGTGTGTGTGTGTGTGTGTGTGTGTGTGTGTGCGTGTGTGTGTGTGTGTGTGCGTGTGCTTTATTATGTTTTATTGAAAGCCCAGCGGTGAAGTACCTCTTTAAATGCAGGATGTGTGTTTATGCCTTTTACTCAATTCAGGATGAGAACCTCCATGATGTTCTTCAGCTGCTTGTGGCCCTCATGTCTGAGCACCCTGCCTCCATGATTCCTGCATTTGACCAGAGGAATGGAATCCGGTAAAAATCCTTGTACTCCACACAGAGTCAAATTTCATTATATTTCATCTTGTCTCCCATGATGGAGTTGATACAATCATGAATTATTCACAAGACTCGACATAGGAATTGGAATGATATTTTCATATTTATTTATTTATTTTCTGAGAAGCAGGATAAAGCTCACACCCTGCATGTCAAGCTAATGAAATATAGATGGATTTGATAAAGTTTCGGGATTGGTTTAAAATAACTGATATGACTTTGATGAAAAGCTTCATGGTGGTTTACACAATGCCATTTCCTCTCAAGTGTTACTTATTATTGTTTTTTTTTTTTTTATGTGCCACTTGATTAATTGAAAGACTTAAGTGTTTGGCACTTTCCCTCTGATTCTTGTTTTTAACTTAATATTTAATGAATTAAATCACAATAATTCTCTTTTTAGTTTCATTTTAATTTCATTTCTTTCCAGGGTGGTGTACAAACTTCTGGCTTCCCAGAGTGAAAGTATCCGAGTTCAGGCTCTGAAAGTTCTGGCATATTTTCTCAAACACTTAGGTCACAAGTGAGTACATCCATTCTTCTCTTTTCCAGAGTCACTTTCACATACAAAGTCTTCCAAGAGATATCTTTTCTCAAGTGAATCCGACAAGGTGAAATTTGTGGTTGCATAAGGACAGCGTCCTCCTCAGTAATGTTTTTATGAAATTTTAAAGTTCTTCAGAAATATTCTTTAAATGGCTCCAGGGCTTTTGTTAAGTATAGTGAGATACTCTACCCATAAGCCTCTTCTTTTAACTAGTGTGTGTATGTTGATATTTGTGAGAGTGTATCTATGTAGGGATGAGTGGTGTAATGGAAGTCACCTCAAATTACAATTTTATTAAATTATATATATATATTTCAATCATAACAACTCTCTGAAAACATTTAGCATGTGATTTAATATACAGAAGGACAATATATGGCTGCTGATGTTGATAATTGATGCTTCTGCTGCAGAGCTACTCCCAAGAGAAACACAGACACGCTGCTGTGATCATGTAAGATATGCTACATGAATAGACATACATACATTTCATAGCAGATCTAGGCAGGTGGAGCTGGGGGAGGTGGAGGATTTCACAGAAATTCTGAAAGTGCTCTTCAGGACTAGCTTTTCAGTGAGAAACTGGGTCGCGTGTGAGATCCACGTCATGTGCAGTACCGTCATATCTTATATATATATATATATATATATATATATATACACAACAGTTCGTTCAGGTTCTCAATTCTGATTGGCTGAGAGCCTTTTCCAGCCATGAGATATTCTATTAGTCGATCACTCTGCTTGCAGCATTTCTTTCACAGAGTTGTCATGGCAGACAAGCAAACACCATAATTGTTCAAATTCTACTGTTGTTTTGTCACGGAATGTAGTTTTAAGGCCAGAAGTTTTTTTAGGCCAGAATGTAGTTATAATTTTACCGACCCCACTTACACCAATACACATACAGACACACACACACACACACACACACACACACACACACACACACACACACACACACACACACACACACACACTGTATTTTGGTATTGTATATATATGCAATGATATATATATATATGTATTGGTGTGAGGGCAAATTCATGCATAAGACGGTTTCCCTTAAATAAACACTTACAAAAATATAAAGGCAACCATGCTGTTTTTAGAACTTTACAAGCCCACTGACATTTGCAGACTTGTACTGCAGTTAGCCTAGAGTGCACATAAAACCCACATTTGCTTTTTGTCGTCATTAGCATATCCATCGTTGAGTGGTTAACATCCTGAATGCTCACAGGCACTTTAAAACATACTTTTTCCTGGTTGTCATTTTACTGTACAGTCCCCATTTGTCTGTACTTGCTGTTGGGCAGGATTGCATTTAGGAGGCTTAGCATCCTGACAGTTCCTCAGAATGATGTGCTGCTGAATAGTTTGTGATTGTGAAAGCCACAGCTCTTCCAGGACGAGAGCGCAGAGGTGGTTGCTTCGTTATTCTGAGTGAAAAACTGAAGGTACCTGACACCATGCAAAAGGTGCCAAGCTCAGTCGCCATCAAGGCCTGTTCCTGCTAGCTTGACATTAGCTGTGAGATGTATGAAAGTTAGCTTTTCAACTACAGTATGTTTTCTATTTGTGTGTGTGTGTGTGTTTTGTCACAGGAGGAAGGTGGAAATAATGCACACAAACAGTCTCTTCACACTTCTTGGGGAACGACTGATGCTGCACTCCAACACACTGTCGATAACTACATACAACACACTATATGAGGTAATATAAAACAGACTGTTCTATTCTCAATACAGTATTATAGTTGTACTAAAATATACTATTTAATATAAAATATGCAAAAAAAACTCAGCTTTGATAAACTACATTTGAAAATATATAAATAGAAAACCATCATTTAAAATCATGATAATAATTATAAATATTTCACAATATAATTATATAAACAATATAATTATTATGTTTAATTAAATAAATGCAGCCTTGGTGAGCATAAGATATTTTACATATTCATATTTTGATATAAATAATTGTTTATATAGTTATGTTGTGAAATATTTATAATATTATCATGATTTTAAGTATAATATCATACATTTTATATACATTTTCAAATGTAATTTATTCATGTGATGTCAAAGCTGA
This sequence comes from Squalius cephalus, assembly GCF_949319135.1. NCBI lineage: Eukaryota > Metazoa > Chordata > Actinopteri > Cypriniformes > Leuciscidae > Squalius > Squalius cephalus. The sequence goes on along the minus strand of NC_137132.1, from coordinate 23,104,092 downwards.
ATTTTCAGCATCATTACTCCAGTCTTACTCCATGATCCTTCTTATATGCTTCTTATATGACATAAATCATTCTTATATGCTGATTTGATGCTCAAGTTACAATTATTATTATCAATGTTGAAAACAGCTGTGCTGCTGAATAGTTTTGTGGAAACCGTGATACATTTTTTCAGGACTCTTAGAATAGAAAGCTTAAAAGGGCATTTCTTTCTGCATTTCTTTAGGTAACTAGTAACTTGCAAGAGGCAGTTTAGTTATATTTTTGGATTTTTTTTTTATCTCTAACTTTTTATGCTTTACTTGGTTCCATTGTATATCCACTCCACATTTGAATAGAGTTTTCAGTTTAGTTTTAAGCCATCTTAATAATTGATGCTTTATCTGTTCTAGTAATGTCTCATCTCATCTGATCTATTTCCTGTCTAGATTTTGACAGAGCAGGTTTGCACACAGGTCGTCCACAAGCCTCATGCTGAACCCGATTCTACTGTGAAGATCCAGAACCCAAGTAATTCTTTCTGTCAGCCCATTCATTCTTTTTGTGGTCTGGTCCTAATACATTAACTGTCATCTGTGGAAGTTAAAAGTTTACTAGCGAATGATTAAACGTTTGCTTCTACACATTTGTGTCAATTGTGCACTTTCATTGGTTCGCATCTGTGTCAATCGGATACAACTCTGTATTGATTGGCTGAGTGATTAATGCGTGTTCTTCTATTGTTTGTTCACAGTGATTCTTAAGGTGGTGGCCACACTGCTGAAGAGCTCCACGGCCAGCGTGGACCTGATGGAGGTGCGGCGTCTCTTCCTCTCTGACATGATCAAGCTCTTCAGTAACAGCCGTGAAAACAGACGGTGAGGGTCTCTTCCTTTCTCGCCCCATCCGCAATGACAGCAATTAACCGCCTAGTGAACGGATCAGAAAAGAGCGCAGAGAAAAGTGACGTTCTCCCTTGTTGTTGTGTTTAATGGGCCCCCCCGTGACGCTTAATAATCCTCCGAATCCTCGCCGTGTTTCTCTCACAGCAGATGTTTCAGAGACACATGTGAATCCACACCAGTTCCACTGCTGTCCTATGGCTGTTGGTTTTTCTTTTCTTCTCTCGTAAGCTTATGCAGGGCTCCTCTGTGCAATCACAAGTCTGGCAGTCAATCAGTCGCCCAGTGTGTGCTGAAATCTCAATTGGCTGTTATTATTACTTTTCATCATCTCCATCATTACGTTCTACAGTGAGCCAGTCAAGAAGCTTTTAGACTTGATGAAGTCGTTACATTTCCAAAGCGCTTTCCTAAACCGTCTGTAAACAGTGACTGGTAACTAGACCAGACATTTGTCTTTTAATGGAATTTAATGTTCATCTAAAATGAAAATTGTCTGTGTCATTATTTTCTCATCCCCATGTTGTTCCATGCAGCTTTCTTTCTTTTGTGCAGTGCTAAAGGAATTATTAAGACAGTGCTTCACACTGTTCTCTATGCAATTATACCGAATGGGGAATGAGGCTTTCAAGCCTCAAAAAGGATGGAGGAGAACCCAAAAGTGATTCACATGACTCTTCTTAAACCATACAATAGATTTGTGTGAGGAAAAATATCAAATTTTCTCCACTCATATTCTTCCCTTTCAGTGAGTTGTTAATCCTGAGATCGATCATTGAGCCAGTGAGTTAAGAACCAGAATCAGATCAATTCTTGAACAGATCTTACAGAGCTTCATTTAAAAAAGCGTTAGAAGCTTAAGTAGATTGTAGATAGTAGATTGTGCCAAAAGTTTCTGATCTGCAGCCCAGATCAGTTTTTGTGAAAGATTTGACTCAAAGGAACATTTTGTTCACAAACTGGACATTGGTACTTTGCACATGAACCAAGGAAATCCAGTGCAAATGTCCAGATTGTTTGTAAATAACGATCGTGTGTGACTTCTTAAGAGATTGAATATAATGCGGAATTAGTATGGATCACTTTTATTGGAGTCCTTTTTGTATCTTGAAATTCCTCATTTATTTTCATTGCAAAGTGACCAATCCAATTCTTCAAAAAGGTTTATTTTGTTTTCCGCTGAAGATAGATTGTTGGGTAAGTAAATTATGACAATTTTCATTTCAGGATAAACTAATCCTGTAGCGATGGTTTACACACCGTAGTTTATCTCTTTAATAGCCGATAGGGATGGGTTTGAAATTAAACCATCCTTACCGCAATCTTACAACCCGGAGTGTTTCAGCAAAAGAAACAAGCTTAATTCATTCCGCCTCACCCAAAGATCCATTTATTATGCCACAATGCACAGAGAAAAAAAATTGTGGTGGATAACACAAAGTGCTTCAGGTGTTATTCAAATAGCTGCCAGTCATTCTTAGCGTTACCTCGCAGATCTGAAGTTTAATGGAGGTTGAGGCTGAAATTGCTTTGTGTTACTTGTCGGTTTGTGAATTAGGTTCCACTTTTGAGTGTCGTTTGAGGATGTAAAAAAAGATGTTTGCGGAGGAGCGGAGGGTTTAACACGAGTGAGTGCCGAAAGCTTAATCCATCTCATTTCTGGTGTGACAGGTGTCTGCTGCAGTGTTCCGTTTGGCAGGACTGGATGTTCTCTCTCAGCTACATTAACCCTAAGAACTCAGAGGAACAGAAGATCACAGAGATGGTTTACAACATCTTCAGGATTCTTCTGTACCACGCCATCAAGCATGAGTGGGGCGGCTGGCGTGTGTGGGTGGACACACTCTCCATAGCCCACTCCAAAGTAAATGGTTTTTACCAGCTGAACATACGTGTAGTGGTAGATCTTATAAGCTTTAAATTGGCCAATATTGATTTGAGATATCTAGAGAGCAGAGATGGATGATATAATCCAGATGTAGAGTACAGTGGGCTCCATAAGTGTGAGAATTTAATTGAGAATGCCTTTAAATGCCGATTCAATTCCTAAATTTGAATTGGATTTAAATTGAGGTAGCAAACAGGATGCAGAATTAAATGAAGTAGATAAAATTCATATATCTGTAGTTTTAAAATAGAAAAGCAAAGTTAGTCAAGGCAAACTAAATGTGGGCTTGACAAAGACTTGTTTGAGAGGATGGATGGATGGATGGATGGATAGATAGATAGATTAAGTAGCCTAAATTTGTCGATTTGTTTGGCAGGTGACATATGAGGCTCACAAGGAATATTTAGCCAAAATGTATGAGGAATACCAGCGACAGGAAGAGGAGAACATTAAGAAAGGGAAGAAGGGGCTTGTCAGCACCATTTCAGGGCTTTCAGCCCAGGCTTCCGCCATCAAAGGCACTCTAGAGCTGGACCCAGATTCCCAAACCCAGACTCCTGAGAGTGAAGCGGATGAACCAGAGACGGCAGATTCCGGGCGAAACCTCTTGTCTGAATCTAAGAGTTTGGATGAGGAGAACCCAGCGTCAGGTGTCCATGTGGAAGTTCATGACCTGCTTGTAGATATTAAAGCTGAGAAGGTTGAGGCCACAGAGGTGAAGATGGACGACATGGACCTCCTCCCTGTCACAGAAAATGGTGGCTTGGTGGAAGTTGACTCTCTCCTTGATAACGTCTACTCGGCTGTGGTGGAGAAGCTGAACAGCAGTGTAAACGGCGTACTGGTACCTAAAGCCAGCCTAGAAGACAAAAGCTCAGGTCCTCTTATCACCCTGGCTGATGAAAAAGATGCCATCTCCAGCAACAACACCTTCCTCTTTGGCACGATGGCAACCAGCTCTGGGGAAAATCTCCTGCCTGAAATGGGACCATCTGAACCTCTTCCGCTTTCAGGAGTGGAACCTCAGGTCCACACCAGCACTAGTGCAGACCTTGGGCTTCTGGCTCTCATGACCAAGAGCTCGAAAGAGTTGGACGCCAACCCAACGGCTTTGGTGGATGACAGCTTTACTACTTTGAGTGGTTTCAGTGTCTCTGAAGGGGAAAGCCTGTCTAAATGTCCTGGGCAGATTGAGACTGTGGCTGTAGAGTTGGAGCCAGGGGGTTCTGGGGTAAAGAGCACTGCAGATGTTACCAGCACCACGTCAGACACAGAGAAATCAGATGATGGCAAAGATAAAGAGATCAAGAAGATTCAGACTACTACTACAACACAGGTAACTATGACTGGTACTGCCATATATACACTAACTTTCAAAAGTCTGAGGTTAATATGATTAGGGAGATGACTGAATAATATTAATATGTACTGTACTGATGACTGTTAATATGATTAGGTTAATATGACTGAATAAAAGTATTATGTATATATATATATATATATATATATATATATATATATATATATATATATATATATATATATATATAATACTTTTATTCAGTAAGTATGCATCAAATTGTACAGTAAAGACAGTAAAGATTTTGTGTTTAATGTTAAAAATATTTCTGTTTTAAATAAATGCTGTTCTTTTGAACTGTCTATTCATCAAAGAATCCTGAAAAAAAAAACATATAAAAAAATGTTTAATTAAAAAGCAACACAACTGTTTTTAACATTGCTAGTAATAAGAAATGTTTCTTAAGTTCCAAATCAGCATATTAGAATGATTTCTGAAGGATCATGTGACACGGAAGAATTGGTGGAACCTTGAAAATTCGGCTTTACCATCAAAGGAATAAATTACATTAAAATAAATATTAACATAGAAAACAGTTATTTTAAATTGTAATAATATTTCACAATATTACAGTTTTTTTACTTAATCAAGTAAATGCAGCTTTGGTAAGCATTAGAGATTTCTTTAAAAAACATAAAAAAATAAATAAATACTTACCCCAAACCTTTGAGCAATAGTGTAGATTTGGAGTTGTCAAACTTTTATTTTATTTTATTTTATTTTATTTATTTATTGTTATGGACAATGTCGATAAACATTTAATATATGTAATATAATGTAACTATTTAAAATCCAAATTATTCATCCTGCTTGTTCCTCATTTTAAACATTTAATCATTTATTTATCTTTTTTTTTTTTTTTTTTTTTTACTTTTTCATTTCACATTATACATTTTCACTATATATCCCAGGATGAATGTTACAGTAAAGTAGACACATATTGACCCAATCATATGCCTTTTAGCAAAATGTAAACAGTAAAACAATTATGAAATGAAAAGAGGTTAACATTAAATATATGAAACCATTGTTTTGGCCAACCTTATTTATAATGAATAAATTGAGCTGAAATTTATGAAAATATCCTGAGAACACAGCTCAGCCTTTCAATTAAAGTAAATCCCAATATCTTAATTAATTATTGACTCATGTCTAAATGTCATTGTGTTCAAATTTATCCATCAGCTATTACAAAAATATGGTGATATTTGAATTTACCATAGTTACCATAATTTACCATAGCATTAAAAAACATTCAAATATAAGAGGGTTCACTCTTTGACATCTTTATGACTGCCAAAACTGCTTCCGAGGTGTTGTGTGATATATTGTGAACCCTAGAAGAATATGAAGTCTGCAGCTTGGCAAAGCCAGCTTGAAACAAAAACAAAAAAATAAAAAACTTGGCATAACTTCAACTGCAGCCTTTATTCTTCTTCAGCTGACTTTCAAGAAACTAAAGATCTTTAAAGTTGTTTCCAGCATGAAGGCATTTTTGTAAGTCTTTTGGAAGAAAGAACACAATCTCTCCTCCATGCTACGAAATACAACCGGATATTTTACACAAACGCTTCATTATTACACCTGTCATAAACAATCAGTGCTGTATACATTTTCTAAGATGCCTGGATTTTTAAGTGCATCGGTTTTGTGTGTTTTAAAAGCATTGGTTTGCTTTCAGAGTTTGCACGGCCGTTCTGGTAGTCATCTGGATAGAGATCTGCGTGTGGATCTGGGCTTCAGAGGCATGCCAATGACAGAAGAGCAGCGTCGACAGTTCAGCCCTGGTCCCCGCACCACCATGTTCCGTATCCCAGAGTTCAAGTGGTCCCCAATGCACCAGCGCTTACTTACAGATCTGCTCTTTGCACTAGAATCAGATGTACACATTTGGAGAAGGTCAGTGGCTACAGTTTACAACACTGAGGGATAAAAATACAAATCCATTTACTGTATCATACTTTATCTATTTTTTCCCCCGATAGGACTGTAATTCTGTGTCTTGCAGTTTTGTTTTTTTGTTTATGTCAAATAATAAATTCTGTCTACTCTTATTATTGTAGCCTATAACAACAAAAATCAACTTGTCCTTATTGTGATGCATGTCTCTTTATCATTGGTTTGGTTTTTCTCACCCTCCTTTTCTCTTGTCCCTCATAGTCATTCGACAAAATCCATTATGGACTTTGTCAACAGCAACGAGAACATAATCTTTGTACACAACACCATTCACCTGATCTCACAGATGGTGGATAACATCATCATCGCCTGTGGAGGAATCCTTCCCCTGCTGTCCGCTGCCACCTCGCCCTCTGTGAGTGTGCTAGAGCTTTGACAATACTGACACCCAGTGGCCAACATAGATTACTGCAAGCAAAGGCTGCTCAAACGTCTACATTAATCCGGATACATTTGAAAACGGTCCACACTAACGTTTTCCAAATGTTTCTCGTCCACACTGAAACGTTAAAAAACGCTATATTCACCAAACTGCGCATGAGTAAACCCTCATAAAAGCTCACTGAGACGGAACAAGACATAGGAAAGTTATTACGCAATTCTTCTGGCAGGATAATTTTATTTAGCAAAATATCTCACCATTCAGTGAAGCATCCAAATCGCACTCAGTCGCCATTATATTTGTTTGGTCTAAAACGCAATTCTCATATTTGCCGCAGGACAGCAAATGTGAGTACATTTTCTGTCGTCTTTGCAGACTGTGATATGAAGAGTGTGCAAAGTAACATATTTTAGCAACTGTGTGAAAGTGAATAACACATTAGGCACAAAACTGGAATAAACATGAATATCTATCGGTATGGTACTCCCTACAATATATGTTACATGCCCTCCTCCGTTTTCACAGTCCACACGGCAGCGCGAAAGCAGCGTGTTTAAATGTATCCACATTGGAAAGCATTTTCAAAAAGCTTTGTTTTCGTTCATAAAAAAAGCCGTCTCAATGTGGACGGAAGGCCAAAACGGAGAGAAAAATGTGCGGTTTCAAATTAAAACATATTAGTGTGGACACGACTGTAACAGAATGCCTAAGGGAGGATGCTACTAACGTTACGGTTACCGTATTTAAAGTATAATCTTCACTGTTGAGTGTCTTTTAACTAAGTTTTTCTCTTTTGCTTTATTTATTTTTTGTTTTATGCCAAGAATACCAAGGTTAGTACCAATACTTCAGTATATTTAGAATGTTCTGTGGTTCATTTCCATTTTCTCTCAGTCATGTCATACTTTCTCATAGCACACACAAATTATAACACACACACACACACACATATATATATATATATATATATATATATATATAATTATTATTATTTTTAATTCTTTATTTTTAAGTCAGCATGAAACAGAAGTTGCTACAGTAAAGTCTTTTTCTTACCTATGATGTGATGTATATCCCAGTGAAACAAAAAATGTAGGGCGGGACTTGATTTTGTGCATCAGGAATTGATTGGATAGTTGGATCGTTGTGGTTTGCCATTGGTTGATCTCATGTCGATGACAGGTTGTCCCACCCCTACGCCAGTAAAGAAGGGATATTGTTGCAAGAAGTTATTTTGATTATAGATTAGGAGGGCACATGTATTTAAAAAAGAAAGAAAGAAAGTAAGTAATAAGAATGTGGACGGATAGGCTAAATAATTTATAATAAGAGCTGCAATATTCCATAAAAAAATGAATTGTCATGGTGACTTTACAAGAAAAACATGGATATATTTCCATGTTTTTTCCGACTTTTAAAAGCTCGGGTCACAGGAACTACTTTCCATTTAGTAGTTTTCGTTTTAAATAATGTTTTATTAACAAAGTTCGGGAGGAGCACGTTCAAATAATCAATCAATCAATCAACTCAAACAATTACCATGTCTACCCTATCAACATGAGAGGAAGCATATATACAGTATATAATCACTCTGTCAACTCACCTAACTTCCTTGACAGTTTTCAGCATCCCTCCACCACCCCGACTCCTCACTCTTGGCTTGTTTTTTCACAGCCAGGAATACGGGGGGAGTACTCTGGGTTCGGGCCGAATACCGAGCCCGGAGCCCTCTCCTCGGACAGCACGCCAAATACGCATTTATTCTATATGACTTATTTGTAAGTGTGAACTCGTGAAATTAGCTAAGTATCTCTTGTAATTATATGTTAAAGGGGTCATATAATGCCATTTTTGTACAAGCTAATATGATTCTTTAGGGTCTAAATTAAAAGTTTGTAATATACTTTAATTAAAAATTCTCATTAGTATTGTAAGAAAACACTCTTTACCTGGTCAAAAACAGCTCTGTGTCTTTAAATGATAATGAGCTTTGCTCACCCCGCCCCTCTGTTCTGTGCGTACACCGTTTGTAACACAATAACCATAACGCGTTGTTCATTATAAATGTGGGATTATGAATTATATTGAGAACGTCGTACATAGAAAAAATGCCGTAATGTACCCTGAGTGTAAACCTTAGCCACATTCATTGTGAAGCGTGCTAGTGATTTGCAAAGATTAATATAAAGGTTAATAAAACGTTACACTCACTTCAGTTCTTCTGGAGGTGCAGCAGGAACACGAATAGTTGGTACCGATCCTTTTTTCAGGAGCAGCTTCTTAGCAAAACCAGCTTTATACTGACCCTCGTTTGTAAAGCAGTCTGGTGTGTGAAATGATTCACGCAAACATGAAAGCATTGACGTTAATCGTGGGGAATATTCCCTTCGAAAACAAAACTCAGCCACTTTTTCTTCAGCGGTTCGGATTTAGGAACATCAAAATGACTGCTGTGTTCCTTATAGAACCCAAGAACAGAACACCACAATCTCTTAGACGCCATTCTGCTCATAGACAGTGCTCTAGCGTATCAACAATGACGCGCGGACTACGATGACAGACAGCTCGCTCACGAGCGAGGGCGGGTCTGTGTTGAAACGCTGCTGTCAATCAACAATCGTGGGAGGGGCGTCGATTTTGTGACGTCACAAAATCGAACGGCTTGATTTGAGACAGGGGAAAACATATAAGAAGATTAAAAAAAAAACACTGGATGGATTTTTATCATTTTATGATGGTTGTGTACAGGCACTGCCAACACACATTTCAGTACAATCAACTTGTAAAAGTGCATGTCCCATTATATGACCCCTTTAAGGATTTAGTCAATGTAAAAGTGCTAATTTATGTATTAATGCAATCACACATTAAAAAACAAATGCTAGTTCTCATTTGGGATAATTTGATGAATTTCATACACACATGCACTAATGTTCAAAAGTTTGGGGTCAGTCAGATTTTTTTTTATCACAGTTTTTACAAAAATGTATGTTAATAATAATAAATGTTTCTTCAGCCTAGATTTCTGAAGGATCATGTGACACTGAAGACTGGAGTAATGATGTTGAAAATTCAGCTTTGCATCACAGGAATAAATTACATTTTCAATTATATTAAAATAGAAAACAGTTATTTTAAATTGTAATCATATTCCAAATACTGTTTTTACTATATTTTGACCAAACAATGCAGCCTCTGTGAGCATAAGAGACTTCTTTCAGAAACATTAAAAAATATCACCAACTAAAAACTACTTTTGAATAGTAGTGTAGCTTGGTCAGGGTGGTTTGCAGTGATGCGCGGGTCAATGTATAAACAACCCGCACCCGACCGACGTTTTCAACTAACCCGCCCGCAACTCGGACCGCAAAAAGAAAAGTAGAAAATATTGTACCCGACCCGCTTCCTGACCCGCATTTTTGGACAGAGCGCAGAGCGGCATTTTTAAAAGGACGGAGCGTCGCCCTATTTCCCGCTCCAATTTCGCTCCGCGCACACCACGATTCTGAAGCATGCTCAGTCAAGCCTGACTCAGTCTTACTGTTGATGACTGCAAGATGGATTCTATTTTAAGTCAAAACTCGGCTCAATAATGGAGTTCAAAAAGTAGGCTACTTCAAAAAGGAAAATAAGAAGTCACAGGTGTAGGCTACTATAATATAAAACTAACTATAATGTGGTAGAAGAAAACGAATGTGGAGACATCATTCCAGTCAGTAAAGATTCATTTTGGAATCTAAAAAGACACATCTCTCGTAAACATGCAGTGTGATGTGAACACGCTGGGAAGAAAGCAAAAGGTTAGCAAATTGAATATGGTAACCTGTAACAAAGTAAATTAAATATAGCGTAATATTCAAACAATTGATACAAGCCCATTTAAATTTTAATCCTAAAAAAAGTTCAGTTATAAGAATGTTGGCCTAATAGTTAGGCTAATTTAGCCTACTTTTAAAACATTAATGTATATTTTTTCATATAAATAAATTATATATATTTATATAAATTTTATTTATATTATTAGGCCCATTTATTCGTTTTATTTTACAGCAGTTAGTGTGTACAATGGATACGCCCATTTAAATTTTAATCGTGCGCTTTGCGCAAAAGTTCACTTATCAAAATTCTGGCCTAATAGTAGGCTAAATTTACTTTTAAAATTTGTATGTAGGCTATATTTTTGTTTATATAATTGTTATTTATATTATTAGGCCCATTTATTCGTTTAATTTTACAGGACTTTGTGTACATAGGCTATATTCCTTCTTACATAGGTCTAATTTGTAATTTGAAATAAAACATTTCTATTTGAAAAATGTTGTTGCTGCTCATTAGTTCTTTAGGAGGTAAGGCTGTGGTCTAAGCTAAAAGTTATATACATGTAGATTTTTTGTTTTGTTTTTTTTTCGTTTTTTGGAGCGAGCGGGGGGCGATTTGAGTGGAGCGCGGAGCAAACTGCGTTGAGCGCTGAGCGATGATGAGCGGAGCGGCCTGATGTAGCTTTGAGCGGGGGAGCGAACATTTCCGTGAGCGATGATGAGCGGAGATTCTCACCGCTCCACTCCGCTCATATGCTCTCTTGTATAAATTACAAAGGTTTAATTGGCATCTTTATTTCAAACGACCCGACCGACCGCGACCCGAATATCATTAAAAATATTTTTGGATGACTCGTAACCGCGGGTAACCGCGGGTGACCGCAGGCACCCGCTCATTTCGGATCAACCCGCGCATCACTGGTGGTTTGCACTCATTTAACTATTAAAACCTTTAAATGCTAAATTTCAGTGCACCAGACTCATCTAAAAGATGTCCAAAGATTGCCATTAGCAATCCTGCATCCTTCAAAGCATCTACCATTGCTTTGCATGTCCTTTCTCATCCTGGTTAGCAGGATGTGCTGTGTTTTGTCACATTTTACCTAATCCACCCATTCACACCCTGAAAGTTTCACTTTTGTACTGAAGATAACAACTGATCAATGTTATAACAAATGTGCAAAGAGGATAGTGTGATGACTTTCTGTGATCTCAGATAATACCCCTGTGCTCTCTATTACTGTGTCAGACTCAAATGGATGGCATCGAGGCGACGCAGGGCATGTCCTCGGAGACGGCCCTGATCTTTCTGACCCGGCTGATGGCTATGGTTGATGTGCTGGTCTTCGCAAGTTCACTCAACTTCAGCGAGATTGAAGCTGAGAAAAACATGTCCTCAGGTGGACTGATGCGACAGTGCCTCAGACTAGGTATTGTGTATAAGTGTTTGTGTGTCGGGACACATTTTAAAGAACGTAACATGAAAAGAAAAAACCTGAAGATGTTCAGCATAGGGGTGGGCGATATCGCAAAAATATATATTAAGATTTTTTTTCAGGAAAATCATGATTTTATTACAATTCTTTTTGTGTTGGTTTTACTATTTTGCAAGTGACTGAGCATCACAGCCAAACGAATGTCCCTTTTTAAAAAAAAGCCTTACAAGGTAACAAAATATCAAATAAAAAAGAATGGCAGACATTTAGGCCAAAGTGGCGAAGTTAAAAATCTTTGTCATTATGTTCTTTGTTATTGAAAGAGAAGACCAAAATTACACGTTACATATACACAACATATAATATACAAAAGAAATAAACAGTGCTTTATTTTTTAAGCTACATGTGTATTTAACAGAAGCATTCAAGAAAGAAATGAACAAATATAAAAATAAACACTACACAGACTGTATAAATTATACATTGATACTTATTAAAGATACTATTAAAGTTCTCAGAGCAGTGAGTGATTTTCTTAGTTTTTTTGTGGTTTTATTAACATTAAAGGGAAAGTTCACCCCAAAATTTAAATTGTCATTTACTCAAGTTTTTTTAAACCCAAATAAGTTTCTTTCTTCTGTTGTGCACCGGCACATACATGGTCATCGGCACCAGCAAGGACACACCGGCACGAACACAGGCACAGGCACCGGTTCCGGTGAACCCGGAATATTTGAATAATTGAATATTTTCCACTGGGGTAAACTGCACTGAGCGGTTGAATGTGCTTAGTCGATCTGCCATGTTTTTGTTTTGAAAAGTGTCTTATTTTACCCAGAATGCATTGCAGTGTAGTCCTACTTAAGATAGTCAGAGTCTTAAGTGCTTTGTGCAACGGTCTGATTTAGATGTCTATCTGAAGTCTGACTATCTACTATATCTAAGCCATAGTCAAAGTCTATCTTTGTGAAACCGGCCCCAGCAACTGTTTGGTTAGCCACATTCTTCAAAATATCTTCTTTTGTGTTCAGCAGAAGAAATAAATTAATACAGATTTTGAATAACATTAGAGTGAGTAAATAAGGACAGAGTTTTAATTTTTAGGTGAACTATCCCTTTTTTACAAGCAGCAGCATATTTACTATAGGCTACTGTCACTTTAAGACCGGCACACATCTAAAATACACGCATATGACACGCAGACGATTTTCTCTCAAATGTTTGCTTTCACTTTAGACATAACCAACTGTGTTTATGTACACCTTGTGTGTATTTGACAGTATTAACCCAGTAAGACTTGAAAGATAACTTAGTCCAGTAACCAGGCGCGGTTTGACAGGCATTTAAGTGTCTGTGAGCTTCGGGTGTATGCGCTCAGAAAAGCTCATGTTAGAACAGTGCATCAGCACGCGAATGAAATGTTTAACCAGCAAGGCTTTAAAGCACATATAAATAATGAACTTTTGTGAATTACAGTATCCTGTGATTGTACCTCAACCTCTGCGTTAACATATGATGTGAATGTACGTCGCATTTTACAGTATGTTGGGACTGAGGTGCCAGAACTGCAACTGATAGAATACACTGTAGCATGAGACTACCATATTTCTTCAAAAATCGTGATATGACTCACCCCTAGTTCAGCATAAATTTCCAAAAGACTCTTCCAACCAACTTTGACTTTCTTCTTTAGACAATTTATCAGTTTTGGTGCTATGCAGGAAAAAAGAGCAACAGGCTTATTTAAAAACTCATTGCAGCAATAAGGTATAAGCAGGGTTGTCTCCAGTGTTGGGTAACGCGAGTTACGTAATCAGATTACTTTTTTCTAGTAACTATGAAATAACGCATTACTTTAGTTGCTTTTTCAAATATGTAGCGCAAGTTACTTTGTTTTTGCATTTATTCATCTCACTTGCACAAAAACAGATTCAGTATTCCTCAAAAGGAATAAAAATAGAAAAACAGCGAATATTATGCAAATATCTTAAATAACACAGATACTTTATGTATTTAATCTCACTTTATTAACCAATATCTTTGCTCCTGACCTTCGATGATCCAGTTCCACCATACGAATAGGCAAAAATTACTTTTATATAAACATAATATTTGTTTCATTTTTTTTTTTTTCTGAAGAGGGCTTTTTTGTTATTAGAAAACAAACAAACAAGCCCTGCCCAGGTGAGAAAAGTAACGCAAAAATTATGTAATGCATTACTTTCTATAAAAAGTAACTAGTTACTTTTTAGGGAGTAACGCAATATTGTAATGCATTACTTAAGTAACTTTGCCCAACATAGGTTGTCTCTATAATTTAAGGGGCCTATAGGGACACTATATTGATCAGACAACACCCAGGATCAAAACTATTTAGAATTATTTTATTAAAGGGTAACTAAACCCTAAACCAACTTTTTTTAGTTAATGATCTGTAAGAATGGGGCTTTATTAGTGCTGTTCGTTGATTCAAGTAATTTTTTTGACATTTGTGTTTAAAGTGTTTTAATTTTACAAAATATGGTGTAAAAACGTCTGAGTGCTGCCCTCTTCAGGTTGAACAGTGGCTACTGCAGTTGAATTTTCCTATTGGAAGTTATGGTGGCCGGTGATGTCAGAGGGTACCAGCTAACTACGCCCTTGCCTGCAAAGAGATACGTCTCAGATGCACGCCCCCTCTCCACTGGGCTCTGCCTACTTTTCTAGCATTTTTCAAATTTGCCAGTGGGTGGAGTCAGGCTCTGACCAGGGGTTTAGTTACCCTTTAATTTGTAAAAAAAAAAAAAAAAAAAAAAATTCCTCTCTTTTTCCACTTTTCCTCATTTATATGTCGTGCTCTTTCTTTCTCTCTGTCTCAGTATGTTGTGTGGCCGTGAGGAACTGTTTAGAGTGTCGTCAGCGTCAGAGGGACAGAAGTCTGAAGTCCTCTCTTTCCTCCAGTAAGTCTCAGGAGGGCCTGCAAAGTGTGTCCACGGCCAGCAAGGTACCCAGTTTACTACACACACTGTTACACTGCATGCAGGCACTCTACACAATTTCTGTAATAGAAAAAAACAATGCAATTAGAGTAACGTTTTCATGTTATACGTGTTTTATATATGCGTAAAGTGATCTATAATATATTATATTTATTTTATATTTATCTTAAATGTGTAACATTTATGACACCATGTCTTAAATTAGTTTTAAGACTTTTACAGTTTTTTTTATTATGAAATACATTTTCATTTTTTCCCCACACAAAATAACATTGTCACGTTATGTGTGATTTGGTGCTGTGGGCACAGTGTGAATGTGTAAATGAGATCTGGAATGTGAGAACTGTTTAAAGTGTTAAATATCTGTTTTAAATATCTGCTTTTCTTGCCTTAGACCACCATAGAAAATTTTCCAAGTAATGTTTCTCCAATTAAGGACCCGGACCGACTTCTGCAAGACGTGGACATCAACCGTCTGCGAGCGGCTGTCTTTCGTGACGTTGTGAGTTAATGTCAAATGGTCCTCGAATGTCCCTTGAAAGTGTGTAGGCCTATGTGTATCCCGCAGTTTCAAGAATGTTCTAGAATTACCTTGTTCGCTTTAATACAAGTCTTTAAGTCTTTTTGTTCACATGGTCAGCATCACAATTTTGCCTTTATGATTAAAGACTGTGAAATCTAAAATGTTATTACAGAATTTAAATGATTAAATTTTGTTTCTTTGCTTGTTTTTCCTTTAGAACTTAATATAATATAATATAATATAATATAATATAATATAATATAATATAATATAATATAATATAATATAATATTATTTTTCCAGGTTAATAGTAGATGATTTTGAATTCCAGATTTGAATGCATTTTTGTTATTTAGTTTTATTTATTCATTTATTTTTGAAATTATACTCTGTTAACAGAATTCTAATCAGTTCAGAGTAGCATTTCTGCTTTTCATGTCATGTTCTAGTCACATGTTGTCTCTTCTTCATTACCTTTGGTTCTTTTGTGTTGCGCTTCACAGGATGATAGTAAGCAGGCCCAGTTCCTGGCTCTCGCTGTTGTCTATTTTATCTCAGTGCTCATGGTGTCTAAGTACCGGGACATCCTGGAACCCCAGAGGGAGACTGTCAGGTCTATCAGCCAATCAGGAAGAGGCATTCGGCAGGAGATAAATTCCCCCACCAGCACAGGTGTTGTAGTGGCTAAAGTTTTGTTTGCTGATGCAGCTTAATGCACTTATTAACTTATATTTACAATAAGCTGAACATTTTCGTTTGTATTGCTTATTTGCATTACAAATGTATTTTAATTAGCCAGGTTATTTTTTTTATATGTCATACTAGAAATCAAATTATATTGAAAAAAAAAAGAAGTCTCCACTGGTTCAGTTTCAAGTTAATGTCAAAAACATTCCTCTTCGCCACCTACCACATCTATTATTCATAAGCACCACTAATTATCCCGCATAAAATTAAACATGCAGTCCTTACAAAATTCTTGAAGGAAATCACTGCTGGCTTTGTCTGTAAATCGCTCACAAAATTGGATAAACGTCCAGTAGTTTGATCGATGCATCAAATGACTTGAAATTAGTGTTCATTTTAGGCAGTTTTTTTGTTGGGAATGTATAGTGAAAAGAAATAGAGTGAGAAAGAAAAAAGGGTATAAAGAAAGAAGATCCATGAAGAATGAACATGGAGAGGCAGGGGCAGCGCTGCTATTTCCAGCCCCATCTGTCAGTGCCCATTAGGAAAGCAATTCACCAGAGGAGAATGGGATCATAGAGGCTGAGGCACTACGCTGCATCGCCCTCATAAATTTCAAGAAAGAAAGGCTATGGATGGGATTTTTTCCTAACAGCATGTAGCAGGCCATTGTCTGCACCCAAATCGGCATCCAGACGTGCTCCATGACTGAAACGGGCCCAGTGACCTTGCTAAAGACTCTAGATGAATATTACCCAACATCTGGAGAACAACAGGAAGAGATTGGAGACAGAGTTGTCTTGTCTGATAGATAGATAGATAGATAGATAGATAGATAGATAGATAGATTGATAGATTGATAGATAGATAGATAGATAGATAGATAGATAGATAGATAGATAGATAGATAGATAGATAGATAGATTAGCAAAGTTAAAGTTCAGAGAAGGAGGAGGCATTCCAGGAAAACCTAAAATGGACAAAGACATCCAGCTATCGCTGCAGTTGAATAAAATGCAGACAGAGACCTTTTAACTGAATAAACATAAAGAGAATTAACCCACCATTGTGACAGTATAATGTTTATCTGTGTTCTTCAAGCCATCTTGGTTATTGTCTTAAGGATAAGGATATTTATAATGCAATGCGAATCGACATAGCCTTTATCACTGTATAGAATACTATAAAATAATAATTTGTGCCTCACTCTGTGGTAAGAAGCCACATCATTTCACAGAAGGAAGTTATTTCAATCGCTCGACTGACGCTATAACGAGATTTTGAAGTAAAATATGCTGTTATTCTCATAAATTGTATTTTAACGCTGTGCTAAGCTAAACGCGGTTAGCATCTTAGTCTCCTCTAAATGTAATCACATAGCAGCATCTTTAAAATGTTCCAAATATCTCAGAATTGTATCATTGACTTAATTAATTCTGACGATATGACAACAAGCTGCCAAATGTTTTTTAAATGATTCTACAATGTTTGTCCAAAGGCTTAATGAACTATGTATTTTTATTTGAGTATGCCATTTCTTGGATATGGGTTACAAATGGGGACGCACGTTAACAGGTTAAGGTATTAGTTGTGTTGTTAAAGCTTATTTATAATACGGTTGAACTTTACAGTGTTTTCTCTCTCCTGGTTATTACTTAAGGAGTGTCAAAAGAAGCCAGAATCTCAAATGTTGTATGCAATGGTGTGATTCATTGGCTAAAAAAAGAAAGCAGAAACACAAAATAAACAATGTAAGGATGAATTTGACTGATAACATATTTGAA
Source organism: Squalius cephalus (assembly GCF_949319135.1). Classification (NCBI taxonomy): domain Eukaryota; kingdom Metazoa; phylum Chordata; class Actinopteri; order Cypriniformes; family Leuciscidae; genus Squalius; species Squalius cephalus. The sequence goes on along the minus strand of NC_137132.1, from coordinate 23,086,398 downwards.
AAAGGTTTTTTTCAAGGTTTCTAAAGATATCGCGATATATTGTTACAGTGAATATTTTTAGCCACTATAACCACGGTGTGAAAAATCAGATATCGTGACAGCCCTATTTCAAAATAAGCATTCGTCAGTGAGGGGCTGCCACTTTACTTTTGTTTAAATGTTGGTTTATTAAACACAAACATAAACAAAACACAACGTAATATACAGTAGGCCTGGTCCTCTCTCGTCCTTCACTGTCGTCACAAAAAAAGATTCTAGAAATTCTAGTGATTCTATTCTATTCTATTCTGTTCTGTTCTGTTCTGTTCTGTTCTGTTCCATTCTATTAATTGTCTTCACTATGATATGTGACCTTCAGAGTACCCATCAGCCCTCTCTGATGGCCGCAAGGAAGCTCTTAGTGTGCTGGAGGAGTCCCGTCAGGAGTCATCCTTCCCTCACTCTGACTCGGGATTGGGTGACGAGCAGGTACCCAGTGTGATGAACGGGGCCGACTTGGAGCTCGCCATGGGTGGTCCGAACGGCATGAGCGGTCTGTTCTGCACCCTGTCATCGGAGGCCAGGTCACAGGAAAGCTTGATTGAGCCATCCACCGTGGAGCACCTCAAACCCGCCTCATCCATCTCCAGCATCAGCCAGTCCAACAAAGGCATCAATGTCAAGGAAATCCTGAAGAGCCTGGTAGCTGCTCCCGTGGAGAGCACAGAGAGCGGGCCGGACAGCCTGCCTTACCCTGACCACCAGGCCATGAAGAGGGAAGCACAAGCCATGTTACCCATGCAGTTCCATTCCTTTGACAGGTACTGTACCATCTCACTGTATATGTCCTGTATTCCAGGTTCAGTTCAATCCACAGCATTTTTGGCATTAAGTTTATTTCAAAAATGTATTTCTACTCATACCTCCTTTCTTAAAAAAACAAAAAAAGAAAACTGAAATCTGGGTTACCGTGAGGAGTTTATGAAGTTTGGAAGTCAATGGGACCAATTTGTAAACATTACAATACTCACCGTTTCAATAGTATAGCCACAATACATAAACGGTTTAACATGATTTTAGTGTGAAAAACACACTTTTCTGTGTCATGTTATAATAAATCTTACAACTTTGTCACCGCGACAGTGCATTGACAAACCCTAAAACCCTGAAACGACTCAAAAATTATGATTTAAACAACTCAAATAATACATTCATTTTAACTGAGGAATTAATGCAATTGCTTTTATAAAATTATAAACTTAACATTTATGCTTTTAAATCCTCCAACTTTGTCTCAATTCACTTGAACTGTTAGTGTTTCACCTTGCATCTTGTTTGTCACTATTTTTGTGTTAATCAACATTATACTACAAAAAAAGCTGTTGATTGAACTCAACTTGAATCAAACCAGGGATATTCTAAGTACTGTATCTGTGTTAAAATGGATTTAAATGAACCTCCACCAGGGGGCAGCAATATACATATACACCATGGGTGCCAAATGTGAAATCATGTGGCTTTATCTTGATTGAATGTTTCTTGTCACCGATAGCACTTCAGTAGCCCATTTACTGCAGATGTATACGTACAAGGCCCTTAAAAGTACCGTGACCTTTTCTGTGTGCATGCGATCCCTTCCGTGCCTTTAAACACTACACGATACATCTCGGTCAAACCATGATGAATTCTTAGATTAGTCTTTCCCCTGAGGAATGGCCATAATCATTTTCTTGGTCATAAGCAAGACATAACTCACTTTAAATTCCCTATACTTTCTTTCACGAAGAATTGCTGTGTTTGAAAATGTCTCAGAGATGTGTTTGAGCGTTTTGTGGTGTGTTTACATTCCAAGGCCAGATAAAATCTCACCGTGATAAGTCTCTGCTCTTAACACATGTCTTCAGTTGCACTGCAAAGCTGTTGCTGTTCAAATCAACATATGTAAACAGAAATAGTGTAAATGGAAACTTTTTTTTTTTTTTTTTTTTGATGATAACCTGTTCACTAAAAGTTATCTCCAGCTGGATGCGAAGAGGCCTAAGTCTCACTCTTTGACTGCACTCTTGGCGATTTGTTCAGGCTGATCTCATTTGTATTTGCACATGATGTTTACATACATTTTTGTAACTTTTGATATAGACCAGCTGTGCACGTATTGTGGTGGCAGATAAACAGTGGTAGCAAATAGAGGACAACCACAGTAAAATCCACAGAATAAGAGAGAAAATGTATTGATGTGCCTTTGGATGTCAGAATCGGAATGAATAAAAAGATGGTCTTCATTTTTATAGAATACTGTCGCTGAAGACGCCCTTGGAAGCTAAACGCAGACGTATATAAGGTTGCATGCCACATACTGGACTGATGAAATCTGCGATGATTAGTCTGCTATTAATAAACATGAATTTGACATAAACAATAGGTCTACATAATATGCACATATGCAGTTCACAGGGGACATAAAGTATTAGCCCTACAGTTACAGCATTAAATAATATTTAAACCTATAACATTTTAGGTAACATTTCGACCTATAACATTTTATCTCACAATTCAGACTTTTTTTCTCTCGCAATTCTGAGTTTGTTTATATATAGCCACAAATGTTCCATGGAAAACAAATTAAATAAAATGAATTAATGTTAGATTGTCATTATTTTTAACAATTTAAAATGTATACTTGAATACATCAATAATCACACAGAACAGAATGAAATTGCAGAAATAGGCAAATGTGTTAAATGTGATTAAGATTAAAAAATATTTAATTATTCTGATTGATTAAATACAGATTAAAGACAAAAGTCCATTAATTCCATGAATTCAATATTCCATGAACCATATTTTATTTGGAAATTTGATGTTCCCAGAACAGTCCTGCTGGTGTCAAGGACATCACCTGGTAACATTCCCAGAATGTTCTGAGATGGTCATGATGTGGAGTTCTTTTAAGGGTAGCGGGGCGTTATTTGGTGGACCTTCACAGAACATTCAGGACATTCTCTGAATGTTTTGGGGACCATTAATATAGGAAGTTCCCTCTAGGTCTCTATTAGGGTTATATATATATATATGTGTGTGTGTGTGTGTGAACAATAAACTGCAAAAAGACTATTTACATATGTGACCCTGGACCACAAAACCAGTCACATGAGTACATTTTTTAAATTGAGATTTATACATCATCTGAAAGCTGAATAAATAAGCTTTCCATTGATGTATGGTTTATTATGATAGGATTTGGCCGAGGTGCAACTATTTGAAAATCTGGAATCTGAGGGTGCAAAAAAATCTAAACATTGAGAAAATCTCCTTCAAAGAAGTTCATTTATGTTCGCGATTGTGCTGCATTCACTCACAAAAATAAGTGTTTTATATATTTACGGTAGGAAATTGACAAAATATCGTCATGGAACATGATCTTTACTTAATATCCTAATGATTTTTGGGATAAAAGAAAAACAATAATTTTGACCCATACACTGTATTTTTGGCTTTTGCCACAAATATAACCGTGCTACTTATGACTGGTTTTATGATCCAGGGTCACATATGAATCCTGCATGTTCTGCTTGTCTTTGTGTGAGTGAATGAATGGCGCTGACACATTGTTTCATTTACCTCGCACACACACTGAGGCACGCGTGACGCTCTCTGTGTTTTCAGCTTCTGCCGCCTCACTATATGAAGACATGAATGCATGAACTTCATCTCCAGAGCCACTCTGAGAGTCACTTCATGAGCATTTTACAGTTTAATTTGAGAAAAAAAAAAAACTATTGTCATATAAACACACAGAAACTCAAAGGTCTAAAATGTTTATATGTATTATTTACCTATAATGATTACCATCATGAATAATAAACTATCAAATAGTTAAAAAAAAAAATGGTAAAATTGGTCTTGCTGCGGTACTGAAATTGGTACCAATAACTGTAACATTTTAATGGTATTGGTACGGACTACTGGAATTGTTGTATGGTTACATCCCTAATAGTAATATTGTTGTATGGAACGTTGTATGGAAAGCAGTGGTTCTCAAACTTTTTTTCGTCGCGCCCCCCTTTAAACCTTAAAAAACATGCAAAAAAAAAAAAAACGTGCAATGAAAACCAACTGCAATAGATTCACTTTGTAATGTCATTATTTCATATAGCAGTAAGAGAGTTAATAATACAGAACTTTTAATTTAAATAAACAAAAACATTTAAATATTTCACTGATGCTTTGTATAAACAAAAGTGCAAATATATAACGTCACAAGCTCAGCTTCTTGTTGGTCTTCTCACCAGAACACGCACAGCAGGGGAGAGGCGCGTTCACAATCGCAGTTTGTGATTCGGCCCGCTGAAGAGGTTCTTTTCTATGGCGAGCAACTTCTATATTAGGCTTGTTCCAACGGTGTCAAGTCAATGGTCTGAAGAAGAATGATTCAGTGTAATTGCCGTTCGATGCTGCTTTATTAAGGCAAAGTGCTAACCGCTATTAATGCACTTGAACGCCGTTGCAATGGCTTTTTTTTTCTTTTTTCTGTTGATCTCCCGCGTCCCCCCCCACACTTTGAGAACCACTGCCCTAAAGTCATATCGAGAACGTTATTAAATGACCAACAGAGGACCATGTGGAAACGTTCTGTTAACGTCAACATGTCCTCTTTGTAACGTTCTTATGTGACCATAAAATAACCAAAATGAAACGTCCCTATTAAAGTCATATAAGGAACCTTGAACCGCAGCACTTTCAAAACAAAAAGAGGTTGTTATAGGAACGTCCCTAATGTTCTGTAAAGGTTCGGGATTTTCGTCACCTTTGGAGAACTTTTAGGGAACGTTGCACATGGTCGCGAGAACGTCCCCTCCTACCTGGGTAATTAGGCAGATTTTTAGCTAGAATAACTTACAATGTGCACCAGACTTTGTGCCAATACTTAAACGTATTTATCCTGTGAGATTAGGCACCAAACAATGTGCTTCTCCCTTCTTAGATATTGAGTCACCGGAACAATGGATCCGCAGTAATGCATGCAGCCGCCACAGATGAGGTGTGTAGTAAAGGTGGTGTGTGTGTGTAAATGTGTTTGTGAGTGTTAGGGAGGGTCTCCAGGGCGTTGATGACAGATTAAACAGAAGCGCCCCATGCGCCCCCAGCTCCCCTCCTGTCGTCCTCACCCCTCAGCACCCTAATGGAGGCTGGCAGGCAGAAATGAGTTGCCATGGCAGAGTGTATTATTTTTGAAATGCTTTCACATAGGCTGTCCGCTGACGCCGGGTCGTACCACTCACTCCTGCATGCTTTAATGTCATCTGCCGGCCCTGAAATTGCTGTGTCTAATTGTTTGCCACCTGCCACCAAATGAGATGCCAGACGTGGACAGGCTTCTTCGATTGTGTGTCAGAACCTAAATAGATTGGGAGTGACATCAAAAAAAGGCTCAAACAGAGGAGTGATGAGGACTGACATCATCGTCTTTCTGGGACTTTCCAAAGGTGAATTTTTTCAATTAGTATTGAATAAGCAGGAAGCCGTATTTGCAGATGGGGCCGCCATCATAAAGGACTTGCTTTGGCTTTGAAAGTCAATTCAAATCAAAGAGTTTGGTTGAGAAACACTTTAATAAGTTAACATGGGTCAGTGTCAGTGGATGGTATGCTTATAAACCGAGTGATACCAATATAGTTTGCCACTATATGAGACCTACACATTTAATTATTATTATCAATGTTCATTTAGCCCGGTACTGTTTGTAATCCTAAAAGCCATTTCAAATAAAACAAACCATTTGCAATATTCATAGTCTACACAAGACTGATCCGTGCTTTATTCAAAGCAAGTCAATTAAAAAAAAAATCTATTAATAATATATGCAGCGGATAATTCATACATCATTCACAAGCCCCAAGCCAATAAATAATTCATGAGGAGTTTTCATATTTTATTAGAAGCTTGTTTATCAGTCTAATACTATCAACTCTATCTGTCAAATACCTGCAAGAAGCCGACATGTTATGAGTATTAAATACTGTATGCTCGGGGGGGTGGGGGTAGCATGCTTTGTGGATCTTTATGCTCAAAACTGTTCAGATCAAATGCAAACTGAGATTTAGGATTTGTATTTGACTAGTAATTCTGTGTTAAATGCACAATAACGAATCACGTCCATATTACACATATTACTTTAACCCCTGGTTTCACAAACAAAGGCTTAAACCTAGTCCCAGACTAAAATGTGTGTTTGATCTGTTTTAACTGAAAGCAAGATATGCACTGACATATCTTAAAATATGTCACTGCCATTGTTTTGTCTCAAGAAGAAACATTGGCACGTTTATAATAGCTACTTACTGTATATGCCCTTATTGAACTAAGGCCTAATCCTGGTTTAATCTAAGCCATGTCTGTGAAACCAGACCATTATTTAATGAATATTAATTTAATTACTATTAATAGTTAGTAGCAATTATTCTGATAAAGTGCATTTGGATGTTGTTTTCACAAAGTAATGAAATATGAATGGAACTGTTTACCAATTACTCACTTGTATTTTTCACCATTGTGTGACTTTTTTTCTGCTGTGGAATGCGAAAGGACTGTTTTTGCAGAAAGTCCTGGCTGCTGTTTTTGATAAATAAACATAAATATTGACCAGAGGCCGTCAGAAGCTTCAGAATGACATCCCAGAACCCTTTTACACTACTGAACCAAAAGGTTGGGGTCAGTATGATTTAAAAAAAAAAATCATTTAATACTTTTCTTCAGCAAGGATGCATTATATTTGATCAAAAGTGACAGTAAAGGCGTTTCATTTTTCAACATTAATTAATGATGTTCTTTTGAACTTTCTATTCCTCAAAGAATCCTGAGTCCAGAAAAAAGAGACTACTTTCAAAAACATTTAAAAAAAAAGATATAAACTTTTGAATGGAAGAGTACATATTTGCACCTGCAAGAATAAGCCCTCGTAAGTCAGACAATGGTACACATGTATGATTTTAAGGGTCCGTTATTCTCTGTTTGTAGTACTTAAGGGGAAGCACGTGTCAAAGAATGTTTTTGCTTCCTCGCATGCGATCTCAGAGAAACCGTCTGTGTCACGCCACCACGTTAAAGAGAACGAGTCGCAGTGTCCCAGACAAGTGCTCTAATGCCTCCATCCTCTCTCTGTACAGTGTCTGCTCTGAGGTCACATTGTGCGGCATCAGGAGGTTTAGCAGGTGACATTAGAACCAGCCCTGCGCTACATCACCCAAAAAAACACTCTGTATCAGCCAGCATCTCGGACCACGTCAAGTTGCGATAAGAAAACCAGACCGATGCACACACAAACAAAATATCATTCCATCCTCCAAAACACTTGACTCTGTCATGTGTATAATATCAAACTAATCCTCTCCTGCTCTTTGCTATCGGGCTAAGGTGGGTTTCCGTGAATCTCCGGAATGTCTGTGGAAACATACAGGAGATTATCGGCGAGGTCAAGAGTTTAATGTGAACTCGTGATGCTGCTCGTCTCCAGCGCTATTTTCAGCTCGTTGCCTCTGGAAACCATGTGATTTTCTGCTTCGTCCATAAATAAGCTGGAAAAAAACATCTCATTTCTTGAAGGCATAATTAAGTTGATTAGTATATTTAGTCCTTTTTTAATGATTTAATATGTTTAGCAGCTATATTTAGAGACTATTTCTTTAATTATCTTTTCAGAGATTGCAGCTGGCCAAGTGTTGAGAGGGTCAAAGAAGGATGACAAGATGATTGCTGGTTTTGTCATTTTGCCCCTTTTCCTGCTATAGGAGGGTCATTGCTGTTATGCCATGCCTTTTGAAGTACTCTCTACATTTATTTTATACTTTTAAACTTGTGTGTTTAAGGAAGTATTTCTATAAAATGATGTTCTAAACTTTCAGACAGTGTCGTCCTGCTTAGGCACTTTAATTAATTTAAAACATTTTATTTGCACAAAGGCTAGAATAATGCCTAACAGGATTGATGCCAGCCAACTAATACCACAAAATTTAACAGAATTGATCAGGCTCATTGCTGACTTTTGTGATGTTGTTTTCCAACAAAATTATGTTACTTGCTGAATGATGATGTCATTGAGGAACTAGCTTTTTTTTTTTTTTTTTTTTTTTTTATAAAATCAATATTGCAAACAACAAGATTAAAAAAAAAAAAAAACTTAATTGAAGACCAGATAAAGTGGGGAGAACAAGTATTTGATACACTGCTGATTTTGCAGGTTTTCCCAGTTACAAAGCATGTAGAAGTCTGTAATTTTTATCATAGGTACTCTTCAACTGTGAGTGACGGAATCTAAAACAAAAAGTAATTAATTTGCATTTTATTGCATGACATAAGTATTTGATACATCAGAAAAGCAGAACTTAATATTTGGTACAGAAATCTTTGTTTGCAATTACAGAGATCATACGTTTCCTGTAGTTCTTGACCAGGTTTGCACACACTGCAGGGATTTCGGCCCACTCCTCTTTACAGACCTTCTCCAGATCCTTCAGGTTTCGGGGCTGTCGCTGGGCAAAACGGACTTTCAGCTCCCTCCAAAGATTTTCTATTGGGTTCAGGTCTGGAGACTGGCTAGGCCACTCCAGGACCTTGAGATGCTTCTTACGGAGCCACTCCTTAGTTGCCCTGGCTGTGTGTTTCGGGTCGTTGTCATGCTGGAAGAGCCAGCCACGACACATCTTCAATGCTCTTACTGAGGGAAGGAGGTTGTTGGCCAAGATCTCGCGATACATGGCCCCATCCATCCTCCCCTCAATACGGTGCAGTCGTCCTGTCCCCTTTGCAGAAAAGCATCCCCAAATAATGATGTTTCCACCTCCATTCTTCACGGTTGGGATGGTGTTCTTGGGGTTGTACTCATCCTTCTTCTTCCTCCAAACACGGCGAGTGGATTTTAGACCATTCCTCCTCTGGATCATCCAGATGGTGATTGGCAAACTTCAGACAGGCCTGGACATGCGCTGGCTTGAGCAGGGGGACCTTGCATGCGCTGCAAGATTTTAATCCATGACGGCGTAGTGTGTTACTAATGGTTTTCTTTGAGACTGTGGTCCCAGCTCTCTTCAGGTCATTGACCAGGTCCTGCCGTGTAGTTCTGGGCTGATCCCTCACCTTCCTCATGATCATTGATGCCCCACGAGGTGAGATCTTGCATGGTGCCCCAGACCGAGGGAGATTCTAATAATTGCGCCAACAGTTATTGCCTTCTCACCAAGCTGCTTGCCTATTGTCCTGTAGCCCATCCCAGCCTTGTGCAGGTCTACAATTTTATCCCTGATGTCCTTACACAGCTCTCTGGTCTTGGCCATTGTGGAGAGGTTGGAGTCTGTTTGATTGAATGTGTGGACAGGTGTCTTTTATACAGGTAATGAGTTCAAACAGGTGCAGTTAATACAGGTAATGAGTGGAGAACAGGAGAGCTTCTTAAAGAAAAACTAACAGGTCTTTGAGAGCCGGAATTCTTACTGGTTGGTAGGTGATCAAATACTTATGTCATGCAATAAAATGCAAATTAATTATTTAAAAATCATACAATGTGATTTTCTAGATTTTTGTTTTAGATTCCGTCTCTCACAGTTGAAGTGTACCTATGATAAAAATTACAGACTTCTACATGCTTTGTAAGTAGGAAAACCTGCAAAATCAGCAGTGTATCAAATACTTGTTCTCCCCACTGTACATTTATGTATTTATTCATTTATTGCAGTACTTAGATTATTTTAAATTCACCTCTGTGTGAATTCATGTGTGATATCGTGTTTAAAGAAATCGAATAAAATGCTTTTTAATTACATTTTATTTATTTAATAGTAATGCCAGTATTTCCTAATAAAATTAACTTCTGTGTTAATTTATTTGTAATATTGTTATTAGTGCTGTCAAATCATTTAATTGTTTCTAACATAAGTTTTTGTTTATATAATATATGTGACCCTGGACCACAAAACCAGTCACATGGGTCAATTTCCAATAAGCTTTCCATTGATGTATGGTTTGTTATGATAGGACAATATTTGGCCGAGATACAACTATTTGAAAATCTGGAATCTGAGGGTGCAAAAAAAATCGAACCATTGAGAAAATTACCTTTAAAGTTGTCTGCATTCACTCACAAAAATAAACGTTTTATATATTTACGGTAGGAAATAAATTCCTAAATTATGGTAGGAAGAACATGATCTTTACTTAATATCCTAATGATTTTTGGCATAAAAGAAAAATTGATAATTTTGACCCATACAATGTATTGTTGACTATTGCCACAAATATACCCTGGTTTTGTGATCCAGGGTCACATACAGTATGTGTGTGTGTATGTATATGCATATATTATACACACACATATTATATAAACAAAAACTTATGTTAGGTGCGATTAATCGATTTGACAGCGCTAATTGTTATTAAAGAAAGTCGAGCATTATGATAAATTTTAATTTAATGTTTTTATAATTGAATAATATTTGATATTTATATTTCTTCCAATATAGTGAGATAGAATGGGGACATGTAAATATATTGCACAGTACAAATAACCCATAAGGTTTTCTAAGGTGAGGACCTCAAGACTGCCCCGCTATAGCAACAGCAACATTTGGTGACGCTCCTGGAAAATCTCTCTTGATGAATTCCTCTCTGAGTTTGACATTATGTCGAGGCACAGCACTGGACAAACAGCAGAAAAGAGAAACATACCCAAAACCCAGCAGCCACTGCTTTTGATTTTACTGTTTGTTTGCCCTGAGCTCTACTTGCGTAAGATCGGCAGGACAGCAGGATGTTTACTTTTCCTGCTGGTTTCCCCTGGCCGTGGCACTGGGACCTGTGCAGTCTGGCCACTTTCATCCAGTCTGACTGGACTGTGGAAAACTGCCGTCAATCTACCTCCGGCTTAATCAACTAATTTCACAAGCAATCGTGTATTTATTGTTTCAGGTGAACTGTTTTATTTAGCTTTGTTAGATGTTTCCTTTCACTCTTGCGGATTCTGGAAGCCTGTGTAGTTCACTTGCCCCCTTTTGGGAAGTGCTTGGTAAAATCCACTCTGTTTGGTTACACATCTGCCGACCCCAGGGCCTTGTTCTCACCAGGCTATGGGAACAGTTTTCCAGTGTATCAATAGATTGTGTACACTTTCTCTCCTTCCTCCTGCAGGAGTGTGGTGGTACAGGCCAAGAAGCCTGCGTCGGGCCTGACGGTGAACACAGTGGGCAGTTCTGGCTCCAGCAGTGCCCTGACCTCTGCTAGCACCCCAAACATCTTCGCCGCTACATCGGCTGCACCCAAGAGCATGATCAACACTACAGGTAAGCATCGCTCTGACCTATCCTGTCTCAATACATCCCAACTTGACCTCTTCTATTATGTTGTTAACTGGTAACTTTATAAGGATAGATATAATGGTCACAACCGCTCTCTGTGTTGTTAATGAGACGTTAATTTGAACGTGCTAGTGCTTAAGTGAATTTCCACTGAAATGCAGGCTTTCCTCTGCTATTCCTAGAATAATTAAAGATGTAATTCCTAAAAGAATTCAAACCCGTTCATGGTCAGGAAATTAGATTTGGTGGCATCAAGCGGTTTGTCCACTAGAGGGCACCCCTCGCTATATATTTTTTTTCTCACACTTGTACCTCCATGGAGAATGTCATGGATCCACAGTGACTTCAGTCTCATAAAGATAGGATCTGTATGAAATTTCAAGGTTGTTAGGCAGCCACATGGAGACTGTAAGGAACTATGTCAAGTGTCTGCCACAGGCTGCACACTGTGAACACTATAGATTTGATATTTTACATAGATTTTATGTTATATACACCTATTTTTGTGTGAATGTGTTTGTATGTGTTTATTGCTGTAGGCAGGAATTTCAGGCCTGGGTACATAATATTTGATCCTGGGGGATTCATTGAAAATACCTGGAATGCGAATTCTCTCCATTTGTTTATTTAAATATTTTAAATTGATTGGGAATTGTAGGACAAGTTTAGATGGGATTTATATATATATATATTACAAATGTATATAACAAAACATACTTATTTTTACACAAATGTCTAAATGTTTATCCGTTTGTATTAAGTAAAAAAAAAATTCACCATGTACTGTTACATAAATAAACAATAATACAATAAATGTATGGCTGCATTAATTTATTTGCTAAAAAAACATTTTAACAACAATTTAAAATAACTGTTTATTATATATATTAACTGCATTTCCATTCAAAAATGTGGGGTTTGTAGTTTTTTTAGGCTGCTTTTTGAATCACATTTTAAATATATTAAAATAGAAAACAGATATTTTAAATTGTAATAATATTTCAATATTATGTTTTTTTAAATCAAATAAATATAGTAATAATGTGAAATATTATTGTCATTTAAAATATCTGTTTTCTTTTTTAATGTATTCTAAAATGTAATCAATTCCTGTGATGACAAAGCTGAATTTTCAGCATCATTATTCCTGTCTTCAGTGTCACATGATCCTAATATGATGATTTGATCCTCAAGAAACATTTATTATTATTATCATTAATGCTGACAACTGCATTTGTGCCACTTAATATGTTTTTTGTGGGAAATACTTTTATAATAGGAAATAGGAATCTTCTGTAACATTATAAACACCTTTACAGTCACTTTTGGTCAATTAAATGAATACTTGCTGAACGAAAGTATTAATTTCTTTAAAAAAATACAAATAAAATAAACATACTAACCCCAAACTTCTGAAATGTAGTGTACAGTATATTTTGAGAACCGAAAAATGTATCACATTTTCCTTAAAAGAGACTTTTAGTCCCCATTGTCCATTATATACCTCATTGAGATCTTCGAATGCACAAGGGACGTTGATTTGGATTGAGGTTGAATCAGGCCAAGCTGCGCTTCCAGTGAAATCCATCAGAATGTCCCTCTTTAGGTTTCCCTTCATCTTGGTGTATTTGCTTATGGGTGGACACTCATCTCTGACACGGCGATTGATGGCTGCGTAATAGATTTCCCATCCTCAGATGTCCCGTGACAGCTTGTGCTTTCACAGGATGACAGTCCATTGCTGTGATGTATCTATCAGAAGCTCCCTGCTGCACAGGGCGCTGTGGACACTGTGCCTTTGACAGAGAGAGAAATAAGAGGAATTGTAAGATGGTGCTTCACTTTCTCATGGGGAGGCGAGAGTAATAGTGATGATTCGTTTCTCAGAGCTTGTGCCTCTGTAGTTATGTTGTTACCTGATGAAAAACCCGATAGAGTATTTGATTTTACTGCATCTGATGTTTTGGTTGGCATTTGTTTTGGATGTAAAGTGAAAAACTTTTTCAGTGTCTAAAAAATATTTTTCTGTTTTTAATGTTTATTTTATTTTTTTTCCCCTAAAGTCCATTTTTTTGCACCAAAAACTTAATTTAGCCAGTCACAATGCATAATTAAATAACTAAAATCTGCATGTTTCTAACCTCGGATTTCTCTCTTGTTGTCTCGCAGGAGCCACGGATTCTTCCACTTCTTCTTCCAGCTTTGTGAATGGAGCCACCAGCAAGAATCTGCCTGCGGTTCAGACTGTGGCCCCCATGCCTGAGGACACCATGGAGAACATGAGGTGAATCAGAGTCTCAGAATGTGTGTTGAGGAATAAGACAGACAGCTTGATGTTTATGGGAAAAGGATACTCGGATGATAGACCTTAATCAGGGTAGCGCCTTATTACATTTTTTGACGGGAATGAAACCAAGGTTGTAAGGGATACCATAGAATGCAGTGTGTCCAATAGATTGTACTGTTGCTTAACAACAAACTTTGTTCATCTGATGAAACGTCTTTCCGAAAAAAAGAAAAAACTTTCAATTGACAAAAACTTTGGCATTGTAAAGAGTGCAAGTCTATCCCTAACAGCCTCATTAAATATAATATGTCGTCTAACCTGACTAGCGTCTGGATGAAGCAAATCTGAAGCGATTGTGAGGTCACAACATATGTAGATTTATGTTAATGAAAACAAGACTGTGAGTATGCACTGTTCTGTCTTAAGCATAGGGACGCACAATATATCAGTAGCATATCAGTTATCAGTCGATTATTTATTTATTAGAATTTGAATATACATTAACCAGTATTGGATATTTGATTGTGTCTGATACATTTTTTATATTACCTTTGTTGTCATCTAATGTTAACGTAAGTTGATCTCTAAAACAGTAATAACTTAATAACACTGTTAAATGTAATCTTTAACAAATTTCGATATCCATTTTTTCATACTGTATATTATATTGTTGATCATTTGTGGCTATACACATCTTAGATTTTAGTGTTTTATTAGCCTGACGTCTTCATAATCAGATTCTAGTCAGAATATGAGTCTGATACTGCTCCATTGGGCTGTGATTATGGGAAGTGTTTCAACCGAACCAGAAAAGAAAATGCCTCTTCACTCAATTGGATAAACCAACAACCAATCAGAGCAACGGAGTAAGTGATGTATGTTGAGTGATGCATAGTTGTCAACAGAACTCAACTGCACGCACGCTGGAAGAAGTAGAAGAAGAGTGTAAACGATCTTTGCTGGTGTTGTAAAAAGAATTTAAGGATACACGGAGTACTTACCAACACGATCATCATTTTTGAGAGAAATAGTTAAGGTGAATGCATATACGAACAAGTTCTCCATCTTTGTTGTAAACGAATTCAATCTAAGCGCTCTTTGGTGACGTGGATGATTACGTTACTGTTGATCATCTGTCCATCATCGTATAAAGCCCGCCCTGACAATTTGATTGGTCCAAACAGCTCTTGTTCGAGCATAGTTGCTCCACAACGGATCAAGTCCAGACCGAACTTCCCGACCTCAATTGTTGTGGGCGGGGCTAAGTTTGGCTGGCATCCAGGCTAGTGTTTTATATTTATACAGACAAAATAGTATACAGTAGAATTGTATATTAAACCATGGTCTGTCTGAATACTCGATTCTGATTGACTGGAAGGTGTGCAGTAAAACTGTTTAATGCACAGATAGTTCCAAGTCATTTTAATCACCATTCTATATTAATGCGCTGTTTTCATTGAAGCATACATACACATACATCATCACTCTGAGATCGCACTTCCCACATACAGATGCATTCAGAAGCACAGAAACTTATCAACGCTATCCCGCCACTTTTATTAACAAATTAACTTAGCTACTGAATATCTACATTATATGGTTTTGAAGTCATTAAACTCAGCTTCGTTGTTAATAGAGACACTGCACAGACGCAGGTAATTCACACACGCACATCTCATCTCTCTCTCTCTCTCTCTCTCTCTCTCTCTCTCTCTCTCTCACTCGATAATTGATTCAAATGAATGTTATAATTCATTCATTCAAATAAATGCAATCTTATGCTTTCGCACTACTTTATCTCTGTGTCTGATTTAAAGTGGGCAGAATGCCGTAACTTATGAAAATAACCGTTGTTTTTATCCTTCCGGTCAAATATTGCGCTGCAAACATCAATAACAGCTTTAAGCTGTCAATGCTGGAAATGACCATGGTATAAGCGGAATAATCCACGGCTTGCTATGCATTAAACGATTCGTGTCAGGTGGTTCTTTGCCTCCATGTCGTGCATTGAAATTGTTTAATGCACAGATAGTAATGGAGTATTCCTCACTTGAATTATATATTTTGTTTTTTTAGAAGTAGAATTTTTAATCGGCAGCATAACATGAAAATAATTGGCGATGCATCCCTACTAAATTTCATAATTCAAATTGTATGTGCACTGTATGTCAGTGTGTCAGTCCCTAACAGTTTCATTTGCAATCATTGCAAATATGCTATCTACATTGACTAAGGTCCATATTTCCAGGCAGATTAATTTTTAAATTATTAATATCGATTTAATTATTTATTGAATGTGCGTCTTGTATTTCTGTAGACACCATTTAAAAAAAAAGCAATAGACATGATTTCTCACAGTACCCCTTTAACATGGTAAAATCACTGTAAAACACACCCTCAGAAGTATTTGAGTGTGTGTTTGAGTGGGAAATGTTTTCACTGTCAGCAGCTGATCAGATGCAGTTGTGTTTGTTCAGCCAGCCATGCTATTCCTGAGTTTTTATCATCACCGCCACAAGATGGGGTCAGCACTCAGCCTTGTTTTTTCATGTTTACAGACATTGTGTCTTTCCTTTGTTTAAGGCATCAGGCGACGATCATTTTGCTTGTTTTTATTATTGTGGTTTCGACAAACAAGACACCCCACACCTCAAATGTATCGCCTGTCCTCTCTCTCACTGCCCACCGCGTGTGTTTGTGCTGTTAGAGGGGGCTACGCGAGCACTAATGCAGAGAAATCAGTGCGCGTAGGTGTTTTGGGGAGTTTGTGGAAAACCGTGCTGACCTTGGCTCCATCCCTTCACCTCGTCTAATGCTTTGTGACAGACATCTCACAGACACACCACCGTCTGACACAGGAGAAAGCACGCGTGTGTGTGCAGCTCTATCTCTCTACACTTCACACACACATATACACACTCTTTGTGGCTCCTCTGCCGCGCCAGGAATCGCAAATCAGTTTCCATGGCAGCGGTAACCGACAGCACTTACTGGGAGTGTGAAGTCAATGATGAAACTGTCTGGATGCAGAGGCTGTGATGCCTAACCCGCACTTCGAGAGACAAGAGATGGGTTTCGCTGTCGCTGCATGTGTCTCATTAGTTTTTCTCTTCTTTTCCCACTTATTTTCTGCACTTTCATGACACACAATAGCTTTAGTGTTGAATCTTTCGCAATAAAAACACCCAAAGGGAAACCATGTATTTTTCAATGCTCACAATCTAATTATCTTCAGATTTGCAACCTAGACAAGCGAACCCGAGGAAATTTGCAAAACAACAAAATCCCCTGGAGTTTTGCTCAGTCTCTTACTGTTAAGGTAATATTGTGCTACCCAAGCCTCAAAGTACTGTCTTTGCACAACATTTTTTAAATGCTAGGATCGTAAATAATGTGTATACAATGTATACCATATAAGGACTGTTCTAAACACGTTTTGGTGTTAGTACAATCCAATGTGCATACTGTTACAAACCTTTAGACAGAAACGTACATATTTCTTATCTGAATAACCTTTTGATTCAAAACTGATTCTTAAATTCTTAAAATTAGTTTTGTAGACAAATATACATTTTACATATAGTGGCAAGAGTACGTTTGTAAGCCCTTTGTAAATATTTGGATTTCTGCATTGAATACTCATAAAATGTGGTCTGCTATTTATTTAACTCTGTTTAATAACTTAAAATGATAAGTAATACCATATGCAATACAATAATATCAAGGACTTGTTCTTTGTCACAATTCTAACAAATTAATTTGGTATTAGTGCCTCTTGAAAAATGATCGTCAAAAAATAACAATTTCACAGTAAAGTCACCTTTTCCCCCTGTGTGTTTTGGTCTTTGTACCAGCACTTCTGTGTTTTGGAGTTTTGTGTAAGGTTTCTTCATTGAGCTGACTGTCAGGACCCCAGGCTGTACTTCCAGTTTGTTTTGCGTGACCACTAACATGCTTGTATTCTAGTGGGGTTGGATTCCTGTAGGGTACGTGTTGTTTTCAAGCTGGCTTGCTTCTTTGTTGCCAGAGCCCAAGATGTTGACTCTGAAGTTATCTACAGCTGGTTATTAGTGTGTGAATTTGTTTTGGTCTGTAGGGGCTATATTACGGGTTAAGTATTAATCACAATACACTTTTGTCTTCTAAAATCGTTGTTCTTTTTTTTTCTCAGCTTCTCTAATGCACAGCCTCATTTACTTTGTCTATCCGCACAGCATCACCACTAAACTGGAGCGAGCTCTGGAGAAGGTGGCTCCATTGCTGAGGGAGATCTTTGTGGACTTTGCACCTTTCCTGTCTCGTACTCTGCTGGGCAGTCATGGTCAAGAGTTGCTCATTGAAGGTAATGGTGCTGTGATCATGCTGGTATAGGAGAGTATAAGTTGTAACCATGCACTGAATAACACCTGTCTGCTTTATAATGCAGAGGGCATAATGTTACATACGTTTATATTTTGTAACATACGCAGATATAATATATATATACAGTATATATATATATATATATATATATATATATATATATATATTAGGGCTGTCAAAAGATTAATCGCGATTAATCGCATCCAAAATAAAAGTTTGTGTTTACATAATATATGTGTGTGTACTGTGTATAATTATTTTGTATATATAAATACACACACATGCATGTATATATTTAAGAAATATTTGCATACATATACTGTATATATATTTATATAGTTTATATTATATATAAATATATATATTTTTTATATATAAATAACACATTTTTCTTAAATATATACATGCATGTGTGTGTATTTATATATACAAATTTAATTACACACAGTACACACACATATATTATTAAAAACAAACTTTTATTTTGGATGCGATTAATCGCGATTAATCTTTTGACAGCCCTAATATATATATATATATATATACACACACATGCACACACATGCATCGAACATGCATCGTGGTTTCGAGAAAAATATTAAGCAGCACAACTGGTTTAAATATTTTTATATAATACCAAATATAATTATTTCTCAAGCATTATATGTCACTTAAGACTGGAGTAAGGATGCTGAAAATTCAGGAATCATTTTCACATTAAAATGTATTAAAATAGAAAACAGTTATTTTAAATGGTAGTAATATTTCAAAGTATTATTATTTTTACTGTATTTTTTGATCTATTAAATGCAGCCTTGGTGAGCATAGGTGACCCCAAACTTTTGAACAATTGTGTATATATAATTTGTATATTTATTTTTTGTTTTATTTGGTCTTCCATGCTCGTTCTTTGTTTCTGAGCTCTGCATAGCGTGCATAGAGGCACTTTCATTTGTAGAACCACTTCCCTTCTCTAGCTGCCACACACACACACACTCTCTCTTACACATGCCTCGCATGGCAAGGCAACCTCTCTCTGAACAGGAACCCACACTCCAGGCTCTGTTTTGAGGCTTTTTTACCTTTCAGCCTCAGTGCCAAATCATAGTATACATCCTTCTCACTGCTCAAAGCCAGTTTGTTCAGACTAATTTCACTCCACATTACAGCATGCTGGAAATATGTGTGTCTACAGCTCAGGCAGCCATTTCATGAAACAAATACTCAGACACGCATTCTGCCCTGGACTCAAACGCTGATTATTTTTATGAATTATAACTGCCAGTTTTCTGTCTTTAACTGTGCAGTTAAAACCTTATCCTGTCCACATTAGGAAGATTCACAGTTATGGTTACCTAAGGTGTCAGTTTCATGAACTTACTAGTGATTTCTTGTTAGTTGTCAATTGTGTTTTTTTTTTCTCTCTCAGATGGTGTAGTTACAGACTCTACCAGCAGGGGAGAACTAGACCTTGCTAACCTGCCAAACCTTGACCCTTTGGTTTTTTAAGAGTTAATTTTCCTAAACAAATTCTAAGTGATTACTGGGGCATTGCTGTGAGGTTGCAAAAGTTCACTGGGTGGTTTTTAGCCCGTTGCTATGCGGTTGCAAGGGTGTTGTGGATGGTTGCCAGAGGCTAAACAAATTTAAAGGAATAGTTCACCCCAAAAGGAAAATTCTGTCATCATTTACTCATGCTCATGTCATTCCAAACCTATTTGATTGTGGAACAAAAAAAGAAGACATTTTGAAAAATGGGATGTATACATATACAAACATGCAATTACCTACAATGTATTTAAAGAGTAGAAATATATTTTCTTGCTCATTGAAGTACATTTTGCTATATATTTTGGTATCTGAAAGTTTAAATGAAATATATTTTTAAAATTAAAGTGATATTTCCTCAACCCATCCTATTTACAAAATATATTTAGCATATATTTAATTATATGTTATAATGACCAGAAAGAAAATATTTTTTGCTGCATGGGATACAGTAAAACTCAATGGGGTCCAATGATGTTTAAATCCCAATAATATTATTTAGCTTTCTGCAGGATTGAAATGACATGAGGGTGAGTAAACAATGACAGAATATAAATGTTATGATTGAACTATCCCATTAAAGGCATCATCTGACCATCCAGTCCTCATGCTTTCCAACCAGAATTGCATTGCAATCCTCCTCGAACAAACCCCAATCCCGAACACATAACAGCGACTTCCTCATAGATGACTCTTTACCCCCTCATTCATTTGTCCAGTATGTTAACACCATCCCATGACCAGAAGAAGTGATGTCTGTTTTCCCACCTCCTTCCCTTCCACTCTTCCTCAACCTTTCACAGCTGAAATACTGTTCAGTCGGTGCAAAGGCGCCCTATTTACCCATAATTACCCTTCATCCATCACTCGGCCCGGCACTAGGGGTCAAGCCCCCGCCCGGCCCCCCTCCAGACACTCGTTCACTGGGGGCAATTATGCCCTGTTCGCCCTCGGACAGCTTCCCGACACTTGGAGCTTGAGTGCGAAGCCCCTGGGCGGAACACTATGCTTCTTGTGAGAGTAAACCGCCCAAGCCTGCGATGCTACGGCCCTCTGACAATGTCACATTCACGCCAGTGAGGCTTAACTGGAAAGCAGGGCAACTTGCTGTTTAAATAGAATGCATTTAGTTTGTCCAGCAGCGTGAGCCAGAGGTCAGTACTGCCACCTGACTTAAGAGAGAGACCCTGGTGGGGTGCCACAAGAGCGGGGTCGACAGTCAGGCTTAAAGGGAATGGCTGTGTGCACGGCCCCGTCTCACCCTCATAAATGAGACGGAGAGATTGTTGGGACTTGAACTTTTGGCCTCTGAAATATTATGGTCATAACTTCATGGACTGAATGGTTTAGGACCCATCATTCATTGTAAAAGGATGTTTAAGTGGGTAACGAGACAAGTGGTGCTCTCAGACGGAAAGGAGCTTAAAGCTCAGTTTACTGGAACGTTCTAACACAGATTGTGTGTAGACAAGTTTAATTATTGGGATTTAGAACTTCTGAAGAAAATGAGCAATTCTCTGCAAAATTCTCTGAAACAATTCTAGAGTTATGTTTTTATTGTCCACCAGGCGAAAAAAAATAAGCCTGATCAGTTAGAAAATGATCTGTCCATGGGGTAAGTAAAATAATCTTGTTTCTGTTTGAATTAAGATTATTTTTCTTACCCCATGGACAGATCATTTTGCTTGTTTTAAGCAAAAACTCACTTCATTTTGATTAATTCCCCCAGAAAACAAGACATATCTTATCTAATTTTACTTATCTAGTAAATGCATCTTGATTTAAGAATTTTTAGATATTTGAACTGGGAACCAGACAAAAATACTAAGTAAGAAAAGCATTTTTTGCAGTGCACATCTTCTCAACAACCCACACTGAGTCTCATTAAACCACATTCATGCAGAGCGCTCTCTCTCTCTCTCTCTCTCTCTCTCTCTCTCTCTCTCTCTCTCTCTCTCTCTCTCTCTCTCTCTCTCTCTCTCTCTCTCATCTTACTCTCATTAGAGTCCTGTCTCACTGACTCTACTGGCTCATGCAAACAAGGGCATCAGCCATGCGCTGTGTTTGTATGTAAATGCAGGTGTACGCATGTGTTTGAAAGAGAAAGTTTGTCTTGTATGTCTGGCAATAATTGCACATGTCATTTACAATTACCTTGTTTATCAGTGAGGTTAACCGACTGTCCTTTATATTCAATGAACAATAGACTTTTCATTTAAAACTACATATTTTACTCAATCAACATCTGATTCTAAGACAATGGTGCCTATATAAGGGGCAAAATTTATTCGAATTTCTGCACTCACATTTTTAGAATACATATTTGTATGTGTCATTAGTGTTCTTCTTTTGCAAATTTGCAAGTGAGACCATGGCCTTGGCTTTTGATCTCACACTTGCATGCAGCAGATGACCTCTGACCTCTCAAGAGACACTATTAGTGACCCCGCGAGCTGTTAGCCATCTGATTCATAACGCACAGACGACAAGAGACATTTAGTCTCAACTTCAAAACATAACTCATCAGAAATGGCCTGGCTGTTTGCGTGACATTAAATGGTTGCATTTTCAGACCGCTTAGTTCATCTACACCATACTTTTTCTGAGGCCGTGTGGATGGCATGTCCTTCACCAACCCTTGCAGATGTTTTGGTTTTGTGTGTTTATGAATATTGTGAATCATAATTATTTATTTCTGTTTTTCCTTTCTGTTCTCCTCCAGGTCTGGTGTGCATGAAATCAAGCACATCTGTGGTGGAACTAGTTATGTTATTATGCTCTCAGGTGAGTTGTCTCTCTTTTATTTATCCTTCTAATGTTGTTTTCCAGCTACATGACACATTGTCTATTGTTACCGGTCACGGTGAGCTGCTTAAATATTTGTCTGAATGACAGAAAGCAATACACAAACATGACTTTGTCCATTAACATGCTCATTTCTCAAAGCCAACCTCAAGTGTGTCAAACTGCACTCGGCATGTGAAATCAAAGTAGTCAATCATTTTATCCCTTAAAACTCATCTTTGATAATCAAAATGACATATTAAAATGTTTTTTCCTGGAAAATAATTTCTTCATGCCTAAAAATAGCTTCAATGTAACTCTACACCCTTGCTTTATTTAGTAAACACGAATTAATGAATATGCTAATTAGTTCCCGCCTCCACTCACTCATGATTACTCACTGACTACCAGAAACACTCACTCAAATTGGAAATATTTGTGTAATTCAGCCAGATATTGTATGTCTGAACTGAAACTCAGAGGAAGAAAAGGAAGAGTGATTATGCAGGCTCTTCTAAGTCAATGTATCAGAAAGGAAATGCGTTTTATGAATCACTCTCTACAATGTCGGACACATAACGGTAATTGATATGATTATCCTTTGGTTTGACTATGTCAGTGGTTCCCAACCCTGGTCCTGGAGTACCCTAATACTGCACATTTTGAAGTCTCTCTTATCTGACACACACATCTTGAGGTCTTGGAGTCTTTGATTAGAGAGAGATCTAAAATGTGCAGTGCACGTGGGTACTCAAAGGCTGTGTCCGAAATTGCCCTCTATAACCTCAGATAGGGCACCATTTGAGGGGACAGCCACTTGTGATTGGTTACATGTTTTGACGGTAGGAAACGGGCGGTTTCAAACACTGCCGTTTTAAGGAGGAAATACTTGTGCTGACTGATGAATTTACACATGGTTTGTCTTAAAACAAATCAAAAACACCACATAGACATAAACATTAAACAATTATTTTCATCACAGGGGGGCTTTACATGAAATAGTTAATATTATACAGACCCTGTAAAGTCTGACATATAAAATAAACAATTAAACAGATGTTTATTGAACCTTTAGACTATTTTTTTTTTCATATGCGTTTTCGTTGGGTATCATTTTTGATACATAAGACTTTTATGGCTCATATAGTATAGTATGATTTAGTGAAAATATGGAGCTCACACCTAAATTTTATTTAGAGGCCAAAATTGAGCACACATATGGTGCAGTTGCTGATATAATTTTGGTATTGCCAAGCTGATATTGATAGCTTGTGATATAAATCAATGAGATCTTTATAACATTATAGCAAACTACAAAATATAAATATCAGTTGTCACTCTATATCTCCCAATAATATGTCTTAGTAAGATGATATATAAATGCTTAGTTTTATGATGTGGAGGTGGGGTTGGGCGCCAAACATATATTGCAACACAATACCATGATGATTGAGACGTACAAAAGTACAAATGTATCATATTAGATATTCACATTTTTATGTATTTTTTTCTAAAAAAATAATGTATTTATAATCAACTAAACCTAAATTGCTTCAGTCCAGTGTTCATCTTGAAATATTACTAACAATATAAAAGTCATTTATCAGTTGGAGGAAAGAAGGCATTTAATAGATTGTGAAAAGTCTTTTTCAGCAAAGTTTTGATCATGTTAATCATTTAGAGGCCTTAGACATGTGTGTATCAAATATGATACAACAGGCTTTATAGGGTTATATTATTCCTACCTTTTCCCACATTTTTCCATCTTGGCTTGAAAATAGTGTAACCCCAGCTCATGTAAACACACCGCAATCGTCTTCCCTTTAAATCCCAGTGACATATTACAGCTCGCTGACCTTCGGAGTCCCTTGTTAAGCCTTCTCTTTCAAAGGGGTCAGGGTCCCGATGTTGTAGTCAGAGCGGGAGATATTTAACATACCTTCTGTCAGCCCATCACTCTTGCTCCAGGAGTCCATAAGGAAGCCATTACCTCAGCATCTCTTCCTCAGAATCCAGCCGGTCGGAGAGCTCGGCGGGGCGGGAGCTTTTAGTGGTTGAATGGCACCTCTGACTCTATGAAGTCCATACCGCTAACCTCGCGACTCGAGAGCCGATCTGTACATTTGCTCTTAGTTTGCCCCGAAAAAGGTGGAGTCCTCCAGACACTGTGGCGCTCAGGATACGTCCTGCTGTTCTGCTCTTCTCCTTTTGAAGATTTCAGCCAACATTTCCCTTCTTGCATTGAATGTTTGGAATTATTTCTTTTCTTTGCTCGTATCTCTTTTATGCAGTCGACTTACTTTGCTGCCACTTCGATTTATTGGCGAGTGAAGCATCACATTGAGACTCAAGCTCCTGGTTTTCTCTTCCTCCGCCCCTGTTAGACATATAATGTTACCAGAGTTATTGCCATTAGAAGCTCCCAGGGTAGAAACAGCCTGATATATCGATTGCCCAAAGATGGGGTGAAACCAGAGCCTGGGCCCAAAACGGCTTTCAGACGAAGGAAAGTCTCTTTGGAGCCAAAGCCTTCAAAACTGGCTCACCGTAGGATCTGATTTACAACACGTTGCCCAAACCAAGAGCCTTAATAAACAAAAGGCTTGATTCTTTAGATGAGTGGGTGAGCGAGAGAGGGAGTAAAAGAGAATGAGAGGGAGGAAAAGACAGTGAAGTGGATTTATAATTTAGAAGTGGACTCTATAAATGTGTGTACACAACTGTTCAAAAGTTTTGGGTTGGTAAGATCTTTTAAGAAGTCTTTTAATTTAAAATTGTTTTAATTGTTTTGATTTCTGTTTTAATATGTTTTAAAAATGTAATTTATTCCTGTGATGCAAAGCTGTATTTTCAGCATCATTACTCCAGTCTTCAGTATCACATGATATATATCTATATCTATCTATATCTATATAGTAATGATATAAATGTCTTAACTGTTATTTTTTGATCCATTTAATGCATACTTGCTGAATAAAATGATAAATTTCTTTTTTTAAATTACTGACCCCAAACTTTTGAACAGTATTGCATATATGAATTAATTAATTTAATTAATTAATTTATTTATTTTTATTATTTAATCTTTATATTATGATTATAAATGAAAACACATTTATGTATTTTCATTTTGTTCGTTCATCCATCCATCCATCCATCCATCCATCCATCCATTCATTCATTCATTCATTCATTCATTCATTCATTCATTCATTCATTCATTCATTCATTCATTCATTCATTCCTCAAATCATGGGCCTGATTTTGTTTCTGGCACCCCCAACATATTTTGCTTAAGAATGTTCATGGTGTTTTCTCCCATACACTGGCAGTGGATAGGCCCAGGTGCTGTCAAATAAAAAATAAAATAAAAACAGTAAGAGCACAATAAATATAGTCCGTAAGACCTAAGGTCAAAGGTCATACAATAGCTTTGTATGAGGAACAGTAAATTTAAGTCATAATTCACTGAAAAATCTCACCACTCACTTTCATTGTATGAAAAACCGCAGCAGTTTGAACATCTGAAGACATGAGAGTGGGTAAATGATTTAATTCTTGGGTGAACTATCACTTTAATAAATGCTTGGTGCACACCTGAACACAGCCCGCATCCCACTACGAATCATGTTGTGGTAAGAGACGTCCTTGCTGCGAGTCCAACAACCTCCAGCCTTTCCCCTTTTCATCTCCGCACTAATGCACCCAGACAGCGGGACGTTCACCGCTAGTGACCTTACGACCCGCTCGGTTTCGCGATCTGTCACTTTTATGAATAAATTAGCGATAATCATCTTGCACTTTTTTATGTATGCCTCCTAATCACTGTTATTCATCTAAGGCCGCAGACAGCCGGTGTCTCTATCCAGTCAAGTGGCAGCGGGTGCCGCAGAGGTCAGCCGGGTCTGTTTCGTGTAACAGCTTAAACATACATAAAGGATCTAGCGTGGAGCCGGAGAGATTTACCGATGGACGGCCTCCAGATGTCGGGAGCAGCGCTGAGCAGATAAAAGCAAAGTGCTCCCTCTGTCTCTTGACAGGTTGGATTGAGATGCTGCAAATTCTCAAGAGCCATTAAAGTTTGTGAGTCACAAAGTCAGGGAGGAAAAAACTAGCCGGCTGAGGTGAACAGCTCAAGCGTAAGTGCTACAACTACAGGGTTTTTTTCCCCTCCCACGGTTTTTGTGGTGCACAATTTTGGCAAATGACTGCGTTCTCAGCTGAGTACGTTTTGGCAAGCAGTTTTGACAGGAGTGCTTGACAGCTGTGACTGGAAATTGAAGGTTAAAGTTGATTTGAGTTTGAGTGAAATTAAGTTCTTGACTTCCAAAAGGCATGCACTCAATGTTTCAGTGCAGCAACAATGTGACTTGTCATAATCTTGAGGAATAAGAGAACCAATTGGTTTGTTTCCAAAATGGGGAGTTTTTACCCCATTATATGAATAAAGGAAGTGCACACAAGCTGAAATCATAATCTCATTTAATCATTACAACTTTATATTTAAGTGACACTTTTTCTTATTATTAGGTAACACTTTACAATAAGGTTCATTTGTTAAAGCTAGGGTAGGTAATCCTGTTCAGAAAAAAAAACATTCCAAATTTGTTTAAACTGTCTTTATATACCAATACATAATTAAAATGTAAGTACTCTGAAAAAGAAAGTATAAAAATCGAGTGTCTGTAGACCTCTCACGACTGTTGTAAACACAGGTCATTATTTCCATTCACTCCACCCCCTCCCTTCTGGGCTCCTTCCAAAGCCACGCCCCCAAAACACATGAACGCGCGACGCCAAACGCTCAGGCTCAGCTGCTGAAGACGCATTTATTTACCTGAGACGAGCGGAGAGGAAGGAGCGCAGTGCATGCAGTGACATCATGTCAGAATCACATGTAATAAAATACCTAACTTTATCACTATGAATATAAACAAATATGATGGCTTTTAGTACTCACTATCAAGCTAGCATATCGATACTGGTAAAGTTTAAAATATATTTTGTTTGATTCGGTAACGAGCTATATTTATAAGGCAAAGCTAGGTTGCATTGATACACGTTTTTCCATTACCATCAGTTAAACTGTGATGAAGGTGAATTTCGTGTAAGAGTCATAACATATACGGTGTTTTGCATGTAAGAGTTTCCATGATGAAAACATTGTTGACTCTGATGAGGACTAACGTTACACTCCGGTGACAAGTACCGCATCGTCGGTTCGAGGACAGGTCCACTCCGGGGTCGGGGACGAAGCAGAGGAGGTCGTTCAAGATTGCGGGCAGGGTCCGAGGAAGTAGTTTAGCAAAGTAGCAAAGCTGGCATTGGTACTTTTTGCTGCATTTTCTCAGCCATTGTGCCGCAAACTCCTGCTTACTCGGTGTAGTGAGCTGCTGAATATTTCCGGGAACGGTGACATGTGATGAGTGCACGCAGGGCTGTGCACGCAGTGGTGCTCGGGCACGAGACATGAAGGCATCTGATTGGTTCTTTACATTCGCACCGAATGGCAGTGATTGGTCAGAGTTTTTACTGTCCTGCAGCTGCTACAGAGGTCAGATTTTTTCCATTCCTTTTTCTGAACACATAATGTATTGACTACTATCAGAATGGAAGGACCATTTCACCCAGTATAAAAAAAAATGTTTCTGAACAGGATTACCTACCCTACCTTTAACATTAGTTAATGTATTACCTAACATGAACTAACCATAAGCAATACATTTGTTACTGTATTTGTTAATCTTTGTTAATGTTAGTTAATAAAAATACAGCTGTTCATAGTTTGTTCATGCTAGTTCACAGTGCATTAACTAATGTTAACAAATACAACTTTTGATTTGAATTATTTATAAATAAATGTTGAAATTAAAGTTAACAAAGATTAATAAATGCTGAAGCGCAGTTCATTATTAATTCCTGTTAACTAACGTAGTTAAATAATGTTAACTAATGCACATTATTGTAAAGTGTTACCATTACTTTCAAGTTGACACTTATTACTTTTTAGAAAGTTGATACCTTTATTTGTTTAAAGCTGCCGTCGGCAAATTTTTTTTTATCATATTCAGTGAAATCGACACTGTAATCCGACAGAACAACATAAATAAGGTGGTTTTAGAAAAAAAACGAACTTCTAACTCCACCTGGAGCGTGTTATTTGTTTTGCAAAAATCCACCGCTCCCGTCTCATCGGGTCCAATCAGCGCAGGGCTGTGTGAGATCTGACTGTCAATCACAGCTCGTGCACACGCCACAGATCCCCCCTCCCTCGCGCACGTTACAATATCACATGCACACGACATGCCTGAAGTTCGCCTGAAGATTGTACGAAGCGCGATGGCGGAGAGAAAATCTACTAACAAGCTTCCAATTCCTCGGTTATTGCTATCTATGGGTAGATTAGCCAGGGCAGCCTACCTCCGAGTCCATGGTGTTAATCGATGCTGAAGAGACGGACGCATTCACAGAAAATCTGGCTCACACGCACTGACGAGCACGACCTCTATGGAAGGGTGCTCGCTGGTAGTGGGGGAGGGGCATGAGAGTTGTAAACATTCAAAATTTTGGCTAAGTCGACCCAATCTGCCAGACTTGGCGACTGCAGCTTTAAATGTTTTTATTTTTTTTATATATTTTTGCCAACCTTTTTAAGGGCCCCCTTGTGGCCCATTGGGGGTCCCAGGACCGGTTTAAAATCCCCTATGTGATGAACTCTTTGTCATCTCTTAAACCCAGCATGTCAGCTTTTTCCAGTATAAGTCCCTCGCTGGAGATGGCAGGCCGGAAGTGATCTTCTCTTTTACATGCGGGATCACATTACCGCAGTCTGGAGGTACATGTCATCGCTAATGCACTTCAGATGGACGGCATACTCGTCTGAGCCCCCCAAAATCCCCTCACAATCACACTCACCACCCACTGGGGACCCTCACTCTCCTTCTTGAAGAGAAAGAGAAAAAATATGGCTCAAAAGAAGTGTGTTACAGCACTGGTGCAAAGGCTACTTGAGAAGAGACAGCGGAGCGGGACTTGGCTCTTTGTCTTGGCTGATGTCATTTTCTTTTGGCAGGCCAGTGCACCTCCACATCTGCATGTATTTCCTTATTTATTTTTGTCACGTGGGTGCTGCTCTACTTGAGCGGAGGGTAGTGATGAAGCACTGAGCTGAGCCAGCCCGATCTCAAGTGACAAAGCGCCTGACTGCAGAGTAGATAATGAATTGTGGAAGAGAAGTAGAAAGAGCAAGGCATATTGGGTCAGTTACAACATTTGGAGACCAGATGCGCCTCAGTGTTGTCTCTTTGTGGCTCAATGAAGGGGTAGTGAGGATGCTCACCAGTGTGTGTGATGTTTTTATTTATTGATTTAATTGTCTGTTCATATTACCATGCAGTTGTGCTATGCAGTTTTAAACCTGAGCAGAGCCCATACAGTGGCCCCAAAAACTATTTTACACTTTAAAGGGATAGTTCACCCAAAAAGTTCTGTTATCAATTACTCACCCTTGTGTTGTTTCAAACCTTTATTTGTGTCTTTTTACCGTGGAACACAAAAAGAAGATATTTTAAAAAATTCTTAGTTTCTTTTTGTCCATACATTTAAAGTTGATATTGTTTTGAACCCCACTGACTTTAAAAAAAAAAAATATATATGATTGTGATTTTAATGGTAAAAGAGTAACCTGTTAATTGGTTAACAGTAAGTTTCCATATGGTGATTAACTAATGTAATTTTTTTAATTTTTTAGAAGTGAATAAGAATGAGTCATTGTATAATGCCAGAATTCCAGAAATATCTGTGTGACACTTCACATTGGATGTATTTTAATTGAAATAAAGTTTATTCTAAGTTGTTTTTAATCATTTAGATATATTAGGGTTTTATGATACTTCTAATATTGTTGAATTAATGTTTATTGCACTACTTTAGTGTTATCGTGATGGTGTTTAGTATTTGTGTGAATGACACTGTGCACCTTTTATATATTAGTATTTGCATTCTCAGCTTGTAGAAAAGCTGCTTATGATGAGCTTTGATTCATCATGTGAATTACTCACTACCACATGTTTTTGGTGGTAGTCAGTGAATTAAAAAGGTACAAGATATTAGTATATGGTATATTTACATTATATCAGTTAATGAAATAAGTTATATATATATATATATATATATATATATATATATATATGTGTGTGTGTGTGTGTGTGCGTATTTTTTTTACATTTTTTTATTTTATTATTATTATTTTTTTACAGTGTATGAACAAAACAATCAAAATATCACTTTAAAATATCTTTTGTGTGTGTGTGTTCCACAGATTTTCTGGGCAAACGATCCCTTAAAACCACATTATAAAATCTGTGCATTATATAACAAAATATAAATGCAAGTGGCATTTTTAATGTGATTCATGAAAAACATTTAACAAAAAGAAGATTGTTATGCTTCAAATAATAATCTACTCACTATCACTCAAAAGTCTAATGTCAGTAGGATGTGGTTTCTTTGCATTTTTTTTTTTTTTTTCATGGTCATTACTGAATAAAAGTGACGGTAAAGACATTTACAAAAGTTTAAAGTGAATTTGGTTTTGCTCATCAAGCATTCCCCATCATCGCTGGCTAAGTTTTATTCATACAGCACCTTTTAAAAGTGTTTACAAAAGATCTTTACAGAAAACATTGGGGAATATAACAGAATTAAATAAAAAAAAAAACTCAAGAACCATAGAATGTATGTATTAAAAATGTCCTCGTTCTGAGGGAACCGTTCACATCCATTGCCAGTGGCTCTTCTCTCACCCTGATCCCCTCACCGCAGGACGGGGGAATATTTTTGAGGCCAACTTTTTGCAAATGCCCTCTTTCCTTTTGAACTCCTGCCCAGCTCATGCTCTTCCCCCTCAACCCGTACCTTTGAGAGCAAACAAGAGAACGGAGGAGAATTTCCCATAGTGAGAAGCACAACTGCCTTTTAATCATCTCCAGACCCGTGCTGTGTGTGTGAGAGACAGCGGAGGAAGGAGAGCCCGGGAAACGAGGAGAGGGAGGGCGTGAGACGTTCCCCAAGGCCTCCAAAGCGCTGGAGGCAAGGCGAGAGGGCCGGTCTCGAGACGGAGGTCTTCGGTGATCTGTCACTGGGTGCTCACAGAGAGGAAATGGCTGTGTTTAAGGGGCAAGAGGATTCAGTTTCATTCAGCAATTACATCTCTCCTGTGTTTACGGATCTGTGCGCAGAGGAAGAAAAGATGCTTGCACACGCACAGGGCCAAGTTCCAGGCTTTTTATGGCTTTGGCTCTCGATCGCGGATATGTGACCTCAAATAGATCTTTGCTTTCTCAAATACGTAGCAATCCAATTTGCTGCGATCACTATCGTTAATGTTTCACTTAGGCTTAACGTGAGACTTTAGGGGAAAGATTTCTCTGCAGATGCTTTTGCCACTGGTTTTATTTTTATTTATTGTTTTACAGATCTTATACAATCCATTTTTACCTGGACTTATTTAGGTGTAATCATTAATTAACCCTTCAGTTGTCATGCACGTGTGTGTGTGTGTGTATATATATTAGGATTTTTTTTCAATGATCCTTTATTTTCATTGCATAAAATACAACATAATTAGTTATATACACATACATACATACATATATATTTATTTATATTTTTATATATATGTATGTATGTATGTATGTACGCATGTATGTATGTGTATATAACTAATTACGTTGTATTTTATGCAGTGAAAATAAAGGATAATTGAAAAAAAATCCTAATGTGTGTATATATATATATATATATATATATATATATATATATATATATATATATACAAACACATATATTCATAATATGAAGAGTTCATATGCAAAAGCCTCTAAACGCTATCTGAAATTTTCTTCTAGAATGATCATTTTTATCAAGCTCGTATATTTGAATTCAATAATTTCACTTAAATGGCAATGAAGATTACCTATTCATTGTCATTTAAGTGAAATTACTGAACTTAAATATACGAGCTTGATAAAAATGATCATTCTAGAAGAAAATTTCAGATGGCACTGAAATGCTTTTGCATCTGAACTCTTCATATATATATATATATATATATATATATATATATATATATATATATATATATGATTGTATGTGTATATGACTAATATCGTTGTATTTTATGCAATGATAATAAAGGATAATTGAAAAAAAATCCTAATATATATATATTTAATCTAATGGTTACTATTTTTATGATGGATTGATTTTAAGATCAAAGGTCGAGGTCTAGGACAGCATATGGTAATATATAAAATAGTAATTATAACTGCACTTTTTCCCCTCTTGCACAAGCTGTATTTAAGCATACTGATAGACAAAAGAACACAATCCACATACGAATGACAAATGTTGTTTCTTTCAGGAGTGGCAGAACTCGATACAGAAGAACGCTGGCCTGGCTTTCATTGAGCTTATCAACGAGGGAAGGTAAAGTCTCACGTCTGCTCCTGAAACACCATTACTAGCTCACAGATCACTGTAGCTTATGTCACTTCAAACTGGTTATGTGGTGCTGGTCTGTTCGGTTGACGGGTTACCATGGCATCGCTGATAACAAGGAATGGGACCAGATTAGCCCCTAAGCCTCCCGTCCCAGTAGTGTGGCCACAGTTTGTGTGAGTTAGTGGTTGAACAGAGTGTAAAATACGCTGAGATAAGCATGTTGAGAGTGGGTGGTTGAATAAACCTTCTGACATACCTCTTGTCTAGAATGTGTACATCATGTTAACAGTCTCGTTTTCAGTCTTTCTGTTTTTTTTATAATCCAGAATGCTGCTTTTCTTAAGTCTACTTTTCTATCTCACTGAAAGATTGTGTATGTGTGTGTGTCCATGTGTTTGTCAGGTTTAGGCTTTCGTTCTTGTCGAGCTGATCCAGGGTGGATCAGCCTGCACACCCATCTGCTGACCCATCTGTACACACACACACACTCTCACACATTCAGACAATCAGGCTGAGTCAGCAGAGACAGTCGCTGTCCAGGGTGCTGGCACATCAGTCATTCACCCTCTCTACCTGTCTGTCTATCTGTCTCTCGGTCTGTCTGTGTCACTGGCCCTCATTCCAAATCC
Organism: Squalius cephalus; assembly: GCF_949319135.1. Classification (NCBI taxonomy): domain Eukaryota; kingdom Metazoa; phylum Chordata; class Actinopteri; order Cypriniformes; family Leuciscidae; genus Squalius; species Squalius cephalus. Next base: position 23,052,964 of record NC_137132.1, on the reverse strand, counting down.
TACCTCAGTGGATGTAGTGCAACAGTAATCGTCATATAAAAAATAAGGAATTCAATTAACTGACTTAAATATGTCTTTTGGCAAGTCCTCAGACTAAGTAAGCACAAGAGACTTAAAAAAACCCACTTAATGACCTTTAAACTGTAGTGTGTAAAGTATTTTTAATTGTTGAAATATGTTTACAAAAATAAAACAAATAAAAATGTATACAAAATCCAATAATTCTGATAATTTTTTTAAAACATAAATCACTTAACCTAAGAGCTGATGTTAGGTCTGTCTTTAAAGGATTGTATAAAAGAAAAAAAGAAAAAATCTCTGGACAGAATGAAGGTGTTTTTGTCTTCCAGAAACCTTCAGTTACACTCTATATATGCAACGGATAGTTTATTTGAACTATTTAATGAGACTAATGTTGTGTTTGGCCTCTTGGCACGTCTGCTTATGTTCTAATAATAAACTGTATTACAAGTTTTAAAGTACTGTGTAAAACTAAGTATGTGGAGTTAGTTCTGAATTAAATGCAGGAACTTTCAGCCTTGCAGTGTTTATGCAGCAGTCTATTCCAGTTTATTTGTGATGCATTCATTTTGATAGGGCATCTGTGATTTATGAACCACACCATGTCACAGTTTGGGATGTATGTGGCCCCTGTGCCACTGATTTGGAGCCCCTGTTCTGTTTCGCGCGCACCATCATATAAGTCACCAAGCTCACAACAGTTTCTGCCTTTTGAAACACTAGAAATACTAAATGTGTTGCTGTGGATTTTTTAACACACTCACGCATAACTTCTTATCCAGTACTGAAGAAGCAAAGTCATGCCCTAGATTCAATTTTGTACTGTTATTATGCTGGGAATAAGGTTGTTTACTATTTTTTTCATTCCTTTGCACTCCAAATGTTATTTATTGCTTGTCAACACTTAAAGAAGTATGGACATTTGAATGCCGTACCAGATTGAAGCCCCTCTGCGGGACGGGGAGGATAAATTATGCTCAGTATTATGTTCCACAGAAACACCAAGGTTCTTAAATTAAAACAAAGCTGACATAACGATGTGTAAAATGACAATTAACACAAAGTAACCTATAGATCCCATAAAAGATGAATGATTGCAATTTCTATATGGGTGTAAAATTTGCAGGATTGATTGTGTGATGTGCAATATGTGTACTTTATGCGTGTTTGGGGACTGACTGAATGTCATTATTTAAATTCCCATTCCTCTTTTTTCTTCATTCTAGACTCCTTTGTCATGCCATGAAGGATCATATCGTCCGAGTGGCCAATGAAGCAGAGTTTATCCTCAACAGACAGCGAGCCGAGGACGTCCACAAGCATGCAGAGTTTGAGGTAGAGAATCATTTTAAACCAAAAGCACATGAATACACATTTTATAGATCCCCTACAGGATTGAGATATTTTATGGTGTAATATGACTCAGTATATTAACTACCAGCCTGAATTAAGTAGCTAGATCTTCTAACACAAACCAGATTATAATCAATCCCAGAACAGAGCTCTAATCCCATACTGAATCCATATGAAACATGAATAAAATCACAATAAAATCTGTTTTCGAGAATCAGATACAGCACGAGAGAGGAAATCTCTAGTAAAGCTATCAGTGGGGGTGGCCCATAATCCTTTGCTCATGCCTTCTAAAGGGGATTAATCCACATATATTAGCTCAGTAGAGAGAAATTTAATAACCCTTCCCTAAATTACATGTAAGCACCCTCTGAAAAGTAAGGAACAATTCTTTAGAGATTGAATTCATGTCTCATTTTAAACTATTATGTTTTTCTATAAAGAGACAGAAAAGAGTCTTTACATTAGTACTTCTGTCTGTTAAAGGGGCCATATTCAAGAATTTGAAAAGTCTTTGAAAGTCTGTAGAATGATTTTTATGTGAAGGACTTTTTGCCGGAAAATTCAAATGGATGTGACATTTACACACACTCCTGAGAGCCTCTCTTCCGTTCTATGACACATGAAACAAATGCTTATGCAATATTCAGGATGATGCCGAAAGAGCCATTCTTTACTGTAATGTCAATGCGAGACTATTCAAACTCACATTGACCTCTCAGTTGAAATAGCAAAGCGTTTGAGGACAGGATGAATTGTGAATATAGTCATGACTGAAGTGGATTTGTATTAATATTATTTTATTTTATACCAATTACAACTGACTGTTTAAAGCCTACTGTATTTATTATGTAAAAAACATGGCTTTACAAAACAATAATATCAATGTTGTATACCAATTACAACAGAAATGTAATAACTGTTCCCTAAATTATTCATTAGTGCCCTCTGAAAAGTAAGGCACAGTGTTTAGAGAAAAATAGAATAGAATAGATTTATAAATGTGTTCATGAAAATATAGTGTACTTTTACCAAAGAGAAAATGGTGTCCATTAATAGCATGCTTTAGCATTGTGTACATCATAACTTAAATGTAATATATTAAATGTGAAGATTAATGTTACTTTAACTACTTAGAATATCATATCAGCCTATCTGTACTATTCTGACAGTGATGTAGTGGGTGCTGTAAATGTAAATCAAGGTTTAGCAACACTTACTGTTGAAACATGTATCTATGATATGAAACTCTGAAGGCACGTGCATGACATCAGTATGAGGGATACACACACTCTTTCTCAGAAACACACTAGTGCATGCAGTGATGGAGTGATGAGTTTCTTATCTGGATCGCACAGCCTGTCTGAGACGGTTGTTTTATATACTGCTCTTGAGGATCCTTGACCTGCTAGATAAAACGCAGCAGGCGCTAGATATGCGATGTCACCAGCTAACGGAAGATGTTGTCTTGCCTCAAGATGTCGTCTTGCCTCTTCTTGGTCTTCCTCTTCTTTATTACCTCCGTCTGCAGATTGAAGATTTTGTAAGCAGATTAGATATTTTTACAATTAAGCTAGTGTCACTTTCAACCCTCATATCCTCCCTTGAAGTGATAAATAACGTTTGATATTTGTCAGCGCGGCGCACAGTAAGGCGAGATGACACCGGGAGATTGAGTTATCGGCCGTTTGAAGAATATGTCGAGGTATAGCATCTGACAGAATTCAAATATAAGGAAGGAAATTCAATTACTTCGTCTCGCCCCTCCTCCCGGTTCCCCTGCACCCCACCAGCTTGTGTTAGCAAATTAGATTTTGAATATTAGCAAGAGATCCCCCCCTGGGGTCCACGTGGGAAGACAATCTTATTGTAGCGGAGAAGATAAAGTCTGCTGGCTGCTTCATGTCACCCTTAGTCTAAGAGGCCTTTTAGTCTCAGTGCTTTTTATAGTACCTATTTTAAGATTATGTCTGTGTACAAAGTAAACTTTAAAGGGGGGGAGTGCTACAATATATGTTAAAATGCTAAAGTAATGGAAGACATTCTTGGTTCTTAAAGGGACAGTTCACCCAAAAATTTAAATTAGTCATTACAAACCTTTCTTTCTTCTGCAGAACACTGTTATTGTCCTTATAATGAAAGTCAGTAAGGGTCCTAAAGCAACACTGGACCTCATTGACTTTTGTTGTATGGACAAAAATAACACTGGTACTTTCTTTATATTGGGCCCTATTTTGACCAACTAAGCACATGGTCGAAAGCGCACAGCACAGTTAGGGCGTGTCCGATTCCACTTTTGCTATTTTAATGACGGGAAAAATGGTCGGCGCGCCCGCGCATGGTCTAAAAGGGTTGTCCCTATTCTCTTAATGAGTAATGGGTGTGTTTTGGGCATAAAGTGCATAAATTGCTATTAACATGGCGGAATTTGCAAGCGGAAAGACATAACGCGTCTCCAGAGTGCAAACTGATCTGCTTGTGCGCGAGGTTAAAGGGGACATATCATGCTAAATCCACTTTTTTAGCCCTTAAATGCATTTTGTTATATATTTGGAGTGTTTATAAGTACATAAAAGTTGAAATTATTCTCTTCAGGTGCTTCGTTGATATCTTTATATTCTGTTTTGGCCTTATTTTTCAACCTGTTCAGATTTTTCTGTTATCTATGACGTTTTGTGAACTATTACATCACAGTATCTGCAGCGGAACTGCCAAATAAGGACATTGACTTCCAGCCCAACACTTCGAGCAATCCGCCATTTTTATTTCTCGCTGCAATTTTGTAGTCCAAGCTAAAAGATGCAGAAGTTACGAGAGGGTAAGTTAAAATGTTCGGTTGTTGGATGTAGTAACCCACACGCTTCATTACACCGTCTAATGTAGATGAACTGCCGCGCTTGTGACAGGGCCATAGACTGTGGACAGAGGGCGCATGTTTAACTGAAAGAACGAGCAGAGAGAGAGAGACCCGGTCGCGCGCGCACACTCTCTCTCTCTTCGGAGCCAGGCGAAAGTGTAAACAAGACACCGTCTCCAAACTAGCCGCTGTCTTGCTCTCTCTCCCTCGCACATATTAATCAAAATAAATCGACACGGTGGTAAAAGGTCGTAAGACCAAAGTTTCATGTGTAAATACAGTAACACACCATTGCGATACATCCATATGAAGACGTTCTTCTGCAGGTTCGTCGTCTTCATTTTCATCTCGCTCCGGCTCCGACTCTTGCTCGAACATGTAAGGCTGGCTGGACAAGTCTTCCGTTGTTGACATTTTGTTAATAACGTGTGAATAAAAAGTTTCTGTGCCGCTATAATCGTATCTCTGCTATCAAACTACAAAAATGGCCGAACGGGGTGGAGTTGAACCTCTGTAAACTGGAGAGGGGGCGGGGTATGACGTGTCTCAATTGTATTTAAAGAGACCGCACCAAAACGAGTTGCTCTCAGACGCACATCAGAAAAGGGGTAGAAAAGGGGCCTGTGGAGCTATAATAATGAGGAATTCAGACCCAAGCATTGCAGTTCCGCTTTATATAGACTACAAATGTATGATTTATATGTTAAAAGGAACGATTTAAAAGCATGATATGTCTCCTTTAAAGCACGCAAGCAGACCATCTACGGGACAAGCCGGATCCACCATATCTTTATGTACACAATATTCATTTTTTACATTGTAATCCTAGCCTGGCTAACGTCAGACCTCTTCTCACTGAGACGTGGTCTAGGAACCACATGTTAATTTTCTCGTATTTGAGGCGTGTTTTACGAATGCCCAGAGCCGTTTATTGGGCGCTACGAATGTCTATCAAATGCGCCTGTACGTAGCTCATAGCCAATCGTTTCAATTTACCAGATGACGTATGTAGAGCGACAGAAATTCGACGAGGAAGAAGATGAAATAAACTTGCGTTCTAAACTACTTAGAACACTATCTAAGGCTGCATCGAAAGGTAACTTCGCGTCTGATTCCATATTGGATCCATAGATATAAACAAACTGCTTCGGTGTGTCGCATAGACGTCGTCATCGTCTTGCTGCTCCCTCCCCGTTCTGTGATTGGTTCCCTTTTTGAGGGGAAAATCTGGTCCATGGTGTCCAGGCTGCCTAGCAGCGTGAATAAAATCGCGCTGCGCTCAAGGCAGCATGGGGAAACCCAAGCTATTGTAATCCTTTTATTTTTAATATTTGGCTAGTTTGTGTGCTGCTGCACGCCCCTGTGTGTGTAATAAGAAGAGTGTACGTGCATTGTGGACCCACCTATAGGTGCATATTACTAACGTACTCTTTAAATAACAAAAATAAATAAATACTGCGCCATCGACTTAAGACTTCAATTGCCCCAAAATAGCAACGCGACCATCAATGTGCCTGAACACACCTTGTTTTCAGACCAGCACGCCCATGGGCGCGCAAATGCATTTGCTATTTAAACAACGTGGCGCAGGATGTGAAAATGATAACTGCGTCAGGCTGAAACTAGCAAAAAACACTTGCGCTGCATTGCGCCGCATGTATGATAGGGCCCAATAACTTCTTTTGTGTCCTGCAGAACAAAGAAAGTCATACAGGTTTGGAATGTAGTGGAGGGTGAGTAAATGATGACAGGATTTTAATTTTTGGATGAACTATCCCTCAGTCCTGCTTGATGCAGTAGCATCATTCTTGGTTTCAGTATGCTGACTCATTGTGACAGAGATGTTAATCTCTCTCTCTTTCTTTCATCCATATTTTGGTCAGTCTAACTGCGCACAGTATGCGGCAGACAGGAAAGAAGAGGAGACGATGTGTGATCACCTCATCAGTGCTGCCAAACACCGTGATCACGTGACAGCCAATCAGCTGAAACAGAAGATCCTCAACATCCTCACCAATAAACACGGAGCGTGGGGCACAGTAGCACAGAGGTACAGCTTTGTGCACGTGTGGGGGTGTTTCTTCAACTATGGGCACTCTTAGGCCTGTTCACTGTAAAAAAAATAATATTTTCATGATATGTTATCACTACATTTTTTCTTTTGTCAAATCACCTGAGAATTTATGTGGCTCAAATAACTTAATATTTTGAGTTTCTGTTGATTAAACCAATCTCCTTCATTGCATGAACTCAGTTATTTAAATTTCACTGAACTTAACAATTTAATGCAACCAGGTTACTTACTTTTTTAAGATAAACCAAAAATATTTGTTTACAGTGTAGCGTTTTCGAAATAAACTCTAAAACACTTTTCACTTGTTTGTTTAATTTAGTCTGCTAACAAACTTCCATCTGTTTATACGTACACTACCATTCAGAAATTTAGTGTAATGTTTAATGTTTTTGAAAGAAGTCTCTTGTGCTCACCAAAGCTGCATTTATTTGATCAAAATACAGTAAAAGCAGTAATATTGCTGTTTAAATTAATATATTGTGTAAAATAAAAGAGAAATGCATGGTGAAAAGTTTGCAAGATGTGACCATCACATATCAAAAAAAGAAAAGAAAATGATTGTAATCGGTTCCTTTAATAAAATCTGAACCCCTGAGACATAAATCTGCTGTAGTTGAAGAAACACCTGCGGAAGTGTGTGTGTGTATTTGTGTATGTGTGTAGCTTGTATCCTGTTGATGGTCTGTGTACGGTCTTTTTAGGGGCGAGTATTACACTATTACCTATGTGACACAAACACACACAGCCAGGCCTTTTATGTGACTCCTATTTAATGTCATTTTCTTGCTCTCCAACCGGGTCAGTCTACAGGTCAGCAAACTCAATTACCACACCAGGCCACTGAATCCTCAGAGACAGATCACTGGTGGTCAGGCTGTGTGTGTGTGTGCGAGTGCATGCGTGCGTGCGTGTGTGTGTGTGTTTGTGAAAAGCTCCCTCTCAGTGTCACATTGGAGCACCTGGCAGTTGTTACGGTGGTCTCAAGGGTCCTGTTAAAAAAATACTGACTTGAGTTCCGTTTCCCACCAAACACACAAACAGACTGAATATAATTCAAGATCTAGAGACATAGTTCTGTACAAAGTGACAGTTTTAACTCAACATCATGAGCAAGACGGAAGTTAAGAAACAACAACCAGAGCACACAACAATTTGGAATGTGGTAAAGTAATAATCAAATATAATACTTTCAATACAATTACAACACTTTCTCCTAACCCAGTTTAATATGCTATGAGACAACTATAAGTAAGCCGTTTGTGTCTCAACCAATGATGAATTTGGGGTGAGACTATCTGTTTGTTTGACCATTGAAAGTCATTTTGGAAAACAATCATTAATTTAGCAATTCCTCTTGGTGACATGGCTAGCAATTACACAGTAATATAATGCTTATTTTAATTTATGTGACTTACGTTTTTTTTTTTTTTTTTCAACTTTATCATGCCTACATAAAGCACTTTGGATTACTAGTGTTTAAAATCTGCTTTAACCTTGACTTACCTTACAACATGAAGACATACACTACAAAAATGTACTATTTAAGTTTTGCTTGTCCAGTTAAAATCTAAAAATAACTACAAACAAGACAAATGTATTTGTAAAGCAACACTCAATATAACTATATTAAAACATTTTCAAGAAACAAGACATTTTCAGAAAATGCATCTTTGATACAATTCAATTTTTCATATGTTTTAAGCAATTTAAAAATGTGTGAACACACGTGACACATTTGCATTAAATATACAATAAAAGTTTTATATATATATAAAAAAAAGATTCTCTCTGCCAACATTGGCTGTTAGCCAGGAAACCCACTTACAAACATGTGTACACAAACACACACAGTCCAAGCACAATTACTTATTTGCCTTCCAAATTGGCTCGATTTGCAGAAACAGTGGCTGTGGGTTTCTTATTAAATTTGTGAAATCCACTGCAGATGGTTGAATGTCCATGATGGCATCATGTTTACCCATTTCAATAAGAAACATCAGCTTGAACTGTGTGAGTAGAAATAGAGAACATAGCTCAGCTGCTTTCACTGATTGTACTTCTGTTATCAGTTTCGATGAATCCAAAGATTCTAGACGTCCCATAATTGTATCTGTCAGAACTTGTTTTTTTGACATGATGTCAGACACAGACCTTACATTAGCGGTGCTGTAACGGCACTGTATCACATTCATAGCTAAATATGTATGTAGGTTGTCCTAGTTTTATTTTGAGTCTGTGTTTAGACCACATATTTTATGTCCTGTGTGCTTACAGTATAGTTTTCCTTGTTTTATAGCCTTTTGTATTTTTTTATATAAAAAAAAAAATCAAGTATTGTTGAGTTTGATTCATTATAGTTTTATGTGGGTTTTCGCAGATTGATTAATTATTTATTTAATTTTGTTTATGTATTTAGTATGGATCTGACTATGTTAGACTGTGAGTTCCATGTTCATATATTTTTTATATGTTATATATATACAGTATATATATATATATATATATATATATATATATATATATATATATATACTGTATATATATATATATATATATATATTCCCATTGATATATATCTATTCCCATACAATCCCATTGATTTATATATATATATCAAGGTAATTCATGCATTTGCATTTATTAACCTTTTTAGTTAATTAAAAATGTGTTTATTAATATGGCACTGACAATCCTCCATAAATGACAGTAGTCTGACCATTTTCTGAATATAATATGATAATATAATATAAAGGTGGTAGCAACTCTCTCAAATGCTGCCTTAAATTCATCGCCTCAAAGTCCTTCATGCCATAATAATGAAGTGCATCTAACACCAACTACACAACATACTAAAAATCTATATGCAGTGAATTGGCTGAAGGTCTCTGCCACCATTCAGACTTATTCAAATATTTATGAAAACCACCTGGAAGGCATAACATTTGCATTGAGACAAAAGGTTATTGAGCTGGGGCACATTGTAAATGGTCCCACAAAACTTCCAACAAATTCAAATTTAATGGTAACCTGCTGGAGAAGAAAAATGATGCAATATGTTCATGAGCTCAAGGCGTTGTTACAGCTGAGCAGCTTAGTCTTATTCAATGCTACATTAACTTTCCCATTTATGCAGCTTCTGTAAAATAGAAAGCCTGCGGTGTTCTGAAGCATGTGTGTGTGTGTGTGTGTACTTTGCATATGTGTGTGTTAGCATGTCCGTCTGAAAATATATTTGTATTAGTGTGTTTGTGTGTGTCTTTAAGCATGAACGCACTCCGATTGGTTTTCTCCTTTTACTTTGTGCTACAGCCCAGGGACATGTGAAAAATGATCGAAATAATGTTTTCACATTTAGGCTTCTGAAAACACAAATGTTCCCATGATCCTTTGGAGCACCCCTTTGATTTTCGCCATTATTTTCTGCGGAGCAGCTGGAAATGCTTTTGTATTTTAACAAACAGTACCAGAGAAGCAGTTGTGCACATTATTAGATAAATAAACGTTCTCCGTTGTGTAAAATTTAATAATCCGTCAGGGATGACGCACCAAGAGATGCGAAGATGCAACGCTGCATTGCAATTCTTCAATGGCTGCATGAGCTGAAAGCCAAATAACCAACTCCAACCCAGGAATCTTCAGTTCGATCATACTTTATGCTTGCCTGATGATGAATGTCCCCTGTATTGAGTCGGCATCAGAAAATCAATACTTCTCAAATTGAAACAGTATAGGGTTGTATTGATCTGTGCCGCTAAATCAGAAGGAGAAGGCTTTGATAGGACGTTGCCAGACAGCTCTGAGCCCAGTAATGACACACTATCAATTTTGGCTTTACACTGATAAATCAAGTCGAAAATTGGATGTCAGATTTTTTTTTCTTCTCGCTTTCCTCTGAGGGACTTATTTTCCTTTCCCTCTCCTGTTGACCTCCGACCTCCAGCAGTGAATTATAAAGTTCAGTCGTGTCAAAAGTGAGAAGACGTCAGCGTCGGGATTAACGATGGAAAAGAAATCTATGAAATTGAAAAATCATGGAGCCATTTATTTGCATGTCACTGGTCTGTTATCCAGCTTTCTAATTCTCATGTCATATTCGAAGGCAAGCTAAGGCGCTTTTTTGTCATAAATCAATTAACTAGATCACAAATCTTTGTCATTTTCTCTGTGTAATCCTGTATTAAGTTCTCACTTTTTTTGTGTCATTTATGTTCTATCCAAATTGTTTTCAATTAAGTTTTGTTATTATGCCACTCACAGTCCTCCATTATCATATCCATAGTAAATAAATAGCACAGAAATTACACACTTTTTAAAACACTACTTCATTGTGTTGCATTATGTTGCCATCTTCGGGAAGTGGAGTCAAATTATAATGCGTTTTTCTTTTTAATCCAAGTTGTCTAAACTGTTGGTATTCCAATAACAGTATAAGTAGTTTGGTAGTATGCTAATGAAAACTTCTCATGCTAGCTGTGCAAAACACACTCGGTCTCAACACTCTTCCCAAGCGTCATGTCACACTGAATAAAGCTGACATCCACCGATTTCCAATCAGCATTTTTTGCCATGCAATGGCGCGTAGCTGACTGTGCTAGGTGTCCAATAATACTTCTTCTTAGCGTCCGTTTCCTGGAGTTTAACGTAGCTTGAAACAGTCATTCAGGTGCTAATTGCTTCAAAATGGCTGTCCGTGACAAAACAATTTAAAGTCTGCGGTCACAGTGGACAGGCGTCCCGGTGTTGCGTTCGTGCCCTTTGTCAACGTCAGCACTATAGCGGACAGCTGATGGAGGACCAGCATACCTGGACCACCTCAGACCTTAACTTAACCTGACTTGTGTATTGATTGTCAACACTTTCTCTTGTATAATTACTTTTTTTTTCTTTTTTCTGTTGACTGTAAGGAGGGAGATGAAGAAAAAAGACAGTGTCAAGAGATGGAGAGTAGTGGCATGTATTGATTTGTTGGAGGTGGAGAATGAGGGAGGCACCATTTCCGTTGAATAACGGTGCGCGTGGTCTCTTGTTTGATGGATGGCAGCAGTCCCGTACTGGATAATAACTTGGTGATAGAATGGAGCCTTCCAGTTACATATGGCTTGGTTAAGTAGTCTCACTGGGAGTGGTTGAAAGGTTATCAAATCTAATAGCAGCAATTGAAGGAAATTTATACTGTTCTTGTGGGGTTTAGACCTCCCAAAATTGGGATTTTTGGTCTTAGGTCTAAATAAAATATCAACTGTGATCAGAGTTTGCAAGTCACACCATGTACATGTATGAATTGCAGGAAATAAAGAAACGTCATTATTTACTCAACCTCATGTCATTCCAAATCCGAATGATTTTTTTTTTTTCCAGTATGGAACACCAAGGAAGAATTTGAGTTTTTTTTTCTGTAAGAAATTTTACCTGATCGAGCTGATTAAAGACACTATTGTCTTCTATTGAGCTGCTTCACATCAGAATTTAAATTTGTCTCATATTTGCATCATTGATTATTTTCCTGTTTATCACTGTGAAGCTTCTTAAGCGCTAGGCTATATAAATAAAGGTGACTTGACTTGACATCAGTCAAACTCCCATAAGAACCATAAAAGTAGGTACTAAATTTATTTGATTTGATTTGATTTTGTTGTACCCTACTTGTGTCAAAAACCTACTTCTGTGAAAAATCTTACCAACCCTAAACTTTTTAAGTCAGGCCATTACTCGCATTATCCTTCAGAAATTGTCACATGGTCCTTCTGAAAACAGTTGTGCTGCTTAATATTTTTGTGGAAACTGTGATACATTTTATGCAGGATTCATTGATGGAATAGAAAGTTCAAAAGAACGAAAAATGTCAATTTTTGGACGTTGAGAGCCTTGGTTACTATGAATTGTCACTGTATGGAGTCCATGTATAGTCTGTCTTAATCTTTAAAAATTGTCCTTTGGTGTTCCACTGGGGGGAAAAAGAGGGTGTGTGAATAATGATTTTCATTTCTCTGCCAATCTACAGTATTTCTTTAAGATAATTAGGGAAATCAGGAGAGAACAGTGAATGTGATTCAAATGATCTTTCAAATGACATTTGAAGACTGATGGAGAAAATATTGAAACAACTCTTAAACACACCTTTCCCCCGAATGACTTTCATTATTGTGTCTAGCCTTGAAATAAACTTGAAATAAAGTCCTCTATGCTAGTTTTCACTCAAGCTTCCTTTGTTGCAAAAAGTTTGGTAAGCTGAAGACCTGTGGCCACCATTTCCAAGCTAGAAACTTTCACAATGATTCTTTCACCCACAAACCCCTCCGATTGTTTTTGACCTACACAAAGTCACTTCCCCTTAGGCATGCTTAACCTCAAAGTCTGTGCTAATTATCTCTGGGAAGAGGGCCGTTGGAACGATCATTAATTTCAACAGAAAAGAGCGCGACTGCTAGAGTTTTCCCACTCCGTTGGCTTTGTCTTTGATGAGAGATGGACGGTTCGCCGAAACGGGCGAGAAGGGACGCCTGACCTGTACTAGAACTCTGTCTCTCACCCAGGCAGCCACGTCTGTCTTTATCCAAAGCAGTGACCCGCAGTGCAGGCCTTGCCAGTCTTCAGCCAAAGTGTCTGCTCAAGTATTTTAGTTTGATTCAGCTACATAATGAAGGCTTTCCCTCACCGGAAAAATACTGTAATTTGAGTGGGTTGTAGTGGACTATCACATGTATCACATTTTGTCACATTTCAAAAATTATAAAGAAAATTTAATCAGAAATAAAAACATACTCTGAAAAATAAAGGTTCTTTATTGGCATTTATGGTTCCATAAAGAAACGTTAACATCCATGGAACTTTTTTATTAAATAAATAGTTCTTTATAGTGGAAAACAGTGCTTTAAATGATTAAAATGTTCTTCAAACAATGAAAAAAAAAAAAAAAAAAAGGTTAAGAACTGTTCACTAAATGGTTCGTTGCATCTATGAAATCTACAATGCATCGTTGTGAAAACACTGTTTTACAACCTTTATATTTAAGACTGCAACTTGCATCATGTTTAAATGTTTAACTTGAAGGATGAGACTTGAAAAATGCCTGATAAATGCCTGGATACTTACTCTGGAGTGTTTACGTATGATTTGGCCTTGATTTAGATTTACATACACCGTTTGGAAGAAATGAAAGCCAGGACAAAGATGAAAAGTTCAAGCTATAGAATATATTCAGAGAAGATCTGTTTACCAAAAGCTGTTTTTCTTAAATATTGCATGAGGCATCCTTTTTTGTGGCTTTTGCAGTCAGGCTACATCAAGCGTAAATAATTTCCATCTGAGGTGCAATTCCATGAGGAATACTGTCTCAAATAAAAATCGTAAAAGCATATTAAATAATCTCCATCTTGGAATGGATTTTGGCTGTCAGACCCAAAAGATCAAGCTATATTAGTTTGAAGTAGTGCTAAATTTTAAACAGACGTATGCGACGGGAATAGAGAGGGCATGTCTTGGCTTGACTTCATTGAAAGTGTTGAGCGTGTGTTTTGTGTCTTGAACATGAAGAATGGCAGTCGTAACGTCACAGAGTCAGTGTGGCACTGAGGAAAGCCAGGCAACCCCCAAAATAGAAACCAGTCGCTGATTACTGCTATTTTACTAATTATGTTCCATTTATGTCCCCAATGGATGCATTTAATGAGAACATAATAGTGCCTTATTGAATTTCCCTGCCATTCTCTCATGTGCCACAACAAGAGACTATCTGTAGTGATGTTATTTCCAGATAATCATCAATGGCCTCATTGACGTGATCATGACCGTATTCTTCTCTCGAGCTGTCAATTAAACATGTCCATTTAATGTTAATTTAGTGTCCCAGCCAAAGGCATCATTCTGCATGGGCTCCTTAAACCAATGAATTAAAAACAGCACATGCAGACAAACTGACAAACTCTAAATGAATTACTGTGGATTGTATGCTATATACAGTAATATAGAAATAACCCATATAGTGACTTATAAAGACATTATCAGTGTTTTATATGCCACAAAAATCTGCATTTAGGGACTTTTCTCAACAAATAAATATTAATCTTTGCAATAAAATGTGATTAATTCAAAATATTTGGCATATCGTAATTAAAAATGTTTAACTTAACTTCCTTAAATGTAGCTTAAAAGGGGTCCTATTATGTTTTTGCACTTTTTCAACTTCAGTTCATGTGTGATGTTGTTGTTTGAGCATACAAAAAGATCTGCAAGGTTACAAACTCAAAGTCCACTCAAAAGGGAGATTTATTTAACAGAATCCACTTTCCAAGAACTATAACGAACGGCTTGTTTGGCCTACAATGCGTTTTTTCTGGGCTTTGTGAAGTCACAATTTTACTCATTTAAATAATCCCCGCCCACGGAATATGCAAAAAAAACGGATGAGGCCTGGTTGAGCTGCTGCTATGTCAAAGACACACTGTTTTATCCACCCCTTTTCCAAAACTCGTTTGTTTGACATTCCTAAGGCTGACGAACTTAGAGTGGTTAAAATAGATTTTCAACACTGTTCTTGAATATTATAACCCCAGCGTTTATCTGTGTGCTGCACATTTAACAGCTTCCAGAACCACAATGCAGGCTACGCACAAAAGCTTCTCCTGAAATGGAGCAGTTCCCACTTTGTCAGTACAATCTGTTGTTTGTGGATCACAACTTGTAAGTATGTCTTATTATTTGTAGTTGCGTTTTCTATATTAACAGTTCCAATTATACGTTTTTTTGTTGCTCCTCTTGCCTGCTAGCCAACATTAGTGTTGATATAGTGTCTACTGTAGCTTTTGTAAGCTTTCGCTTTTGTAGGAGTGTTCATCGCCCCTTAGGAAAATTAACCTTGGTTTTGTGATCGATTACTGTTTGTATTACCTTAGTTTTCCAACAAATATCATGATTAAATTGTATATAGCATCGGGGTTATCAAATATATAAGAAAATTACAAAAAAAAAAAACATACCACTGTGAAATCCGTGCTTGCAAAGTCTGTGCATGAAATCTGTTCTGGACCATCCTATTGTTTGTTAACATTGTCAGGGTCTGAATCGGGCTCAAATTGGTTTGAATTTTGCCACCATCCTTAATATTTACAGTATAGTAGAGTATTTCCTAAACACGTGCTAAGCACTGCCAATCACAACACACTGGGCCCACTGACCAATCACAGCACATTTCGTATTTCGGTAGGAGGGGCTTCAAAGAAACAGGAAATAAAATAAAAAGTTTGGGCCAGACTGGGGAGAGAGGAGCTGTAATAATGTAAAATAGCAGTACAGTACACCCCAAAAACAAAATCAAGATTAAGGCATAATAGAACCCCAATAAAAAAAATATATATATACATATATTTTTTTTTATTATTATTAAAAGCCCTATATTTCTGTTATATGTTGGACATTCATTATACTTTAGTTTTTATTTATTTTGTTATTTTTTATTCTTTCTATTTTTGTGTTATGCTAGTTTTTACAGAAATAAATACACAAACACACTCATGCAGTATAAAAAAGGACTGTTTATACACACAAATGAGACATATATATATATATATATAGAGAGAGAGAGAGAGAGAGAGAGAGAGAGAGATAGATAGATAGATAGATAGATAGATAGATAGATAGATAGATAGATAGATAGATAGATAGATAGATAGATAGATAGATAGATAGACAGATAGACAGATACAAACACATACTGTAGGCCTTTCCACAGTGCCTGCAAACAAGTCTTATTTGTTTAATAATATCTGTTTTTATACTGTTCACAGTGTCAAGTGATGAAATCAGATTCAGTTGTTCAGACAGTCGGTTGCCATAGTGATGAAGACTCAGCACAATGACAAGAGACTTTCTTCTACTAAACTGAGCAACTGTCATTGTGGAAAGAGGGGACAACTGAAAATGTTGCCTTTGCTCTTTTCCGTACACAAAATAAGTGCCTGAGACATTACTGTATTTTATGCATTATTGCATTTACTGTATCCAAAACCACTTGTACATTAACCTATATATTTAAATAATTACTACATAGCAAATGAAACAGTAAGGCTCCACTTAGAAGACTCAGGCTCTATAGACCAAAGAGACTCAGAGGTGGTCAAAACAGCTGTCTACTTAGAAACAGTTACACCCCTGAATCCTCCCACTTAAATGAATCTTTGGAGATGTACATTGAAGGTCTGCTTGCTTTGACCGTTCAAGCCCTGCGGAGCAGCACGGTAACAGGGTAATCCATCTCATGAACCAGCATCCCATAATCCCCCACAATACCAGTGTAAAAGCCCAATATATCATATCTGCAGCTGGGCTTTCCAAAAAAAAAAAAAAACAAAAAAAAACATAGCTATATATATTGTATTTTAAGATTAAATTGTTATCCTTTCCTTTATTTCCCATTTTGCCATTTTATACTGAATCATAGCTGTCAAATTTTTACAGCCTTTCACAAACAACACATGCCCTATGGACACAAGAGTCCTAAATCTTGTTCTCACTCTCTGAGAGTGTTTTTAATGTGGGGTAGAGAGAGGGGGATACACACAATTTTTATACCAGTCTTTTGTGATGCATTTAGAAAAAAAATAAGACCCAAAGCAGTAGTAAATAATGACTGGCACGCTGGTCGGCTGATAGTTTTGGTTATCAGTGCAGGGAAATTAGCTTTTAAAATGCAGTTGGAAATCCATTTGGGTGATTGATGGGCGATGTGACTAATAAATTTGAGCCGCTTTCGAGGAGGGCCGGCCCTCCACCATCCTTTATGGCTGTCATCATGAGCCACACGATTGGTAAAGTCGAGCGTGTCGGAAGCTAATTCCAGTGAGTGATTACCATTCAGATGAAACGCCTATCAGGATCTCTTTAATGTGAAGACCAGCGAGAATATAGTCTTTCCTTTTTAAAATCTAAAACAATTAAGTAGCCTATTACTAGTTTTATTCTCCAATAAAGACTCCTGGACAACAGCACTAACAGCTTGATATTTATACAACAAGTGCTGATATAACATCAAAGAGACTTTTTACTGAACTTGTCCTAAATGACATACTGTGTACTTATACTATGCACCATGTACTCAACTGTCTAGTGTATGGATTATTATTAGGTTATTTTGTCTTCCCTTCTGCTATGTAAGAAAATCTGTGACTGTTGAGTGCATGAAGAGTCCAACATATTTTGGAAAAATGCTAGATAAAGCCCGGTGGCAGGGAATGAATATAGAGCAGTTCTTTGACCACCTCTTTGATAATGTTAATGGTCAGCTGATGCAAAATCTTTTGCAGATTTTTCCCTCTTTACCCTTACAAGGCTTCATCCCATTTAAATAACAAATTCAAAGCGTTCTTGTCGCAGCATAATATAGGCGCCCTCAGTCTGTGCATTAGTGGTGGGGATTTGTCAGTGACTATAAATTAAAGTTACATTGTTACGTCAGTAGATGGCGACAAGTGATTATCTTGAGTGAGTGCATTTGAATCATTCACTCAACCGTTTAGTTTAAAACAAAGACTATAGAATAACACAAGACTCGTCACTCGTATTGTTTTGAATGGGGAAAAGTGCAACGCTCAATTTGGCAGAACAGTCAGACGCGCTCTTCAACTGCACATGCTCATTAGCTTGATCCAGCCTGAAACATGACATTTTCTGTAATTATTTAAGCGTTTAGAACAAAAATTTATGAGACAGTTGTTGTCAGATTTTCATTGGTAATTTCAAATATGAAATTTAATCGTAAGCTTGGCAAACTGTTTTGGAGAATTTGATGTTTCCCCATTCAAAGATTTGGGAGCTGCACTTCAAAGATGGCCGCCGAGTGAAATTACTTGTCTTAAAGGGACTTTGGTTTAAAACACTGATTCATCCAGGAATGAACAAGTGGCTATCTATTAGTTAGTTAGTGAATCCTTCATTCGCCCGATTTATTCTGTATCAGTGAACAAAACGAATTTGTCGGGTTGTTCTGCGATGCGAAACAAGTTGCTTGCTTTTCTGTTTTTCTGCACTAGACGGACATGTTTGACTTTTCTGCTCACATCTTCTGCAGCAACTCACGCATAACGCAGCATTCTGAAAACATGCTGCTCAAGTTAAATTAAGAAAAATGGCTTTTTTTCTTTTTTCTGCCCTGCGTCTGCCATTCTAAAAGGCAAAATTGCTTTCTGTGTGAACTGGCCTTAATTCTTTTATGGATTACAAACAGTAAAATTACACACAATCAGCATTCCTGCTTGTGTCATATTGCTTAAAAAAAAAAAAGGGCTGTCAAAAGATTAATCACATCCATATATATATGTGTGTACTGTGTATAATTATTTTGTATATATAAATACACACACATGCTTGTATATATTTAAGAAATATTTGCATACATATACTGTATATATATTTATATAGTTTATATTATATATAAATATAATTTTTTTATATATAAATAACACATTTTTCTTAAATATATACATGCATGTGTGTGTATTTATATATACAAATTTAATTATACACAGTACACACACATATATTATTAAAAACAAACTTTTATTTTGGATGCGATTAATCACGATTAATCTTTTGACAGCCCTAATATATATATATATATATATATATATACCTGTTGCTTTTGAAAAGGACTGCTGTAACCGTTTTAGTGGGCCTAAATAAATTGTTAAAAGTTTACAGTATATATCCACAATCTCCCTGTGGAAAACCCCTCTTTTGAGCTGGACCACCCTGGGTGAGGAAACTCACGTCATGGCACTTTTGGCACTGACTAAATCCGGCTCTATATGTTGACCGCAGGGTTTAACGTATCACTGGACCCCCGTCCAATCCTGCGGAAACCACCACCAAAGTAAAAGCATATGCTTTAGGGGAAAGAGAAGGTGAAGAAATGTAAACGGTGTCATCGAGCGGCCTTCGGTTTATCGTTCATTGTAATTCCGAGTGCTTGTCTAATCCCCTTATTAAGAAGAAAACGAAAATGTTTGGGCTTTCCTCTGAATTGCTGTACACAGCCGACATACTGCTGTCAAACCAAATCAAAATCATCATGTACGCTGAGGGAGGGGAAACTCAGAAATCTTCAAAGTGTACGTGCTTGGATTTCTCCTGCGGCCGCGCGCTACATTGCCTACTCGCAGGCAGCTTTGGATGTTCTAATCTTAAATGGTAATCGCCTGGTTGCCTCAGTGGGATTTACATTTTTTTTTCACGCTGTAATCTTGCATTTACAATGTCATTTACGTGACTCTGGCCCGTACGCCTCTTGACATCTCTGTCTGGCTCTCGAGGTATAAGACTGACAACAGACAAGCCCCAGACACAGCGCTTTGCTTTTCATACCCCGGCGAGTGATGAACTTTTGGCATGCCGCTCATGTATGCAAACAGGCTTTGTTTCCTACACACACACACACACATACACACACATTCTTGATTGATGTTAAACTGAGAACGAGCACTCGTGTTGCTGTCAGAGCTCGGTTAAGTCCCTTGAGCCTCCTGATTTCTTGACATTTGTAGATATAATATTCACGCAACAAGGAGCAGCTTTTGTGATGTGATCCTGCTGTAACACTTTAATCTGTTTAGACTGCCTCAATATTATGGCAGAGTGGAGAGAGGCCCATTCAATTCAATCCATAGCTTGGGGCAAACACCTCGGTAGGATCTGAAGATTATTTTTTTAATGGAATGGCTGCCTGGTGTTAAAGTGAGAATGTTGGCTTCTCTTTTTATAATTTTCTTGGTTTTTTTTTTTTCTTAGTGGGCAAATAATAAAGTTGTTCTTATTATTAGTGCTATTCCAGAGCTTTTTTCATGTGGATTTAATCACGTGGATGCATTTTAAAAAAATAATAAAATGTTTTTTAAAGGGAAAGTTCACCCAAAAATGTATTTTTTTTTAAATGGAATTTTTTTTTTTTTAAATAATCTTCATGCAATCCTCATATAATGACAGTTTATAGTGACTGTAATGATAAAAAGTAAAAAATAACTCGATCCTCCGATGAAACAAGACCATTCAGATCTTCCTCAGTCCAATCAACAAACGATGGATTGAAACCCTCCATCCTTTTTTTCTTTTTTGATAAAGATCTGTCACTACTTCCATTCCATTGCATTGCACAATACGCATTTCAAACTGTTATGATGTCAGAAACAATGGCGTTGGTTTCTCAATGACATGACAGTTTGACACTTCTCAGCATAGACGTAACAAGATTATCAATGAATGACAACTTGAATTTTAAACACAAAGCTATTGTGTGTTGATTATATCCTATTTCATCTACAAATTTTGCACAAATCAATCTTTTTTTTTTTTTTTTTTTACAATATTGTATCAGATAGTTCTTTAGTCTCTTTTTGTAAGATAGAACATAGACTAATCACTCAAGTTATATTTTATGATGGGAATTAGTATATGGCTCAAAGTGGATGGTGTATTTCCCCATGAGTAGCTGGTAATGAAGATAAACCACATGTGGAATTTGGTGATTGTCCCATACCATGCTGTCATCTATCCCCCAATTACACCAATCATCACTCTCTAAATCCTCTTTGGAGTAAATTAGCTGCAGTATTATTCGGTGCTGGCCTGCTTTTCCCTTCTGTGCTTTTTCCTTTCCCTTTCCCTCACACACCGTTTTAAAGCCTTTGAAACATCTCCAGCCCGAGCGCGCTCGAAACGTTCTGCACTTAGTAACCTGATGCTGGTCCCTGCCCTTAATGGTTTGCATTAGCTGCAAGCAATAAAATTAGCCCAGGTCCCTGCTAATGTTGGAATAATCATTTACAAAGATGGTTACCACATGCTGTAGCTGTTTCCCTCTCATTCCCCGCGCTCCCCTTTTTTCTCGGCCTCTCATTTCTTCTTTTATACGGCCTCTAATTCGCTGTTATTAATAATGAATAAAAACGCAATTTTCTGCAGCTTGCTCCAGGGCCCTGGGAATCATTTCAATGAATATTTCAGCACGTTATTTTAATCACAGCTGCACATATGCGGAGGGAGGGGGTCTCTGTTTTATTGGCCTGGGGTGTGGCTATGGTGAGACCCCGGCATCATTAAAACCCCTCTCCGGCTGCATAGAGGGTCCTAGCTCTGATTTACAAGACTTGTTAAAAAACACAGTAAAAAGGAGCCAAGCTGCGCCATTTATACTTGTAATTTGATACAGTATTTGTTAATGGGACTTTGCTGTTATTTATTTGTGTGCTGGATAGCCACGGCTGCTGTTTTATGCACCAGGGGTTCTCGTGGAAAAGCGTGTCTGGGTTTCTGGAGCTTTAATGAACTTCATGAATTAGCTTTATTTTACCAGATATCGTTTGATTCTCCCTCATGTGGAACCCTTTGGTTTGGGTGCACTCCAAAATGCAATTCTCCATAGCGTTGTATGTAGAATATTACACTACTATATAAATCTAAGTGCTTTCTTGTGTGTGTGCGTGTGCGTGTGTGTGTGGAAGCCCATTTCTGCCACAAAAAAATCATGCTTCGCTAAATACTAATTATAAAATAAAATGTCAGAATTATGACATATAGTAGTCAAAATGTTGACATAATTTGGAACTCAATTTCGACTTTATATCTCATAATTAATTTTGACTAATTAATAAATTTCATAATTAAACCCTTTTGTCATAATTATGACTTATAATTTAAACTTTTTGTCAGTTTTGATCTTACAAGTGCATGTATGAATTAGTATGTCATAATTATACAAATTAGAATTAGTACGTTATCTCATAATTATGACATACTATGTCATAATTATGACATTTTATCTCATAATTATGACTTGGTAGTTAATAATTTACCTTTATTGTTTACCAATTTACCAAAGCATGCTGTTTTCAAATATGATGGAAATGGCTTCAATACATGTCTGTTTCTATTGTACATGTTGTATATATATTGTGTATATATATATATATATATTGCTTTAATTTTAGCTTTCCAACTTGTTTTTTTCTGATTCCTTACAGGAGTTCCTGTCTTTTCCCCTTTTCCAGTCAGCTGCATGACTTCTGGCGTCTGGATTACTGGGAGGATGACCTCCGGAGGAGGCGGAGATTCATCCGAAACCCTTTTGGCTCCACCCACTTGGATATTACGTGCAAATCACTGGAGGACTACGGTCAGTAATTCTGCCAACAGCCAATCAAAAATGTTGCTGGACTCTGTCAGTCTTGCTCATTATCCCCAAATTGCGTTCATTTCATACAATGACATCATTGTTCACCAAATGGGATACACATATGCGAATTAGAAAACCTCCAATCAACTCTTGGACGCAACTAATATTCTCAGAGCTGAGAAATAGTTCGTTGTCAGCTTTATAGGTTGTATATTTATGGGCCTTGTCAATTGAACATGGCAAGAGGGTTTTATGGCAGGTTTTTATATTCTAACTGCACACATTGTTGAGAGGAAAATTGTGCGCCATGTTTTTTTTTTTTAACCGTTTCTGGCTTTTGCACTCAAACATTTTTCCTCATTGACCCGTTTGATCTTGCAGCGTTGCCCACCGCACGGCTGTCGATTTGGCTCTGTGTCTTGCAACAGAGGCTTTAATAGAGAAATGGTTCAATACTATTAACCACTGCGGGCGCTTCTCCTCCAGGCATCAAATTGAAGATACGAGGGGGAGTTTATTAACCGAACAAGGGCAAATCTATTGATTCTCAAGTACAATGGGGCGACTTCTCTCCTGTGCTCAGAATAGTTACTGTAACTATTTCTATTACACTTGGGGAAACCTACTAGGGGCAAAGGCAAGTGAAATAGGCCCATTTATTTAAAACAATATACACAAGTGAACCCTTGATATTAGCTCATATATGTAGAGGCATATGGGAGTGGTATTTGACAGCATGTTTTGCTACAATGTTGCTTATGGCCACCTGGGGTGCTAATGGATTGCACTTTAATGTAATGAAAATTATACTCTTTGATTATAGACATTACATCTAGATTTTGCCCTAAACACCACATATTAACCAGTGATTTGATTAATTTTGGTGTACATATGTCATTTTAAAGTGTGTTCTGTGACTTGTTATGCAGTAATATTGTGTCTATCTACATGTCTGGCCTTTTGTGGCCAACTGTTTTGAGGCCATGTCAGATGGTCTGTGTGTCAGAGCCAGAACACACACATGCAAACTGGTACATACACATGCCAGCTGTTCCTTGACCTGCAGGTGGCCCCTGCTCATGTCACATTTTTTCCCCTCCAATTCATTTTGCCACCATATCTAAATTCACACTGTCTTTCAAACATATTACACAGCATATCGCATGCATTTCTTTTGAAGCTCACACCACTGCAGTATTCCTCTGGCCCGGCTCCCTTTTCTGCCTGTCCTCGGTAAGTTGTCAGTGTGTCTCGGTGGACCCGCGGTCTAGTGTCTGGGGCCGCTGTGATTGAGGACTTGTTGAGGTCCCCAGGCTTCTCCCAGTCTTTAATGAGTGGAATAATGCATAAGATTGTCATGTGAAAGGGATTGCCTGTAGTCAGATGTTGCCCCCACAATGCCATAGAGAGAGACTGAGGGAGAGCAAAGACAGGCTTATCTAGATGGGTTTTATACAAAAGAAAGGACAATTTTCTTAAACCAGCACGGTACTCCTTTTATGTTATATAAATATGAGCTTATTAAATATTATTCATTTGAATAATGTGAATTTGGTTATATTCATTTAGTCCATTGCTTCTAACAGCACTCATAAGAAGATCCCGTAAAGGTAGGGTAGGCAATTTTCGGAGAAGCTGGCAATAGCAAGTTAGCTTTGAAAGCATAAGATCCCACCCTCGCTCCAGAGCATCTACAAAGCCACGCCTCCTTCAAAACGCATGAACGTGTACAGCAGAGTCTGCAAAGCGTCAAGAGATGAGAGACGGCATTAAACTACCTCATGTCTCAAAGAACATAACATTACAATAATAATGAACATAAACCATTTAAAGAGCACTGACCTGTACCACTCGACTGCTGCAGATTCATTTCGGCGTTGATCGTGTTGCCATTGAAACGCATAAATTCGAGACATGAACCGCTCCGAGTATAACGTCACGGGTTTCCATCTCTTCCAAATTACAGTAGTTACTGTATGGTGTGAACGCAGCATAAGCTCGTTGTTTTGGTTCAGGAAGAACTGTAACAGATGACTGCTGTTTCTGTTGCGGTGCTCAGTGACTGACGTCTGTCTAATTCTGCATTGCATGAAATGCGCTGATGATGTGTGATGTCTGCGTGAGCAGGTGCGTGGAGGTATGGAAATACACACGTTGACAGGCAGGTAGGACACCGTACCATTGCATTCGGACCGAATGCAATGACTGGATGAAAATGTTATGATCCTATGCCATTCAAAGACGATATATATACATATAAATACATTTAGACCACTTAACTTACTGATTGCTATCAGGATGTGAAGAGACTTTCAACCAGCATAACAAAAAAAATTTCTGGAACAAATCGCCTACTTTGTCTTTAACTGTAATGAAAGCTATTGTACATATTGTACACTGTACATATGTGTGGTAAGGCTGTATCGAATCGTTTGTAGTAAGTTTCTCTGTGTTTTGCTGAACTGGCAGTTGTGGAGGTTTACTGCTGCTTTTGTGACTAGGCGTATAGGTACGTTGAGTTAACGTAGGTGATTTAAATAAATAAACTGTTAAGAGCACATATAAGTTTCCATTATTTTTGCCAGAAACCAGAGATTGAAAAATGACTGCTCTCAAATGTCAGAACACTGGCAGTTGACAGCAGTCACTGCATATGGGGCTTGTTTTTATTCACAATGACATATTTTTATAGCGCTTGTCTATGTTAGAACGTACGCTGTGTTTTAGCAATATTTCAGATTTCCTCTTGTGCGAAATGACATGGGTGGACATGAAATGTGTCTCGGGTTCATTCGAAAAATATTCTAACTACCCTAGAAACAACATCATTATATTTGATTCATGGTAATTTTATGTATTTTCTGTGGATGTAATACGATCTTCAATCACTGAAAATAGAAGAACAGGCTGAATTTAATGGGACCTCAAACGGCTGACCATGTTGTATAAGCATTTGATAAACTGTACTGCTCTGTGCCTCACTCCCAGGTACCTTTGCATATGTTTGTGGGAAACTTTGCTTTAAAACAGCTCAGTTTAGCCTATTAGACTTGGAATTGGGCAAGCATGAAATGGAAGTCAGGTTAATATTGATCCTGCTCTTTAACAGCCTGTTCTACCTTGGGGTGTCCTTGCAGTCTCATTTTCAGGTGAGCAGCTCTGCCTGACCCATTGAACCCCTTTGGACAGAGATCTTTATAGCTTGTTATAAGAGAAAGAGTAAAAGAGAGCCAGAGGAAAAGCGGAAGTAAGGGTATGTGATAATTCAATGCAAGTTAAGTTTAATCAACAACTCTTAATGTTGATTTCCACAAAAAATAAATATCGACTTATGCCTCTTTTGATTATAAAGAAAGCAAAACTGTAGGTTACAGTGAGAAGCGTAGAATGGAAGTGAATGAGGCCAATTTGTAAATGGTAAAATACGCACTGTTTCAAGACGTAAACAATATGCATTTTAACTTGATTTTAGTGTGTTTTTTTGTGTAGTAATATTTCATTTAACTATAATAATATAGAAAAATATTTTTTTTAGGATCCCTGCAGGTCCTTAAAAAGCCTTAAATTTAGTCTTATCAAATTTAATGTCATAAAAGTCTTAAATATATTAAATGGTGTAAAAAAAAAATTGAAGACGGGAAAACAGGAATCACGATACGACCTATTGTGATAATTAAGTCTTAAATTTAAAAACTCTTCAGGTAGCGTTTTTTGTGTGTGTGTTTGTTAACAGATATTATACCACAAATATGCCACTGTCGATTGACCTTATGTTGTATTGAACCTGTCATTTTCCTTTAATTAGCATGTGAAAGCCTAATCAAATTAGCCCAAATATTTAAATGCACAGGCGTTCGAAATTCTGTGCACACAGATTTCATGTGGGCCTCCTAATCAGCCATATGGGTATGTGTGATACAAAATGCTTCGCATATGAGTAAAACTATAACAAAAACTTTGCATTGGTCTCCGGTTTCACTTTATGAAGTTGGGTTTCTTTTTTCAGAGCTGACTGCAGAATTCCTGGCGTTTGATCGACGAGCGCAGCAAGCCCACTTTGCCACATTGTTTGTGCGTGAATGCACTTATGGCACATGTGCAACATTTTGTTTGAGTTATTATATATCATTCAACTGCAGAGACATACATCTACATGTCCCACAATCCCTTTTTCCGTGATCGTACAGTGTGTATTTTTACAAAATACACAATGCATCTCATCTGTCAATCCCAGAATGGAAATATAGGTGTATATATATTTTTTCTGGATCATTCTTTCATGGCTACAAGTGGGCATGACTCAAGTGGGGCAATAAAAGTGCAAAGCCAATACCTCACAGCTCCAGCCATACATAAAACATAGTCTGAGCAACAAATGAAGGCCTATTTGAAGCCTTTTAGTTGGGCTGAAAAAATTGTACCGTAAAACTATCAAGCACTTAAATATTTCCAACTTGAGAGCTTCTCTCACAAACTGTAAAATTCCTTTTGCCACAAACTATGCGCAAGTGTTTTCCTTTGATGTGACTTTTGAAAGAAAAGAGGCAAGTAAAGAAATCAGCGTGTTGAAGAAGTCACATAGTGATGGAATGACAGAATTGAATTGCAAAGTAGAGTCTTTTTTTCATTCCTTTTTCGAAGCCTTCAAAACCCCAAGCTACTCACTTCTTGGCGTTTATCAAGTAACAGTTTTCCGCCAATGAAGGATCTATTTCGAGCCCACTTCAAATGTTTGGTTTTCATCATATCATGCTAGTCACTGGATATAAGTTCAGAGCTACGTCTACTTCAGCGCATTTTGATTTGTTTGTTATTCTACACATATGTCAGTCAGTCAATGACAATTCCCCGTCCCCCAGCTGTATGGATCAGATCCAAGCTTTTAGCGAAGAACATCATTCAAGTCCCACAACGACTGGCAGGCCAGCCATCACCTGGTCTTTCTCAACCCTGCTGCGTCATGCCAAATTTGTGCCCTGGGTAACATAAACCCTCTGATGGCAGAGCGGGTAAGCCGTGCTGGGCTTGAATGGCCTCACTGTTGGCCGTGATGGCTCACAGGAGTCCAGTGAGCGAGCTTCAGGGGTGCCGATAAACGAGGTGGTTGACAATACAAGCGAGGGGTTCTTTTGAGTCACTGGGGAGGTCTGAGTTGTAGCGATCTCGAGTTCCCATCAAGTCTCATTCCTAAGACTGACAAATGATCGTCTATGTTACTAGAGAGCTCTTATATGTGACCATGCAGGCTTTCTATCAAAGGCTTGCCATTCAAGAGAAAAAACAGGAAGCTTCTGTACCGGTGTCATTGCTCAAAATAGCAACATGCATCACTTTATTCCAGAACCTAGTGAGCTGCTTTCGTAAGCAACATTCATGGCACTCCCGACCAAAAGGTAGGAACATAATTATGCAGTAGCTTCCTAAAGCTTCCCATAGTTCCTAAGGTAAATTGACTTTTTGTGGCAGCACTGCACGTATTCTTCATACAGAATACACTATAGTGTTCGGAGAAAAAAAGAGAGAAATCATTTTACCCAACATTATTGTGTTCCACATATGTTTGTTTTTTTAGAGTACCACAGTTGTTGTATGAGTTGTTACCTATGTAGAGTGCACAATAAAGTTGGATAAGGTTCAATGTAAATGCGAAACAAATGATGAAAGTAATAGTTCTTCCAAAACGTTGAATTCTGTCACCCACAACCTGAACAACCTGTATGACTTTCTTGCTGACCGCAGAAGATATTTTGAAGAATGTTTCAACTGTTTTTTTTCTTTTCTCCATACAATGAAAGTCAATGGGGTCCAAAGTTGTTTTTGAACCTCATTGACTTTGAAACATGGATGTGAGTAAATGATGATTTTTATTTTGGGGTCTCCTGTCAGCTACTATAGTCGGGTATCTGCAAGATGGAGGAGAAATTTGAATTATCTGTGGAGATGAATGACATGTAATTGTAAACCCTTATATAATGTTTGTGCTGCTGGCATAGATAGATGACAATAAAGTGCATACGTTGATTAACGTCAATCTTTAATGTGATGCGTTACGCAGTGGTGCAATTAATATACAACATTTTTCCCACCAGAATGTTCATTATTAGCGACATAAAACTGATTCAGTGTCAACATGCAATGATATATTAGTGCCAATGGGGCTACCAGAACTAGAAACAAATGACGAAATGCATTGACCAGGTCTGCTGGGACTCTATGTATGTACAGATTGTGTTTGTTTTCCTTTTTGTGGCCTTGTTTTTGTGTAAAATATCCTAAAGCTAAATCTTTTTTTTTTTTACTCCCAAACTCTCTCCATTTGCCCAGGATAATTTTCTTGTCAAAACCCGCCTGGTTTATTTTGTCTGCGTTCCACTGAGGTCCTAAGCTTTATCTTGCCAGTCAAGACTGAAGCTCAGCCCCATCAGCTCTCCCTGCTTTAATGCAGGCGTAATGACGGTTTACAGAATTACGGTCTTAAGTTTCCCTCCGTCTGCTTTGATCCATGACCGCTCGCTGGCTCTGTGCCTCTAAATGTTACACGCTCCCTATTTCCGAAAAGCGGTCCCACTTCTTCCTTGGCTCTGATGAAAGCTCTTGAGATATGAGACTGAGCAGGAAGCCCGCTGTATTATTTTTTTCCTCTCTCTCCTTCTCTTTTTCTTTCTTCATCTGTGTAGTGGTGTTGACAACATTCGAACGTGACCGCTTTGAGACAAGGTACATGAACCCCACGGGAGTGTAAGGAACATTTTAAACACTGCACTGAAAAGAAACATGTCAAAAGAGTGTCAGCCACTTTCTATTTCTGATAAGCGTTTCTTATTTCCTTTTTTTCCCCACAGAATCTCTCTGTTCTAGAGTCTCAGGCAAATCTGACCTTCTACAAGACAAATCCAGTGTGCAGTGATGTGTGTCAGGCCTGACTGCTATTTTTCTTTCTTTTCTTTAGTAATTAAAGCTGATGAATGAATCTTATTTTGTTCGATACAAAAGTGGCTACACACTTTTTGCATTATTTTTCTTTTTGATAAGGCTGCGTGATGAGCTTTGGTGGTGTCTGCAGTCGCTTAATTGTACTGTCGGTTCAATCTCGTTCTTGTCTGGATATAGAGAGCAGATTGCATTATGCCTAATGGGCCTCGAAGTGTATAACGGTCTGCACATGCTTTATCGTGAGTCTCTATAAGGGAGAATTAAAGTGTCTTAAGGTTCTGATATACTTCAAGTGAAATCGAAGAACAACTGGTATGACGTCATTTCGAACAATTCAGGCCAAAACTAAGTTCCTTTCAGGAGTTCGAAATGGCTTTCCAAAGTGAACTTTCCAGAAAAGTTCGCTCCAGCTGTTAAACACCTTCATACTACCATTGGTTCGTGGCGATTATGTAATAGGTAGGTGTGGTCTGAGGTTCCGCCTTTATTGATGTGGAAATCTTAGGCAGAGGCTATTTACACTAACTCTGCCCTCTGACGTCTGATTGGGCCAGACAAAATTACAGAAGACGCTGTTATCAACAGTAGCAATAGTGTAGTGGTAAGGCGCGTGGTGGAAAATTTTGACGAAAATCGTCCCGTGTTCAAATCCAGCTTTTGCCGAATCCGCTCTACTACCTTTTCCCATCACATATCAGATCAGAAAGGCATTTATTTTCAATAAAAATTAAGAAAATATTCGAAAAGTGGAAATACATTTTTAAGTGGCCACTATTTTTAAGTGTAAGTAGCATCTAACTACTATTTACACTTATTGCAAAGAAAATACTACTATTTTTACATAGTGTAAATAGAATGTAAATAGCCGCCGCTGAAATCGTATCGTTAATTTCTTCCGTTCAGTCCGTCGAGGTTGAACATCTACGAGTAAAAACATGAACACACTTCTTTTTGCCCCTAAGCAAAGAACGAAAATGAACTTCGCCTTGAGTATAACGGGGCCTTTAAAGTCATGAAATGGAAGTTGCACTTGGCTTTTTTTATCACTATTCTGATGCATATTTGAGTAAAATGGCTTCTCGAACAAGAAAAGATGTAGGCGAGACTTGAATTTGTCCATTGGGGATTGATTGGGCCGATGGATCATTGTGGTTTGCTATTGGTCGATCTCATGTGAGTGAGAGGTTGTCCCGCGAAGAGACGTCACTGCAAGAGGGAGGGGAAGTTATTTTGATTAAAGATTACGAGGGTGCATGACTAAAAAAAATGATGTGCATGGATAAATCATTTATAATAAATACTGCAAAATTACATGAAAAATAAGAATAGTCAATTTTGCGTTTATGGTGACTTTAAACTGCGTCTATAAAACAATAGAGTGAAACGTGAAGGTTTAGATGTTTCCAGATTTTGAACTAAAAAGTGTTACGCAATTTGACATGATTGCAGATACTCATGCCAGATATAATTTGGCATCCTATAGCAATCCTATAGCAAAATCTGCAGTATTTGTCTTATTATTCTGAAAATTCAAGACGTCCCAGATATAATGCGTTAAAAATAAAGCACCAAGTTGATACATTGCTTGGCAAGCATAATCTATTTATCCATTGTGGCTTATTGATTTTCTGTGCTCTCAAAATATCTCTAAGATTCATTAAGAGACACAAGAAGCTTGCCAAGCTTGCACACAATATTTTTTTTAAAAACACCTATAATCTATATATATAGACAGTACATATTGTGATTCTCAAATGTGCTTAAGTACAGATATTGCCTGCTATTGTGTCCTTGCAGACCCCGAGGAAGACGAGGCACTGAGAGGGAGGAAGGGCTTCCGAGGCCAGACGGTGGTCAGCCAGAGCCCTGAGACAGAGCTGATGCTCGAGGCGGACGATGACGCTGTCAGTCTACTACAGGAGAAGGAAGTGGACAACTTGGCAGGTGAGTGGGTCTATACATAATACAGAGTGCAATCAGAGACTGTTTTTAAGTGAAGTCATACTTCATCTCCTTGACATGGCACTTTCCTTCAGTCCTTCAAGGTTCTATGTGTCACATGGGTTTGGATTAGTCATTAAATAATAATAAAAAGCATTTTAAACACTATTTGTTATATTCATGAGACTACGTAGCTGTAGGTTTAGCCTACCTGTACAGAGAGGTCCTGCCGTGAGCACTTCATCTATAATGTCTGAATTAATTCCACATTTGGTAGCATGTATTTATTTATATATAGCTTAAGTGTGGCATTTTGACAGAATTCGACACAGAACAGATATATAAATATATCTTGCTTGTCAATCTAGATGCAGACCAGTGTAGTTAGTGTGGTTACTTTGCTTTAAGACTGTGTTTATGTTTTTCTGGCAGTGTGTAGGGTTAAGTATTGCTCTGGACAGTGTTACTTTTTTATGCTGAATGTTTATTTATTTATGTTTTAAAGACTATAGTATAACATTATTTTAAATATGTCTTTCTCTTTTTTTCTTTTTTTTCCTTCTCACAGCAAGTTTCGGTCCCCGGGTTTTTATTTCCAGAGGCAGGTTTGGCTATTTGAAGACAGATTAACCCTTCAAAAACCAATAATACTACTTTTAACAAACTTTTACTACTTTTGGAATTAAATCAACTATGAATCTAACTAACAATCAGGAGTTAAGCAAGATCAATATAGATGAGTTAATTATTTATAGCTACAACCTGAATACCTTTCCAAACATTTCAACTGCTGTTAATGGCAGTTATGAAATCAAATGTTATGATTAATCTTTGAAATCTGATGATTTTTCCTTCATAGGTGGTTCTAAAATGGTCTCATCACATTTTTTTAAAAAGTGGAATCATTTAATAAAAAAAATCACTCAAATTTCCATTACAGGATTACTTCTGACTGGTTGTCCTCTCAGTATTAGTTGTACTACGCTAACATAGTACATTTTTATCAGCTCTATGTCGGTAGATGTTAGATGTGATATATGTATTCTGAATGTGCAACAGACATGTTATTAATAATACCCAGAATAATCAATGCCTCGACTCGCTCTGCAGACCTTCATTAGTCAATGAAGGTTAAAAATGAGCGGTGAGATATTTATGCGTCTGTAGAAATGAGCCAATGCTCTAATTTATCTATTTTTGTATTATTTATGTTCTTACCTATCTGAAGTGTTCTATGTAGTGCTCAGTCCTCTATGCATAGCTGATTTTGTATATTAAAGCTCCCAGCACACAACCTGTCAAAACTCATTCACACTATCTGTGCAGTTCTGTGGGCCATTCTATAGAAATCTACTTTGTTTTTGACTCTGCAAGATTACATTATTAGATCTAAATTAGGATTGCCTCAATTACCTCTAATATTTTCCCACTGATGTCAGCCAATTCGCCTTAAAGGAATGCAGACTGATTAGTGTTACTGCTGTTCTTTTTCTTCCATCTATGTTCAAAGTAATTTTACTGGAATGCTATCAATCACAGATCCTGGCACAGCTTATAAATTCCTGATATTTTAAATAAGCACCATCATAATGACTAATATAAAGCATCAAATGCACTGATTGTGTATTTCCAGCACTTAATTTTTTTTTTTTTTTATGTACTTTTCAGTACTGATTATTCTAAAGGCAACTTTTAGTTAATATATGAAAAAAATCAGCATGAACATTTAATATTGTTCAACTTCAAGTAGGCTTTTCATCAATGAAAATGCTCTTATTGCTTGTATTTATTATTATGACTCATGGCAGTAGGTTTATGATGTGACCTTTTCAGTGATGATAATTTTATCTGCTCAACATATAGTTTAAAAAACATGCATGTTGTCTATATTGGGTGTTTTGTTTTAGTTCTGTTATCTGAATTGTGTATCTTCACCACAAGGGGAGCTGTGCTATATGTGCCAGCATGCAGTGTGTGTGCGCTGTTTCTATTTTGAGTAGGCCTACACACTATTGCTAGTGCTAATGAGAGCAGTGTAAACAACAGGCCAATCAACAACAGCCTTCTCACAGCCAGTGGGAGGTGCTCTGTTTGCCTGCAGCCAATCAGAGTACAGGAGCTGTCATGACTGTATTTACACACAACACTAATCAGAATAGGTGTGATGTGAGAGAGATATGGTACTGTTTTCTTTTTTTTTCTTTCACATACTCTCTGTTTCTCATACTTATACACATTGCCTTTCAGACCAAATTTACATTTTAATTAAATGTATGAAGCTGTTTTTAAAATAATTAAAATTGTTTAATAAATAATTATTATATATATATATTTTTTAAATTAGATTATAATAGTGATTCATACATTTTACAAGTTGTTAAATGTGTACAATATATGGTTTTGTTTTGTTTTTTTAAATCTGAGCCATAATATATCTCTAGTCTGTATCAGTTTAATGTTTAATATCTACGTTGAACTCTGATCAAACGAATATTTTTTCCTCATTTTTATATTCATATTAGGCCCCTGTAGAATTGACAGAGAGAGATAGAGAAAACAATCATGTTTTCCCAGCAAGCCTTTGTCTCGCCACAGTGACATCACAGTCGATAGCGCGAGGCAGCCTTTTTAGCAGCTGACGTCAGGACACAGCGCGCGCGGCCCGGCCTCATGCAGCTCAGATTTGCTGAGTACAACTGCACCTGTTTCATTCCAACATGATAATCTGATAATCCTCACTAGTAGGCTACTCTCAAATCAACACTACATCACTACAAATTCACCATAGGCTTCACAGGGAAAATTACAAATGATTTAACAGATATTAACTATTATTATTATTATTATTATTATTTGGGTGCCGGTGCATAGTATAGTATAGTATAGTATAGTATAGTATAGTATAGTATAGTATAGTATAGTAGGCATGTCTATATTATAGTGCTATAAAATTGGGCTTTGTAAGAAACATGGGCCTAAATGTTGTTCATGTGGATTTTCAACAATCGAGTAACGGTCCGGTCCAAGCGGCAGAGGAGATCACATCACGTGAAACCTGATCGCTCTGATTCTGTAATTCGAAAGTTTTTGCTTCATCCCCATTTTTTTTTTTTAAATGTCCCGGGAGGCTTTAGATCTAAACCCCTCTGCCCATTGGATTAATCCTGTATTGTGTCTGGATTCGCAAGTGTCCCCAGTAGCCTCTTTTTCTATTAAACGTGTTAGAGGGACTTGATTAGGATTAAATGGACACATGAACCGACATTAGCTTTTCAAATAATTTGCAATCACAAAGAAAAAAGAAAACATTATTTGTTCAACATAATTTATCTAAAGAGAGATTAATGCTTATTTTCTATTTTCTTGTTTTCGAGTTGGTATTAATAGATGTTGAGTTGGACCTGTGGTTTCAAACAGGAATTAATTGGCACTAAAAAGCTACCCACAAAGCAGTGTTTATTTTTTCATTTAGGTAAAATCTTCGTGTCGTATGCTAGCTAAACCATACAGAAGACTTTTCGCTTATTTATTTTTAGCCAGTATGCTTCTGCTTTAAAGTCCGGTTGTGCTGTATAAGCCAATCATACTTGTTTTCATTCATTTCAAACTGTAACATTTGGGAAGTGAAATGGCGAATGTTCTCGCTGGTACAAACGCAGGCAGAGTGGCTTGGGTTTCTACGAGCGGTCAGGGAGAGCAGTGAAGGAGAGCTCTGGGAATTGAAACCCAAATCCACTTGTAATCTTGCAACAGTATCGAGCATAATTGGCCGAGGAGAGCAGATTAAGATTGATGAGACGTTAAAGTGGCTCTTTGGAGTTCAGGGGATCGATAAATATCCCAATTTCAAGAGCCTCTCCTCACATCCAGGACAGACCCGTGGGCTGCTACAACTAGCCTAATAAAAGACAGAGGACTGGTCAAAGAGAAAAATAAAGAGCGAGCACGCGCGCACACACACACACTTGGGATTAGATCATAGTCATCTGACCGGGATCACAACATCTGCAAATATTTTAATAATGTTTGTAAGGTCAATTTTACAGGTTTCATATAATCAAGATGGAATCACAACGACTGATTCGATTAGGAAGCGCGTAAATGCGTATCACTCACATAGGATTTGTTTTGTCGCAAAATAACGAAGGAAAGTGACTGTGAAATGATTGCTGTTGGGTCTCATGAGAACGCTCACCTATTAAAATATTCGCATTTATTTCTTGATATAATGCCATATGACCAATGCCTCAATTTGGAAGTCTAATCGTGTAAATTGCTGCAACGATTCTCTTCAACAATTTCATTTCCATGCGTATAGTTTGTGTAAACTCTGCACCATATTTATCTTGTAATTAGGCTATTAATAAAACAATTATTTTTGGTGTAGGCTATATCGAGATTATTTTGAATAGCCTATATAGGCCCTACCATTTTTTTTTTTTTTCGCACGACATGCATGATGAAGATCGATAGACCTCGTCAAAGTCTACAAAACCTTATTCGAAAAGGCAGGAATGGGGAAAAAAATGATTGCAAACTCATTCTGAAGAGATGACAAATTGTTTAGAATACGTGTATGGTTGTGCAGCCATAATGAGTTACTAACTTGCATTAGGCCTGCGTATCGCTTGTTGATGACTGACTTTCGATACATATCCTGGGTAATTTCCCCTGTGAAAAATAAAAATATATCTCCTTGTTATAGGCCCTGTTGTGTTGAGCACCCCGGCCCAGCTTATTGCCCCGGCCACTGAAGCCCGTGGGACTCTCTCTATAACAACCACGGAAATCTATTTTGAAGTGGACGAAGAGGACCCAGCCTTCAGACGCATTGATGGCAAAGTAGGTTGAATTTCTATTGCGCATTTGTAACTGTGCACAAATACCAAGCAGAATTGCACTCCTAATGGCATGGAACAAAATCAAATAGGCCTACTACAAAGTGTTTAATAATTTCAGCACTTTATAAAAACCGTCAATTCAATAACGTTAAAAATATAGGCATGTCTTTCTGAATCGAGGCCCATGCCTTGAATGTCCCTTTTTTGTGTTTTTTTCCTAGACGTGCCTGGTAAAATGTCATTTAAAGTGATAGTTTATGTACAACAGCCTT
This sequence comes from Squalius cephalus, assembly GCF_949319135.1. Lineage (NCBI taxonomy): Eukaryota > Metazoa > Chordata > Actinopteri > Cypriniformes > Leuciscidae > Squalius > Squalius cephalus. The sequence goes on along the minus strand of NC_137132.1, from coordinate 23,016,516 downwards.
TGTAAAAATAACCAAGACTTATGCGTTTAAAACTCATAATTGCGCGAATCGGCAATCTGTCATGAATAACACGGAATAACATTGAGTGAAAGAAATATAATCTAACACATTTTAGGTTGAAAAATTACAAACAATTTGAACATTTCTAAATGAAGGGGTGCAATTCAGATGTGCAGAACTGTCATGAGAGAATTATATCGTTAAGCCACACATTTCTGACCTGTCTGTGCAATCCACATTTCAGTTCATCTGTGTCCTTCTCTCAACAGCCACTGTTCACATGAAGAAATTTTCTTATTTTCCTGTTTTGTGTATTCCGCTTTTTTTTTTTTTTTTAAATCAGGCTACATCGTGTAGCCTAATTTTCACGCCGAAGAGACTTAAAAATCCCCCAAAAAATCGTGCCTATATTACACTGCAATATTTATGTAGCATGTAGTCATTATTTGGACACAAATATTAATTTGCTTTTATTAAATCTTTAAATAAACTCAGAGACAGATATAAAAAAAAAAAAATCAAATCACAAAATGTTATATTCCAGTGTATTTCAAGTGCATTATTTTCAGGTATATATTTTTTTTCATATATATATTCTCAATTTCAGCCTTTTATCATGTAAGCAAGGTACAAACAAAAATGGTCGAATATACTTTAAATAAGAATTCAAGTATGCGAATGGAATGTTTCAGAAATAGTACCATCAAAATGTAAACTTTAGAAATTTGCCATTGACAATAGATTAAATTGTGGATGCATGTTTTTCTTCTTTCTCTCTTCAGAAATAATCCAGGCGAATGTTAAAACATGTGAAATTATACTTCTATTAACGTGTCACAGAACAACAATCACAACTGCAGACCACCGGATTCACAATCTACAAATGTGTCTATTTACAGTATAAAATGTACAGGTTCTCTGTCACGTACAGCTTTGCTTCGAAAGCTTTTAGGTAAAATGTGTTGTTGGGCAGGGTTCGTAAAAAGAAAAGAAAGAAACAGTAATACTGACAGGTAACTATATTCATTTTGATTGTTGATACAATTTGCTCCCTCCTTATGACACATTCGTGTCATGTGAAGTATTTTTAAACGGAGCTCTCTCTAAAATATTTTTTTTTTTTACAACAAAAACAACAGTGACCATTTTGTGGAAGAGTTCCTGATTAGCGTCTAGGCCTCAGAACTTTGATCAGTCAGGCCTTCTATTCATAAACATGCCGTTTATTTTTTTTTATTTTTACCTCAGAGTTTCTCCAGGCTTTTAGGGTTGGTTAGAATTTCTCTAGCCAGTCGCCAAGTCTGTTTGGCAGCGTTTTCAAGGCCCGAATGTGGCTTCCCTTGGAAAAGGTCTAGGTTTGGCAGAAAATAATGGGGGCATCTCCTGCACTGCAAACACGAAATGAGCTGCAATAAAATCCCGTTCAGTCGATCCCCGAGGCAGTTCTCGTCCCAGTCCGACTCGCGCGGGTGTTTCTCGCACTCGTAAGACACAAGAGTTTTCATGTGGTAGTTGTTGAGAGGCTGCCCGGGTAGCTCAAGGTGCCGGTCGCGCAGCGTCTTGAGCAGCGACAGGCATTTCTTCCTGCACCCTCCCAAGAGCAGTCGGTTCTCCGCTTCGGCGAACTGCAACACCCAGGCATCACTCTCCGCCGAGCTCTGCTTCCCGTTCAACGAGTAACACTCCTTCGATAAGAGATTGAACCCCTCGGCTTTGACTTCTGCCACCCTGTTCGGGCCAGGCCACGGGATGTGCGGCAGCGGCCAGTGGGCAGCGCTTCGCGGCCAGATGCCGGTGCACTTGAACGCGGGGGTGATCTGAACCACATATCTGTCTCTGATGCGTAATTTCACCTCGCTGGTGTCCGCGACCATTTTAACCACGTCCCTATAGCTGCACTTATCCACCGCCTGCGCCACGAGCGTCTGGAACCTGGAGCGGATCTTGCGCGCGGACAGGTATCCCGAAGCCGTGATGAACTCGACCCAGAGGGACATGCTTCTCTTCCGCCCGTCGCTTAGCTTGAGCACGGCGCAGCCCGGCAGAGAGCCGTCGTCCACGAAGTTGAAGACCCCCATCTGGTTCAGATAGAGGACCACCTCGAATTCAGTAGGGGAGATGACCTCGAGCCCCTCGAAACGGTTATCCATTTCGTTTAAGGAGCTGATGAAGCGGGGCTCCTGGACCTCCACCTCCTTCAGGACATCCGAGACCACCTTGCACACCTCCCGGATGGTCTTGGAGATAGCCGCTTTCCGAGACTGGCATTTCTCGTTGTAGTATTTATTGAGATGATACACCAGCTTGGCCTGGGCGGCGATCATATTTGGACAGAGATCCGGGTTGTACACCGGAGTCTCGCAGTAACCCGAGGGATCCAACGCGGCTGTTTGTACAGGAGCCAATTTTAGAGAAGAAGTAGACTATTTAGAGGGAAAAAGGGATTTTCAAATAAATAAAAAAATACCTTTTTTTTTTATTTGTGCGTGGAGCACATGCACAAAGTCTGCCAGTTAAATCATCAGCTTCTGTTTTCAATTGCGACCAAAAAAAAAGTCAACCCCCTTGGTCTAATTCAGCAATTAAAAGTCCATACGCACGGATCAGTAGTTCAGCAAACCTCTTGAATCCACTTGCGGTGTCTTTTCTCTGTTTGAAATAGAGGTTGGAAAGTGCAGGGTGCTCTTAAGTGTGTGTCCAAGCGTTGTTGGTTTGTTTAAGACTCCGAACTCACTCCTGTGAAATTATAAAGGGAGGGTTTGAGAGGAGCTCGTCCAATCACGGCCCGAGTCGTCACTGCCTTCAGTTTATTGACGACAAATTAATCCTCCGCTTTTATACACAACCAAATCGTCTGGTGGAAACACACCTACACGTTGGAGGGAGAAGATACAGGTTTATTCGTGATATATGGATTTTCCTGCTCTTCTTGTTAGATACAGGCTACGTCTATTAGTCCGTTAATATTTATTTTTCTACCAGAAATCCTGTAATTTCATATTTCTGTTAATAGAATATTGTATCACTAATTTTAAGTTTCCATTTTCATTATCTCGATTAGCCTACAGTTTGTCGAAAATATAGATTTGTTAGTTGTTTTCAATTTTCACTGAAGAGATGCGTGTAATTTGACAAAGTTTTTAATTGATCTGTTAATTCGATTTTTCTTTTGGTGTTGCAGAATTGTTTCACATGATGATATTTGAAGTGTTTAAATGACTACATTTATATTGCTAACAATGCGTTATCTCTCTGTCTCTCTCTCTCTTTATAGTGCATGTTATTTAAAATTCGTTTTGAATAATAGAAATATTCTTTTTAATATGTTGCTGTGTAGCCTACATGTGGTAGCCTAATGGCGATAACGGTTAACGATTTCGTGTCTCTGTACCAAAAGCCGGAATCTTTTGTTTTATTTTAAATACTTCGAACATTAATCCGTAGGCTATTATTTATTTTCCAAAACAGCAAACAGAGCATTAGGTGCATTTACAGTCGTGGTGTCGCCTTACTTGCTTAGTGTAAAATATAAAAACGATTAGCCTAGGTTTAGTTTTTGTGAAGTTCATTGTAGATGAGATGAAGATAAAGGCCTTTATAAGGACTTAAATAACATTTCGTTAATCTCCTTAACATAGCACATTTAAAACGTCTCGCATTTGTGTATATAGTTATTTTAATTTCAATTGATTATAAAAAAAATATTGTTTAAAGTTTAGCTTTTTTTGCTTTAAACATTCCCCAGTGGTGTAGTAAATTTAATAGGAAAAGCGTATCTTTTTTAATTCGTCTTTCATGACAGTTCTTTAATGATTTTAATTAAAACTAGTTCTGTATTTCTTCCAGGGACAGAAAAATAGAAGCCTGACCTGAACGTCTTTTTATTATTGTTTTAAAATAGGCTAGTGTCGTAGCTTAGGCTATAGCCTACTTTTTTTCGTTTCTAGTTCAGTCAAATCAGTAGTCACGGTTCGTTTTAATTCAATCTTTTTGGATCGTTATAGGTTATTAAAACCTCAAGCTTTTATATAACGTGCACGTATTTTCTTCAATTTAACCTCTTTTTTTCTTTTCTTTTTTTTATTCTTTTTTTTCCTCTGCAGATTAAACGTTCAATAGGCTAATTGAATTGTACAAACGTCAGGAAATATTTTAACGATATGAGATAAACTGACAAGATATTTTCTAGATATCGTGGTTGCGTGTGATTTAAGTTGTGTAGCCTAATAGCCTATTGCGAAATACAAAAGCACTTTTCTCGCGATATTATATCTGAAATCTAATGGAGAACAACGAGAACAAGGCAAGATTCATCGTGCCCTTTCCAAACCCAATCATGATGCATCACTGATTATGAGTAAAAATGCTTCTCATTTTTTTTATTTTTTTTTTATTAGGAGACACATTTGAAACGTGTATTTGAATAAATGTGATAGGCTACATGTTGTAGATATATGTCCTATATGCAAGTCTGTTTCAGTACACAGAGCAGATTGTTACAGGTCACTGCTGAGGCATCAGGGTCGGTTGGCTCCAGCCCTCGCTAGTCTGCTTGGCACCTTATGTCTGGAGGATTTCGCCAACCATAATTAATAGAGCTCTGCAGTTTACAGGCAACGATCACACTTATCAGAGTTCCCCTTTGCCTTTGTCAGGAACTGAAAGCAAGGTGAATGCTGTTTGGGCCTTTGGCAGGTATATGGCACTTTATATTCAAATCAAACATTTTATATATTTATTTATTTTTTAAGAAGAATGTAGCCTATCCTTGTGCCAAGAAGACTTTATCTGATCAATCAATTCATCTAATATATGAATTTCATTCTGGACTACTGTATGCATTAAGTGACATGATTTTTTTTTTTTTAAGGTATATATTAGGGTTGTTTGACAAATGGGAGGATTGCAAAATACTTTTTTTTACTGACACCTTGTTACTCTCAGAAAATCTTTGGTGCTCCCTGTTTAACCCTACTTTCCACCTCAACCACCTCTCTCTCTCTCTCTCTCTCTCTCTCTCTCTCTCTCTCTCTCTCTCTCTCTCATGCACACACATTACATGGCAGGCACCCAACCAACCGTATCGGATCAGACGGTCTCCCTCCCTTCACTGGTCTATGCTCTGATGTGTTCAGCACTGCTTTTGTATGTCTGAATCAGTTGCTTGTCTATTGTTTGTTTGTGAGTTACAGTAAACAGTAGTACAGTGTTATAGTATCATACATAATTTCATCCCGGATTAGAAATGTTCTGTTTAGTCCTCGACTCTCACATTCCAATTAGCCCATTTCAAACACATATACACATAAAGCAAATACTTTATGAAACAGAACTCAAATGGTTGTTTATCAGTATTTTCAGGATCAAGTTCAAGAAGTGTTAGATTTTATAAACACAAAAATTAACGAGAGCTGTTCAGTTCGTTTGGAAACTTTTATGCTGCGTCTTAAATTATTTAAATACAAAACCATTCAATACTGTATACTTGACTCAAGCGCTCTGTTAAGTGTGACCTGAAGGCACTTCAAAACCCCCTTGACCTCAGACCCCCTCTCCTCTCACGCACACCGCGTCTCCGCAACATTGCAATCTGTGTGTCTTTGTGACCATAACGCACTATCCACATGCTTCGCTGTGATATATGAGGGTGTGACAACAGTACGGGTGCTATTTCTGACCCAGCGAATAGGATGCCGGATTGTGTAAATCAATACAATGACTCCGGCTTCCGCCCCTTTTTGGACGAGCATATGACCCAGGAAACGTTTAGCTCGTTGAAGGCCTCTTTGTTCTGGAGTTTCCTCGCCAATGACTTCTTCATTTTTCTTTCTCCCTCCAGTCTTGTTCTGAAGAGTGATTCTCCATGTCCGAATGGCCCTACATTACCATGTTTAACTGAATGGTGTTGTTTTTTAAACAAATTGATGATTTAGGTTAAGGTCTTGCAGGTTTTTAGTCACCAATTAAATTTTCAAAACCGCAATCGGCTAGAACGTAAATTGTGTAGTTTATAGATATGAATAAATGGGTGTTGTAATGGATTATATCAGTATTGTGTTTTTATTAAAATAGATTGTATAGTGTCAGTATATTTATTTGATTGTATATGTAAGTACTTTAACCTTTGATTAATTGATTGAAATCACTTAGATAAATGTTTTTATTAATATTTTATATATATTATAAATGTAATACATTTTTTTAAATTGTATTTTTTTTTTTGTTTATTGGTTTTAATTTTATTTCATTTTGACATTTAACATTTGTTTTCCTGTTTCTTTGACTGCTTATCTTGATGTATTAGAAAAAAGGACTTATTTTTTAAAAGAGAAATACATTGCAGACAGTGCTGCCGTCTTTGCATCATGCAGTGCATTTAATTATAATCCTGCATTAATAATCCAGCATACTAATTTAAAAGAACGACATCACGGGACAACATTAGATAGCACTTCTTATGTGGCTAGAACATTGTATGCCAATATTAATAGTACCAGGAGAGTTATTCACAGATTTGAATATATCAAGAGCTTAAGAGAGTCTTAATTGAAGTTAATAGTCACTTCTTCACACTAATATTAATAATCCTATTATTCAGTGACAAAAGGAGGTCAGCTCAGCTTTATTTCATCATCATTCATGGACAGTTCTTTACACTGATCCCATCATCATTTTGCGACAGCGAAAAAAAAAAAAAGAATATCAAAACTGGATCTGAGCCAAAAGGCGTCGCTAGGTCAAAGCACAGATTATCGAGTGCACTTAATGGATCGGAGAAGTCAAATATAAATCATATTAAAGGCCCTGCCATTTAAGACAAGCAATATTAGCGTGGAGCTTGGTGCTGGTGGGGATTGCATTATACAAGATGGACACTTATTATGACATATCCCTTTCAGCTTCCTGCAAATGGATATCAAAATTGTCATTGAGTTTTCTTCCGAAGCGAATTCAGTTATTCCAGGCAATATGGCCACACTGCAGGGCTCCCAGTTAATTTTCTCTTGCCTATCGGCTGTCAGCCCCCTACCTCTCATGCTTTGAATGCTCTCCCTCCATTTGTTTTATTTTTCATGCTGTATTAGAAGCCTACTCCTGGGGGGGGGGGGGAGTTTGGGAGAAGAGGACAAAAATCCTCTCTGTAAAACGTAAATTTTTTTGGTATAGCGGACTAGATAGGCTAAACATAAACAGTAACTCCCAAATGCAAGGGAAAGAGAGGAACATTGGAAAATTAATCTGTTTTTTTTTTAGCCTTGCCATCACCCTTCCTTACACCCCCCCCCCCCCCCCCCAGCAATATTCATTGTTACTTGTCAGCTTCTCTGATTAATGGCGTGAATTTATTTGCATAGATTTAGCACTGATTTCATTAGTTTATTCAAAAAAGGACCTTTTGATTGAAATATCCTTTAATCTGAAATCATACACAGTTGAAGATTTTTTGAGGTGTGTTCACTTATAAGTGCATGCACAAAATCACATATTGCGCAATACAGTATGTATGGTAAATTATAGAGATTTCACCCCCAAATTTTGTCAAATTATGCCATTTACACTCAGAAAAAATGGTACAAAAGCTGTCACTGGGACAGTACCCTTCAAAGGGGTTCTAATATGTACCATTTAGGTACTAATATGTACACTTTTGGTACAAATATGTACCTTTGAGGGACTAATATGCACTCTTTAGGTACAAAGGTGTACCTTTTGAAAAGCTACCGCCACAGTGACAGCTTTTGTACCTTTTTTTCTGAGAGTGTACTCCCATGTCATTCCAAACCTGTATGAATTTATGTGGAAAACATTGTTTTCCCGCAAAGTTGTTGGGGTTCCCATGTTGTTTTGAGTCCAATGTTGTTTTGAACCCCACTGATTTTCATTGTATAGACAAAACCGAAAAAAATTGTGCAGGTTTGTAATGACATGAGGGTGAGTAAATGATGACAGAATTTTCATTTTTGAATGAACTATCTCTTTAACCCTTAAAAGCATGGGTCTTTAGTGACCCGGGACGTCATTCACTACCCTCCTCCTTTTTAAAGTTAGACATCAACCTTCTTAGTATTCCTCACTGAATAATTGCAATTCAGCTTTATTCCACAAGGTGGCAATGTCTGAGACACAATGATGAAGTGACGTTTCACTCACAGTTACAGCAGGCAGAAAACAAAAGAATTGGAAATATCATCAGCAAAACTTGAAATGGCTCAGCGATTTACTGCAGAGCAAGTACTGAACGCAATCAGATATTAGTGTCACTGTCACTTGATGCTGGATCTGGTGAAGAAGCTGTCAGCGATCAAAATATTGATTTGAAGATGTTAAAAATGATAGTTTTGAGAATAAGTTTGAGATAGCGAATATGAGCTGAATTCAGATGCTGAATGTTCTGGGCAATGAGGACAGTGATGATTGTATAAAACATCTGTTTAATTGTTACTCTAACACCAGGAGAGTTTTATATTATTGAGACAGGTAGAGATCCATCCGTGTTAGATATAGGTCCGGGTCGCTGAAGACCTGAATATGTAATAATGATTGGCGAAACATTCATGCATTTAAGGGTTACATTTCTATTAACTGTTCAAACTTTTGAAAGTTTCCTGTGAAGCATCAGTTTCATTTTGTATTCAGTAAGCAGATCCATTTGTTTTCATCTGTTTGTTTTCAAGTGCCGTGCGCAAACCCTAAGCTCGGTAAAACACCTTTAACAAGCGGCCGTCACAAGACACCAACCTCTTCAGCTCCCTGTGATTAATCTTAATGTCTTGGAGACATCCCATGTTTAGAGGTTGAGTCCGTAATCATTCGCTCACTGACCCGATGATACTCAACCAGAACATCCTCTCAACAGCCCCGGTGAGGACAATGCCTTGATGCATTTCAAATTAATTATACCGCCCTATTCCAAGAAGCACGTGCGCTCGACAGCCGGTTCTGGAGGGTGAAAACAAAGAGAAAGAAAAAGAGAGAAAAAGACTGCACTTTTTTTTCCCAGGTTGGGGGGCTCGAGTAATGAAATGCTGGTGGTTGAAGCCCATGATGAAATTAGGCCATGTAACCCAAATAAGGGATGAAGGCTTCATAATTGCCAGTCCTTGAGATCTGAGGTGCTGGGTGCCAACTGTCAGAGCTGGGCTAATGATGACAAATGTCTCTCTATGCAGATTGCAAAAAGGGAGGAGAAAAGGTAGAAGGGGGGAAGAAGCCGCCGCAGGAGAGCGAGAATAAACAGAAAGAAAGTGAGCAAACTGCAAAGTAAGACAGGTGCTTTCTAGCGAAACGTCTCATGGAGCGGTAAAGACTAGATAGAGCTTTCAAGAGGGGGAGTTTTTTAATGCTTTAAAGTATTAGAGAAAAGTCAAATCCATTAGATAAATCAGTGCAGAACTTGGTACGACAGACATTTAAATTACATTTTTAATCTTTCAACAATAGCATTTCAATGCATGTGTGACCTAAACTTCTATTAATGTAGAGTTGCTGCCAAAACAAAATGCTAAAAATACCCAAATCGTTTGAACTTTGGGCTTCATATTTTATTGCTCTTAAATCGCTATCACAAAGAAACTCATAAATGTGTCTGCACTTATAGATTAGCCATTGAAAAAGCAAGAACCTATAGTGATGCAGTGAGGTCCAGCTTTCCCCAATTTGTTGCATGAATGGCTTTTTGAAAAGGTTCCCTTGCTACAAAGGAAGCCCCCTTTTTTGTTTGCCCTCTCCCCATCTGTGTCATCTGTTGTGAGGGGGGCGGTTTCTGTTCAAGGGAGGGGGCGGGACCAAGGGGGGCTCCCTGGTGACCGGGGCCAGTTGTTTTATGGACTCGACGTAGCGGCGCAGGCAGTTCATAAGTTGCCAGTTCCTTTGTGTAAGACGACAGGCTGACACGTGGGAGGCGACACGGCCATATTGACGTATATCATTTCCATTAATAACGTGGATGAGCCCCCGCCTCGTTTCCGCCTGCTGACTTATACAGAGAATCCCTCCACAATGACACGTAATTGACAACGTAAAATGAAGAGCGGATTGGCTGGACCTGATTTTGATGTTCTTTTATGGAGATGAGGTTTAAGACTTACCCAATTTATTTAGAATTAGGCAGAAAGTTTGTTGCAGTTTTGATCTGAATCCTATCTTTGATACTATTAAAAAACTGATATGTTAAATTTGAGTAGCCTATGTCAGACTAAAACTCTTTAAATCTCTCTGGTAACAGAAGCAAGACTCTGTTTTCCATAATGCTGCGACATATGGAGCTAGTGGCTGGTGTTTTATATTACACGCTCATTAACACCACATGAGCTGTTTTGTGACGCTGACATGTAGCCTCGGTGAAGGTTAAAATGATTGATATCCTTACCTCTGCTTTATGTGAAAGTCTGATTTTAGGGCCAAATGAATTAGGCAGCTCATTTTATGGTCTGTGGTGCTTTTAAGAACAGGCCATGACAAAATAACCAACCAATTAATCGGTTAGCCTCTTTTAAACAAAGCTAGCATCCGTTATTTACATTTTTTGCTGTAGCCTACAACAGATTCAAAGCGGCAGATTTGTTGCTTAATCCTCAGAGGATAACTTTAGTACATTTCTAGTATTTGAAGTTTATGTTGATTGCGAAACTTAAGCACTTTTGCAAGCATTTTAGGATTTTGCTATGTTGCTAATGCTATTTAGCTTTTTTCCATCTGAATCACTCACACATTAAGATCACAGACGCAAAAGCTTAATACATGTATAGTGGCCTCCTGTTCGAGTGTTTTGTTGTATTTTTGGGGTTCCAGCTCTCGACCGGCCTCATTAATGTAGTGGTTGAGGTAGCTGGCTTCCATAATCAAAATTCAGTAGGTGTGTTTCAGCTCCTGCTGAAACTCCTGGAGAGGGCAGAGGGAAGAGCTGACATGCCGCTTCCTGCCTCGAGGGCTCTCACTGCACGCTGGAACAGCCCTCAGGCTAAAAGAGCCATCCTGATGACCACGTGCTCTCTTACCATAAAACATTCAGCAGCCTGGCGTTTTATATTCAGATTTTTATAAATTGATAAATCAAGTAAAAATGTGCTAATATACGTATATATATTGCTTTTAAAACAGTTGCTGTTGCCAATGATAAAAGACACCAAAGTTCAATTGAATTAACAGTAACATTTAATTACAATAATTATTATTAATAATAAATGTAACTTTATTGAATACTATCATCTTTTGTCATATTTTCCACTGTGTTTTCAAAGCAAGAAGCTAGATGAGAGGCTGCATTTATGTGATGAAAAATACAGTAAAAAATAGTGATATTGTGACATAAAAATATGTTGAAAACTGCTTAATATTTTTGTAGAAACTAATTTCAGGTTCAAACGAACAACATTTGTTTGAAATACAATTTTTTTGTTAAATTATAAATGTCTTTACTGTCACTTTTGATCAATTGAATGCATCTTGCTGAAACAAAAATGATTAATTTCTTTCAAATATATATGGTCAGTAAGATTTTTTTGAAAGAAATAATAGGTTTTTTTAGAAAGGATGCATGTGTATATTTAATGCACCCTTGTGTGTGTGTGTTATATGTAAAATATATATATATATATATATATATATATGTATATACACTCAAACAAATATGGGCAATATACAGTAAATGCTCTGACTTTTGCACTACACTATGCTGAAATTCAAATTATTTTATTATTGTGTCAATTTGTCTGTTGGCGGGGGTGAGAGCGTGCAAAAACAGGCGGAGGTGTTGACACCATCTGACGAACGAGGATTAGCCGTTTACAGAAGCTGTAATATGATAGGTCAAGGCATGGAGGAGCTTCCTCTACGACTCCGGCTTGGCGTAATGAATGATTGGCAGGAGAAGGATGCGCTGCCAGTCGACGGCAGAGGTGCAGGCTTGATGGCTGCCGCAGAGCTCTGTGGATCCCTTGATCACGGTGGGCCGCTCCCCTTTCATCCGTGCCCACAACTCTGCCAGGAAAAGCTGCTTTTCCTTCCCCCTCCTCTCTTTTTCCTTTTTTTTATTCCCCCTAATTTACACATTTAAGACATTTTTATTTGCTTATTTGCAATTCTCTTTTTATTTAATACTTTTTGGCTTGTGAAACTTCAGTCCCACTTCCTCTCCACCTCCCCTCCCTCCCTCCCTCCTTCCATCTCACTCTCTCTGAGTCTCTTTCTTTCTTCTCGGTTTGCCTTTGGGCGATGAACTAATTTCAGGCTCCATAATTGCAGCGTGTTGTACACCTGCCTGCTATTAATTCTCCTCTGTCATTCACTCTCTCCTTCTTAATGAGATATTATTGTAATTATTGTTATTATGGTGTTTGGCGTAATTAACGTGATTGATGTTGGTGCTAGGGGAGGGTTTATTTTGGCATTTGAATAGATGAGGGGATACTCCTCGAGCACACAGGACGTGACCAAGGTGCGATGGCTCATTCCTCTAGTCGTTCATAATGTATCCAGTAAAGTTGAAGGGTTATATTCAGGACTGTTCTTTCTAAAATGTCATTCGAAGTCTGAACCGGAGTTCTGGGTTGAATGGCGCACCATGTTGCTGTTTTAAGACTTGACTGGTAAAAGGCCAAACAATGGCCAGTGTGGAGCTTTGTTTCGATACGTCACTTAGACCCTGTGAAATTCAAATTTCCCCATCCTTCGAACGGAGGGCTGAGGCTTTTGCCCGGTCTGATTTTAGTCAACCTGTTGTGTTTGGGGGAACAAAAAAGCTCTCAGTCCATTTGATCCCAATCCAATTGTTTTGGTATTTTGTGGCTGATAGGAATACAAAAGGATAAAAGGCAGAAGGCCCAGAATCTTTCCTTCCAAGCACTGGCAATCCAATTAGAGATTTGATAAGGACCATATTAAGGAGGCTTCATGCTAGAAGTTTTTGTAGGATTGTGGGTGTTTATATAATACATCACCAAAAAGTGAGCTCAAGTCTGACAAAACTTCCCTTTGGAGACATTCAAAAACATCCTTTATTGGAAAAATATGTCATAAAGCTATTGATTTTATTATTGTTGTTATTATTATATCATTTATTTTTAATTCTAAAATGTTTTCTTAAGGGGTAAGGGCAATATTAGTCTATAGTAACTGATATATGTCTTCTATGTCCCCCAAATTATCATTCTCCTTGTATTGAAGGGCAATTTGCAGGCTAGGAGTTTGAGTGCAAAAGCTCTATATTGTTTGTATGGATGTTTTGAAAGGGCTACGGTCAATATAATTTTTCTGGTCAGGTGTTAGATACCTGCTGTTTTAATAGGCAGATTCCCCTTGAGGTCTCATTATAGCTTACAGTCTGGGGCAAAAGAACAACCAATCTCTCACTAATATTGTCCTATAGTAGATGTCCTTGCTTCATATTTATATAACATTTAGTTGAAACCTAAGTCTGCATTCCTTAAGTCCTGAAGTTTAGAGACCCAAGACCTCAGGACTTAATGAACAACATATTCCAAGTTGCCTGAAGTTGCCGGGACCCTGTTCTTGACATTGCATGTGAGCTCCGGTGCTCACCAATAGCAGGGGCTTTTCCCAAGTCATGGATCTTTGAGTGGGTGACAGCCATTTAACGCCACACGACCTGCGTCTCAAGAGCCACTGTCAGGACCCTCTCCAATCCTGTTAAGTACAATTACTATTCATGCTCTTTCCATGCTGCTTTGAACTGCTCTAGCTCCATGTCCCCTGCAGAGCTTGGTAGTGGACAAGAAACCATAAATGCAACAGTTATAAAAACACTTGCCTGTTATCTTGAAACCTCTTCTATACAATCCAGAGTTTGACAATGGCTTATAGTTTGAGCTCCAGTGATGATGAGAATAATGAACAGAATTTTCATGTACATTTTTAAGCTTGGCAGAGGCTATTTGTAAACACATTTTGTCAATTCATCATGAGTTCTGTGGCAGTCTTCTTTATCCTTTAAATATTTCTGTCATCATGTTTCCTCCCCAATAACTCCAGTCTTTCTCCTCTCGGAGTCTATTGAACGCCCCAGTGCATTCAATCGTGTTCAAAGGGAGAGCTGAAGAAAGGACTGAGCATAATGCTTAATAGGTGCTTTAGTAATTCTGAAGTTTTCATAGCTTAATCTGTTCTGAAAAGCTCGGCAGAGAGAAAAAGGCCCTCCAAATGGCCCTCAGAGTTAATTTGATGTGACTTCTGTACAATAAGGCCGCCAGAACGCTAGAAGACCATTCTGCCGCGTTACCTTTTCTTCCACCCTCCTTGGACCCTTGGAAACCGTTGCCTAAATGTTTCATAAGACTGCCTGTGTAAGCCACTCAAGTATTCTCTTCCTACAATGCCTACTTTAAGACTATTATTACACTGCGCTTGAGCCAGAGGAGAGGATACAAATAGCAAAGCTCCAGTCTCTCTTTGTTGCAAGTCTGGGATTGGTTTAGCACAATCGGTAGAGTCGTTGTGTTCTAAACACACTCATTGTACGCCTCATTTCTCCTCTTTTGCCTTTGTTAAGGTCTCGGCTTCCATTTTTGTTGATAGCAGAGGCCCAGACACAGTGTGTGCTTACTTTGTCCATTGCATATGAATAGATTGCAGGCCCAGTGGATATTATGAGAAAGCAGTACTTTGAGACTTTGATTGCCAAAAAGAATTTCACCATCTGACGACTACTAAAAAATTATTTGAGTTAAAAAAAAAAAGTTGTGCGTTTTATGTACCTCTACCGACGACAATTGTAAAAATATTTCTTCTCAAGCAGGTTTCTTGGAATGCTTCCCCCTTCTGCTATTGGTTTGGGAAACCGATAGTACGGTCCCCAAGCCCAAGCCATTGGTTGAGCCAATGTTGCTAATTGTCTTTTCAAACTATGCATGGTAGTGGCATGTCTGCAGAATGAATCAATTGATTCAATGATTCACTTATAAACAAATCAAGCTGGTTTCTATAGGAATACTTCCTCCTTCTGCTATTGGTTAGGGAAACCGATAGTCCCACCCACAAACTCAGGCCATTGGTTGAGCCAGTGTTGCTAAGTGTCTTTTCAAACTACACACAGTAGTGGCATGTCTGCAGAATGAATCAGTTGATTGAATGATTCAGTGGTTCACTGGGAAGGAACCAGTGGCTTACTCATTAATGTAGTCACTTGTTTCATTCCTAAATAAATCAGTGTTTAGAACGAATTGGTTGAGCGAATGGTTTAATGACTTGCTTATAAAGACAGTTATAACCTCCAAATAGGCTCAATGAAAAATCCTTAACACTTTCACTCAGCCAATTTTTGTACAAAAAAAAAACATACTCCACTTTCAAGTAGTATTGATTTAGAGATATGTCTTACACACATGCTAGCAAGTGATTCGTTTTGGAGAAATCCCAGACTTTCTCAAGCGGAAATGACTGGAAAATAAAGATTTTATCCTACAGACCAAATCTCTCCCATGTGACATTCCACCATTAATCAAGATCTCATTTCAGCACAAAAGCACAATCAATGAGAAAATGCCTATGATCCAGCTTTGGGAAACATTTACTCCTATGAGTAATAAATCACTTAAGAAAGTTGCTGTCTTTTGTGTGCTCAAATTACAAGCATTTCCCTTTTCAAATCAGGGATAGAGAAAAGGAAACATATAGAAATGTTAATCTCTGTATTTCCCTCTCTGTTATATGGGAACGGCCTTATGGGGGTTCAGAAGAGACAGCATGACTTAGGCCTCCAGTTGAGATACACTTTCACTGATCAACTAAGACAAAGTAGTGAAGTAACTTCTATTTTCATTTTCCGCAAAAGAAAAATCTTTTTTTCCTGTGTGCTTAGCGTGTGTTGGAGCTAGCATGTCTAGGTCACTAACCCTGGAGAAAACAGCTTGCATTAATATGCTGTAATCCAGTGTAATTAGTCAAATAGCCGCACGCCAAGCAGATTGTCACAGGCTGTCAGCTTTGGCAGGCGTGCAAGATGGCCCGCTGTCCCGCTGGCCGGCAGGGATACCACCGAGAGCACATACATGTACGTAACACTCCCTCGTGCTTCAGCTGAGCAATCAACCCCGGGTCATCGAGGACCCGGAGATTCTGTTTGTGTCTGACTGCAATATTATGATCTACTGATTACATTGTGTAATTAAGTCTAAAACAACATGCATAGACTAGATTTGAAAACAAATAATGTCTAAAAACTCCAAGTGAATGTTGTTTAAAAAAAAAAAAAGAAGATTATTATTAAATTGGCGCAAACTCCTCATTGTATTCTACATGACTAGATTTTCTTATCAGTTAATATTACAGCATTAAACATTTAGAAACAGGCATTGTAGTTTTAAGTATTTATTGATTTTGTAATTGATTAATGATTACTCTGAAAAGATACTGCAAGTTATTGCAATACACAAAAATTGCAATTAATTGTGAGAATTAACTGCAATACTTGGTTTTAACATCAACTGTATTTAGTTCCCCCTTCCATCCGGTTCCTTTCAAGACTTCCTCCACCTCCATCTCTTCCTCATGGTGGGGAGTGATATGCAAAGTACGTGTGCGCATGAAATAAACACAGTCAAAATAATTATATCAACCCCAGCCTTCTCCTCCCACTCCCGAAATCCTCTAGGAAAGCGTTTGACATAAGTTGACGAGGGTTGTCCAACAGCCCCTTCAACGCCGCCCGGAAAACGTCTCCATACGCCGCTGGATTAGTGAGGGTAAAAAGATTTAAACTATATAATTACAAGGGGATCAAGTGCAAATTATCTACCATGCTCAACAGCCAGATTACCCTCCTCTGTTTCCCTCTGACTTACCCCTGAGGATGAAAGCAACACCCCTCCCACTCAACGCAGAGACTTCCTAGCATACACATTCTAGTGCTAGCAGCTAATATTTTTACTTTTTGTGCCAGCATATTTTTGTGTTATTTTATTTTATTTTATTATATTTTGGAAGGAGGGCTCTGTAGTACAGGGATCTTCAAAGTGCATCTTTTGGCACTGGGGAGGAGGCCTTCACAGTTAGGGTGGATATTATTAGATTCTGGGAGAAAAGAATAATAGACGAAGGTGTGATGTTCACAACAGCCGGTCGAACATCTTGTTAATTGTATGGTGCAAAGACTGTGTATCGCACAGCCCCCTCATACTCGTGTTTCCAGATGCATTTTTGTGTAATACAGTATATCCATTCCTTTATCTACTCTACATCAATATGTGCTAGCTGAACAGTTGATTTCCAAACCATTGGCATTAATATAGACTTTGTCCTCCGTTTGCAGCAATAAAAATCTGGAATGATTATCCACTAGATGTTGGAACATGGCTGCAGGGATTCGCTCCCATTAACAAGCATCAGAGAGGTCAGGCACTGAAAAATCCTTTGTGCAGATTAGACAAGTTTTTCCACATGCAAAAGATTCATCAAATCATCTCTATGGATCTCTCTTTTTATGCTCAGAATATCTTGACACTGAAGCAGAAGGTATGTGCAATTCTACAGAAAATACAGTATGAGGAGATTGTTAGTCTTTTGTTTGATATTAAGCACTTAGCATTACCCAATTTAGCCAAACTTGTTCGTTGATAGGGGATCTCCACAGATTTTTGGCCATGTACTTTATCTCTTTCTGTTCCACCTTACTGTTTTTCCATGTGATGAGTGCAGAGCTTTGTTTGCGATTTCTCTGTCAGACTGAAGAGGCTATTCATCAAGCCAGTGCGATTCCAGTCATCTTAAGCGTGATGAGTCTCTTAAGAAGGGCCATTAGTGCGGGCTCAGCAAATGGACCCCATAGAAAATTACACTCCATCTTTTTAAAAAGCCCTTAACACAAGCCCTCTCAAGCTGTTTATCTAGATTAGTGTTAGCCGCGTGTGTGTATATGTGCCTACGGGGACATTTATATGCCTTTTTCTGCTCATTGTTTCCTTTTTGTAGCCATTTTGATTTTTAATGAGCTTCTAATTTCCCAGCAAACCAATATTTAATGGAAAACAAAATGGCTCGACCGCAAGAAGATTCCACCATCACCAACATATCTGTTTTCATGGCACGCACAACCTCAAGAGCATGCCTGAAATACGGCCCTTGCAGCAAAACCACTATTGACAAACTGGGTTGGACATATTAGGCAGTGATCTGAGCAGCGAGCAGAGCTCATATTCATCCGTTTATCACCGCAGTCTCGCTTCACGACTGAAACCGTGTCACCCCGACACACACTCTCGCACACCCCAAATGTGTGTTGACAGTGATTATGCAAAAACCACATCCTCTTTCCGGAGATACCTGCTCAGGGAGCCATTCCCCTTTACTGGGGCTGAAAAATGGATTCCGTGAGGAACGTCCAATGAGAGGCTTCTGATAATCTGAAGGAATTTTAAATTTTGCTTATTTTCACCCCTTAGAGCACATGTCACAAACAGGAGAGATCAGATGGGAAATACAGCCTTTGATGTGCATGGGTGTGTGTGTGTGTGTTTTCCTTTCAGATGAGTTTTTCTCATCTTTTAAAAGGATATACACAAACTTCTGGTAAACAGTTTGAGATTTGGATCAATGAATTTCACAAATCTTACTTTGGATTTATTATATTTGTGCTCAACTATACGCTCCAATTGTCCAACGAAGTGGGCTTCACAAAGTATTCAGACATTTTTAAGTGAAAAATTATATATGTACTGTATGTGTGTACATACATACGCTATTACTGTTTTTACTGTGTATGTATAAGTGTGTATAATATACAGTACCAGTCAAAAGTTTGGAAACATTACTATTTTTAATGTTTTTGAAAGAAGTCTCTTATGCTCATCAAGCCTGCAGTTAAAAAAAAAAAAAAAAAAAAAAAAAACAGTAATATTATGAAATATTATTACAATTTAAAATAATGGTTCTCTTTTTTAATATACTTTAAAATGTAATTTATTTTTGTGATGCAAAGCTGAATTTTCATCAGCAAGTACTCCAGTCTTTGGTGTCTTATGATCCTTCAGAAATCATTCTAATATGATAATAATATCATTTTTCAATAGAATTTATTTCGGATGGCGCTGCTGAATTTTTGTAAGCCATTAGTCTTCAGTGTCACATGATCCTTCACAAATCAATGCTAATATGCTGATTTGGTGCTCAAGAAACAGTTCTTATTATGATCAATGTTAAAAACGCTTCATACTTTTTTGAAAAATGTGATTATTTCAAGTTAAGTGAATTAGAACACACCCTGTGAATCAGAACACAGCTTCGCATATTTGATTACAAACACTTCATTACTAAGTCATATTTTGAAGCACATGTATGGGGATACATTAACCAAAAAATCCTTGTGATGTAAATTAAGATTGAAAGGGCAGCAGCAGCTCTGAGGAAGAAGTATGCAAGCATGAATTTGGCAGCAACAAGGCTAGGTGATAGGGCACACACACACACACACACACACACACATTCATAGTGAGCAGACTGGAGTAGTCACACCTTGTCATCCTGTGCTTTTTCTCCTGAAGCCCGAAGCCAGCAACAGCCGGCGGTAAACAGTCCAGACCCCCACCTGTTCAAAAACAGGCCCTTTGGTAAAGACTGTCACATACTGTGCTGGTCTTTCCTCTCTACACCTACAGTGCCACAGCATGTCTGCTTTCAAACTCAGCTGCCCCTTACACCAGACACACTGTACCCTGCATGCAGTAAAGCCTTTTACAAGCTACAAAAGTCAGTCAGCCTTTTCTTACTGTGTCCATTACTGCCGTTGAGTGGCAGTGATTGGTTTAAAGGTCTGGTTAATTTCTGTTTAATCTCTTTAAAGGAACAGCCTAAAAAAAAAAAAAGGTTACCCAAGGTTCTCACGTTTCGTAACTGAATGAGAGCTAGTTAGGGAATTTGAAATGTATCGCATGTCAGACATGTCCACAGTACACTTGAATGCACTTTAAAAGTTCAATTTCAGCCTAACTAAAGCAATAATTTGACTTTTTTTTCTGAATATTTTGAGAAAAATATCATTTTTATTTATAAAAGATTTATTTTTTTAAATCTATTGCATATATTAATTATTATTATTAATAATATTATTGAGTCTCTAGATGTAATCACATGTAATATAAATGTATGGTACTTTTATGGTGTTTTTTTTTTGTTTTTTTGTTTTTTTTAGCTTTTGGAACAAGCATTATGTACATTTTTCCAAGTGTGTTAGACAGAAGAAGAAAAAAGTCACATGGTTTGGAACAAAATTTGGGTTTAATGTTTAATTAAAGAATTAAACATTTTGGGTGCGCTGTTCCTTTAAATGTATCTGTGTGCAGATAAAATGACTGTTAGGCTGTGGGGTTTGAACCTCTTTAGCTCATATATACATTTTCTCTCGCGCACCATAGGGAGTAGTCACCATTCTTGAGATGAGACAAGTGCTCTCACTTTCTGGACACATTTTCCCCTCTCTCATTCCACACACACACACACTCATTCAGTCCCAGCAGTGGAAGCCTATTAGACAAATCTGCAGAGAGCCCAGCAGAGGTGCTATGATGGCAGGTTGTCAGTGCGACAGACGACCGGCTTTATAAACATATCAGTCATGCTGGCTGTTATATCCCCGGCCAGACTCAGCACACATTTGACATGGAGAGGGATTGCACTCATCTCTCGAGGGGCTGTGTGAAAAATTGTGTCCGGTTTAAGAATGACAGATCTTTTTGATATATTCACCCCTGTCATAACGTTTCATTCGGGCGGGCAGTTTCGGGGCGTCCTTTGAAGAATAAGAATGGTGAAAAAGATTTGCCTTGGATGTCATGCTCAATAATGGCTGTTAACACCAACAAAACGAGAAGAATTGTGGGGGCCGATTGTCAATAGGGGTCTGGTGTTTATTTACAGTAGCCAAATTAATAAATTGCACTGACAACAAAACAGTTGGATTATTCCACTGATGCAATAAACACGCTAATATGCATCTGTTAGGAACCTTTTACAACCGTAACAGCTGCATATACAACAGACATAACCATCCAAACGTGAGCTAGGTATAGCTGTGTGTGCGCAGTGAGGTAAAAGCCTGGAGCCTGTGATTAGATTGGGGCAGAAGCCTCCAGCTGGCAGGCCTGTCTGGGACCCGGGACCCGGAGCCGCTCGCTCCTGACACTCGTCACCATTGTGACACCTCTGACAGGCAGCGGACAGCCCAGCCAGACAGGTTCATTAAGCGCCATTTTTTACAGCTGGGCCTCCGTCCTTCTTTCTCTCTCTCTTTCTCGTTTTCTCTGTTTCTCCACGATGAGAACAAAAAGACGGGAGAGAATAACGACTGCACTTTGTCAGAGACCTCTGTGTCTACAGGGGCACTGGCTTGTTGATGTTTGATGTGCCAGCTCCGTTGTTATGACAAATTTTTTTTCTGATGTGACCTATTTTGAGACGCTTTTTCTCCAGCAGTATCTTTTGTTGTCGGCTAACCCTTTGGCCTGCGCTTTGTCACAGGAAGAGACAGGCGAGGGCATGTGCATATACATTTGAATTTGTCCCCTGAAACACAAAGAGGTCTTGTATTTTTTATTTAATTATTTTTTTATTATTATTATTGGGGGCAAGCACGTCACATTTTGTTCAGATGTAAAACAACTTCTTCTAAATTGATTTATTTGTTTTATTATTATTATTATTATTAATACTACTACTAATAATAATAATAATAAAATAATTATTGTTATGGTATTACATATTTAGTTAGTTTTTAAAATTATATTAATAATATTTATTGCTTTTTATTGCTGTTTTATGATTTATTTGTTTATCATTATTATATTAATAATACTTTATTACTACTACTACTACTAATATTAATAATTATAATACATTTATTATTGTTGTTGTTGTATCATTATATAGTCATTTAGTTTTTAGAATTATATTAATATTTATTATTGTTGTACTTTTACTTGTTTTAGCATTATTATTGAAATCATGATTGTTTTTATCTTTATCATTAACAATGTTATTATTATCATTATTATTATTAGTAGTAGTAGTAGTACTAGTATTGTTGATTTAGCATTGTTTTATTAATATTGTTATTATTACATTTATTATTATTAACTATTGTTATTATTATTGTAATAATGTTGCATTCATTTGTTTTTATTATTGTCAATAATTTGACAATAATTTGTTTTTATTACCGTTTTTATGATTCATTTGTCATTATTATATTAATAATATGTATTATTATTATTATGTTTTTTTTTGTTTTTTTTATGGTTGAACATAGTTTCCCTTCAATATATATATATATATATATATATATATATATATTTTTTTTTTTTTTTTTTTTTTTTTTGTGCTACTATTGTTCTCTCCATTGTTCTCTCAGCATGTGGGAAGTCATTGAACCTCTAATGCCAAATCTCCCAAAATGGTTCTTCTAACTACTTACCCACTAAACTGCTGTTTTCCACACAATCTATCTATGACAGCTCTTTGAGTTCACTTCTGTCGAGGTGTCAGCCAGGGCGAACCTATCTATATCTAGCGTTGGTTGTTAGGGGTTTGTATGGAGTACCTACAGTGGTGGATGGTGAGCAATTTGATATAATCCATTTTTAATTGATCCCTAGAGCCACTGATGTGACAGGAGGCTCTTCTGTGTCAGTGCCGAGAATTATTCTGGGGAGAAACTAAGCAAGGCCAGTCTGGTTGGTGGAGGCTTTCATGAATTATCTTTAGGTGCTAACCTTAACCGATTCCCATTCACAGTTACTGTACACAATGTCCCAAACCTTTCCTCTACCACAAAACCTTTCTTCACCTTTGCACCCACCCAAAATGGCCTCTTATCTATGTGCCACAAACCATTCTCTTTTTTTGGGCTTGAAGAATGTGAGTGTGTACGCATGTGTTTGTGTGTGTGTGTGTGTACCTCTTGGTCCGTTAAAGTGGTAGGTGGGGAATGGAGTTTGGCTCATTCTCACCTGTCAGGATGAAGCTCTTGATCCAGTCTCCGAGGTCCCCGGGGTTCTCCGAGGAGAAACTCACTAATGATCCCCCTCTTGCCCCAGCCCTGTGTTAGTATGGATTATTTGCAGCCGCCTTTACCCCCGTAGGGATTGTGTTCCAACAGCCCAGTGAGAGAGACGTGTCAAACAAAATAGAGGAAAGGTGGAAAGACGGCCCTTTGCATCATCAACAGAAAGCAGCATCTTAGGTCTTTTTAGAGATGCCTCCATTTTGAGAAGCCTATCAAAGCCTGGCCTGTCACTCAGTAGATTCCAGCCAACATTTCTGATGGGAATGGAATGTTTCACAGTGCTCCGTCAAAGTGGCTTCATGCCATTATGATTGGAGTGACAATCAAACTGCAACTACGGAATGTGTTTCCCGAGCAACGATCATAACACGTGTGACACTGTATTGAAAAACAGCCTGGAAAATCTGTTGGATTGCAGTTGAGTTAACGAATCTCTTTCCTTTTCGCCTGTGCGTAGGTGCTGGTCTACTCTGAGGGGCTTCACGGCAAATGGATGTTCAGCGAGATCCGAGCAGTGTTCACCCGACGCTTCCTGCTTCAGAACACAGCGCTTGAGATCTTCATGGCCAACAGAAGTAAAACTGTCCTATAGTGTTTTCCAAAACAATGACCACTCAAAGTTTCTAGTGCTCTAGATCTCTGTTCTGCTGAGTTTTCAAAACTTTCTAAACCAGCAAAACATGCTTAGTTTACCAGCTTCAAAAAGTCAACACTGCACTGTAAAAAAAAAAAAAGAGTCCTTTAAATTTACGGTAAAAACCCAGCAGCTGTGGTTGCCAGAAATTTACCGTAAAAAATATGGTAGCAACATTTTAAGTTTTACAGTAAAAAAAGAAAAGGTTTTATAATTTACAGTAAAACACATTTCATTATCTGATATAACGTTAATTACCAACCTATGACATTACTAATTCTGTTTTGTACAATTGTAATATATTGACAACCACCAATCACTGTGGTGATGAGAGTCACATGATGAATCAGAGTATACAAATATATAGAAGCTGCACAGTGTCATTCACACAAACACTAAACACCATCATGGTAACACGCATGAAATTTTGCAATAAAATGCAATAAACATTCATTTAACAACATTAAATGTAACATAAAACCCCAATGTAGTGTCACGCAGGGAATTCTGGGAATGTCAATTTACATTTTTTCACTGTAAATTATACAATTACTGTTTCACTTCCAAAAACTGTAAATTTAACAGTATTTTACTGTAAGGATTAGGCCTTAGTTAAATTAGGACATATAAGTAGCTTTTTTAAACGTACTTTAGAAAAAAGTACATCACTGATGTGCCTCTTGAGACAAAACAATGGCACTGACATATTTTACGATATATCAGTGCAAGTTGCTTTCATTTAAAACAGCTCTAACATGCATTTTAGTCTATGACTAGACTAAAGCCTTGTCTGTGAAACCGGCCATTGATATCATGAACAATAAAACGTATTGACTTATTATCTGTTATCATTTTACTAGTGAATAGCATGACTATATGATGGTTCACCAGTGAGACTAGCACCAAAACAAGCATAAACCAGCATGGAAATTCTTTCAACAGTTTGGAATACGGGACCACTGACCCAGGACAATTTTTTTATGGATAAATCCCCCCTCTACAAGCCCAATAAGTGAGCTATTCTAAACTACAAAGGAGTAAAGTACAAAATATCTACACATTTAAGTCAAAATCAAAATTTGATAACAAACCAATCAAAAGGTATATAAGCCATTTCCTCAGATTCAGTGCATAGTTACAGAGTTTTGTCATAATAGTGCTGCAAAGTAGCTCCCCAAGTAACAGACCGCTGTGTTAACTTAAGAGATTTGTCAGCTCTTTTCTTTATATAATAATTTATGTCCTCAAAATTGAGAATAGTGTGTGACTGAATGATTTGTTTACCCATTCTGAAGTCTTTGTACCGTTTGTGGAAATGTTTACTTATATTTTGATGTGCTCTACTGTAGGCCTTTGTTTAACATGTGACATCATTGCCTCCCTCAGCGTCCGTCATGTTTAACTTCCCCGATCAGGCCACAGTGAAGAAGGTGGTCTACAGTCTTCCTCGCGTGGGCGTCGGCACAAGTTACGGCCTTCCACAGGCCAGGCAAGTCTGTTTCTAGTTCTCTGGAACACCTGCACGTGGTTGCCTTTCAAAATATTGTTCAAAACAATGTTTACTTCGTCTTTATTTTGTTTAAAAGTCTAGCATGATGACCACATCAAATGTCAGAAACGATTGATCCTGAGTGTACTCCTTTGCTGTTCAACAATTTGGAATACTTTGAGGTAGAGGTAGTTAAAGTACTTGCGGCATGGGTGTTTTTGCATGTTTGTCCCTGACTGACCCTACCAAATAAATCCATATTCTTTAGAGTATTTCAACTGAAGTCTAGTGCCATGCTACTAGTCACAATAAGTGTACACATGGTGTTGTGCGCCAAGGCTCATCGATGCAGGGCAACGAAGGCTAGTCTGAGACAACAGAAGGGCCACACAATTTTAATGATGGTTATGGGAGGAATGTGTCACAACCACAGTGCTGCGTGTGGGACTGTTCAGTCGCAGACCAATCAGAGTGCCTATGATGACCCCTGTCCACCATCGAAAGCACCTACAATGGGTTCGCGAGTGTAAGAACTGGGCCTTGGAGCAGTAGAAGAAGGTCGCCTGGTCTGATGAGTCCCGTTTTCTTTTACATCACGTGGACGGGATGCTCTGTGGGATGACAACAAGCCAGTGGAGGGAGTGTGATGCTCTGGGCAATGTTCTGCTGGGAAACCCTGGGTCCGGCCAGTCATGTGGATGTAAATTTGACACTTGCAACCTACCTATATATTGTTGCAGACCAGGTACCAGGTTCATGACAATGGTGTTCCCTGGTGGAAGTGACCTCTTTCAGCAGGATCATGCTCCCTGTGCACACATTGTTCAGGAATGGTTTGAAGAACATGATGAAGAGTTCAAGGTGTTGTCTTGGCCTCCAAATGGCCTGGCCTCCTGGCCCTGTTTTGGCAGCACCAACAGGAGGAGGACCAACATGTTTTGCTCATCTGTGTATTAATGCTTCATTATGTTCAGCAATGAATTATCATGGCTAATAATAAGTACTTAATTCTCTTGTTTTTAGTCAGAATAAGTACAGGGAAGTTGCACCGAATTATTCAAAAAACACATCTTCTACCTTCAATCGGCCTGTATTTCGTTGTTTCGACGCAGGCCACAACAACTTCGCCAGGCTTTTCGGTCCCTATAATAAAAACACATAGGAGGATACAAACATGAAACAAAAAAGAAAGTCCTGCACGTGAATGAGAATCTCTGAGAGAGGTCCGATTCAGACGCTGCACCAGAATTCTCTGTTGTTCTCATATTTTTAGCATGTGTGCTGCATATACTTCAAGAGCAAAGACGCATTAGGGTCATCTGCAAAGAATCTCTTTTGCTGGAACTGATGCATTCATTACACACCACAGTAAAGAGCGTGACAGCCTTGCGTGTGTGAGCTGGTGTACTCTTTTGTCTTTTTTTTTTTAAGCTAAATGTTACAATGCCATATTTTGAGTTATAATCCATTTGCGGAACAAGCCAAGTCCACAATAATCAAAGGAAAATGAAAGCAAATGTCAAGCTGGACCTGAGCCCTGCTTATTGGTGAAGTTTTGTGCTTTTTTGTTGTTGTTGCAGGCGGATTTCTTTGGCCACCCCTCGTCAGCTCTTCAAGTCCTCAAATATGACTCAGCGCTGGCAAAGACGAGAGATCTCGAACTTTGAGTACCTGATGTTTCTCAATACCATTGCAGGTCAGAATTGATTTGCTTGTCAGTATTAACCAGTCATTTAAACTAAAGTATTTTTGACCATTTGCAATCACGTTTGACATTGGCTTTGATGGGAATGATGAATTTGTCCACTGATCAGTATTTAAAAAATGTCCACTAGAATCATTTGGTTGGACATGGCAAATTATATTATGTTATTATAACATGATAATAACATTTAAACCATATATATATATATATATATATATATATATATATATATATATATATATATATATATATATATATATATATGTATATGTATATATATATATATATATGTATATATATATATATATATATTAGTTTCTTTTTTCAAACAAAAAGAAATTTACTGTCTTTCCCCTCATTATTTATTTGGGAGCTATATTTTCCCTTCGTACTCAGACGCTCTATCGTTGCGCAAAAGTGAGAGCCGTGGACTCTTTGGGATAATTAGTGTGTCTCTGTGAGTGTGTGCAGAGTTGAAATATTCTGTTGCAAAGTCTCTGATGTGAACTAGTGAGAATTTGTGCGCACACACACACACCTCCTCTTGACACTGAAATGTGTCATCCCTGCTCGTGCTGCATATTCATGCATATTTATATTTAGCTCCGGCTTGAGTTCGAAACATTATTGTCAGCTAATTAGATGTAAGGCAGAGTTGGAATGGGGTAAAATTCATTAAAGGCAGGAGTGGTAATGACCTGTGCTGACAGAGGTGTCAGTGAAGCCCGGGCCCAACGACAGGAGAGAAAGAGGGGTGTTAATGTGAAGCCGGTCCGCTCCTAATTAAACACTATTGCGGTGATATTAACATCTTCCACCCGGGCCTCGGTCCTGTCAGCTCAACCTCCCCTCATCTCAACCTTTTTCCTCCTCTCGGCCCCACTTCACCATGTGGCATTAACCTGGTTAATCAAGTCTACCTCATCCTAGACCCGGAATATCTCAAGATCATTACGCTCAGGGTTCGGGATGAATTGGTTTAGTGTCAGTGTAAGTATCTGAATACCATGATACCAGGCTATGATCCCCAATTTTCTTTATTTTACTTTATTTTATTTTATTTTATTTTATTTTATTTTGTCTATCCATTGCAGCCTCACAGCTAGGTTGCAGTTCTGACAAGACCAGTGTTTTGCATTGATTATTATTTTTATGTGCATATAAACGTATTGTGTTGATAGAAAAAAGCAAATACTGTCCTTTATTTGTTGCATTGTTACTTAAAATAATCAGTGATAATATTATGTTTATCATAATAATGGCAACGGAGTAATTAATGGCATGTTTGTTTAATTAACAGCATTAAAACTAAACTGCTCATATTGTATAAAACCACTTGAGGGCTTTATAAATCATAGTGTTTTATCTGTACGCTCTAAGAGGTGGCCGTTTAAGAGGAAGATTAATGACAGTCATTTGTGATGGGTCTGGTAATTATCCCACACACACTATCATCTCCAACCATCATGACAGGCCTGGAGAACCCAGAACCAAAACCCACATCATCAAACTCTCCACACATGCTCTCCTGCTATTCTCAGTCAGTCATCTGAACTGAGATGCCCCTGTGGGTTAGTACCACTTCGGAGGATTTTAACCTTTTGATTAAAGGTCAGGATCAGGTTTACTTTGTGCCCTCTCAGAGTTCCACAGGAAATACCAGGCTTCCAGTCGTCGTCTGAGTAATCGCACTGTAAAGATGAAATAGCCCCACTGTATCCCTTCTGTAAGAGATTCTGTATATCAACATAACCAAGCTTCAGTGGCGTCCTCACAGCTCCAGATCACAGCGGTAGCCAGACGAGTCTGGAAACTTTTCTGTCCATACAGCAAGCACAAATCACGCCAGCACCTTTGCAATGTCTCATAGAGGGTTTACAGGGATATATATCAAATTACCATTTTCCAAAAATCATTTTTTAGGCTTTTTTGGTGGGGGTTATTTCATGACTACAGTTTTCTTCCATAGAAAATCTGATATATAAGATTGGAGCACAATCTGCCACATACTAGTTTTTTCTCAAAGTAAAGTGTGCGTGTGTGTGCGTGTGTGCGTGTGTGCGCGCGTGTGTGTGTGCGTGTGTGCGCGCGTGTGTGTGTGTGTGTGTGTGTGTGTGTGCGTGCATGTGCGTGTGCGTGTGTATACAGTGAATAAATAAAAACGTTTTTAACTTTTATATATTCTAAATTTTATATATTCTAAATGTGCATATATATAAGTATACATATATAAAGAGAAAGATTATAAATCATTTCTAAATTTCTAAAAATGACAAATAAACTAATAAATTATTAATAAGAAAGAAATTAAAAGAATGATTTCTGAAGGATCATGTGACACTGAAGACTGGAGTAATGATGCAGAAAATTCAGCTTAGCTGTGGCAGGAATAAATTACTGTACATTTTAAAAATATTAAAATTGAAACCAGTTCTATAAAATTATAGTAATATTTAACAATATTACTGTTTTTACTGTTTTTTTATCCAATAAATGCAGCTGTGGTGCGCAAAAGAGACTTCTTAACACACACACACACAAAAAAAAAAATATATATATATATTTAAAGTTTGCATTCATAGCTTTTTATGAGTCACATATCATACTCAGTGAAACTGTCATCTGAGAGAAATTATAGGGCATTTAGAAGAGAGATAAGCCATTTTATAGCTTTCTTCTTATGATTGGATCTCCTGTGACAGTTCTTACCATCTGAAATCCATATTCCTAGCAGCAAGAAAACAGACGCAGGGCAGAAAGAGAGCGAGCGAGATAAGGAAAGATGAAGAGAGAGAAATGGAAGGAGAAAAAGACAAAGGCACATCTGGCGTCTATTGCATTGCCGCATATGTGCTCCGTCATGGATACTTCGTATAGGTCTCCATGGTTACCACAACTCTCTGGCCAATCAGAGGAGAGGCCTGACTGTGCCACAGGGAGGGGTGTCAAGGGTACGGTGTCATCTTCTGGAAGAATTTGCATGCCTTTAATTACACCCACTCCACAACTTCACCACACAATTTTCACTTTCAGGAAACTTTAACCAAGAAAAGCTTTTAAAACCCTCCACTGCTGTAATACAGTCATTTGGCGCTGTGACAGACAACCCCACCAACATCTGCCTGTTCGTCTCGTTGAAAACTCTATTACTGTACATGAAAACCTGAGTCGTTGTTATCATCTTAGCTCGCAGTGGAATACTGTGTTTGTCATTACACGCAACACACTTGTTTCTGTCTTTTTATTAATGAGGCAGTCATGTCATTGATATTATCATATTTTGAATTTATAATGTCCTATAGGAAGGGATCTTCTCACACCCCTTCACCGAGAGGAAAGCACAATAACCCGTAGTCATTAACCATGCGAAAATAACTCGGTCCAACATGACTATGGGTCGACAGCTGCAGTGCTACATGTTGGTTTCCCACCTGCCTTATACTAATTTCAAATACATTTACTCTTTCAGGAAGGACATACAATGATTTGAACCAGTATCCTGTTTTCCCGTGGGTCCTTACAAACTATGAGTCAGAAGAGCTGGACCTGACAATTCCCGGCAACTTCAGGGATCTTTCAAAGGTACAAAACACATATTTACATCTATATATTATCTGTGTGTCTGTCTGTATATCGCTCTTTATGTGTGTGTGTGTGTGTGTGTGTGTGCGCATTACAAACAAAGCAAACTCATCATCAAGCAGCCATCTGCATCTACTCGAACATTTAGGGTTGGTCAGTGTTTTCTTTCAGGTATTTTCTCTCAATAGCTTCAGTCTGGTTTTAGCTAGAGAGGACTTCCTATATTAAGTACACTCACAGAGTTCATCATTTTAGATTTGTATGCTTTAGAGGTGCAATAAATCATCTGCTTTTCTGCCTACATTTCTCCTCTCCAGCTACTCTATACCTTCATCAGGTTGTCACATTCTCTCTTTCTCATGCACTCATTTCCTTACGTTTACATCTCACAAGCTCACTGACCTGAAAACAAGCACATTCCTGTCTGAGCGTATCTCACTCTATATAGCTATCTCTCTTCCTTATACACTCGTATCCTCATTTCCAAATCATTTCTAAATCTGCAAACTAGAAGACTATTACTCTATATTGTTCTGGCTTTTCCTGACAACCATTTTGTGGAAACTAGTGGATGGTTCATGACCGGAATAAGATTGTGGACCGGATCTAATGCCATTGGCTTTGTAAGACTGTGATTAACCTCAGCTATAATTCTTACCCTTTCTGCATTCAGCATCAACAATATCTGTTTAAAATGTCTCTCCAACAGCGCTGTAGTCCCTGAACATGTCAGCGTGGCACCAGGTGGGCAGAGGAAGCCCCCTGGCCTGAGGAAGACAGTGATGTATTGTAATGTATGCTTGTGACATCCACCCTGTGCTGTTTACCAGCTTGAGCTGCCTTCATTAGCAGGAGTTCACAGGCCTGCGGCCGTCCTGACGCTTGTCCTTGGCCAACCTGGGGCTCTAACCTCTGAAGGTTCAGTGCTGCTGAGACAAAAACAGGGCTTTAACCTCCCTCCCGAGTCCCTTGCTGTGAAGACCCCTGCCTTTGTTCAATAATGTATGGAGGGGTGTGCAGCCTTGGGGGTGAATGTGCGTAGGAGGGGAGTGTGTGTTATTGTAGATAATGAGGTAGGCGGCTTTTTTGGCTTTGTGGTGAACATGCTTTGTTCAGTTCCTGTTCTTTTTTTTCCCAATGTTGCCAAAATGTGTGTTCATCCATGCGGCAGGCTTGGACTAATTCAGAACTAAAGAATTGGAAACTCCCTTCATGAGTGTGAATATGAATTGGCCACACCCTACAGGAAGTTCAGTTGGAATATGAAATGGAATCTATCTATCTATCTATCTATCTATCTATCTATCTATCTATCTATCTATCTATCTATCTATCTATCTATCTATCTCATCAAGATTTAAAAATACTTTATCAATCCAAAATTTGAAGGTTCTCTTGACCAATTTTTTTAAAGTTCAAAATTAGTCATATGAGTTATATTAATTTATTTAAATTTCATTAAAATTTTTATTTAAATTGTAATTTTGCATCCTGTTTGCTACCTCAGTTCAAATTTGGCGATTGAAGTTGAATTTAAACGGCATTCTCAATTTTTTGGAATTGTTTTGGGAAAGTTTGCATAGCACACAATCCAGTTATGTACAGTTACTGACTACTAGTATATGTGTAAATATAATAAAACCAAAAAGCAAATATTGCCATTTTGCATTGCAAACTTTCCTGGGAAAACATAGTTGGGCTGCCGGCTCTTCTGAACACACCCTCAAATTCTTACCTGCCATTCTCACACAACTCCCAGAGCCCCAGACACGCAAACCATTCTCCGCCGTTCCGTGAGCCGTGATCACATGACCTGCCCGGCAGGAAACAGCTGCCAGTCATACTGGTGAGAATGCCCTGCAGCGCTGTGATGATGGGCAGCATTGTGGAGAACTGCCGAAATATCCCATTTGATATGTACCATAATTCCCCTCTCAACCCCACCTACAATACACACCTGAAGTTATTCCACCAATAGTGTGTGCATTCAACTGTACAGCGAATAACGAAAAACAGGTCTCTGGGCACCCCGGGGCTAAGACTAGCACATTTTTGCATGGCAGCTACATTGACATGGCAGACAGATTTATTAGAATCTAATGATTATTTCCTTTTTGATGGACAGGTGGCTGATAGAAAGGGGAAGCCGTCTCGCTCGCAGCTATTAATTGGCGCGTGCTAATGCAAAGCCATCATACCCTAGACCCGCACCGAGCGCAACCACGCCAAACTCTCTTCTGCGATACCACATTATTCCACTTCTTTTGTCCTGCTTTGACAGGAAATTAGATGAAGTGTCTCCAACGGATCTTTTCGAGTGGGCTAGCAAGGTAGAGCGGAAAACTGACAGCAAACATAATTACCTGAGTTGTGCAAATCTCTTGTTATGAATGTCTGATTGTTCAAGCGAGCATAATTCTAGTTGACTGGACTTGCGTTCACACAATTATCTTGCCAAATATGAATCCCCATGTATCATCAGTCAACATTTTCTCATGAGTTATTTATCATTTTTACATAACTTATATAATATGTAAATATAGTAGTTAAGTTATATGTTGAGTTGCCAGTTCTCTCTCTCTCTCTCTCTCTCTCTCTCTCTCTCTCGTTATTTATGTATTGCACTGTAAACCCGGATAAGTAGAATCTACTGTACTTAAAAAAAACAAGGTAACTCGTTGCCTTAAAATTTTTAAGTAATGAAGCATTAGTTGAATAAGTGAAGTGGACTATGTTCAATGTACTTAAGCCCATAATGGAATGGAATAGAACATTTAAGTTGAATGTACTTATAACCGAGTTACAGTAACTGAAGATACTTAGTTTAAACAATCATTCCCCACCCATTTATTTAACTCAGCTTGTTAAGTAAGCATTACTCCATTACCAATTCAACTAAATTGTATATTCTAACGGACCCAACTTAACTTTTAGTTCCTGAAACTCAAAATATCTTTCAATCAATAGAGCCATGTAAAATACACATACAACTGCAACATTACACTGATCTAATTTTATTTTTATTGAACATGTCTTTTTTTTTTAGCAACAAAAGAAACAAAGCCATGGCCTGATAGGCTTCTAGTGTGTAGTTTCCTCAGTGATGGCATGAAAAAAAAGAACAAAAAGAAAAACAAATGTCAACCAATGCTAATGCAGTTTTAAATGAGGTTTCATCAATTGTACATTAACATCAGACACAGCAATAACGTCCAGAAATCACAAACTTACCTGTGACTCCATCTGGAAAATAATTTGCGATTTCGTATTTTGTTTTTGACCCTCTGAACTTACCGTTGGACAGGCAAAACTTGGTGATATTAAGTTGTTTGAGCTCAAACACATAATTACAATAAGATAGGCCATTAAAAAGTACAGTTTACTCAGAATTCATAATTAATGTAAAGAAATGACACATGTTTAAGTAATACAAACTCAGTTTGTTTGAGTAGAAACTACTGATTGGACTTAAAAACTCAATTACAATAAGAAAGGACAAGAAAACGTTCATCTTAATCAGAATTAACAAGTAATGTCCATAAATTAGACACATTTAAGTAATATGAACTCAATCTCTTTGAGTTGAATCAAAATCTGGGTTTACAGTGTGTGTTTTATTTATTTATAGTTTCCAATTACATTTTAGTCCTTTTTGTTAAAACTTAAAATCAAAAGACCCCCTGAAATAAAAATGTAAGTTTTTTTAGCTTTTAGTATGAAAATGTTAGCCTTAAGGTTATTAATAAGCTTGTGTGTTCCAAAACAATGACAAAATTCGCATTTAGGAGATATAAGCTTTCAAAACTTAAAGGCTCTCACTTCCGCTAAAATGGATCACAGATTTTTATGACATCATCGCGGACTTCAGCTTCTCATCACATCTTCTGTCCAATCAAATGCTCTCTAGAATCTAAAGCGTCCCGCCCCTATGCTATAAATATCACCTGGCCAAAGCGACCGTTGACACATCACGGAGCAATATGGGTTGGAGATGTGTGTTAAACGCTCGAGTTTTATTCCATTTTCCAACTGTATGTTGGTTAAGAATGAAATAGCTAGAATTTAATCACACCTCTACTATTGAACCCAACGTATCATTAGTGCTCAGATTCGCTTCCATGGTGCTGTCAAGTACGACTTGCAGTCTGTGAGGTAAACTAAACGCTTTTGGCTATTTGAAAAGTGGGAGGAGCCATTCAATATGTTTCAGTCGAAATTACGTCAACACATACAAAGCTGCGTGTTTCCAAGGCACTTCTGTGGGCCTTTAAAGAAGACTTTTTCCTTACAGCCTCTTTCTGCCTTCCAGCTGTTTACCAGCTCACTGCAGAGAAGTGCATTATGGGTAAAGCCGAGCAGGCTTTCTAAAAACCCTGCTGCATTTACCCTCAGAGATGCCATATCTGTTTTTTTCTCCTCACTGCCACCACCCTCATCCACTTCCTCTTTTTCAGAGCCGCATCTGCTTTGTTGTGACTTGCAGGAGCTTTATTGCATTAGACCGAAGCTGCACATTGTGCTCTCGCAGGCTGACGAGGCCGGTGAAAACAAGTGCTACTCCTCCTGACAGCGCACTGCCTGCACACACATCCTTAATGCAATTTTCTCTGATATATAAAATACAGAATGAGCCTCTCCAGGGGAGGCAGCGCAGATTGCACCAAAAGACGGCACTCTGGCGCGTTGCGATGGATAAATGACTAGCTTATCTTTTGAACATGAGAGAGTGGCCCACTGAATGATAATTGTTCTTGAGGTTGTAGATTGTATGCAGCAAAATGAGGTAACATGGTGAGAGGATGACATCGTTTCAAATGTTGTTTTGTGGTTAGTTGTCATTACGTTTCATGGGCTTCACAAAGCAGACCTGTCAGAAGCAGTTTTTTTTTTTGCTTTTTTTTTTGCTTTTTTATGCCAGAAGACTTTTTGACAAAGTTCATTTTATCTGCTGCCCATACTGCTGTAGATATGTGATTAGAGCGTGGGTAAACTATAATGACAGTGTATTTATAAATTCATCTCATGGTACTCTTGTTTTAATTTCTGTAAGAACATGCAAACGGATGAATTCATGAAGACAAAATGACATGCGCATCCAGTGCGATTATTTTAAACTTACAGCATAAAGAAGTCAGCATTTAAATCCTTCCAGTTCATTAGCACAATAAATCTTTACATCTTTTATAAAAACGATTTAAAACGTGACAGTCTTCATGTTTAGCTGAACCCGAAGTCAAATGCTTTTCTTTTATAGATAGCTATAACAAATAAATGCATGCCTTAAGCTTTTTTTGTGGCCTCTTGAATCGTATCACCTCTTATACAGCAAATAGCTTTTTAATTCGCATCTAATTATCTTATTGAACAAGTATTGTCCCTGCACAGGTGTCCCTGAGGATTTGCTTTAATTAGGTCACAAGGGATGAGCTCATATTCATTAAATACTTGAGGAAGATGTGTGATGTGATATAAATGTGGGTGACTTTTATTTTGTGCCCACAGATGTATATGCGTCCTAATTATAATTAATGAATACAAATGAATGAATATTTTATATTAGTTTACACAAATTTAATTAGTTAATTAGCACTTTCTTATATTCTACACCAAAAGGAAAATAATCTGGTTGGGTGTGTGTGTGTGTGCGTGTGCATGTACATTTCAGTATAATAGTATCACTTTAATATTTAAAAATGTATGAAATATTACAACTTCTGGTACCTTTTTCTATGGAGTTTTTTCTTCAAGACAAATCGTTTGCTTTAAATACGTTTTGCTGCTTTGCCAAAATTCTTTTTTATCTTTGACAGTATTTTTGTATAACTTGCATTTTTGGGGGGGTTAGGATTCTTTTATCGGCTGCCCTGCTCTCACTATTAGCATCTGTTGCGGGGTGTTTCCTCAGGCTAGTTCGGGGAACGGGAGTCTGGAAAACCTTAAATTTACACCAAGCCCTGTTTTCTATTTAAGATTCCCCACAGAGTCTCGCACAAGACAATTACATGGTTCTTTGTTCACCCTGTTAAATGCACTGAGCATGTCATTGAACTTTGAATAGGAAATAGTAAATTGCTATATGGCTAGTTCGGTTAGCATAGATGTTAACTGCACTGCTTTGTCCATTTAAATTGGCTTGTTGTTATAAAAAAATCCTAAAAACTCCATACACCAAACATAGTGCAGTTTTAAAGGACTATACCCACATAAACCACATTTTGAAAAAAACTAAAAACAAAGATGGACAGTTTTGCTGTTATTTGACTCAGCGCTGCAAAACATTTGTGTTGCCTGTCTGTTCCACAGCTGCTGTGCTGAACTGGGAAAACACTCCATGTCATGCCAAGCACAATATTTCCCTGGTTAAGTGGGTCTTTTTGCTGCTATGAGATGGACTCTTCTTGCAGCCAGCGCTGGTCCCACTAAGAAGGTTTTTACAGTGTGCTAGACTTCCTGTGGCTGCTCACCCAATCACGGTCAGCCCTAGACGTCACATGGCAGGTCATTATCAGCTCATAAATCTCAGCAGATCTCCATAAACTTCTCTTTCATTCGCCCCAACTGTGCTAACATCGGCGTTGGATGGTCATTAGAAAGGAAAGGAATGAAAAGCAGCAGGGTTGAGGAACGGTTTTGAAGTGAGGGAAGAAAATATAAAGTCACTTTTTTACGAAATCTTTCTGGGGGAAAAAAAAGCAAATGAAGAATTTGTGATCATTATCCTCTGCATTAAACCGTGTAGTGTTGTTTCCTTTCGGTTCGAAAATGGCAGATATATCTCGAGATATTTGTTATGACATTGCTGTTATTTATGCCATGCTTTGAGTCTAGACAAATTTCCCACACTGCTCTAAACAAGCAGACGCTCTCCCACGCTCGCACTCGACTCTTTGAGATCTCAGGGAGTATCGATCTCCCTCTAGGGCCGGAGCTGTCCTTCTCGTCAATAACACGAAGTATATTAATATTGACTGCCCAAGAACCTGTGTCGCCCGTTGATTGAAAAGCTATGGAGGCCAATTTGTTCCAATCTAAAAGTTTCTTAATGGAATGATGACTGCTTATTTTGTTAAAAATTATAGGAGTCTTAAAAGCTTGACTGGGCTTCATGAGCTATTTTAAAGAAATATTTTACTCGGTCACAATCCTCATTTGCAAGAAGGTCTGACGAAACAACTAAATAAGCTTGAAGTCGCCAGTGGCAAAATGAAATCATTTGGTCATTAGTAGCAATGCTTTTAATTTCTATTTTTCTGTATATTTATGCAAACAGGTGTTTTCTGCTACAATACTTTTGCATCCAATTACTTTTTTGTTTTGACAGAATCAATTTATATTTTGCTTGTGGAGTCTAATATTTTATATGATTTTTTCATATATCAGGATAATTATAGTTAAAACCATAAAAAAAATAATATTTTCTTGATATAAACATTAACAGAAAAAAAGGACAAAAACGCAGACAAAATGACTAAACCTTAAACTAAACTGAAATTAAAATGAAAACAGAAAATATTATAACAAATATTTAGGATAACACTGATACTTGTGTATCATAATTTCTGACTTTACATGGATGATTTGGCCCAAAACTTGTTCTGGAAAACCACTGCAAAGTGCTGTTGGTGCTGATGTTTGATGTGTTTGCATGCAATGAGCAATACTAACAAATATGAAGATGTTTTCATCATGGGGATCCATGCAGATGTTCTTTTACAGATGTTACCCTGAGAAACAATTACAGTCTGAATAGTGCTTATGATGTAGTTGGATACATCCTCTGTCTAAGTTTGACTTTCAGCCATTACAGGATTTAGAGAAGAGAGACTGTTACAAATTGTTTATGTTGTATGATGACAGGTTTATCAACATCCGTATGTGTGTAAGAGAGAGTGAAAGGGAGGGAGAGAAAATTCCAGGGCCGAATAAATGCCAGTATGAGTGTTTACTCTAGACATTGTGCAGGGTTTTCTAGAGTGGTTTTACAGCAGAAGGATGGTCAAGGCAGAGCAGTGTGGACACACAGGGTGTAAATCAGGTCAGACAGGGTTAAGCCAGGCCAGATTACTCTCTGTCTTTATCTGAGGCCTTTCAGCTTGCCTTACACACACATAAACATATAGAAACAGACATGGTACAGCTAACTCTACATAGATATAGTTTACAGGCAAACAAAATAACTTTATTCTGTCTTGCTCAAAACTAAAAATTCTGTCAACGTCTTCTCACTTTCACTTCAAAAATTAGGGTTTTATTCAGTATAAATTTGGAGCGTTCATGAGAGAAGTAATAATGTTCGATTTGTGAATGAATTCTTTTGAGCTAAATATTTTCAATGAATCATTTCACAAAACCAGCCTCAATGATAAATTCCGCATGTCACTAGTTCCTTCAGCAAATCACTTGAACAATTCTTCAAAATTTCTCCTTTTGTACCCCAGACTGAAAGAAAAGTTGGAAATCTTGATGGAAATTATATACATAACCAGGGTTTGAAATTAACTTTTTCACTGACCGGCCAATTTAGCTACTTGATTTTTAAGTTACCGGCCATTCAGAAATTTTCCTTGGCCTAAAAGAAAGAAAGAAACCAGATGAACTACTTCACAGCTTATATCAAATTTGGATTTCATACATTCATTTCTTATTCAAACAAAATCCTGTCATCCAGCAATCTCCTCCCTTCCTCTTTCATCCTTTTCACCAAAAAAAATGTATTTTAGGTGGACAGATCAATACAGTACAAAGACCATCAAACAAATTTAGCATGTTGGAAAATAACAATGTCTTTTCTGTTAACCAATGCTTTTTAATCTTCGCTATTGCTTCAATGCAAATGAACAAGCGTGCCGTTATTTGTTGCGTAGTGACGGGTATGTTCAAGTAAGCCAGATATGCGCAGATTCTGCACAATACGCTGTATTTAATATGTCATGATGACTCCCGAGTTGAGTATTTGAGCTATTTCCAAACACCATTTCTAAACCCAGTGCACTAGCAGGCACAAATTGACCCAGAGCGAATCCTCAAGGTCCTCCAATAAGAGTACATAGGATAGTAATACTGCGTGACAGACAATCCTCAAGAAAAAATCCACTTGTTTTTCCTCAAGGAGTTCTGCTCAGCCTCCTCTATCAAACATTCATGAAGATACTACACACACACACACACTCACCGTCGCACGCAAACCTCTCAGCTCCACATATGTAATGTGCGGCATAAGTCTTTTTTATGTGACGGTTGGTTATCGTTTGTGTATGGAAAGTGCACGGAATGAGAACAACATGGCTTCTGTCAGCATAACAGTTTGTGGGGAATGGTTTGTTTTTCGCTTGTGCGTGCTTGCTGGATGTAATTTAAATCAATCAAAAGATTTAGAAAAATGAAAATGTCCTTAATTTTGCTTATGTTTCTAACATAAGTGCACAGAACCAAAATAATGCAATGTTGACCTGTTAAATATAGACAACCTTCCTGATTTTTTTTTTTAATATGTGTGTTTCCTCAGCCAATCGGAGCGCTGAACCCAAAGCGCGCTGTGTTCTACGCCGATCGTTATGAATCCTGGGATGAGGAAACTCCACCCTGCCACTACACAACTCACTATTCCACCGCAGCCTCCACCCTCCACTGGCTGGTCCGAAACGTA
This sequence comes from Squalius cephalus, assembly GCF_949319135.1. Taxonomy (NCBI): domain Eukaryota; kingdom Metazoa; phylum Chordata; class Actinopteri; order Cypriniformes; family Leuciscidae; genus Squalius; species Squalius cephalus. The sequence continues at coordinate 22,976,455 of NC_137132.1, read as the reverse complement.
AGTCTCGTTGATTGGATGGATGCAAGGAATTTGATACCTTCAACATCTGGGAAGTACCTAGTTTTTACTGGATAGTTAACCAAGTTGAGCTGCTTCTGGCTCATATTATGCCCTCTGTGATTGTAATATCATGCAGATCAGTTTTCGAAAGGGAAGAAGCACAATTGCGTCACCCCTTCATGAATATTTCAATGATTACAACACAAACACTCATTTATATTGGATTTGAAGGTTTGAATTGCATTAAAATTCTCATATTTACATGACCCCATGCAAAATCTTATCTAGAAAATGAATATTTTTCAAAATGCATTACGCAATTTTGGCAATACTTTAGAAATGATGCTGTCAAGAGTCTGTGTATACATACAACATTCCAATACGATAACCCCGAGCCCAGATAGTGGATGAAATCTCCGTCAGTCAAAGCGCACGTTAGCGCGTCCTTTCACCGCACAAGTGAATCAGCCCCTACATCTCAATCCGCGAGCTTGATGTTCCGCTACAGAGAGCCGGTGAGTGGATTTCACAGGCTGGTAAACAGGCATATGTGAAAGAGAAGTCAAAAACCTCTGCGTAATGATTTACAGGCTGGTACGTGACAGCTTTATGCCTCTTAGACAGCGCTGGGAAACATGTCCATCATTGTCTCCTGCTAACGTCCTCGCTTGCCCTGAGTCTCCAATCGCTGATCTGGGACAAATGGACTGGTACAAAAAAAAAGAAGCCTAGATCAGCAAAGAAAATGAAGTTGTTTCTGAGGTTAAGAGGAGATTGGGTTTGAGTATCTCCTGATGCTTTAGTTTCCCTACATTTGTTACATCATATCACTCTGTCTTGCAATAATAAACAATTGTTTTGTTACATAATGCATTTTTTTTCCACTGCATGTCATTTTATGCCAGAGCTCAAACCAGTCATGCAGAGTATTTTGATGAGATCTGCGTACTTGATTTTTTGCATCAGAATTTATGATGAATGCAGTCTAAACCGAGTTTATTTGTATTCAAAGCTAAAACAAATTTGCGTAATTTGATTGAAAAGGCATTAAAATGTATCATTTTGTTCATTTTAAAAGATTTCTGTATAATCAAACCTTTTTTAATGAGGATTCAGTCTATCCATCTTTGAGAGAAAAAAATTAAAACACATAATGATAACTTAGTAATTGGCTCTTCCCAGGCGGCCCATTGCGTTGATGATGATGATTTGGAAGGTTCCCCTGGCAGCTCTCACACAAGGCTTGACTGAGACTGGAGACACCATCATCTTTTCCTCTGGCTGATCCAGCATCTCCATGTCAACTCCTCACACTGCCAGCCCAGACTGATGACCCTGAATCTGCCAATTAGAGCCAGAGCTGGGCTCCTCAGTCAACAGGCCATATAATTAACTCTGCCTCAGGCACTGTTATAGAAAATGAGAGGACCAAAAAAAAAAAAAAAAAACTCCACAAACTCACCATAATCTGACAGATGAGTCCCTACATTGAGATGTTTGTGCAAACGGAACGTTTCCCAGAGCAATGGAGAAGGTCTCCATCACGAGATTGAATCCAATTACCATAGAAATGAATGCAGATGAATTTACTTTATTTATTCCGCTGATGTCTTGGGCTCTGAATAGCATTAGCACTTTGCAGATTTCTCTAAACAAGCGCCTAATTAGCAGTCAGAATCATGTGATCCCGCTACAGTTATTTTCACACTAGATGTTTTTGAGCTTATTTGGGTCAATAAGTGACAGTGTTGTTTTTGTGTCTGCTCAATTGCAGGAGCCTTTCACCACGTTCTTCCTAAACGCCAACGGCAACAAGTTTGATCACCCAAACCGCACATTCTCCGGTATCGCCCGCTCATGGAGGCACTGCCAGCGTGATACTGCAGATGTGAAGGTAATCAGACATCAGTTTTTGTACATTGCAATGTCTAAACAGGCTTGTTGCCGTCAAAAGAAACGAGTCATTAGTGCCTGACTGTTGTGATGATATAGGGACAACATTACTAGCTGCAACTATGAGGAATTGAATAAACAATTCCTCGAAGAGTTTCTCTTTTTAGGCCTATCAATCAACTAAAATTGGTATCATCCAGTTGCCAAAAAACAACAGACAAGATTTGCAACAACATTTAGTTCATGTACCTTCCGAGCATCTTCAGCTATGTCTTTTTTTTTTTCGTCAATATGTACGATTTTTGTGAAATCAACGTTTTTCTTCATAAACATTTAAAGTAAAACATCGCTCAACATGCACATATTTCAGAGCGCCATCACTTCATCATCGTAATGGTTGTTCCCTGTTGCCTCCCGTTCCATTTCAGCCCCGCGCTGCGGCTCAGCAAGCGCACTCGAGCTGACCTAAAAGTGTCATACTTTTCCAACACACTCAGTGACGGGTTAGCTTCGCCTCAGGCAATTAATAAAGCATTAATGACAAAAGCTATTTAAAATGTAGTCTTTTATGTAAAGGCAGGGCTTTTTACTACCCCGGGCTGGGGAACAGCATCCAACAACACGAGGTGCAGGCGTCGTGAACGGCTGTACAGCGAAACACTAGATATGTTAGCTAATACAGGCCTCTCGGAACCCTTACGGTGTCTGCATGGATCATGTTAAACACATTTAATGGCCAGCAATCTGTTAGGACAGAAAATAGGGATTTTTTTGTATTTTCTTGTGTAGCAGGAGTTGATTTTTATTATGTATGAGCAGCATGATTTTTATCATAAACGACTTGCTTTGTAGTGTATTACCTTGCTATATGTATTCATATTCTTTTTGAATGACTGTTTATTCATGGTATAGAGCTTATAGAAGTAATACAGACCATCAGATGTTTGTAAGATGTATGTAAAAACTTGTGTGTGTTGTTAAATGTGAATTTTTGGTTTGAACAAAACTATCCAACAAAACTTTGTGAAATGTTTTTTTCATAATATAATATAATGAATGTATAAAAATATTTTTTGTTCTATGTGCATTTTAAAATCGCACATTATCTACAGTTCGGTAGATATTTTCTTTACATTTTTAGAAATATTTTTTTTTAAATTATGGATAATAATTGTACAATTTATTTAGATATTGTAACGGGGTAAGTTGTTACGGGAAGAAGGAGGCGGGAACCGGCGAACATTTAAAGATTTTAATAAATAAATAATCAAATACAAAAATGAAAATAAAAGCCAGCAGCCCCTCACGGACGACTGCTGGCAACACAAACAGACACAAAAACATCAACTAAAACACAGGCCTGTCCTCTCTCGCTCTTCACTGTCGTCGCTCCTCCTTTATGCTTCCGCTCCTCCGTGAGAGATGCGAGACCGGTGCGTCGCGCAGGTGTCGCTCATTTGCAATCACGCCACCGGCCTCGTGCCGTCCTCCCACGGCCCTCGACCTCGTCCTGCTCGCCACATACCCCCATCGCCCCTCGCAGGCCGGGGGGTACCACCGAGGCTGCGCCTACTCCCCCCCCCCCCCCCCTCCCGTGGGGGGACCGATCACGGCGGCTGCGGTACCTGGGGGTATGGACAGACGAGGCGAGAGAAAAGGAGACGGAAGCATGAGGAGCGACAGAGACGAGAGAGGGGAGAGAGGAGAAACAAACAAACAAACAAACAAAAAAAAAAAATTCTTGATCCGGTTCCCGGACACACTGCCGCTCGGTCCTCAACCAGCTGAGAGTCACTCGCGGTGCCATGCGATGGCACTGGACATCCGTTGGGGGACGGCTCGACGCTCCTCCGCCTCCTGGCGGACGGCGATGGCTCCTCCGATCGAGGGCAGCTGGCAGCGAGCCTCCCGTCCCCTGCTCCGCCCCCATCATGGCCGACGGCAACAGGCTCCGGCCCACGGCGAACGGGAGCGACTCCTCCGCTCCCTCGCGGATGGCAGCCATCCCTCCTCGACCCAGGAGGACGGCAGCGAGCTCTCCGTCCCACCAGATCTTCTTTCGATCCAGCACCATCGCCTCGGGCAGCAATCGGCGGCAGACGCTCCCTCGTGCTGCCCGACCTCCTCAGCACCGCGATACCTCCCAGCAGCGAGGGCTCTCCGACAGCGTGTCCCTCCTTCCTCCCGGGTTTCGGCACCAATGTAACGGGGTAAGTTGTTACGGGAAGAAGGAGGCGGGAACCGGCGAACATTTAAAGATTTTAATAAATAAATAATCAAATACAAAAATGAAAATAAAAGCCAGCAGCCCCTCACGGACGACTGCTGGCAACACAAACAGACACAAAAACATCAACTAAAACACAGGCCTGTCCTCTCTCGCTCTTCACTGTCGTCGCTCCTCCTTTATGCTTCCGCTCCTCCGTGAGAGATGCGAGACCGGTGCGTCGCGCAGGTGTCGCTCATTTGCAATCACGCCACCGGCCTCGTGCCGTCCTCCCACGGCCCTCGACCTCGTCCTGCTCGCCACAGATATTTAGTTTTTTTGTTGTTTTTATGTCCTTTAGTAATGCTGCAGTGGCCTTTAGAGGTTTATTCTGCATCACATCACCCTGAAGTTAGTCATTACCCACAATTCTCTCTGGAATGATCCTACATTATGCAGCACAAAACAGCCAAATAACAGCATTAAAAGAGCAAATCAAAGTTCACTGGCCCTTTTTCCCAGACCACTTCCTCAGAACTGGCCAAGTCCATTATATATATATAGAGAGAGAGAGAGAGAGAGAGAGAGAGAGAGAGAGAGAGAGAGAGATTTTAGCATTGTCAAAAGACACGTAGCAAGTCATCAGCTCACCTCCTGCTAAGAGTAACTCCCTTCAAAAATCTTTCAAAAATTCAAAATCTTCTCAATAATCTGTCTGAGGGAGTGTGATGAGGCAGTCGTGGCCAGTGACAGCTCTCCAGGAGGGTGTCATTAGGGCGAACGGTGTAAAGCTGAAGAGTTTGAGGGTGATTGACTTGTCAGCCCATTATGAGGCTGTAGAGGAATTATTGGCTCACGAGCGAAGCGGGTTGAAGACGTGGATCACGGCACTAGCCGCCCAAACTGTTCGCAACTAAGTAACTGTCTGCAAAGTTTATAAACCAATCCTCCTGTTAGAGTACAGACGGAGCTCGGTCCAATTTTGGTTGTTGCCCCTCCTGGGGGTTAAGTTTAAACTAGCGTTGGCTGTAATTTGGGAGTCATTGCAGTACCTTCAAACATATTGTTGTGAATGTTTTTGTGTGATGATCAAGAATCTCCTTTGCGTTTTACATTCACGTAATATGTCAAAATTAGATTGCTCATAATCAGTAGCACTGTCTACACTGGAATCGTCCATTGGGATGCGACTTAAGGTGGCAGACTTCTCATTTCTGTTTTGGATGCACTCCATCTGAAATAAGTTTGTATTGAAAATTTCATAATGTAATATGTTTTTGCAATAGATTTTATGTTATATATGTATTTAAATCTTTTCTGACCATTATGTCAAAGGCAGCTCATGATGTTGCTGTCTTGTATTTTGTAAATCTAATTTTATATTTTCATTTATAGAACAGCATATTTATTTTATAATATTGTATTAGTATTGCTACAGCTCCATTAATATTACTATATAGTATATTGTAGTGTTTTATTGAAATAATTTTGCTTTATAATATTTATGTCATATGACATAATTCTTTTAAAATGTTATTATAAATTAAAAATACATAATTTTCATTTAAAATAATCATATTCCTAAAATAAAACTAAGTCAATTTTACCCCAAGGAATTTCTGTTAAAAATGAAATGTATTGTTTATTTTATTATTTTGCTTTTCTTTGTTTTGCTTTGCTTGCTGAATTGAAAACCTCGAGCTTACAGGGGGTTGGTCAATGGTCTGTGTTTGTGAATATTCAGAGATGAGCCTCTGGTGCTTACAGTGTAGAAATGATGTTAGCATTTTAGAGCTGTGAGAGATATTTGAGACATCCTAAAGGACTGATGAAATACCGGGACTTGACCGACATAAAATAGGGTGCATTTTTAAATCCTGACCCTACACCAAAAGCAAGCTGTCTTTTATTGTAAGCATACTGTTTCTAGTGACCCTTCATGTGAAAGTCCTCTTGTTTTATGGTGCTTTAAAGAACTCTGTTATACACATCAAGGGGACGTAGTTAAATAGCTCATTTCAACAGGCGGTGTGTAACAGCAACTTGAATCCAAAACAGCAGCGTTGAGGAGTAAACATTCAACCTGTCAGGATCAGATGTGTGCGGGCAGAATGAGGTCTTAAATGATTTTAAATGGTTTTAAAGGTTCTTCAAAGGCTAGAGCTTTTGAGTGACACTAAACAGGGAGGAGGTCACATTCCTCGTGTGCACATGCCCCAATGTACAGAGGCGTCTCTCACAGGGAATTATGGGTAATTTGCACTGATTCGGCAGTGAGAACGGAGAAGGATTGGGAATGTGGCAGCTTTGGATATGAGACTATCAGGGTCAGGGAAGCATGTAAAAAAAAATTACGCAAAAATTAATAATGTGTTCAGTAGAACAATGTGACTGCATTCACTTCCACTTTAAGTTTTTATTTGTGTATTTTAACTTTTAGAAGAACAACGGTTGTAGAAATTGCAACAAAAGAGAAAAGAGAAAACCCTATTTCTAGTTTTATCAATCCAGTCCATCCATATACAGTACGTTCAAATCCAGTTTTTGTTTTTAATGACCCGTTTAATGAGTATGATCGCAGGGTTCTCAAGTCTCACGCATTGGCCGTGAGACACACGCAATTCAACCAGTTCACACGCTCACACGCCACACCGTGTATTTCTCACGCTGAAAAGGCAATGCCAACCAAGTTGTCCTGCAAGCTTTATATATAACGTTGTATACGAGGCGCGGGCACACAAAGTGAAGTTTCCTGCCGCCAGCACGTATCTCGGCCAGATTGCGTTCGTTAATAGGCGCGCGAACACACGGAAGTTGACGGAACATTCTCGGCCACCGTACGTTCGTTACTAGGTAACCAACAATATCGCGCGAACACACGTCGTGATGATGGAGAAGGTAAGTTGGAAGAAAGCTCGTCAAACATTTTTAGGCTAGAACATTTAATATATAACCCATACATTATTATTGATGCAGTCAAAAACTCTACAACTACTTTGCAACCAGGCCAGAAGCTTTGGCTCAGTTTGGCTAGCTTACGTTATCTGAAACTAAGGGAAATGTTAGTGGGTATGGGAAGGAATGAAGATGTATTTCTTAATTTTATTTTAAATAAATTTAAATGTATTTATTTTATTTTAAATTATATATTATACTGTATTAATAGTCTTTCTAGTTACATTAAGGCTATGTATTAAAGCAGAGTGCTCTAATATTTTATATCCTGTCCTGTCAAAACATATTAATTGCCATTTGTATTTTTCAAACACTTACAACACAAAACACTCTTGTGTATACACACACACACACACACACACACACACACACACACACACACACACACACACACACACACACACACACACACCTTAATAATACTCTAATATGTCATTTGTTCACAATGTCCCACCACACAATAAATCATTATACCATTTCAACTAGACACTGTTCAAACTGTTTGCAGCAATTTTTTATATTTTTGTAATTTTTGCATAACTTATTTGTAATTTTGAAATATAACATTAAAGAGTAGGCTATATTTGATGTGATGAATTTCTCTGTCATTTATCAGATTTACCAATTGTTATATTTTCAATTTGTGCTGGTTAATTATGAACAATGGGTAAAATTGGGGGGCGGGGACAAGTGGGGGCGGGGCTCCATTAGGGCTCCTCCCGAAACCACATGTGATCTCACTCCAAGCTTTTGATAAAACTTGAGAACCCTGATGATCGTTTTTAATAATCTGTGCTCGTTGTATTAAGCATTATGTTTCCCACTATCATTTCAATCAATGGTTACTCCTCCAGAATCCCAACAAAACCAAACCTGCTTCCTGTACCTTAACACACACAGCAGATCCATCCATCAGCTCGCTTCAAACCTCAATAAAGTTTTCTGTCATCTGTCGTGTTTCCTTTGTATATTCCCCTTCCCCCATCTTCGTGTGTTTGCCGCATTCCCACACTCTCTGAGTGTTTTTAAATGTACTCTGATGGTCCTTCACTGGTCTCATGAGGTCGCTTTCCATGGCCGCCTGAAACGTGGCCAACATTTTGAGTAATTGAACTACAAAACATGCAATGAAAGCATTGGTATTTTTGCATGTACATTTTAACTCCACTGTATCCCTATACAATATTAATACATCTATTTTGGAAATGTTTGGATTTGATTTGAGCTTCTTTTGCTTTTTCTCTCCCACCTGTCCTCTTCCTCTCCACCTCATAGGAGTTGATCCCTGAGTTCTACTACCTGCCAGAGATGTTTGTGAACAGTAATGGCTACTGTCTGGGTGACAGGGATGACGGTGTTCCTGTTTGTGATGTAGAACTACCAGCTTGGGCAAAGAAACCAGAGGACTTTGTCAGGATCAACAGGATGGTAAGTCAAACTCACTGCCTAACTACAACTTTCTTTGTCTGTAGACATCCTGTGTAAAATAAACATGGCTAATGTCTAGGCCAGAACAGGATCTGCACCTAGATTCTGTCATTTATAAAGTTTGCAGAAACCATAGAGGACCTCAGTGAGCCCTTCTCATCTCAGAGCCTAAGGCAGTGTTCCTACTAACCATCCCAACCATTGCTCTCTCTTCTATGTGGCATTGGGTATACTGGGAAATGTTTCAAGAACTAGAAATCTTATTCCGAATCCTTCTTTTTCCTCAACCATTCCATTAACAAATCCTTTAGTAGGTTTGAGGAAGAAATATTATAATTTATTTTTAGTTTAGTGTTTTGTGTTTTTTTTTACTAAAATAACCGACTAGGAAATTGCATTTATTTGGTTAATATGTAAATTTAGGTTCAGTTTTTTTTTAAAGAAGTATCTTATGTTCACCAAGGCTATAATTATTTAATTAAAACACACACAGTAAGAACAGTAATATTGTGAAGTATTATTACAATTTAAAATAACTCATTTAATTTTAATTTATTCCTGTGATCCAAAGCTGCATTTTCAGCATCATTACTCCAGTCTTCAGTGTCACATTAATCCGTAATCATTCTAATATGCTAATATTGTCATATTCTAATTGCACTGCTTAAAATTGTTTGTGGAAACCATGATACATTTTTTTTTCTGGATTCTTTAATTAATAGAAAGTAAATATAGATAGTCAGACAGACAGACAGACAGACAGACAGATAGACAGACAGACAGACAGACAGACAGACAGATAGATAGATAGATAGATAGATAGATAGATAGATAGATAGATAGATAGATAGATAGATAGATAGATAGATGGATAGATAGATAGATAGATGGATGGATGGATGGATGGATAGATAGATAGATAGATACTATAGATAGATAGATAGATAGATAGATAGATAGACAGACTGATGCCGTATTGCTCCGCTGACGATATTACATCATCTGATGTAATGTCTGAACAGAATCTGCTATCTTAAATTCTTAGTTCAGTATTTAATTTTAAATCCATTTCCTTCCATCTTTTCCCCTGAGATCACACTCATTCGTTCATATGATACAGCATCCTGGTCCTCTGCGTTCTGCTTTCCCTCAATGAAGGTCGTAACGTAGTGCACTGCTCAATACTAATGTAATCTACCGCTGACCTGAATGATGTTGCGGAGGACAGGCCCGGCCACTGTCCCTTATAATGTTACCCTAATACCGGCCTCATCAATCATGATTTGGCTCACAGCAGACAGGACCTCATGGATGTGTGTGTGTGTGTGTCCTGTCCACCAATCCCTCTAGACCTAGTCGAAATTGTGTACTGCCTTTTATAATGGCTCTATCTAGCACATGCTGTACACACTGTATAGCCTATGCTGCAGGGTGTGTAATTTAATATTGTGTGTGTTTATGCATTTAAAGCTACTGATTGTGTATCAAAACTGCTGCCAAATCAAAGTATTAGAGGTGTGTTGTGGGCCATACTGCCCGAGGAAAAAGCACTAGAGCAAACACACTTGACCTTTTCAGCTGCAGTGACAGTGCTGGGGTGTATGTGTGTGTGTGTGTGTGTGTGTGTGTTGTGTGTGTGTGTGTCTGTGTGTGTTTTGTGGAGGTGACCTTTCCTCCGGCCTCATTTTTTTTCCTGGTTTAACACATTCAACTATTCAGACACACGCACTCACACATATACATGGACATATCCAAAGATCAAACAATACCTGTCTGTTAATGCAATATTTTCTTAAAGAAAGGACTTGAGGATGTCAAAACACCTCAGAATATTTGACATGACTACCTGACATTTGATGCAAAAATGTGTTGACGTCTCACAGTTTGGTTCCTCTTTCTGGAAACTCAAAATTTTCCTTAACAGCATTTGTATAGTGCCTCAAAATCATTGATTTGGTGTGTCCTCGTAATTTAACAAAAGCTGGTGTAAGTATTCCGGATAAGACATCTCCACAATGGTTTAGACAGTTTTAGAATTCATATTAACTTTATAAAAGAAGTTTAGCAGAAAGTCCTGTGTGCTATTTTTCCATAACATTTCTGGTTCCTCTTAACAATACAGAATCAGGTTCATTTACAATTAATTTAGCACTTTTGAGGAATATTGGATTTCATTAAAAAACGACTCATAAGAGTAGTTTTTTCAAGCAATCATTTGTTTTAGCTTCAGAATTTTTTCAAATGTAGCTAGTGATGAATTTTAGTGATGAACTTTTTCATTGAAATTCATGTAATTGAAAAGTTCAGTGATCACATAAATGATTCACTGATTCATTTTTGATACTTACAGTATAAGTCTGCTTAGGTTATGACAAAAAACACCTTTAAAGTACCATAAAACTGGTCCATACAATTGCTATGGTATTTTCCAAGTTTTCTGAAGTTGTGTGATAGCTTTTTGTGAGGAATAGATCGAAAGTCTATATTTGCTGTAAACCTTCCTGTTGTTGTATAGATCTCAAATCTCCTTTGAAGCTGATTTGATATCATTGACACCAGACATCTTGACGCACCATGTTGGACATTCTGTAAAATATATTTTTGTGTTCCATGGTAGAAGGAAAATCAAATCATACATGGTTTAGATCAACATGACATTTGTTTTAGATATTTGGGTCATACACTGAGCACACAGAAATGATTACGAACATTTCAATAAATATGAATTTTATTTTGTCGATATTTTAATGTGATTTTTTGGTTTGTTGGAACGACTAGTGTTTTTCACAGAATTTTACGTTAGTTGAATAGCACATACATTTTTAAACAGGCTACGGCTCGGTTCTGCCCTTAGATCTTGTCCTTTCTTTTTCTCTCTCTGCTGCTCTCTTTCTCTCCGTTTCATTTAATCCCCTCTTTCCCTCGTTGTCTCTGTGCTCCCTTTCTCTCTCTGCCATTTCTTCCTCTCTTTCTTTCACTTAGTGTTCCCATCTTTGCATGTGTCACTTTCGATTGTAATGACATGCCCTGGGGGTAACTCAGCCCCTGCGCTCCACGGCTTGCTCTGTTGGTAATAGCTGTTATTTCTGATGTGAGAGTGAGTGTGTAAAATCCAGCAGCGGGTCCCTGGGTGTGTTTGTGTGTGAGAGGAAGAGAAAAGTGTGTATTTGTGTGCCATTCTGTGTTATTTGTTCCATCTTTCTTTTTTCCCTTTGTTATCTTTCAATGGTGTTTGATGCCTATAATAAAGAATGTGCATCTTTAAGCATTGCCATTCCGTAGCAGGCAGTATCTCTAGATCCCTATTGGAAAATAATAATGCTTTGAATTCATAACTTACCACTATTTGAAAAAAAAAAAAAAAAATCTAGAACTACTACTGCATTTCTTTAAAAATAAATAATACTATTATTCAGCAAGGAAGCTTTAAAATGATCAAAAGTTACAGTAAAGACATTTATAATGTATAAGAATTCTTGTTCAAAATAAATGCTGTTCTTTTGAACTATTCATTAAATAATCCTAAAAAAAAATGCATCACAGTTTCCTCAAAAAATATTAAGCAGTGCAACTTATGCAGTGCAACTCAATGTTAAATGATAAAAATATGATTTTTGATTTTTTGCCACCAAATCAGCATAATCATAATGATTTCTGAAGACTGGACTAATGATGCTGAAAATTCAGCTTTACAATTACAGGAATACATTACATTTAAAAAAAAATTAAAATAGTAATACTAATATTTAACAACAATGACTGTTTTTGCTGTATTTTTGACAAAATAAATGCAGCCTTTGTGAACACGAGAAACTATATAATTGATCTTGTTGTTAAGTGTGTCCAAATACTTTTAGAGCCACTGTATATTGTTGATTTAGATTATGTGAGCTTCAAGAAGTGCATCTATCATATTTTATGGAAAGACAGCTGTTAAAATATTGAACACAAGTTTATTTATTTATGCTTTGATGTTGGTCTCAGGCTATTGCAGTCTCCTGAAGAAGCATCGCCCCGAGTGTATGTTTGTCTAGTGCTTGTGTGTTTGTGTCTGTACGTCTGTGTGTGTTTGTGTTCGTGTTGTGTACGTGTACCTTTCACCTCTAATTGCCCCGCTTTCTTTGACAGGCTCTGGAAAGCGAGTTTGTGTCGTGTCAGCTGCACCAGTGGATTGACCTTATTTTTGGCTACAAACAACGTGGGCCCGAGGCGGCACGCGCCCTCAACGTCTTTCACCACCTGACCTACGAGGGCTCCGTCAACCTCGACAGCCTCGCCAGTGACCCCCCATTGCGCGAGGTAGGTCGCCGCCTCGGCGTTGCCATGACAACGGCAACAGGTTTCTGGGATTTGTGGCTAACATCTCTTTCTTTTTTTTTTACCCATTATTATAATTGGACTGTGTCAGTGAATGTTAAAATCATAGTTGGAGTGTGTTGGAGTGTATAAGGCTGGACAAGACTTAGCCTTTCCCTGGCCATGGACTTGAGACTAGACTGCTTCTGATTGCTTTTAGACAGAAAAGAAAAATGATCAGCCGTTATGGGCACATTTTCTCTGTAATAATAGCATTTTGGGCTAAACATATTTGGCAAACGTTCCAGTGCGTATCTGTGTATGTGCTCTGGAGAACGTTTCTATTTACAATGTGTTTTTGCTGAGTTGAGCAATGTAGCCAATCACAGGCATGTATGTTGATTTCTTGATGGCCAATCAGAGGTGTTTAAGTTAACACTGAACAAAAACTCAGGTGAGTAGATTCTGAGTTCGCAAGCAAGTCCTCTTATTATAACAAACAATTATGTTAATAAGATATTCATTGGGCAATGGGCTTCATTGATTATAACGGAACTTTGTGAAAATGCAATTAACTAAGACTAGTGCAAAATGCCCGTGCAAAATCAGTTTTTGTGTGTGTTTTTAGTAATTGTTGGTTTGGTGCCCGTGAAAGAGACTGTGAACGCATTGAATTCAGGGAGCAGGCTAGGTTACTACAAATGATGGCTGTGAATAAACTATAATATTCAGAAGTAAACAGTGTAGCTGACTGAGTGTTTATGAATACCACAACCTTCTAAGTGTTAGTGCAAAATGCCCGTGCAAAATCATTTTTTGAGTGTGTTTTTAGTTATTGTTGGTTTGGTGTGTTTAAGTGCTCATTGTTACAATTACACAGCAAAATTTCAGTGACATTTTTATTTGTGCATGGTAGAAAGCACACAGTGAACTCAGCAAACAGTTTGTGAATAGGCTACTACAAATGATGCCCATGAAAGAGACTGTGAACGCATTGAATAGGAGATGTTTAGTTGGTGAATAGCATAGGCTACTATTACACAGTAGCGATATTAACGTTAAGCGCACCAGAATGAAATATAATATTCAGAAACAGCATAGCTGACATATAGATTCAGTTAACATCCAACATCCACAAATGAATAAGCGCGTTGATTCAGGGAGCAGTGCAAAGTGCCCGTGCAAAATCAGTTTTTGTGAGCTGATCGCCGTCAAAAAAGTTCAGGAGATATTTCTTAGTGATGGCTGATTTCAACAGTTTCAATATGATAGCATTTTGAAAAAAAAGTGTCATGAATTTATTGCATTTTTGGGGAAAAATAATCCGTTTTTATAATAGATCTTTGAAAATCCAAATCTGGATTTGAATTTTTTATGATATTATAACCTAAAGATGCTATGTGAAAGTTTGAAACAGAAAATAGTGGTTTTCATCTTGCCACTTTCTTAGTAAAGAAAACACATTTTTACTCAAATTAATCAAAATGGATTTATCACGTTCTGGAACCAAACTATAATATTCAGAAGTAAACAGTGTAGTTGACAGAGTGTTTATGTCAGAATGTTTATTTTTAAACCACAACCTTCTTGGGGCTTCTTTGACCGATACAACCCTCTAATGTCAGAATGTTTATTTTTAAACCACAACCTTTTAAAAATGATATATTTAAAGATATCTTTAGCATTTCTCATCCAAACAACGTCAAACTTGGCACTGCACTTACTCGTGCCCGTAGCGAGACACCTGTCAAGTTTGAAATCCATCGGACTAACGATTCGAGAGATATGCAAATAACAGACAGACACACAGACAGACACACAGACATACAGACAGACAGACGTTTCTGTAATTTATAGATAGATGAGTGACAGCCTTTTAGTGACTATAAAGGGAGCGCTCTTTCCACGCCAAATCCCACTTATAGTATGCTTGCTTTTGGTTTGTGAACAAAGACACACGTTAATAACAAATAGTTTATCGGGAGTGTTTATGCTGGGATGTGTAGGTTGTGCAGTGACACATAACCTGAAACTATTTCATGGAAATCTAATGTGTTTTCAAGGGGAAGCGCATTTCCTTAGCCTTACCCTGGAGTTGGTTCATCTTCCGCCTATGGGTAAAATGCTTTATAAATGTCACCACTAGATGGACTACTGTGTGCATTCTAGCATTATGTAGCTAGAGACATGGAATGTATTTTTTTTTTATATATATATTTGCAGGTAAACCATTTTTTTAAGGTCTCAGGATGCAACAGGTTTAAAAATGATGGCGTAAGACTCGCAATATCAACATTCGTCAACCGCAGTTCAAGCATGAATGAACCCAGTGTCAGTTGAATATCTCTGAGAGACTGTCAGTGTGTGTCATTCAGATCTTGACATGCAAATATGTCCTCTGGGAAAGAGAAACTCAAACTGCTTACTCATGTGCATTGCATCTTTTACTCTGAATGAGTGGTAAACGTAACACTTTAGGTACAAATAAATACTTTAAGTCCAGCTGGTAATATATCTGTGCCAACATCAGACAAAATTATAATGGAACTCTTGCTTATGCAAAAGTCACCACAACATGCCAGGATGATGTGGATGATTGCCGATGTGTTGCTATATGGTTGCTAAAGTGTTCTTGGTGGTTGGCATTGTTAGGGTGTTCTCTGTGGTTTCTAGGGGGTTGCTTACAGTCAAAAGACTCCAATAAGTCCAATTTTCTGCTTGTTTTATCATCCACTAGGCAAATATTTGAGAAAATCTGACCATATAAGTAGAACCACTCTTTTCCACAACTAGACAGATGATTTTAATTAGCTTTTATGTTCATATCATAGATGGTGCACAAACCAGTGTTATTTTAGCATACTTTGTATGCTATTATATAATAATAATAATAATAATCTGAATCAGCTTTTTTCAGCTTATTAAATTTAAGTCTAACTTTTAGCAATTCTGTTATTTGCTTTTGTCTTTTTGTCATTCGTTTTATTTAGCTTTCATTAATTTTTACTTATTTTATTGGCAAGTTATTTCAGTTGGTCATTTCAACATTTCTCATTTTCCAGTTTTTTTTTGTTGTTGACGTTTTTCATCCAATATTTATATTTTATTTCAGTTTTATTTTAGAGCTGCTCGATTATTCGTTGAAAGATCGCAATCTTGATTCAAACACGCAATCTTACTCCTAAATGTCAACTATTCACCTATGTCTATTAAACCTTTGACAAAATCACAATGGAACATTCAAATCTGTGTTCCCGCTGTCGCTGACCCAGAGAAAGCAGTTATCATGAAACATCTTAGCAGCTATTTTGAAGCGATTAAAATAGAGCAAATCACCTTTTGAAAGTAACTCGGCTCTTTAAATAACGATTGTATCGATTACATTTGTACGCCACCATGCGGCGGCTTGAATCATTCATTCAAGACATTCATTCAAAAATGCAGATTCATCCAGTAATGAAACAAGTGAAGTATTTATGAGTGAGTCATTGAATCATTCATTCAGTGTTTTAAATAATTCAGATTAATTAACATTTTGTCAGAACCTGTTTAGTTGTCTGTTCAGAATGGTGGGAGAATAGTGATCTCTGTTTGAAACAAAAAAAATATGATTCTCAATTTATCCAGAATCATGCAGCTCTACTTTATTTTAATTATCCAGAGCATGTTTTAATAGTTTTAGTTTTAAGGATTTAGTTGATTCATTTAAAAACACTCTTTGACATGAATACAAATGTATTATTTATTTATTTTCTGGTTATCGACTACAATTGAATTCATCAAGAAATTAGGATGTAAATCAATGTTATTGATTTTCCACACAATAGTCTTTATTGACTAGTGGAAGTTTGGAAGAAGACATAATTGTGTTTGTGGATATGATTCCAATTCAACAGCAGCAGCTGGTAGGCAGCGTGTTTGTAGCAGTGTGTACCCCATACCTCCCTCCCTTGCTCCTCTTTTTCTCTCTCTCATTCCCTATATCTCTCCTGCTCCCTGTGATACCCACCATCTGCTGTCTGCAAAACAAGTCATTTATATACTGTCACTTCCAGGACTGCCTTTATTTGTCAAGTGACCACTATGCAAATCACTCACGGAACAGGGGGGCTAATTATCAAACAATATGGAGAAAGCTTTGCTTTTCATCATTCAGCTCTACATCCCAGACAATAGCAATTATGTTTCTTTCATGTGGCCGCGTTCTTCACAAGCAGTCCAGCACTCTGAGAGCAATGGTAGCTGACAGCAAGGTTTGTTAGCCTCGGAAGAGCCAGAAAACCGGCTTTTATTTGTCAGTTCTGGAGTTTGAGAAGCCTTCATGTTCCATTCTTCATAAAGTCTATATTGCTTTTTATGTCATCCAAGCACCTATCAAATGGCATTCAGACACTTAAATGCTGAGGAAAGCTGACCTCAACTTGACTTCTTAAATGCATGAAGGAATTCATTTATTTTTGCTCTATTTTTCCAAGTGGTTAACCAATGCCCCTCAACCTAAAAACATGAAAGGAATAACCTCATGGACAAAATATATTGACCTCTGGTACGCTAAATTCACTAGCGTTTCTGAGGTCTCTCGGTCTCCACCTGAGTTGTGAGAGAGAGGGAAGACGGCTCATGGTATCTCGCTCAGAAATGTGACCGTCACCTTCAGGCTATTGATTCATTCCCCACTGACAGGTGCATCCACAGCTCTGACATTAAGCACTGCAATTACGGCCTTAAAATGTCAAACTCTGGAGTTAAGGGTCATAACTCGTTCCAGAGTCAAATCAAAATGGCAGCGGTTGATGATGGAGTCACAGGGCTCGAGATGGCAGGGTTGTGTCACTGGAAAAACAGCGTTTACGGATGAAGAACATGCCAGCAATCTTTTGATACGGATTTGTATTGCATGTAAATATAATACACAATAAGAGAGCACTGCCTGTGAATTATCCGTCACTAATAAGCATTAAATTATACATTCACAAATGAGTAGAATATGTCAAAGGAGTGTCTCTGTAAGAAAAAGTGCATTTGATCCTTTCACAGTCTTTCTGTGTTGGATATAAACACCCTACTTTTAAGTCTACATTGATTTTTTTTTTTAATTGGATGCCAAATGATACATTCAGATGTCCAATCTTTTTTAAATGATTTGGCAACATGGTTGAATACGTTTGTGGTGAAAGCTGGAATGACATATTAGCATTGGTGTAAATGGCACTTTATTCCACATACACGGATATATAAAAGGCCTGTCTTGTCTTTTTTACCCTATATGTGCCATTACTAAACTCACACCTAAAATGTATATATTTATGGTTCTCTGAGAACCTGAGGTAAGCATCAGATTTTGACATACTTGCACATCTAACCGGACACAAAGATGAATCTGTGATTGACATGCCACGGGTTATGATGGATGTTTTATGTCCATCTAAGCATGACGGCTTAAAGCTCAGGGGGAGACAATCACCGCACAGCTTATGCAAGAGGTGTTTCTTATCTTTTGTAAAGAGCAGGGGCTTAAAGTGGATTATCGTAATGAACTGCCAGTTATGAGTCACTGATTTCTGTTTGTGATGAAGTGTGTTTTTTTCTCCAGAGCTGAGATGATCAACCGGTTGACATTTTGGGTCAGTTGACAACATTGAGATGATTTAAAGGACGTGTCTCTCACATAACCTCACATAGCTGGAGCTTTGGCTAGACATAATCTGTCAGAATCGGATGTATAACAAGGTACAGTTGCTATAAATGCAGGATGTTTTTCTGGACTTTTACATTCTGGAAGTTAAAGTGCTGAGTAGGGTTGCACCAGCCATTCGTAAGTTCTTTCTTCAATTGGAGCTAGCTAGTTTGTAACTAACTCTATTCGGTTGCACCATTTGTTCTTAAGGCAGAACGTAGATCGTAGGTCATAGGTCGTAAACTCTCTGTAAAGTAATGCGTAGTCGCATAATATGACGTTGATCCTCAATGATTCAATAGCAGTCTTCAAATATGTGAGCATAAGCTGTGTTTAACCTCAGTTTATCCTTGATTTGAACTTCTTTTGCCTCACTTAACAAACGATAAATCATTAAAGGTTCAGTAAGATTTTTTTTTTCCTTACAAAGACTTCTATTTCAAATAAATACTTTTCTTCTTTTGAATTTTTACACAGTTTTCATAAAAATATAAAGCAGCTGAACATCAGCAGAGCACCAAATCAGCATATTAGAAGGATCATGTGACACTGAAGACTGGAGTAATGATGATGCTGAAAATTCAGCTTTGCCATCACAGGCAAAAATGTAATAAATTAGAAAACAGTTATTTTTAATTGTAATAATATTTTATTTTGAATCAATAAATGCAGCATTGATGAACATAATAGACTTCTTTTTGTCAAAACATTATGTTGTATTTAGTTTTGATATGAAGTATATTGACCATTTATATTCATATTTCTGGACTTCTAGAATGATTTTTTTTCTCTCGTTCTTTCCTTCACTGTTGGATGGCAGAAATATAGTGATACTTTCCACATGGCTGCCTGTTTCTCTCAGATCTTCAGATCAGATTACATTATTTGAGCAGACATTTTGACCCCTGTTCCTGAGTCTAACCTAAAATAGCTATAATGTGAGCGCATTATTATTTGACAGACAGCATCGTAAAAACAGCACAGACTGATGTTTAATTGTTGCCAAATGTGATTGCTGTGAGTCGTGAGAGGTCTGCTTGTGTCAAATTTTGCCAACAGGGTCAGGCTTAGATAAGATCGTTTAGGTGTGATGATCTGCTGTTCATATTTGAAGTATTTCAGTGAGAACTAGTTCAGTTTCTCACATTTCAGTTGCACTAATGATTATAATTCTGTGGGTTTGTTTCTCTGCTGCCAAAGTGCTTTGAAGTCGACGTAAAAACACAATTTGCACACCATTTTAATTCTGTCAGTGAAATGGGGTATTCGTTGAGAGAATTTAGACTGTGAGTCCATTTAGATTTTGTGCTGACTTTGAAGTGAAATGCTTTGGAAAACCAACTATTTTAAAAGAAACTCTGAAAGTGAAAGGCATATGATATCACACATTTCTCCAAACTGCAATTTAGAATGTAGTGAGTTTAGAATTCGGATTGGTTCTGATTCTAGGCGTGTAGGTCACGTGACATGTTTAACATGCTGATCTGGATGGCGTGGGGACGTTTGATCTGACGTGAGAATCCAGGCTTCAGAGCACTGAGGGAGAGCTGTTCTGTTAGACTGTGGGAGGCGCTCCACGCGGGAAGGAAAGATTGATGGGATCAGAGCCTCAGAACAGCCGAGGGGAGCTTGTAGGTGTCTGTCAATGCTAGCGTGCACAG
The DNA here is from genome assembly GCF_949319135.1 of Squalius cephalus. Taxonomy (NCBI): domain Eukaryota; kingdom Metazoa; phylum Chordata; class Actinopteri; order Cypriniformes; family Leuciscidae; genus Squalius; species Squalius cephalus. The sequence goes on along the minus strand of NC_137132.1, from coordinate 22,956,339 downwards.
TGGCTCACTCCTGGGCTCCACACACATACACAAACAACCACAAACATACACTCTATCAATAACCAACACACTCACAGCGACATGCGTCTGTCAGCGTTACATAACAGGAGGGATGTGTGAGGACTGAAAAATGAGTGGCTTTCTTCAATTGTTTTGACCCTTCATCTTCATTGAGTTGTGGCTCAAATCACATAACAGGCAAAAAGAAACCTAAATCTTTGTGTAATTGTAACACTATAAGTAAACTTTAAACATAGTGACTTGGCAACAACCTTGGTTAAAATGGTTTTAGATGGACTGTTGCCCAAAATTACGCTAGCGTTCAAAAGTTTGGGGTCAGTAAAACTTTTTAAAATGTTTTTTGGCAGAAGTCTCTTTTTCTCACCAAGGCTGCATTTGATCAAAAATACAGTAAAACAATAATATTTGAAAATAAAAATCCCTGTTTTCTATTTTAACTTAATTTTTTTCCTTTCTCCAGTCACATGATCCTACGGAGCCCAGTAAGTCACATGATCATTCTATTATGATCATCATTATATCATTAGTCTTATTAATATCAGTGTTGACTGCTTAATACACTTTTTTTCAGAAAGTTCAAAAGAACAGTATTTATTTGAAATATAATTGTTTGTGACATTATTATTTTGATCAATTTAATGCATCCTTGAACGGGGTATCAATTGCCCCGTTATGAATTTAAGAGTTTCGTGTGAAATTACTAGTCAACTATGATAATTTTGACATGACTTGAACAGCATTAAAATCTGAGAAATTTCAAATTCAAAATTTTAAATTCAAAATTCAAGTTTTTTTTTTTTTTCTTCTTTTTTTTAACATTCACAGATTTGTCAGGGAATAGAGGTTATTGTACAATAACAGCATTTATCTATAGTATTTGAGTGTATATAATTATTTCTATCTAGTATATGAGTACATAGAACTTCTGCTCTCATTTTTGTACAACTTTAGCTTAGTCTTGAAACTTGATATTGTGGCATTATGAGGTTGTTTCTGAGTTGCTTCTGATGTTCTACGTTTGTAAGTTGCCTTGGATAAAATGTCTAAATATAAATGACATCATAATGATTTATATGTGTGCATTAAACTCTAGAGTATGCTAGAGAATAATTATCATTACAGTATTATCCTTTTTGTGTTCTCTTTGTGATCTTTAATGTACCGTTAGTATTAATATTATTATTAATAATGCTGTTCCTATTTTATATAATATTGTGTGTGTGCGTGTGTGTGCGTGCTCTTTCTGCCCTTTGTCTCCGGCACAATAACATCTGAGAGGGAGGGTTCTGCCGCAGTCCTGGCTGTGCGTCAGTCCAGGTTAACGTCTGCTCACGAAGGGTGGGTGAGGGGGGTGTACGTGGACCCTGCTCCTGGAAATGGGAACGGTTAACTGAAGCATGTTAATAAGGAAAGGCTTGTCTCTTCCATACTAACACTTGGATGACTCTGCAGGCTTTGAAGGGGGCAGGGGTGGGGGTAGTTTTGGGTTTTGGAACTCACCCACTCATAGTAACCAACCAACCCCCCCCCCACCCTCCACAACCACCCCTCCAAGGCTGGGGGGGGGTGGGTATGGGGGGATTTGCTTGCATTGTCAAGTAACGCATTGACCCATCACTTTGATGCGTATCGATACTGACAGCCTGCTCTCTCTCTCTCTCTCTCTCTCTCTCTCTCTTTTCTCCCTCTCTCCATCTATCTTTTCCTCTGTATCTTTCTCTCTCTTTTGCTGCAGGCCACCGAGGCTCAGATCCAAAGTGTTGGACAGACGCCATCTCAGTTGCTCATCGAGCCACATCCTCCCCGTAGCTCCGCCATGCACCTGGTGAGAACAGCGTGTGTGTGTGTGTGTGTGTGTGATAAAATCAGTGTGTGCGTGTTTGTTGTGTTTTTTTTTTCCTGCCCGGCAGTAGGGAAGTTATTATTTGGAACAAGGGCAGTGACGCCTGACCTTCGGTCCACTCCCCAACACCCAACACAGCAGTCTCACTTCCATATGCCCACAACTTCTGCAGTCATGGTTCAGAACAATCTGCTGTTGTGTGATCAGTCACTAAATATTGTGACAAAACTAGTTTAACTACATTTCAAATGTATTCATTTAACTGCATGTTTTCAATATAATGTATTTTCCCAGTAAAATAATCTACTTTTTCAAAACATGACAAAATAAATGACAAAACACTTAGGGCCAGATTTACTAACAGCTTGCTCCAGCGCAAAGTACTGTCATGTTTTACTAAAAACACGCAGTGAAAGTTAGTGCTGAAAAGGTGTGGACAGGGTTATTTTTGCGGCTGACGTTATTGCATATGCATTTGTCGGACTTTCCCTTTCAAACGGAACATTTATGGGAGGAGAGTATTTAAATGAATCACGCAACGTGATTTACTAAGGTTTGCGCTAGCCGATTTACTGGTATTTGCGCCATTATTTAAAGACCAAAAAAAGCATGTCTTGAACCAGACTCTAATTTGCGCTGCTCTTGGTAGATTGTGTTGGTCATTATGGAAATGATCCGGCTGTGTTTGTGTTCTTTAATTTGCGTGTCGTCAATAGATCATGCATAGAACTTTCCACTCCCGTTAGCGTGGGAGGGCCGATTTATTCTAGTGAAATGGCTCATTTGGTTGGTTCATGAATCCATAATGGAACCATTAAAAAAAGTCACATATTCCCTCCATTACAAGCTACTGTTTTCTACTTGTTCAAAATATGGTTCATTGTAGTAGATTTATAATACATTATAAATTATACTATATAAAATTAAATCATTTGAATAAAATTCACACACACACACACACCATTATTAATATTATTATTAATAGTCCTATTCCTATTTTATATAATATTGTGTGTGTGTGTAGGCAGTTACTTCATAAAACTTGATTAGCTTGTAGTTTAGCTCGCTACTTTTTCTAAATAGTAGCTTCACTGTAGTTTGGGTTCAGTAGCTTCCTCAACACTGATGATTTTATAACATGTCCAGCTGATGATAATACACTGTCAAATGACAGCTATTGTGTCTTGATATTTAATCAGCTACCGCAGGAGTGGTGTTTCAGTGATGCCAGAGCATTTCTGTCAATCTCCTCTTTGAAACTGTAGGCTTTAACCAATTTGGAGTTTGGACCTTGCACCGAAGTCAAGTGCTGCTACTTCCACGTCCCTAACACAAATACATGTCAAACAGAGCTGGCATACTTCCAGGAGCACACAACTCCATCACAGAGGCTCAGAAGATAGTTGTGTCGGGAGAACAGTGCTCCCTACTGGCCTTTTGAGTCCTCACACCTGAATACTCCTTCTTATCTCAATCTAGCATCCGTCATAACAATCACACTGAAGTTTACAAAGTGAATGTTGTAATGCTGTCAATACTAAATTTATTATTAGTGCTTGTTTATATTCCAAAATAAATGTGTGCACCCTAATGCTTTAAGTTTTAATCGTCAATTGAGTTTGAGTAAAACCCACAGATTCCCCCAGATAGCACATTTACGTCACGGTGACGTCTATTTAAAGTGTGTGTGTGTGTGTGTGTGTGTTTTATCCAGGCTATATTATTTTATTATACATTTTACTATGTTGTATATTTTGATTTTAAAGAAATTCATAATTTTATTCAGGAAAGATTCATTCAATTGATCAAAAGTGACTTTTACATTGTTACAAAATTATTTTATTTAAAACAAAGGCTGTTTGTTATGTATATAATGTACAAATAATGTATCAATTTCTACAAAAATATTAAGCAGCTCAACTGTTTTCAACATTGATAATAATAAATGTTTCTTGAGCATCAAATCATCATATTAGAATGATTTCTGAAGGATCATGTGACACTGAAGACTGGAGTAATGATGCTGAAAATTCAGCTTTTCCATCACAGGAATAAATTACATTTTATACTATAGTATAGTATAAATATAGTAATATGTCACATTGTTACTATTTTTACTGTATTATAAATACATAAATATATATGTATATTTGCCTCAGCTTATTCCTTTAAAGGCCCCTTCTCCATGACTCTCCTCCTAAACTACCACACAGTCTTTCCTCTGTTCCAACTCTTTTTTTTTACCACTTTCCTCTCCGCTAACAACCTCTCCTCATCTATCTCTCCCTTCCCTCCCTCTTTTCCATCCTTCTCTTCCTTTGCTTTCTCTGTTCAACAGTGTTTCCTTCCGCAGAGTCCGCTCATGTTTAAGGATCAGATGCAGCAGGACGTCATCATGGTGCTGAAGTTTCCCTCCAACTCTCCCGTCACTCATGTGGCCGCCAACACGCTGCCCCACCTGACCCTCCCCGCCGTCGTCACCATCACCTGCAGCCGGCTCTTCGCCGTCAACCGCTGGCACAACACAGTGGGTGAGTGCCAATCTGTGTGCATACTACAGTACTGTATATACTAACTAACCAGCTAATTTCTTCATTTCTCCTCAAAAATTTCTCCTCACACCCAAACAAAAACCCAGATTAACTCCACATGTTACCACTTGGCCATGTGTGAACAACATTATCCAACTAGCCGTTCCCCCGGAGCCCCCCTCACCTGCAGGTCAGAGGTCGGGCGCTGTGGCGACTGGCTAAATTAGCCTATCACGGCCTCTCCTTTCGCCTCACACCTCCCCAGCTGTCACGGCAACACATAGTGATGTCAGGACCAAATGTGGCAACCTCGCTCTCTCACACTACTAATGGCTGCAGCTGCAGGACCAGCCCTCTCCGGACGCACGTGTGTGTGTGTGTGTGTGTGGGTCCCCCGAAATAATAAGGCCACCACGTTGAGCTCAAAATGGCGATCACTGCCTTGTAGGCCTGCCTCAGGGGTGCTATAGCTCTGGCCTGTCTGACACAGGACAGGGGAGAAATCAATAAGCACCATGGAGATCTGGCTGGTGGGTCTTCATAAGGCCCCAATGTCAAATGGGACGGGTCAGGGAGTGGAGTTGATTGTGACAGCAGGACAGGTGTTTGCGTGAGGACATTTGTAAGGGTGCGCTGCAAAAAAGTTTTTCTTTTGTCTTGTTTTGCAGTACAAATTGCAGTTAAACACTCTTAAATCAAGATACAATTACTTGAGAAGCAAAATGCATAAGATGTTTTCAGATTTATTTATTTTATTTTTTCAAAATAAGACTTTATGCTTAATACAAGAAAAAAAATGTCTCGCAGTGGGGTAAGAAAAATAAATACATTTTCCCTTTTTGATATTTAAAAAAAAAAATGAGACAAAGTAATTTTGCTTCTCAAGTAAATGTATCTTGGTTTAAGAATGTTTAGATATTTGTACTGGAAAACAAGACAAAATTATTGAGGAAGAACTTTGGAAAACCCTACATTATGGGGACAAAATGTCCCCACAAAGATGGCAATATCTGAAATTCTTGTCTTTGCGGTCCCTTTTTTGTGGTCCCCATGAGGAAAACAGCTTATAAATCATAGTAAGTGATGTATTTTTGAAAATGTAAAAATGAAGAAACTTTTTGTTTATTGGTAGGGTTAGTGCAAGGGGATAGAAGATACAGATTTTACAGTATAAAAATCATTGTCTATGGAAAGTCCCCATAAAACATGAAAACCCAACTGTGTGTGGGTGTGGGTGTGGGTGTGTGCGCGTGTTTGAAAAAAATGGGAGTGAAGGTACTGAACAATGTGTTTTTTCTACTGTCTCTGTGTGTGTGAGACAGGTCTTCGAGGAGCTCCAGGATATTCACTAGAGCAGGCCCATCATCTCCCCATTGAGATGGACTCGCTGATTGGTGGGTTTGACTGGTTTTGTTCTTGTTGTTAAATACTTTATTCGGTCCCAACCTTAACTAAATTAAGAGATCAATTCAAACAGTAGGTTTATTTCCCTGAAAAGTGGCCCTGTGGTGCTTTAAAAACATTGCTCTGTTTTGATGAGTATCCCAACTAAATCAACACAGCAACACTGATTCAACCATACCATGAGATTGGGGTGGGACTCTCTGTTTCTCCAACCAATAGCATATGTGTTTGGAAGACTTGTTAGAAAACAGTCATATTTGCAACATGTTTGTTATATAGTGTATGCTACCGAAGCAGCTGACTCTTTGTCTCGCTGCCCTATTAGGCAATGACTTTATAGGCAGTGTTTATGCACAAAGGCACATTATGAAACTGATTTCGGACAGACTTTTGAGGCAACGTAACTGTTTAATGATCCACAACAAAATAGAGAGAACTGGTGAAAACTTAGCAAATATTTAATGACTACAATAGTAAAACCTCGCTAGAAATGACATCAGAAGTGGAAAACGTACACTTACACCCAAACTGACCACCAACCGCAACTTTCAGATGCCATCTTTATATTTTTAGCTCAACTGTCACAAAATGGAAAGCACAGGATTGTGGGATAAGTGACAATAAAGATATTTGAACATTAAACATGATTTAACATAACATTTATTTCTATTTAAAATAAATGATATACTTTTTAACTTCATTCATCAAAGAATCCTAAAAAAAGATTGCATTGAATCACTGGAGTAATGGCTGCTGAAAATTCAGTTTTGTCATCACAGGAATAAATTACATTTTAAAATATAAAACAGTTATTTTAAATCCTAATAATATTTCACAATATTACTATTTTTACAGAATTATTGATCAAATAAATGCAGCCTGGGTGAGCATGAGACTTTTTTCAGAAACATTAAAAACATTGTACCGACCCCAAATTCTGAAACAGGAGTGTGTATTGAATCTCTTGAAGATTGTAATAAACTAGACTTTTATTATGCAGGTAATTTTTTTTTTTATGAAAAGATTTTAAAACTCTGTAAACGTCTATTCCAGCGAACAACTCGGGCACAAACAAGCGACAAATCACTGACCTGGTTGACCAGAGCATTCAGATCAACACTCAGTGTTTTGTGGTGACGGCAGATAACCGCTACATCCTGGTGTGTGGTTTCTGGGACAAGAGTTTCCGCGTTTACTCGTCAGACACAGGTAAGAGACACTCATTGGACATTTACTCACTTGAAATAGAAGTATCCTGAAAGTAGTCCATAGTTTGTACCGTATGTTATACTTCTGAAGCCATACGATTGCTTTGTGTGAAATTGAAGTCGTTATTTACTGTTTATCTTCCCCTTCAGTAGCCTGTTAATTCTCTTCAACCGCATTGAGTCAATGAGTTGAACTCTGATTTGTGAATGAATCATTTTGTAGATCAGTTATGTGAACTGAATCAACTGATTCATTAAAAAGATCAGAAAATAAGAAATTGTTTACACATACAAAGCTCTGTCATGAAACTCTAGATGGTGCAGGCTGATAGGTCCTTACCTCAATCTTATTGCAATCACATCATTCTCTATAGGGCACAGCTGATTGGTTCCTGCTGCATCAGTAGCCAATGAGCTCGCTGCTCGACATTCAAATACTTAGTCAGCATTTGCTATAGCAGTGCAGCGCTTTCAGAAACCCTCCTCTTTCCCCAGCTCCACCTGTATAGATCTGCTACGCGTGATTCATGTGTGTTATATTGTACTGCAGCAACATGTCTTACTTGCTCACAGCAGTGTGTCGTGACTTGTGTATGTATGTATTGGCAGTAGTATGACCAACAGCAGCAGCAGTAAAAGAAGCAGCAGCAAAATAGCAGATCTATTCCTCCAACACCAAACATATGAACATTACCATGCCAAACACCAGAATTGTCATGACAAAAAAAAAAATTCTCTCAAGAACTCTCATGAAATGTTATTAGAAGACTCTTATAGTGCAATTCTGTGATACTTCTATGGTTCGTCTTTGTAATTTTCCATCCCCTGTCTTCATTCACTTTCATTACATTGCAATGAGTGGACAATATGTGTAATGGTCTGACCAACATATTTGTGCTTTGACTTGTCCGTGTGTTTGTTTGCAGGCAAGCTCACTCAGATAGTGTTCGGTCACTGGGACGTGGTCACATGTCTGGCACGCTCCGAGTCTTACATCGGAGGCGACTGCTACATTGTGTCGGGATCCAGAGATGCCACTCTGCTACTCTGGTACTGGAGTGGGCGGCACCATATCATAGGAGACAACCCTAACAACAGTGAGTAACAACTGAACCTAAGCACAATTACATCAATATTAAGCATACTACATTATACAATCATCCAACAAGAGACTTAATTAATATTAGATGTTACATTAATTATGGAGGAGATTATAAAAGCTCATATTCTGGCCAATATATTAATATTATTTAGTTATTTTTCATTTTTATTTTAATCACTGTAGGAACAAAAGCTATTATTGCATCACTAATGAATGCATTACAGCTCATAATTGTTCCAGGTTTCCTCACTACTGAAACTGAAACCAGAAAGCATTTTTTTGTAACGAGGTGCAAACACTTTAACAAGAAAACAAGCCTGCACGTCTGAGCTTGCTTTTGTATGTGTTTTGCAAGAAATCTGTGCATTTGCACCATTGGTTTGTATCAAATGTATTGTCTTCTGTTCGTGTCATGAGCTGTGGTTTAGCAGAGCTTGTTCTCTAATTAACTTCAGTGATGCTCAGACAGTTAATTAAGGATTTCGGCTCGACTGCCTCCAATTAGCGAGGTACAGCCTCGCTCCTGTTTTCAGTGCAGAGGAAACAGAACTCCCATGATATTCACACACAACTGCTCACTGTGTGCCCTCACAAAGGCGACTAATGGTCTGTGTGCTTAAAACTGGTGGGAATTATGAACAAAGAACTATTTATATATTTAATGAGGAATAAACCTAACAATGGTAACTTTATCAAGCCCACGGTACACAATCTGGTGTTATTTCTGAGTAATACTAATGCACACTTTTTGAATGTAATTTTTTTTTTAACAGCTTAATAATAACTAATAATAATAATTGATATTAATATGAATAATTAATACTATGTCATTATTAATATTTACATTTCATTACATGTAAAACAAATCTAGTTCAAAATAATGTTTGTAGAGCAGTGATTTTTAAAATGGCATCATGGATGAATGTTTTGAGCATGTCCTCAGGAAATGAACAGTGTGCCCTCTAGTGGTGAATTTCAGAAATTTCTTTTTCTTTTTTGATTCTATGCATTTGGACGCATACAGTATATAACAGTGTTGTAGAAAGACCTGAGGCAAAACTTCCACAGTTACACGAACGTGACTCCATAATCCTCAAGTGATCTATAGTGGAATGCAGAATCATTTTATAAAAACTGACATTTTTTAAGTTCCCTCATTATATATTCCAGACTTATAGCCAGAATTCTTTGAGGTTGTTAGACGATATCAGTGTAGCATGAAGTAAAGAAAAACAAACCCTCATCAGTGTGTTTTTGTGTCAATGATAAGTTCAGCTGTGCCTCATCAAGCATCTCCACACTGCATTTTTTTCAGTCGGGACAGGATCTTCCATGAATATTCAGCAGATATTCGAGTACCAGCCCCCGCGGCACTCCGACATGGTGTAGAAATTGATTTCACAGTTGCCCGTGAAAGCTGAAGTGTGTCTTAAATGTGCAATGATTAAAATCCCGTCCGGCTCAATCAAGGTCCCGGTGCCTCACGACCCCAGCAGCCGTTCTCCAATTTACACCTCTTAATTGTGTTGCTGTACTGCTGGGGTTTAGCGTGAGGGTATCGAAGGGCCCGGGTGCGGACTGATTAAATCTTTTGTGGTGAAGGTGATCTGGGATCTCCCGAGGGATCCAGTCCTGACACGCGTTCCCACCCAGATCACTGACAGCTGCCAGACGGGCCCCTGTGGAGAACTCGGTGAACACGGGACCGCATTGATCAAGGACTGAGTAACCTTTGATTGTTCGCCAGCTTTAAAAAAAACATCTGCATTTGGATCGGCCATTCTATTGATTCCTGGGTTCATTTAACGGTGTTCTGCATGCAAAGTAATGGCATGCGTCTTAATTATGTGGAAAGTAATGAACTTAGTGTTAATTAAAAATTGAAAAGATCTCAGGCATTTAATGGGATGAACCTGTAGTCGTGAGTTCTCCTTATTAGCTTTGTTTTAGAAATCCCTCTGCCTGCACATTATACAATACACCAATTAGAGCATACTATGTGGCCATTTAAAGTCAAGGTTTTATCATCGGAGAAGAACTTTATAATTTATTAAAGAAATGATCATAGACTCAAAAATGGTATTGATTTTCTGTCTTCTGAGGAGAATTATATTTGTTGCTTTTACCATGGAATTGGAATGAATCGTTACTGAGGCTTTCAGGCTTCATAAAGGACATAAACGCATCATAAAAGTAGTCCAGAAGTCTTCTGAAGCTCTATGATACGTTTATGTGAGGAACAGACCAAAAGTTCTTTCTTCTTATTTACTGAAAATCTTGACATTTTGACATCAGCTCCTTGCCGCATGCAAGTAAGGATGGCAAAACATTTTGTGTTCCCTTCAGAAACTTTGCGTTCGCTCGCAAATTATTTTGCGTTCCCTCGAGAAACTTTGTGTTCGCTTGCAAAACATTTTGCTCAAGAAACGTTGTATTCGCTTGCAAAACATTTCGTGTTCCATCAAGAAACTTTGTGTTCGCTTGCAAAATATTTCGCGTTCCATCAAGAAACTGCGTTTGCTTGCAAAATATTTTGCGTTCCCTCGAGAAACGTTGTATTCGCTTGCAAAACATTTCGTGTTCCATCAAGAAACTTTGTGTTCGCTTGCAAAACATTTCGTGTTCCATCAAGAAACTTTGTGTTCGCTTGCAAAATATTTTGCGTTCCATCAAGAAACTGCGTTTGCTTGCAAAATATTTTGCGTTCCCTCGAGAAACATTGTATTCGCTTGCAAAACATTTCGTGTTCCATCAAGAAACTTTGTGTTCGCTCGCAAAACATTTCGCGTTCCATCAAGAAACTTTGTGTTCGCTCGCAAAACATTTTGTGTTCCATCAAGAAACTGTGTTTGCTTGCAAAACGTTTTGTGTTCCCCTGAGAAATTGTGCATTCGTTCGCAAAACATTTTGTGTTCCATCAAGAAACTTTGTGTTCGCTCGCAAAACATTTCGTGTTCCATCAAGAAACTTTGTGTTCGCTTGCAAAACATTTCGTGTTCCATCAAGAAACTTTGTGTTCGCTTGCAAAACATTTCGTGTTCCATCAAGAAACTGTGTTCGCTTGCAAAACATTTCGCGTTCCATCAAGAAACTGTGTTCGCTCGCAAAACATTTTGTGTTCCATCAAGAAACTGCGTTTGCTTGCAAAACGTTTTGTGTTCCCCTGAGAAATTTTGCGTTCGTTCGCAAAACATTTTGTTCCCTCAAGAAACTTTGCGTTTGCTTGCAAAACATTTTGCGTTCCCACAAGAAGCTTTGCTTTTGCTCGCAAACCCTTTTGCTCAAGAAACTTTGTTCACTTGCAAAACATTTTTGTATTCCCTCAAGAAACTTTGTTCGCGCGCAAAACATTTCGCGTTCCATCAAGAAACTTTGCGTTCGCTCGCAAAACGTTTTGCTTTCTCCTGAGAAACTTTGCGTGCGCTTGCTAAACGCTTTTGCGTTCCCCCAAGAAACTTTGCATTCGCCCGCAAAACCTTTTATGCTCTTTGCGAGCAAACTCAAAATTTCTCTGTGGAACACAAAGGTTTCTGCGAGGGAACACAGTTTCTCGGGGGAACGCAAAACATTTGCGAGAGAACGCAAAAGCATTGACAAATAATTTTTCCTCCATCTCAGTTTTTTTCCCACCACCGTGTCCCTTTTGGGGCTCCGTATTAAACTGATCAAAAGTGGCAGTAAAGGCATTTATAATGTTAAGATTGCTGAAAGAATTTGGGTTTGTTTATCACTCAATGCTATTGAAGAATATATTTGACTAATCTAGTATGTGAGAAGCTTTCAAGCATCAAAAAGGGCGTAAAAGCACCACAAAAGTTGCAGATAATAGCAAAATAGCATCTATTATTTGGAACTTTTGTGGTGCTTTTGCGCCCTTTTTGATGCTTGAAAGCTTAATTTCCCTATTCAATGTAATAGCATGGAGATGTGTGTCCATTACATTATTTCAATATCTCCTTTTGTGTGCCAAAGAAGGGATTCAAATGTGTTTTGGATTACATACTGTACGCACAATGAAGTAAATGATGACAGAATTTTGGATTAACTAATCCTTTAAACCATTGAAACACGCACACCTTCTCCAAAAGCAATGTTTAATCCGTCCAGAAACACAATGTTGATCCCCCCGGCTAATAATTACTGTTTTGCTTCCTCACTGCACAAATCAAGCTAATTACACCACTGGCCCCGTTTTCCTTACGGTTGAATTGCTTCTCTAACTCACTGCAGTGTGTACAAATATAAGAGTGTGTTCAAGCGTGATGGGTACAGACCCAAGAGGGCGAGCACTTTAATGATTCTACCTGTTATTTCTCAAATGAACTGCTTTGGAAATTGAGGCAGTGGATCTTATAACAAGGAAAATGTAGATGTGATAGGGATGAGGATGTATTTCCACACAGTTTATATCACATCTTGGCAGATTTTAAATGAGTTTTTTCCACTTTTTCCAAAATGAGCCCTTTCATGGCAGCTGACCAGCCGGTGCTGACGTACCACAGGTGTCTTTAAATGACCTCATATCACCTCTTCCCTCCCCCTCATCCATCATGTGACAATGTATGGGGTCCAGAGGCTGTTGGGCCACTGCCGGTGATCATTTGGGGGGGGACGCCTCCTTAAGCAGATGTTCTCTAGGGCACCTGACCTGCTTTATTGTGGTTTCCTCACATCGCTTATATCGTGTTTGTGGACTTGTGTAGTGTTGTGACTGGAATTACCTTCCAGACACAATCAGATTCATTGGTTTTGGACATGTGCACTGTAGGAATCGGCTAAAACTAATCCAGTTGCATTTATAAATCATATTAATTATGTGTACATCAGGATCTAGAGAAGGTGCTTCTATTTTTATTTACTTTTATTAATTGATTTATAATTTTATTTAAGTTTTATTAATATTATTATTATTATCATCATTTAAATTGTATTTTTGTAATATCTTATTATTGGCATTTATATAGCGCTTTACTATGTACTACTGTACAGCCAAAGCACTTTACAGTCATATCAGGGGTCTCTCCTTAACCATCATTATTATTATCATTTAAATGTTATATTTCAAAATCCTAAAAACCTAAGAGTACTTCTTTTTGTGCTTTTATTTATTTATTTATTTATTTATTTATTATCATTTTAATTTTATATTTCAAAATCTAATGCTTCTATTTATTTAATTTATTTGTATGTATTTATGATTTTGCTTATTTTTATAATCTAGTAGTAGTAGTAGTAGTGGTAGTAGTAGTAGTATGTATTGTTGTTATTACTTTTTAATTAATTTTTATATTTCTAAATTCTAAAAGTATAAGACAACTAATAAAAATGCTTCTGTTTTAGTATTTGGTTTTTTTTTTTATTCATTTTATTTATGTAGAACAGGGGCAGTGTACATTAATCAACATTCATGAATGTAAATGTACCCAAATTAGCCCGAAGGCTAGTTTTCCTTGGTAGTCCCTTTGCCAGATGTTATTAGGCCTAAAACTAGAGGCCTATAAATAATGTATTTATAATTCAGTTTATTTTTCTAATCTATTATTATTACTACTATTATTATTTATTGTTACTATCATTTTAATTTTATATTTCAAAATCATAAAGACAAAATCCTAAAAGTCTAAGACTTTTAAGTAAGAACACTTCTTTTTTTCTATTTATATTTTTCATATTTTTTTATGTATTTACTTTAAATTTTATATTTCAAAGTCCTAAAATTGTATGTGTTTAATTTTAGCCCGTGGTCTTAGACTCATGGATCTGCTGCATGTGTCGATTGTTGTTATATTTCAGTTTACTGCTGTGTGTTTCCTGTGCTCATGTTAATTTTAATTATGATGTGTGTTTCTTGTGCTCATTCGCAGGTGATTACCCAGCTCCCCGTGCGGTTCTGACCGGTCATGACTATGAGGTGGTGTGTGTGTCAGTGTGTGCTGAGCTGGGAATTGTAATCAGTGGAGCAAAAGGTGAGTGAGAAGAGCATTGTGGGATATGAAATAATATGAGGCAGTGTGTAATGCCACAAGAGCGTCTCTCATCAGACATGTGTGTTTGTCAGAGGGGCCGTGTCTGGTCCACACCATCACTGGGGACCTTCTGAGGGCTCTGGAGGGCCCTGATAGCTGTGTGCTTCCCCGCCTGATCTCCGTGTCCAGTGAGGGCCACTGCATCATCTACTACGACAGGGGGCAGTTCTGCAACTTCAGCATCAACGGAAAACTGCTGGCCCAGATGGAGATCAACGACTCCACACGCGTATGTTCTCAACTCTTTGCTTTATCATACACATGATGGTCTGGTTACATTGATACTAAACATGCCAGTGTAAAAAGAACCATTTAGATTTCCGAGTGACTGCGGTTACGCCCACTGAGTGGCAAAAAGACTGAGCGGCAGTATTTGTTTTCAGCGTGAATGCCGCGAAAAACACACAAAACACATCTAAAACGGGAAAGAGCTTTGCTAATGACTGTACAACTAGATTTGACAAGAAATATGAGGTATATTTTTACAGACTGCCAAAACCTACAGAACAGAGAAGCAAATAGATCGCTGCAAATCATAGAAACAACTGGACTCCAGGCAGCGAAAGATGGATTTGCAGTTATCATTATGTGTCAATATGCTGAATTTAGGGGTAGAATCATACCCTATATACACTGTAAAAGTGAACAGTTGGATCAACTTAAAAAATTACTTCAATTGGAATTGGTAACACCTAAAGAAATTAAGTTTTCTCAACTTAAATTATCACGTGATAATTTAAGTTGAGAAAACTTAATTTCTTTAGGTGTTACCAATTGAAGTAATTTTTTTAAGTTGATCCAACTGTTCACTTTTTACAGTGTATTGTATTGTTATATATTGTATTGACAACTCATCAATGAAATGTTTACCATCATATATTCTACATAATTGGATGTTTTTAAATAAACACTGACAAAAAAACTATTCAAGTTTTAAGGCTGGAGGATATGACGATCTATATAACATTGATATAAGTGATCACATGGATTTAGACCTAACCATTTTATTTATATAAAGCGTTCAGAGGCAAATTTGCTTTATGTATTTCCCCGGCGTCGGAATCAGGCACATATAAATGTCAGGAAACACTATTCCTGGCTGCATTTCAATATCCATGGATCACTGGATCTTTGGTAAGTTGTAAGGAACACTACATTGAGTCCAACCTTTAGTTTAAACCGATAATCATTTGTTTTACGCAGTTTCCTCTATTAAATCCAGTCACGCAGCAGCTCTTTTGCCACTCAGTCCGGCTGAGGGGGCCGTGTTCCGGCGGGAAAGTGACGTCAATGCATTCCCTCAATAGCAAAGCCCCAGTGGTCTAGTAATGCCATATGGCAGAAGTCGCATTACCGTTTGTTGAGGAAAAAGATGAATTCTGAAAGTGAATTGTGGTAAATTGAACCACTTTTGATAAGATTGAATCAGAAGACAAAAACACATTTTGGAAGAAGGATTGATGTATTGACATCAAAAAAAGTTACGTAGCTATATTTGACATGTGATTTGACACACTCAGGCCGTCCTCCTGAGCAGTGATGGACAGAATCTAGTGACTGGAGGAGATAACGGGGTGGTGGAGGTGTGGCAGGCCTGTGACTTCAAGCGGCTGTACGTCTACCCTGGCTGCGACGCCGGCATCCGAGCCATGGACCTGTCACATGATCAGAGGTGATACACTTTTACCACACAGAGACATACAGCAAACCCTAAACTGCTTTAACCCTGACGTCGTCTCCTGTGTTTCCAGGACTCTGATCACGGGCATGGCATCTGGTAGCATCGTGGCTTTCAACATTGATTTTAATCGCTGGCACTTTGAGCATCAGAACAGGTACTGAGAGCGATCAGCCAATGACGGGCATCCGCAGCCTGGCACGGTAACGTGTCGTTACGGGAGGCGACGTAGCAACAGAAAACATATGGAATGAAAGAAGAAACACAAGGCTAGTTGGAGAAATCACAGCAGTTTAAGGGATCTCAGCTGCTTGAGCAGATGTATACATGTCTCAAACACGCACAGCAGCGATTAATAGATGATTATTTCTAAATGAATCAAGAGAGCACAGATGGAGGCCAGCAGTTTTTTCATCACAAATTATTTTATCTAACTGTCATCAGAGCCATCAATATTCTTTTGTCTCACAGTCCCGTCATTTGAACTGACAGTAACACTTTGCATAGAGAACCAATAACAATATTTTTATGAGGTTTATTTTCTACTGGCTTCCAGCATATTTCACTTTCTTTCTACAGGCCCGCGGGAAAGAAAAGCTACATGAACAATAAATAATGAAATGTCATCCTTCTGATGCTGAGCTCATGTGTGTAAATGCTATACTATTTCTTTCCAACTTGTCTCTGAGGCTGCTTTCTAAACTATTCTGCAATTTAATTATGTTTGTCCTGTGTTCATGCGTTTGACATCGACAGATGCTTTTTGATATGATTACAAAGAGAAAAAAAAGAGAGAGAGAAGCTCTTGTTTTAACGTGACGTCTTGTAATGTTCGTTCAGTCGTTCTCCTCGTGCGAGGATGAATGGTTTGTCTGTTGTGGATGTGTTTCATTTCAAATTGTGAACCAGATTGCATCTGGACTTCTCGATGGATGCAGCATTAAAGTCCAGGAATACTCAACGTTTCAAGCACTAAATGAGGGTCGACGCTGATGGTGCTGGGATAGATCAAATGGGCAAATATCATTGTAATTATTGTGCAATTTTACCATTTAAAATGATATATATGGTTTTACACATGTGAAAAGAAAACAGTGAGGTTTTTAAACCAATATTTGCACTTTTAACTGAGTTTTTTTTTTTTTTCGCTGTATTTTCACATTCAAATACACCAAGTGCATCTGAGAAAATATCAGTTGTTTTTGAGGATGAAGAGGGTATGCTAAACATCATTTGTTATATTATTTTACTGTCTTAAATTGTCTACTGCCATCAAGATCTTTCAGAATTGCACCTGTTAACAGAAAATAACATTGTAAACTCACTGCTGTAAGCAATACATTATGTACAATGTATGCGCATCTTTAATTATATTGCATAATGTAAATCAAATCTATTACTCAGAGTTTATGGATCAAAAAAACGAAACTATTTTTAATTGTTTTAGTGCAAATATGTGAAATATTCTGCTGTAAGAAGACAAAGCATTGAGTTTTTTTGCCAAGCCACACGATAAATATGGTGCCATAGTTAACATTTTATTTACAAGAATAGCAATTTAGATTTGATATACTGAGCAATGGTTATTTTTAAAACCTTAAAAATGAGTTTACCTTAATGTCATTTTTATGTTGAAATGCCTCAGATTTCAAGTGATTTATTTGATGTGAACAGTTTCCATCAGGAACATTGACATTGCAAGTAATGGTGCCTGCTAATTCAGCAGATATGTTTAAGTTAGTTTCTTTTTAGTTCAAACTGTTCAGAATGTCCTAGTGAATCATTGTGATGAAATGTATCAGCCTACTTTTTATTGATAATAAAAGATGATCAAATGTACTGCATTGAGTGCTGTTCCCTTGCATTAGTGCATTTACAAATGAAACCGTCTAGATTGAAAGAAAAAAGTAAGACCGTCTTACTTTACCGTGCAGCGGTTGAGCAGCAAAATTACCCAAGAGCACCACCTTGTTGATTAACTGGATTTGGCATCATTAATGTTATAAAAATCAAATGTCTACAAGAACTTTATGCAGGATAAACCTCCATAAAGTAATTATTTTGTAAGTGTAATACCACCTAGCCTACCACCAACTTATTTCATAATGCATGAACTTAATCTTAATTAATGTCGTTTTCATTGACTAAAACTAGACTAAAATGCCGACGACAAAAAAAAAAAAAAAAAAAAGGATAAGGTTGACTAAATATGATAAAAACTATCAAAGACATTTAACACGGGACTAAGACAAAATGAACACTAGTTGCAGGCGGGTAGGACATCATATCATTGGACAAACATTTTTTTGCTCCTGAGACTTCCACGGAAGATACCAAATGTAATTTTAAACCATATTTAAACCACTTCTGTTATTGATTGTATCAGGGGTGTGAAGAGAGTTTCAACCAATGTAACAAAAAGTGTTTATGAAAAAAATTGCCTACTTTAATCTGCTTCGTTGTGATTGCAGAAAACATGCATAAAGGTCCTTGCACACTGAAGTCCGAAATTTTCGCATGCGTTTTTTCGTATTCGTGAATAATCGTGATTCGGTGGCACTAAATTGTCAAAACACCATTCAAAATGTTTGCTACGGACGCGAAAAACGCAGAAAATCGAACCTGATTCGATTTTTTTTTTTTTTTACGGACGAAAGTTTCGGAGTCAGTGTGCAAGCGTGATTGACATAACGTGAGGTCGTATTTATTTTTTAACGCGCGAAAATTTCGGATGCGAATTTCGGACTCAGTGTGCAAGGACCTTAACAATGAAAATAAATGATCAATTTCAGTAAACAAAAACAGACATAAAAACCAGGTTTCTGCTTGAGGAATCATTTATTCACAGGTTTGGCTTGTTGCTGAATGCACCACTGTTCAATGCTACTTGGAAGCAAAGACTCTTCTTCCAGGAAGTCAAGCCTAAATGACATTTTGATGGGAGAGAGACAATAGACAAGCGATGGATATACATCTATACAAATATACAACGTGTAATCAATGCTTGTGCACTGAATTTTGCATATGAGCTAGATTATTTCCTTTATTATATTGACTTGATCTACATCCTACTCAAAAATAGGTTGATCACGGATTGTTTTCTAGTCTAATTTTGACAAGCAAATACAGCAGATACATTTGAATTAAAAAGCAAATACATGCTATACCTTAAAAGACTATACTCTTTTAGACTTTGTGCTTTTCATTTACCCCTTCACGGCGTCACCGGAAGCCTTTACATGCTGGAGGCTTCAATAAGCAGTTTAACAATGTTAAATATTGAGAAGCAACAAACATAACCAAGACTGGTCTTCACTGAGACTAGTTGCTTGTGGATGGGGTCAACATGTACGGATGGTACAGTAAATGGATATTAAAATGATTATCACTCATACTCGGAACACATGCAAGACTGACACACTCGGTCATTTACAGTGAATGTGCAAACTCCAAGAAAAACGGAAAAGGAATGACAATCAATGTCTGAACATATAAGACATTTTGAGCCCAGAAGATCAATTTATTAGTGACCTGTATGTGTCTGTGTGTGTAGCCAACTACTATGTTGGGTCCCACTTTAAATTAGGCGTCTTTAACCTCTAAGTATTTACAACACAATAATATTGTTACTGTATATACTGCACAATTAATGTACTGTTGTATTGCAAAACACGTTTGCTGATTTTGAGATGGGAGACTGGTAAGGTAAAGGACAAGTTTTGTTAAGTTTAAGAGTGATCAACAGTGTTATTGTACAGTAGATCTGATTACAGAAATTACATGCAGTTTTTTTTAATATAGGTACAATGTAAAAACACATGCATGTAAACAATAAGTGCATTGTATCAAATGACTAAATGTTAGCATGTCTAAGACACTTAATATAAAATGGGTCCCTGTGTTGGAATTTGAACAGTTATGATTAAACTGCTTTTAAAAAACGTACTTAGTTATGCTAGTTAGCATCACCTTCATGAAGATATCAATCCTCTTTTTAAATAGTTTTACAATCTTATGGTAAAAAGTGAATAATGATGTACTGTTTTTCTTGTCTCCGCCACGTAAAATGCTTCTGATCATTCAGTGGTCGCATTTCAAAAACAACAAACGATACATTCAAAATTAAAATGACCTTTTGCTAGTCAGTTCACTTCTGAACGCAAAATAACAACAACGTCATTTTGACTATATTACATTCAAATAAAAATAAAAAAGACAAATATGTACAATCTTAGTCCAAACATTAAAATCACTCATTAAAATCGCTAGCGTACATTTAGCACGTTTTTGTTTTCCGTTACGTTACACTTTTTAAATGAATCATACATTCTGTTCTCTTGTCAACTGGAAATTAGTGTGCGCTCTGACAATGAATACAAATTCCAGGAAGCAGCTGTACAATCTATTTATCTTCATGAAGAGTGTTAGTGACAGAACCGAACTTACTGACGAAGAGATTATTATAGCAGCAGCAGTTGTTGGACTCATATATAGATATGCATGGGTAGATCCCACATTCAGTGGATGCGCCCGCCATCTTGGAACGGTCAGCATGTCGTCACTCACAGTAAGAATCAATTGTGAAACCGCTGAGATTTAAACGCCCGAAGAAATGGGATAAACTTTCACAGGTGAGAATGTGTTGGTTTTATATGTATTGCCTCAACATGACATGTTTTTACTGTGGTACTTTTTAATGTTTTTACTTTTACTATGTTAATGTTATGTTAGCTACACCTTCGTCTTGTTGTATTGTGTTAGTTTAGCAAAATCATCTGCTGAAGTCTATTGTAGATATAGATATTCATACATGCGTCTAACTACGGTTGCAGACGCTCAGTCAACTTGCTCTCGAAATGTTCACAGACCGGCTTTGACCGTTCCAATATGGCGGACGGTTTCGCTAATGAGGCATCTACGTAAACATATCTATGATTGGACTGACAAGTTTCTAGTCATTCAACGTCATACATCTTAAACCAGCACCAATTATTTTAAGTTCAAACAAGCATTTCCACAGCCACGTACATCAATAAATCTTCAACTATTCATTCTAATGTCTAACTGACAGACAGAAACCAACATGTTTCTCAAAAATGCTGAAATAAATAGTTATCAGGTTAAAATAAAATGTATAAACCTAAAATATTTGAAATATATAAAGTTCATACAAAAGGTAAAAACCCACATACAAGATTTTTGCACTGAAAGAGGAAATGCTAAGACATCGGAGACTTTTTATAGGGACCAAATATGTGTGTGTGTGAGAACACTTGAAACAGAGTGGTAGGTTTGGCTGCATTACTCTCTATCCAACACTAGAGGGTGTAAAAGAGAGGTGGTTTACTGTCCTGCGTCCGAAATCGCATACTCTCTTGAGTAGGTACTTATTATGAATATGTACTTAGGTAGGTACTTATGCGCTCGCTAAAGAAGTACGTTCTATAGGTCTAATGAATGTAGTATGAATGTAATACTATTTTTGCCATGTTGTGATTATCACGTGACCAACCAGCGTCGGTTTCGTCGCTTCACTGCCATTCACGAAACCTCTCCCGTGGCCTCATGGGATTTCAGAATCACACTTCAGAATCTCGCCGGAATTAGGAGGTCATCCGGGCACTTTTTTGCCTATATTGTTTTATGCGTACTATGAATTCAGACATACTACTCTTGTCACATACTGTTTTTCGCCTACTATATAGTAGTGAAGTATGCGATTTCGGATGCAGCCATGGTCTACAAACAAAACCTCATGTAGCACCAAACGTGTAGTTACGATGAAGCGGAAACTCTGACAAGGACTTCTCCTTTCCGATGAAAAACTGCTAAAAGCAAAAAAGATTATTTTTACACCTGTTCAGGTGTGCTGCTTCCCTCTCCCATCCTCTCCTAGTTAATCACATCGCTTCCACGTTCGATTTCAAAAACTGTCATCCTTTGCTATTCAATTTACCTTTTACTTAAAGGTCATTTTCCATTCATTTCTGCCCAGACTGGGTGTGTGCTTAAAACGGTGATGTGGGAGAGCGGACGGTCTCGGCCGAGCTGGGGGAAATGTCCTCGGACTCTGAGGTGAAGTCCGCCGGAGAGAGGGTCGGGACGGTCCCGGGGCTGCAGGCGAAGGTGCTCTGGGTGGCTTTCACATCCTGGTGGCGTCTTCGTCTGAAAACCTGCCTCTCCTTATCAAGAGGGGTGGTCTGGGGAACACGAGAGCATGGGAGATTGGGAGTGTTAATGACTGGCTCAGGAATCAACGGCGGGAGAGTTCGGATAGTGCAGAGATAAACAGGTTTTCAGTTGTGTGTGGTTTATAATTAAACAGTGACTTTGCAAGACAACTTCATCAAAATCTGTGGTTGAAGTGTAAAAACAAGCAAATATGGTGGTGATAGTGAACTATTTCGATATAGTGCACCAAGCATAGTGAACTCTTTATCTCCCATCTGATTAATAAAAAGGCTCATTTTATTTCCAGCATTTTTTTTTCAGCATTATTGTTTGTTTAACTATATATAAATTATATGTAGACTACATACATACACATTACCGTACAAAAGGTTGGAGTTGATATTATTTTCATTTTTTTTAAGTAGTCTCTTATGCTCACCAAGGCTACATTTATTTGATCAAACGTACAGTAGCCTAAAAACCGTGATATTGTGGAATATTAAAATAACTGTTTTCTATTTTATATCTTTTAAAACATAATATATTCCTGTGATGCAAAGCTGAATTTTCAGCATCATTACTCCAGTCTTCAGTGTCACATGATCCTCCAGAAATCATTCTAATATAATGATTTGCTGCTTGAGAAACATTTATTATTACCAATGTTAAAAACTGTTGAGTTTCATAACATTTTTCTGGAAACCATGATGCAGTACATTGTTTTAGGATACTGAAATATAATTTTTCTGTAACAATCTAACAGTCTTTACTGTCCTTTTTGGCCAATTTAATGCATCCTTGCTGGATATGTGTTATTTCTTCTTCTTTTTCTAAATTTTACTGACCCAAACCTTTGAATGAGATATATATATATAGTAGTCAACATTTGAAGAGGATCAAAACCTTTCATCAAAGTTATACATGAATTTTGAACAATACCCGTTCTTATCTTAGGACAACTTTGATGAACTTTTTTCCACTTCAAATGTTGACTACACACTTAATACGTGTATATATATATATATATATATAATTTGTATATAATTATACATGTGTATATATATATATATATATATATATATATATATATATATATCTTCCTTTTGTAAATTGTAACATTTAATTTAATTTAACAGTTACAGCAATAAATTGTTTTTATTGACAATTTACACAAAATTAAATCTGTGTTTCATGAACGGGTTTGTAAGGTTTACCTTTTAACTTTGTTTAAGCGCAGACCTAACTAATCAAAAAGAGTTCTGTTTTCATTATGGATTTTACTTTCTGCAACTCTGCCACCGACACATACATACTATATCCAGCACAGGACCGCACATTCAAACTAGTGTTTAACCCATAACCAGCAGTGTCATGCATAACTGTACACTTCAACTGCACAAGATCAGTAACACAGAGCAAAGAAAGGGGAAAAGTGAAGCACTGACACAGAAAGCATGAGCTGAGATGCATGAATGGCAAAGAAGCAGAGCATCCCCACTCCGTAGCAAGAGGCCGAGTGTGGAAGGAAAGGGACTATGGAGACTGCCAGCACGTTGCCATGGAAACACTGACGGTTTGAGCCGCTCTGTGGGCGTACCTTATCCAATACATCCCTGGGTTTGGGTAGCAGTCCAAAGACCCTGAACGCTTGATGGAAAACCCCTCGTCCGGCTGAGCAGGGAGAAATGAGTGGAACTCAATAGATTAGATTTGTACTTTCACCGTGTAAAACAGCACAAGCTTTGAGCCATGAAGTGCTGTTCAATAATGGTGTGATGTTTAGAGTTTTACAAAACAGCAGCAGTGAGCAAACCAAGTGTTTAGAATGTTTCACCAGTTCTATACAAACACTCAGTTTGAGAAATAAAAACAACTGTATATGAAGCTAATGAAACGGTAAACATGCAAAGCAATGTGCAAACAAAGTACGCTGCTAAATGTTATATATATATATATATATATATATATATATATATATATATATATATATATATATGAAGAGTTCCGATGCAAAAGCCTCTAAGTGCCATCTGAAAATTTCTTCTAGAATGATCATTTTTATCAAGCTCGTGTATTTAAGTTCAGTAATTTCACTTAAATGACAATGAAAATGACCTATTAATTGTCATTTAAGTGAAATTACTGAATATATATATATATATATATATATATATATATAGGGGTCCGTAAGAAAAAAAAAATTAAGCAGCACAAGAGTTTTCAACAGCAATAAGAAATATTTCTTAAGCACCAATTCAGCGTATTAGAATGATTTCTGAAGGATCATGTGACACTGAAGACTGGAGTAATGATGCTGAAAATTCAGCTTTACAAATCACAGGAATAAATTACATTTTAAGATATATTAAAATAGAAAACAGTTATTTAAATTGAAATAATATTTCATAATATTGCTGTTTATATTGTATGTTTTATCAAATAAATGCATCCTTGGTGAGCATAGAAGACTTTGTTCATATATATATATATATTTATATATAGTATATGAAATCATTCGAATTCAACAAACGACCTACATGCAAAATCAAAACTAAAACACATCAAATAATAAAACAGAAAGTAAACTGTGGAAACATTTTCAAAGTAAATATTTAGTTTGAAGGTAAACTATGTAAGTTTTCAAAATTTAAATAATGAGTCATTACTTTATCAATCATTCTTCTAAAACGTGTTTTTGTCTTACCCTGGTTCACTATGGTAATCATATTATAAGTGTTTATATTTTAGACCTTAACATTTTTACCTTTAAATTTACATAAGGATTTAGTCATTTTATACACACACACACACACACACAAAAAAAACATGTATGAAAAACATAAAAATAGAGGAAACTATTTTGGCTAATTTGATCCAGTCCCTGACAACAGTGCTGACAGTCGTTATATAAGCAGAAAGCAGAGTCAGAGGAGGAGATGTCACAGCCATAAGAAAACAGAAGGATGAAGTCTGCCAGGAGAGAAGAGGAATGAGAGAAGAACAGCTGATGGATGAGTCAGCGAAAAGCTATGAGATAAGAGCACAACCTCCAGAATATTTGAATACCTCAAACTATATTTAAGTATAATGTTCCAAAAGAGAAAGGCTGTTCAAGCTCAAAACTATGCTAATTATGTAAGTTGATTTTTCACATTAAATTGACAGAAATCTCTCGCAGAAAAGCTCACATACCTGAACAAGAGAGAAATACAATGCTTTAAAGGGATTGTTGAAAATTATCCCATAACTGACTCACTCTCAAGCCATCCTAGGTGTATATGAGTTTGTTCTTTCCGGTCAGAGATCACTCTTCTGTTGGAACTTGACTCGCGTACGACTGTTGCCGAAAGCCAGTGATTATAGTTTATGAAGTTATAAATATGGATATTTTCTTACAAAAACGCATCGCTTTGCTTCAGAAGGCCTTTATTAACCCCCTGGAGCCGTATGGATTACTTTTATGATGGATGGATGCACTTTATTTGTGCTTCAAAAACTCCCCCTGGGCTCTGCTCACTCCCATTATAAAGCTTGGAAGAGTCAGGATATTTTTTTTAATATAACTCTAATTGTATTTGGCATAGGATGGCTTGAGGGTGAGTAAATTATGTGGTTTAAAATTTTAATTTTTGGGTGAGCTATCCCTTTAATGCCAATAATAGTCCAATAAAAATATGTCACTCTCATGGAATATGGGAGTAACACCTTAAAGTTATGGCTGCATATAAAGTGATCATCTGTGCACCAATGATTGATTCGAGAATAGTGGCTTTAATTCATGTGGATAATATAAACTTAAACATAATAGCTAGAGTATAAAGATGATTCTTACTGCTATGACAGTGACTCCTGCAGTGGTGCTGTTGGGTTTGGGGCCCGTGTTGAAATGTTTCTTGATCTTGCCGGCCACAGACAACTGGTGCTGATTCTCACACATTCTGTCATCCTGAGAAAGAATAGGAAAATCCCTCCACATATCACTTACCTTCCAATAGTCTGAGAATGCTACATATACATAAATCAGTAAGAAAAAAAAAGAAGAACAAAGTCTTACATTAACCCAGGGATGGTCTAACACCTGTAGAGCTGTGTATCTCTGGTCGACCTCCACCTGTAGCATGCAGGTGATAAGTGTCTGAAGAAAAAGCAAGTAAGAAAGAAAGATAGTGAGGTAATTCGTTTTTCCAGAACTTTCAAACTGTTTTGGTACACCAACCTTTGCAGAGTCAGATACATTGTCCCAGTATGGAAGAGGGAAATCCAGCTGTCCCATCAGAATGTGGTCAAAAAGAGCCTCCTGATCATCTGTGCTCCTGAACAGATATGCAAATAGTTTTTGAATATTCATAAATATGTATTTTGCTATTGCAATGAGAACTGAAGGTCCAGCTCACACTATCTATCCTACGGCCACTAGAGGGAGTAAGACATCGCAATTGAACTTCTTTTCTTTTCTTTTCTTGCACAAAAACATACAATACAAAAAAGAAAGAAAAAAAGCAACTATATAAAATTAGAAAAGAAAAAGAAAAGGGTGCCAGGGGATAACAACATAAATATCAGAATAAAGGTGCATTCAGGTATAAAAATATCAAATATTTTGTAAAGTTCACAGATTTTTAAAGTTTTGACAGCTTAATTATTCAGAGTCTCTAATACTGTTCACATACAGCCTTACTTCAGTCAACAAACTCACAAAATTAGGTAATTTAACTCCGTTCTACTTGAGCTGTACAATTCTCTAAACTGAACCTATGCTTAAAGTCACCATGAAACCAAAATAGACAATTCTTTTTTTTTTTATGAAATATTGCAGCATTTATTATAAATTATTTAAATGTGCAAATCATTTTTTTTATTCATGTGCCCTCATAATCTTTAATCAAAATAACTTCCCCTCCCTTTTCCAGCGCCATCTCTTCTCTGATTATGCGTTTATTGGCGTAAGGGCGGGACAACCTGTCACTCACATGAGATCGACCAATAGCAAGCCACAACAATCCAATAAATTCCCGATGGATAAAATCAAGTCCCGCCCTACTTTTTTTCCAATTTAAAAAAGCTGCGATAGACATTTTTATTCAAGAAGTCTATCGCAACTTCCGTTTAATGCTGACTTTAACTTTACAGTGATGCTGCACTTACCCACGGAAAGGAGGGAAGCCACAAAGCAGAATGTATGTTATGACCCCCGCCGCCCAGATATCAACCTTCAAGCCATACCTGTAACATGGAGAGAAAAACACAATATGGCAGTTATATTCTGGTTTTCATACTGACCATATTTGAATAACATTCCCATGCTAATGAAGACGTGACTGACCCCGTCTCTGCGACAATCTCTGGAGCTACATAGGTCGGGGTGCCACATATAGTGTAAAGTGGACCGTCCACAACTGTTGCCAAGCCAAAATCCCCCAGTTTCAGAGATTTGCTCCCATCCTGGTGCTCAAAGACCTGAAGCACATATAAATCTACATCAAAATACTTGATATTTAGGTTCTTGAAATAGATCTCTCTTTTTAAAAATAAAATTATAATTAAAATATTAAATGTAATTTATAATGAAAGTAAATAAAATATTTATAATGCATTATAAATCAAATGAATAAAATGAAGGGGAAGCTCAAATGAGATTCCAAACGGTCTGATTTGTTTGTCTGATCTGAGTTATAAATGGAAAACTGGTTGAAAAAAAGTTTCTGCGGAGTCAATTCACAGCATGCATTAACCTTATCAGCCACAACTTTACATAACTCAAAGTTAACTCAAAGCCTTTGTCAAAGCTGTTGTGTTTTTCATACTGTCATTACAGAAATATACAAGTTTCAACACAGTGTTGTGTCTGATAAGATGGGTAAAATAGTCTCAGTATTGAGTTGATCTTGTTTTAAAGCCTGTGTAAGAAGGGTTATTTAAGGTTTCTGCACTAGAGAGGAGGAGGAAAAAAACATTTCAGTTCTGAGATTTATTCCAAGGTGCATTTGTGAAAGTAACACTGAGATACTGCCATTTATAGTGACAATATTCTCTGTGTAATACTCTTACACCCACCAGGAGATTCTCAGGTTTGATGTCACGGTGAACAATGTTAAGGCAGTGCAGATATTTGATGGCGCTGGCCAGGTTATACAGCATCCCGCTGGCGTCCCGCTCTGTGTATTTGTTGGAGGAGGTGATGGCATCAAAGAGGTCGCCACCCTGTTCATGCACACACAATTTCACCGATTATACAGGAACATTATCTGAGCAGTCAAATGTAATGCAACCTAAAAAACTTTACTGAAAAGTAGTTTTATATTCTAGAAGTCAAATAAAAAAAAATAAAAAAAATATTTAAATATCCATTTTCTATTGTAATATATTTAAAAATGTAATTTTTGTAATTAATGTAATTCCTGTGATGGCAAAGCCGAATCATTTTAAAATGATGATTTGGTGCTCAAGAATCATTTCTTATCAATGTTAAAGGAACACGCCGACTTTTTGGGACTTTAGCTTATTCACCGTATCTCCCGGAGTTAGATACGTCCATACATACCCTTCTCATCTCCGTGCGTGCCGTAACTCTGTCCGACCCACTGCTAGCCTAGCTTAGCACAAAGACTGGTGGTAAGGCTCCAGCTAGCATACTGCTCCTAATAAGTGACAAAATAACGCCAACATTTTCCTATATGTTGTGATTTGTATAGTAACATACAAATGTTACGAAGCACTGCTACTTGGGTGGAGTGCTTTGCTCGCAGCACCTGAGAAGCCCCAAGGTGAGGGGCAGAGAGTTTGCTCAGAGTTGGAGTAAATCACTCCACCCAAGTAGCAGTGCTTCGTCTTCTGAGAATATAGTTCCCAGTATGTATACGGTTAGAAGATGGCTGTGTCTCATGTGACCTTGTTATTTGTACACACGGTGACTATACAAATCACAACATTTTGTCACTTATTGGGAGCAGTATGCTAGCTGGAGCCATTTACCTCCAGTCTTTGTGCTAAGCTAGGCTAGCGGTGGGTGTGTTGGACAGTTACGACGTGCACGGAGATGAAAAGGGTATGAATGGACTTATCTAACTCTGGGGGATACGGTGAATAAGCTATATCACCTTACGCTGCAATTTCACCTTACGCTGGAGCTTTGACTTTTATAATATATGTTTATGTCAGATATTTCACCTTGACCAGCTCCATGACCAGGTAGAGCTCACTGTATGTGTCCATTTCTTCAATCAGCAGAACAATGTTAGGATGCTTAACTCTCCGAAGAATAGACACCTCGTTCTGGATCATGTGTTCCTGTGAGCCACAGACAAGTCATGCAATGTAACAGTGATCTTGCATTAATAAGTGCAAAATCAGAGGTGTAAAATACTTGAGTAATTTTACTTGGTTACTGTACTTAAGTATTATATTTGGGGATTTTTACTTTACTTGAGTACAATTAAAAATCAATACTTTTACTTTTACTTAATTACATTTTGTAAGAAAAAAAAAGTACTTTTTACTCCTTACAATTTTATTTATAGTCAAAAAGTACTTCTTATTGGAGATCACTTCATTCTATTTTCCCTTGCTATTACCAAACCAATTGAATTGCGCTGATGCCCAGTTTAATTTAAATGTTATTTATTCTGCCAATGAGATTCGTTTTCACATTCCATGAAATTGGTCAGACATGTTCATTGGTCCTTTGGAAGTGACGTCATGTCGCATCTATAACCACAATGCACAGCACCTTGACCTGGAAATTAGAGAAATTATAACAGTCAATCAGTGGAAGAAAATGGAGGTAGAACGTGATTCAGCTGCGAACACAGTCCAAAATCAGCCACAGGATCAAGAGCACCCGTGGCCGTACCTTAGCGAATTCTTTTCTTTTAGTGGAAAAAAGCATGATTAGTGGATTGTTTAAAGCATGTTGCACACTGGCATTAGATAGTAGTCTTATAGTTTGATAATTAAATACAATTAAATACAAACAGTTCTAATGCAGGATATAACCTTGTATGTGGTTCATTCACTTCATGTTTTTAGAGATTAAAAGCTTAAACAAGAATCTCTAGTTTTCATTCTTGCTGTTACTTTTACTTCTTTAATACTCAAATACAATTTTAATGTGGTACTTTTTTACTTTTACTCAAGTACGATTCTGGCCAGATACTTTTACTTTTAATTGAGTAAAATTTTCCCTCAGTACTTGTACTTTCACTTGAGTAACATTTTTGAGTACTTTTTACACCTCTGTGCAAAGTGCACACACATATTTATGCATTTCACTGAACAGGATTCAGAGATATTAAAGTCGTCTCACCTTCCCCCTGCATTTGCTCTTGTTAATGATCTTCAGAGCGTACTCTCGGCCTGTGGATCTCTCCATACACTCTCGGACCACGGCGAAGTTCCCATCGCCAATCATTCTTCCCACTTTGTACCTCTCGGCTATGGAAGCAGGAACCTGAGTACAATCCTCCATCAGCTCAGCTAGAGGGGAAAAAGATGTGGGATGTAACATTCTGATGATAAAACAATAATTATAGACTTTTGTCAAAGTTTCCCAGGGTTCCTCACCTTCACTGCCCGGCCCATCGCCCTCATCCATGGAGCTGCACACCTTGGTGGAGGCCAGAGAGAGAGAGGAGCCACTGTGCTGAGAGCCCTGTCAGAGAGATTACAGTGAGAGGCAGTCATTTTACAAAGTTTTTTGGTTAGTGAACTAATTTGGTTAGCCTGAACTAATATATATATACAGTATATGTTAAATGTGCATGTTAAAAGTGCAATTTCACTTGTTTAATCTACAGAACAAAAACAAATACATCTAATTTAAGTTATTAGAACAGGGTAATGTTGTCAAACTATATAAATTAGGTCAATCACAGAAAGAGTGGAAATGGAGCAAGCACACAGCCAGGTCAAGATTCTGGTCTGCTGTTGCTAGGAAACATTTTGGGTGAATGTGGAATTATTTAGTACAGATGTGCTCAGCTGCAATTCGGTGTGATTCAGCACTATGTTGGCACATAAAAGCACCTGAAATATAATTATAATTGAAAGTGCTTCATGGTTTTGCTTGATGCAGTGAAAGACACTGCAAATAAGAATAAGGCAGTTCCACATAGACTAACATCATGTAAATGGTATTTTATAAAGTCTTTTTAACACATTACAGCAAATGCAGCTGATGTGAAAGGTCTTTAAAGTGACAGTTCTCACCCTTCGTCTCCTCAGACTGGCTGGACTGGTGGGAGATGGACTGGGAGATTTGCCTGACCGTGGGGTCGACAGCTGACTTCCCGCTGTTCCATTAGCTGAAATACAGAAGAACAGGTTGGTAAATGTCAAAGATTTTATTAGGAGTGTCCTAGTCATATTTCACCCCAAAATCAAAGGGAAGAAAAAAATAGACAATATATTTTGCATGAAGAAATAATAAAAACATTAATAAATGTTTTATTCAGCTTTCAGGTGATGTATACATCTTAATTTCAAAACTGACCCATGTGACTGGTTTTGTGGTCCAGGGTCATATGTAAGGGATAATGTAGAGCGAGGCAGTTGTTATAGCGAATACAACCCCGACAGGCTGATCAGGACCCGACGCGAAGCGGAAATTAAGATTTATTCATCATCTGAAAGCTGAATAAATAAGATTTCCATTGGTGTATGGTTTGTTAGGATATGATCATATTTGGCCGAGATACAACTAATTGACAATCTGGAATCTGAGGGTGCAAAAAAATCAAAACATTGAGAAAATCGCCTTTAAAATTGTCCATTTATGTTTGCGGTAGGACCTTTATAAAATATCTTCATGGAACATGATCTTTACTTTATATCCTAATGATTTTTGCCATAAAAGAAAGATCGATAATTTTGACCCATAATGTAATGTTGGCTATTACCACAAATATAACCATGCTTCTTGTGACTGGTTTTGTGATCCAGGGTCATACATACATACATATATATATATATATATATATATATATATATATATATATATATATATATATTGAGTATATCTTCTATAAAGTAATAGAAGGCTTTTCAGTCCACAAATCACCAACATTCACCATGGTTTTAATAATATATATATAATTCTTATTTGCATGATATAATTCAATATATTTTCCATAATTTTATACATATATTTCTAGCGAAGGTGTTGAAGTGATTGATGTTTTCTTTTTATCTCAAATTGCACATTGCAGTGTGCATGACTTGTTTTAAAATATTGAACAGGCTTGCATAAATATAGGCACAGAATGCAAAATGCAACCAGTTAGTAAAGGTAAGAGTGCTATAAGAAAATTATTGAAATATATACACCAGCATAAAGGCTACTTCAAGCTCACATAACTTACACAAGGCTGCTTAATATTTTAAAACAAGTCATGTATGGCATTTTAAGTGCAATATGAAATCCAAGTATTGATCTCTACAACACTTTCAAAAAAACTGTTCCTTCATTATTAGAAGTATACACATGCCGCTTAGAAATATGACGAAAACAAGCCTCACAGCCGAGAAAAATCTACAAACCGTAATATTAACCCTTCATTTAGATACAATGACAAACTAAAAAAGAATGATCGGCTACTTTAATTCCTCTTCACTACCTCAAAACAAGAAAAACTAAAAATATCTCTCCAAAAGAAATCATTTTTATGGATTTGCCTCACAACACACAGTGTCCTACCTGCTAAAGAGTGCAGCAGGCGGCCAGAGCAAACTGCGATTCCTCCTGCGCTCATAGTGACTGTGAGGAGCTAGAGTATGAATGAGTGTGGGAGAGGAGGACAGGATGTATGTAGTGTGTTCCTGCTGGCTGCGCACACCTTACGTCATAAACAGCCACAGAGGGAGGAGTTTATCTCATAAACATGCCATATCGTAGTCGCAGTGCTGTCTGTGTGGGTGACTATAAAGATCTCAGAAAAGATCTCATGGCAAAACACTGTGGAGATGTTTCTGAACGGCGTGAGAGCAGCCGAGTGGATGACGTGGCGTTTTGAGTGGATTTCTGAAGTATCACCACAGAATGTGTGAATACAAATTAAGCTGTTTGAAGCTCTGATTATGCTATGATCCACAAATATGATTCCTTTCAAAGCTTCGCAGAGCACATCAAGCAACAAATAAAGCCATCTCAATTATCAATGTTACTCTATGTTTGTGTGTCACTGTGATCCGCATATAGTGCTCCCTCGCCATCTGTGATACACTATCACAGGCGGACATGTGGAGAGTGAGAATGCATCATCATAGTGTTATTTTTGGGATGTAAAACAGATTTGAAGGACTATCAGATCAGCCGTCATTCATGTGTGTGATTACCGAACAACAGATTTGAGTGAGTAAATGCAACTAGTGTGGGGAAAATATTAGTCAGAGAACTTCACTTTCAAACTGGCTCAGACTTCATGTATAGTTTCTGACGGGTGGATGTTGGTGATTAGAGGGATATTTTATTTTATATGAACTATTTTAAACTAAATGTTTGTGGTGGGTAATGTTTTGGAAAGAGGTCTCTTTTGCTCACCAAAGCTGCATTTATTTCATCAAAACAGCAGTAAAAAACAGTAATTTTGTGAATTACTGTATTATTACAATTTAAAATGGCATTTATTCATGTGATGGCACAGCTAAATTTTCAGCACCATTACTCCAGTCTTCAGTGTCACATGATCCTTCAGAAATCATTATAATATGCTGATTTGGTTCAAGAAACATTAAAATCTTCAAAAAATCTGAATTCTTTAATGTTCAAAGTTTTTTTTTTTTTAAAGAATAGCATTTATTTGAAATAGAAATATTTTGTAACATTACAAATGTCTTTTCTGTCACTTTTGATCAATTTAATGCTTTCTGCTGAATAAAAGTATTAATTTAAAAAATCTATATGCAATATAACACCAATTTTTTTATGATCCAGTCAATTTCACATGGATAAACGCCATATTTTTTTTCTTGTTCAACATAGAATACTATTTATTTGATGATATAAATATGTTGTATATAACAATATACTTCAACAATAAACTGAAGTCAAATGGCTGGCAAATTAAATTTAATGTTGATTTTAAATAAGGCACAAAAAACATGTTAAATAAAATACAATCAATAAAAAAATCTATATATTTAAGCATACCTTAACTAAACTACTAAATAAGTGATGGCTTGTGATTTTGGTGGAGAATTTATATTTTATGGCAAATTTTTATACTCCAATCTTCACATGAATTGTGGGATTCTAGTCAACAGATCTTGCAGACTCAAGCCAAAATAAAACAAGCACCTGCAATGTTCTTGGGGTTCAAAATCATTTTAGTATATATTTTCTATAAAAATGTATTAAAAAATGATGAATGATACATTTCATCCCACACTAGCCCAGAAGGGAATGACTAACACTACACTAGCATATCAAATTACATCAAACGTCATGATTCAAACTTGATGTTTACAGTGTTCGGCATTTTAAGTAATATCCATATTTCATTGTTTTAGCTTAGTCCACTATCATTTTCACTATTCTATTGTCTTGAAACAAATACAAAAGGCACCAACAAATGTATTACCAGCCAAAGTATTTTCTAATTAAAATATTCATTAAAATATCTTCTTTTTCATTTTATTTTCATTTCATTGACTGATTTACTAGTGTCAAAAAATCCCTTTTATTATTTAGCAACTTTTTCCCTCTTATGCCAAAGGTTGGTGCTGTTTGAATGAGCTTTCAGATCAATAAAAAACAATTACACTAGGTTTGTTTGTCCAGACTGCATGGCAGATCTCTGTTCCTTGAGACTTTCTGCCAGAGTGTGGATGTGTTATATTTAGGATAAGGCACCTCTGTTCTCCCAAAACAACATTAGCAATATCTCTCGTAAACAATTTGGCCCAACCACCCAGTTAATGCTCATCTACGTCATTTCCAGACCGTGTCAACTATTTCAGAGAATGGGGTAGATACTCATCCTCGTACCGGCTCATTACAAAACAACGCGCAGCGAGTCGGTTCTAAGGGCTCATTTTGTACCTGGCCGGAAAACTAAATTTGAAAAACAGGCTCGAGCTGAAGCACAATAATTGTTCTGTTTTTGTTGTTGTTTTTGACATGTCTCTATACTGCTTACAAAGTGGCGGATGCCTGACTGGATGAATGCCTGGTGTTTATCTGGAACATCAACATCAGGGAGTGATGACTCATGATCTCTTGCAGGAAAAATAATAGAACCTAGATCAGTCGGATGTTCAGGACAACTTTTCATGGATTTGTTGTTCAGTTAGAAACATATACACACAATCCCTTTTTAAACAGAATACACACACTAGTGGACAAACGCACAAAAATAGGCTGTCTAACTGCATGTAGGGGGAGACCGAAGATGGTTGTAACACTTTTTGTTTGAGCATCAGTACCTCAGTGGTTGTTTGTGCTAGATATCTCAAATTTTCATATATGGTAGCCACATTTGTCTACTGCAAATATAACTCACTTGTATATGTACAACACAATCACAAAATACGTGAGTTAATGTCAAATCTACATAAAGAATCGACCCCACTACTAGGGTGAGTTGTAACATTAGCTGGGGATAGATGTAACACTGAGAGGTAATGTGCTGAAATAACACCCACACTATGCAATTTTTTGCATAAACATCATTGAAGAACAAAGAAAAAATAAAGTGAACCATTTAAACTGATAAAGAACATTATATTGTATTTTTTTAGAACTTTAAATGTAGTGCAAAACAATTGGTGCACGTGTTTGTGTGAGTGTGTGTGTAAGTGTCATATAAGGGTTCAGTCACTGGCTAAGTTTCCATGATCCACATATTTTTATGTGAATTTTGAGATATTGTATAAAAAACACTGGATGAAACTATCAACCATAAATTCTATGAATGTGCACAAAAAACTTGTGCGTTCAATTGGGGCAGGTCATTTTTTTATATCTGGTAAGAAGACGCATAAACTATGATGGGAACACATTTGCTGAATAAATCCCTCGATACGCAACAAAAAACTCACGTGACTTTGCCTCAACAGAGGATGTGATTAATAACTGGACTCATCGGAATCATCATAGGGGTTGGTTGTAACATTTTTAATAAACTGTTACAACTATCCCCAGCCCAAACAGCCATAACATAGCTAAATGTTTTAGCATGTGGGTTTGAAGTTAGCATAAATACAAAGCATCAAATTAAACTAGAGAAACAGCAACTTCAGGTCATGTAAGTTAAATAACTGCATCTACAATTCAAAAAAAAAATCTACAAAATAAAATCTACAAAATAAAATCTACAAATTTACACAGTCGCATGCAATTTTTTCTGTGAGCTCAAAAAGAAGATGGGAGCGTATGATATTGATGACGTTGTTACAGCTCTTTTCTGACCTGTCCAACTGACAGTGTTACATCTACAGTAATCCCGTGTTCTAACACTCCCCGGTCTCCCCCTACACAAACACACACTGCTGTCAGAAATGTGTTAACATTGCACATGTGTAACGTAACACTGCAAAAGGGAGCCAATGTGTCATAAACAGAGAAAAGCACCCAGAACCTTGCCGAAAAAATGGCTTAAACCAGTCTAAGATAAGGGGCCCTAGCATGACCAAACCAGTTAAGCCGGTCTGCTTTGCTGGTTTTAAAATAGTTTGGGCACATTCAGTTATCCAGAGTGAGAGATCAACTAGCCAACAGATAAACTAGTTAAACTCCAATGAGAATAGAATAGAATAGAATAGAATAGAATAGAATAGAATAGAATAGAATAGAATAGAATAGAATAGAATAGATAAAAAAACAGAATACAATAGAACAGAATCAAATAGAATGACAGAATAGAATAGATAGAATAGAATAGAATAGAATAGAATAGAATAGAATAGAATAGAATAGAATAGAATAGAATAGAATAGAATAGAATAGAAGTAAAAATAGAGCAGACTAGAACAGGACAAAATAGACCAGCATAGAGCATAAAAACATAATAGAAAAGATCAAAACAACAGAATAGAATAGAACAGAATAAAACAAAAACAAAAATAGACCAGCATCTTTTTTTCTATTCTAGAAATGTTCTGGCTAGTTTTGGAGTTTGCTTGAGCAGAGCAAATGAAATGAATTTTTTTTTTGACATAACCAAACCTCTAAGAAGAGATCTAGCAAATCAGACAATCAGACTACATCAACACAAAATGCAAACAGAATAGAATAGAATAGAATAGAATAGAATAGAATAGAATAGAATAGAATAGAATAGAACATAAAATAGAAGCGAACATAAAATAGCAGAACAGAAAATAACAGAACAGAAAATAATAGAATTGAATAGAGTAGAATAGATTAGAATCTTTTTTATATTCTATTCTGGCTGTTAGTGTTTTTGGAGTCTGCTTGAGCAGAGTAAATGAAACCAGTTCTATGCTGGGTGAGTTCAAATTGGTTCAGTATTCTAAGCCTCCATTAGGCTGTGTAGGATGTAATATAATTCTAATCGTTCACTGATGTAAAAGTTAGTTTTTTGACATTACCAAAACTCTATGAAGAGCTCCAGCCAATCAGACAATCAGAAATCACTGTGACTTGAATACTAAAACATCCCATTAAATGAAACTGTTAACTGACACAAAAGCTCATTACAGATGGAGAGACTATGAGTAAATGACGAGTGTCAGCCTAATTACTTGCCTAATTTGGGACATTACTCCTCAAGCACATCTTCTGAGAATGCTGAGAGTGATTTGGAGATAATTAAGGCTATAAACTAACTACACTCATCCGTGTTTGAAATTTACAACTTTGAATCCTGAGACTGCAATGAATAAACTGACAAGCACCCAGTTTAGATTTCATGAGTCACTCTTGCACACATGAGTGTCAGCCCACTACACACAACCTACAGTTTACAGCTACAGGAATGCTTGTCAGACACATGTATAAGCATGATGGGACTATTGAACAACAGTCTGGTCTAAAGAGACGTACCTGAGCAGCTGGAACCAGGGGACTTGCTCCTTCTCGAGTGTCCACCACTGCGGGGAGAGCAGCGGCCCTGCAGGGGAGAAATACGGCCATAGGACTGCGATTTCATCACCCTGCACTCTGAGAAAGGAAGCAAAAGAGAATTGATTTTAAAATAGCTCATAGTCTGATGCCTGTTTCTGTATTGACGACGTCAATGCCAATTCATTTAGTTTTAAAAGTTTTTAATAAAACTAGAAACTAGACTGTCATAATAATAATTACAAATGTCAGTAAATTGTTTCCCTGCTAAATAAAAATTCCTACAGTACCTGAATATGTTATTTTGTTTACAAGAAGTGTGATTTGAATGGTAAAGCTTTAAAATATATGCAAATAACAACAATGATACTGACATCGGGAAACAAATGCTACAGCTAATTAAGTAACAGACTCCAGCTAAGGAGATTATTGTCTAATGTTATGACTTCGACTCTCAAATATTACAATGTTGGAAAATATGTGCATTAGTCAAAACAGCTTATTTAAAATGAAACCTAATTACTAAGCACTAAAACTGAATTTGAAGCAACTTACAGTACTTACATTGACAATCACACAAGTCCATGTAACTGAGGTAAGTGGTACAGTTGTTGTTGTTGGTCTTAGGAAAACAGTCACGTTTTAAAAAGGGAGGGATACATTATACATTAACTTACCACTCTCATCCAACATGAAGTCATCCTGGTAGCGGAACTTCTCTGGGCCGCAGGCGATAAATATATCATCCTCTCCAAAGAAGTCCTGAAGACACGATATCTATGAACACAGCACAGGTAGACTTATTATTCACCTAAACATCAATGCATTTGAAAGAACATTTCTGTTCAAAAGTTTGTGGGGTCGGTAAGATTTTTTAAACACGTTTTTAAAAATCTCTTTTGTTCACCAAGGCTGCATTTATTTGATAAAAAAAACAGTAAAAACAGTAATATTGTGAAATATTATTACAATTTAAAAATAACTCTTTTCTATTTTAATATATTTTAAAATGTAATTTATTCCTGTGATGGTAAAGCTGTATTTTCAGCATCATTACTCCAGTCTTCAGTGTCACATGATCCTTCAGAAATCATTCTAATAGGCTGATTTGCTGCTCAAGAAACATTTATTATTATTATCAATGTTGAAAATAGTTGTGACGCTTAATAATGTAATGGAAACCACAATAAAAATTTTTTATAGATTTTTTAGCAATATAAAATTCTTTACTGCCACTGTTGATCAATTTAATGTGTTATTGCTGAATAAAAGCATTAACTTATTTTCTTTAAAAAAACAACAAAAAAACTTTTGAATGGTAGTGCATATTTTCTTTTTTGAGATCATTATACAAATATATTCAACTTAAGCAATTCCCAATATAAAATTCATTATGATAACATAATTTTTTTTAAAATGCAGCATGTAAATGTGTGCATGTAAATAAATGAATTGACTAAAATAGGCTAAATAAAACAATGCATTCATATTAAGTCAATAATTCAAGGCTCAGAATGTGAGGGTCAATTTGATCAGTGTCTCAAACCGTGTTTGACATCCTTATATTGTAAAGGTCAGTGATCAGTGATTCATACAGCTGCATGAAAAAAGAAAGCAGTTTAGCATCTCACTTTTATGTATCATTTACACACACCATTGAGAACATGTTGCTGTAGCAACAGTGACGTCATCACCAAGAGCAGAGTAATGACTCAGTCAGGTGGCAAAAAGTGACCTAATGCTCACGCTGAGCTCAAAAAGAGTGAATGATTACAGCAGTATAAATGGCATCACTGATGAAAACCGCATACGGCGGGTAATGAGCTTACTACTAAAGTATATGTGATCTTTTGTGTGCAGCAGAGGGTTAGTAAAAAAGCCTACTGTAAATGCCCAAGCTAAAAGTTACTCATGGGGGTATTTTGCATTTGTGAACAGAATAAAAAGAGCAATGTTGTGCATAAATAAGAGTTAGAAAGTTTAATTTCCTTTAATGCTGAAATGTAGGCTTATTACCTTTCTGTAACCCGAGGAGTGTGCGCTAATATTTTCAGAGTCACTTTAACAAAAAACAGGAAACTCATGAATATTCATGTGCGCTCCACCCAGTGTCACTGACAATCTCAGACACCAAATTCTTAAAGGAGAACTCCGGTCAATTTTAACATTGAGCTCATTTTTTTGTAAATTTGGAGTGCTGTCAGTACAGAGAACAACGACAAAAATCGGTATTTGTTCTCGGCTGAAGTCTACAGTAGTCGATTGTCGAGTTCGGGCGCATGATCGTACGTACTAAACCTATGCGCGTGAACTCGACAATCGACTACTGTGGACTTCAGCCGAAAACAGGATGTAAATACAGGTATGTGCGCTGGCTGAATTATTATCATTTTTATTCAGATCTTTCACATTTACTGCAGTCAGATTCACCGCGTGTTGACTCTGAAGGAATCACTCACATGGCTGTGCACTTGTAATGACACATCAAGGATGTTAAGAGGCTAAAAGCAGGTTTAAAACTTGCCCCATTGAAGTCAACAGGGTGCAAATTTTAAAAAGAGGATAACACGGTGTAGGCAACACCGATTTTTGTCGTTGTTCTCTGTACTGACAGCACTCCAAATGTACAAAAAAATGAGCTCAATGTTAAAATTTACCGGAGTTCTCCTTTAAGAACACCGGCACCAAGTTTGCACTTTTCTAAATTAATTACATTTACAAAATGAACTTACAATAAGACTTTTTAATGAAAAAAAAGGTCCATGTTTAATAAAAAAAAATGTTCATGAAGATTAAATGAAAATGTTTAGAGATTACTATTTAAAGAGATTACTGTTTAAAGCTATGGTAGGCAATTTATTTCATAAACACTTTTTTGTTATACTGGTTGAAACTCTCTTCACATCCTAATAGCAATCAATAATAGAAGTGGTTTAACTATTAAAACATGTACATATAGGGCCCTATTTTAACGATCTGAAACGCAAGTATCAAGCACGAAACGCAAGTAACTTTGTGGGCGGGTCTTGGGCGCTGTTGCTATTATACCGGCGGGATAAATGACTCTTGCGCCAGGCGCAAATCTAAAATGGGTTGGTCTGAAGAAGCTTCATTACTCATAGGTGTGGTTTGGGCGTAACGTGAAATACACCAATCAGAGCAACATCTCACATTCCCTTTAAGAGCAGGCGCGCTTGTTCCATGGCGGATTGCTATTATAACGGAGGATTTTCCAGGCGCACGCCAGGAGCGGTTCACAGCCGAGGAGAGCGACGTTCTCAGAGAAGTGACATTGTATGGGGATGGGAGAAACCCACCCAAATTAGCTTCAGTTAAACAGGTGTATAATAATTTGGGTAAATGTGTAAGCTAGATTTATGCCTATTTTTTCACATATTCATGGACACAACAATGATTTCCCTCGTGTGTTAATATTTTTCCTTGTAATAATGTATGGTTTTCTAAAAATGAGAACTGCTGCGTCTTATATCCTTATACTTTTTTCTAATGTCACAATAATCTCAGGGTTTATTCTCTCAATTCCTTGATTCTTTGTGTGGGTTTGGTGAAGTGTAATAAATACAAACATTGTCACAAGTGTAGCCTACCTTCTCATCACTGCTTCCTGATGGTTCAGAGGACAATTACTCAGAGTCGCCCCCAGTCGTTTCAAAGAATAGTACAACGACGAGCATGTCAAGTATAAAGAGAGGCTGCGCACTGCAGAGCCATGGTAGAGCATGAAGTCCAGCTCCCCCTTTCTGGATGTAATTTGGGCGAAGGTCCAACTACACCCCAACCCTACCCAAAATAACTCTATCCCTCCACCCATTAGATCCACAGAGGTGGAGCCGGAATAGGTCAAGCTCAACCCATGA
This sequence comes from Squalius cephalus, assembly GCF_949319135.1. Classification (NCBI taxonomy): domain Eukaryota; kingdom Metazoa; phylum Chordata; class Actinopteri; order Cypriniformes; family Leuciscidae; genus Squalius; species Squalius cephalus. Next base: position 22,914,462 of record NC_137132.1, on the reverse strand, counting down.
TGTCCAGAGAGGGGGAGCTGGATGTTATTCGGCTCTGCAGTGAGTATAAATGCCTCATTTATTTGGGGAGGTGTTTTAATTGATAATATTTGAAGTTAATTTGAAGATCTTTCAGAGCTGTGGAACACAATATTTTATATTTATAAGTTTAATGTCCATTGCAATGGACATAAGGTTTTAATACAATTAATTATTAATATTAATAACATGATTTTATTTCTTAAATCTTGTGACCATAAACTGTCATTCAGTTTTTCCACTAGTTTTAGTGAAAATGAGCAACAGTGAATGTGAAATGAGTGAATATATATGACGATACATGTTGCTGATATAAATGATCAAATGTTTGATATTTACAAGACAAGACCAAAAACGTCCATTGACTCATTTAAACTGCACAGAAAATCAAATAATAACTTTAAACATGCCCTTTGCATTCCAGTGATCATTTCTCCTGATCACCACAAGATGGCACAAGCACTTCATTTTGCAGATGCCACGAAGCAAGGACTACAGAACTAATTCTTATAAGCAATGCTTGTTATTCCTCTGCATTTCAACTCATCTCTGAGGCTACTGTGGGCACCTGCCATATCTCAGCACCAAAATATCATGTAACAAAATGGTCTCTTTATAAATGAGGGCAGTATACAGAGGCACACTTCAAAAACCTGATGGCAAAGTGGCAAACACCACTCACATTTAGGTCAGAGAAATGAAGAACAGTCTAGTTTACTAGTAACATTCAAACAGTCAATGTTATTCACCTAATATGACATCAGATTACATTCAATAAATAAAGCTCAGATAAGCCAGTCTGGAAAACTAGTCTCCCTACATTTTGCTTTGATTGCAAAGTGTAAATCTTCTGGCTTTAAGTCAGTCTGTTGGCAGGGACCGCTTGTACCAGGCAGGAGCTGTGGAACTCAAAAACACACTAATCTGATGAATCATGTTTTTAATCCATATCTGCCATCTGAAGTAGTGACTAAAACTGCACAAGTAAAGCACTTTCCAGGTGAAAAGATGCCAAGATACGATGTACTCCATTCATTTAGATAAGACTCTGAACCTCTTAAAATATAGCAAAATGTCTTTCAGACTTCAGTGTGGATGCTGGTTGACTTTATGTAGCCTACTAAAACAAAGCTACTAGCATCAAGTCCATATATCAGAAGGATATAACCGGTCAGGAATTACTGCAAGCATCATCTACGAGGATGTATCATCAATAAATCAGGGTGATACAGAGATATGACCTTCTCTGTGGTTCTTTAATTGTGATTAGCAGCTGTATGCGAGAGTTAATGAGCACCTCCTGCAGGTTTATGTCCTGTTTGACAGGAAGCTTTTCACTGGGACTTCCTCTCTCAATGCATTACTAGGAGCAGCTCATCTGCAAAGCCATTACTGACACTTATCTAAAGAGAATCTAATGCAGAAATGCATCGTGGATAAAGCGTTTGAGAGGTTAGCCAACTAACAAACCAACATGTTCTCTTTACAAAAACAGAAAACCCAAATGGCAAGGTCACAGTACCCACAAAACACTCTTCTTATTGTTCATATTTCATGAGGCTATTTGTCTCCTTAATACATCTGGGTGGTACGAACTGACACGCATGAATAATACACTAGATTTTCAAGGATACTGTTAAAGGTGTATATGCAGATTTTCTGTAGCTTAAAACCTCAAACTTAAGGCTGGCCCTCACTAAAATATTCAAAATGTGAGAGACCACAAACATGATGATAAAAAAAATCATAGATTTAACAGTTTTGTACCTATAGAACAAATGCCGCGATGTGACCAAGACAGCACAACACACACTAACTCTCTAACTAAAATCTCTTGCGGTCAAACGTGACTTTAGAGTAAACAAACATGGCGGACGATGGGCAAAAATAAATGTTGACTGCTTTTTACAGAACATTTGTGGGGGGGGGGGAAAGAAAAAGTTTTGGATAAAGTAGTGTTGCTTCTGTCTTTCATCAGCTCGCTTTCTGATTGGGTATCGTTTCAGTGCGTGCACGTTTGTCCTTGGGGTTCCCCCCACACAACAGGATTTCTGATCGTAAATATTCATGTTGGATATTTACAATTTGAGATCGGTGTGGCCCCGGCATTCTTCCGAGCAGATTCAATTACACCACAGGAAATTCTGATATAATAATCTGTAGAGCCATCAAGATAATCGGAACTTTACCTAGGATTGTCCAAAGGGGAGAATTGGGCCCACAATTTTGTAGTGTGTGGGTGCCTTTAGTACATGATCTATAATCTACTCAAAAGTATAAAGTAAATATTAATATGTACATAATATAATTAACTATAGGTATATTACATTATATAAATAAATACAGCATGAATAATGTCTAAATCACTTAAATAAATGGGAAAAAAATCATATATAGGCTATTTATATATTTTATAAAAAAAGAAATCAATAAATCAAAGACATGGTAATAATAGTACAAACTAGGCCATCATGTATTTCAATAATTTATAGTGTTTCGCACTGTGATGTCCCACATTTTCATTACACTTCTATCACAGTTTTAGATCACCTGTGTGGGGGTTGCTTCCCATTTCAGCAGAAGGATTTTTCTCAGGGAAACACATTAGCATATTTGCTAGAAATAGTCTGTCTGGGGTCGTGTGGGGGAAGCACAGCGGTGGGTCTCGCATTGGAAGAGGAGGGAAATCCAGGCCAGACTGACGAAGTGCACAGACTAGATGCTGAGATGAAAACTGGATTACATGAAATTTAATCTACCATTATTATGTTATCATAGGGAAACTACATTTCATTATGCTTTGGTTGAAAGAAAGCATGTGTAAATTAATTGGGTGAATGAATACAGTTTAAACTATCATCACTTCTGTACTGAAAGGATAATAGCACAACCTTAAATTCACCCAAAAATAAAAAATGCTGTCATTATTTACTTATACCCTCATGTAATTGCAAACCCATAAGCTGTTATTTTGTTGTTTGTAGGATTCTGAAGAACATTCATTCACACAGCTCTTTTCCATACACTTAAAAAATAAGGTTAATTGATTAGAATCGATGTTTCCATGAATGTTCACTAATTTACTGGTAAAATTTCCTGATCATTTACTCACCCCCACTATACAGGAATTATCCACTATACTGAGAAAAATACTGGAATGTTTTTCTTAAAAACCTTAATTTCTTTTCGACTGAAGAAAGAAAAACATCTTGGATGACGTGGGGGTGAGTACATTATCAGGAAATAGGGCTGCACAATATATCGAAATTATCGGAATATCGCAAATGCATATATCGCAATATGCATATCGCAACGGCTTGCAATAACTGGGGTCATGAACAAAAGACAGAGAAAATCACTCACTGCTCTTGGCTGAATCATTTTTGTAACTTTAATAAGAATCTGTATATATTTAATTCATACAGTGAAAACTAAGCAGTGTTTTATTTTTACATTTGATTATTCAGTTTCTGTTGTTAAATAAACCTAATGTAGGATAACCTGAACCCCTAAACCCTGTGGTTTACACTGATGTTAAAATAACACTTAATCTACAATTTACTACAATAAAACTCTGCTGTTCACTTTCAGAAGTTGTAGGGATGTTTTCTTGTCACAAAAAGAATGTGAAACAAGTATGTTGGTCATATAATTTTAAATATATTTTAAAGATGATTTGTTTATTTTACACACTTTAAGCATTATCGTATCGCATATCGCATTTTTCTTCAATATCGTGCAGCCCTATCAGGACATTTTTATTCTGGAGTGAACTCCTTTAACATCAATTGAACCTTTTAAATGCACAAATGGTTCTTTATAGTGGGAAACCAGTTCTTTGGGTGCTTTGAGGAACCCAAAATGGTTATTCAAAGCCACATCACTGCAAAAATAAATAAACCTATGCTTTAGACTTGTGCTTTATAAAGTATTATCAAGCCAATATCAAGATTCACTTTAGTACATTCACTTTAAATGATGAATAGACAGATTTAAACTATTATTCACTAATAATCTTGATATCAACTATGGCTAAGGTTTGACATAATGACGTTTGATGTCACTGACATCCAATTTGTTCAATCAAATTTGATATTTGACTATCAAATACTTAACATATTATTTGATTGTTGTTGAATTGGAAGTATCTACAGTATGTGAAGATTCTTTTAGATAAATAAAGACAAAAAGCAGCATATGGGTTTGGAACAACATGTTGGTGAGTAAATAAAGACAGAATTTTCATTTTTGCATGAACATACTATGCTTCAACATCACCATGTTAGTCTTGTCTGCTGTATGGCCTAAGTCTTTAGCCACTTCAGTACACAGTTCATTGAGGTCTGACCTCCAGCTACCACACTGTATGTATGTGCTACTATAATTCAACCCACCTCCCACTGAGACTTAATGGAGACAGAGGGGCAATCACAGTTCAAACACAGCCAGATTCTCCTATAGCAGACATCTGTTCATTATCATCTGTCACAAAGCAAAAAAATAAATAAAAAATTGGATCTCCTACAGCGAGCCACTACAATATGGATCATTTCCCTGCCATAGATCTGAACGAGAAAACACAAGATAAAAAGTGAACACAAAAGCCAAGCCAAACACAGTAAGATGGTGCAGCTGGGAGAGTATTGATTTGCTCTCGGCATGGACTCGGTGACACAGCAGCAGCAGTGCAGGCCGCCACGTGTCCCTGCAAATACCCCACAGAGCATCGATCTGGACACACTCCCGCTGTTAACACTCGGAAGCTTTCATCGGGAAACGCAGACAGCCTGTGCTCACCCATGCCGTTCAGAGTCTCTTAAACACAGGCTAAAAACACCAGGGCATGACTGTGGAGGGGAAGTTTATTCAATATCAGAATTTTACTTTCCTAATGAGACTCTAAAACCAATGTTACTATAAAATATCAATGAGTGACTACATTTATTTATGAGGGGTGCAGTGTGCATTGATAAAAGGCCATTCACAAACACCAGCAGAAAAAACTTCCTGTGTTGGGTAATAGCATCCTGGAGAGTTTTCATTTATTATTGAGAGGTTTATGAGGTGGGAATGCACCATTAGAGTTAACCTTGCATGCACTGCTTCAACATGACGGTGTTCTCTCAGCCAATCAGAAGATAAGGAATCTCGAATCTTGTTGGGAAAGTTTACAATCCTGAAGGTGGCACGTGTGGTGTTTCCTTACAGACTACAGAGGGTTTCTTTTTTTGTTGTTGTTAGGACAATAATACCACTTTGCAACATAACAGCTTGATGCGTGGCCTATACTCTTATTAATAAAGTTCCAAAAGGGGGTTTTCACAGGAAAGCCATAGAAGAACCATTTTGGGTACCTTTACACCTCTTTACACAAAGAAAAAAAATGTTTTTTTTTAAGGAACAGTTCACTGAAGGTGGAAATGTAATGAGCAAAAGGTGTGGAAACCCTGTGAATAAGAACTTTGAATAAAGGAAATTGAAAACAAAACCGATTCTTGATGTTGACCCATGCATGTTATGTCAGTCATATTTATGTGTTTATAATTTGAAATGACAGCACTGTTTTGTCTGAAAGGACTCTTCATGTCCACGCAGTGATGGCAAGAGGTGACCTTTTAAAAATAAACTGAACTATTGAGGTGCATTACATAAGTCCAGCAGTGGCAGATGATGAGTAATGACTCGCTCCATAAATGCAAGTCAGCGTGTTGCAGTAACATGTGGCCCCGTTACACACACACACACACACACACACACACACACACACACACACACACACACACACACACACACACACACACACACACACACACACACACACACACACACACACACACACACACACACACACACACACACACACACACACACACACACACACACAGGTTTAAAATGGAGTCAGCGTACTCTCAGGAATGACTGTACATTCACATGGCTTACAGACCTGACCCGATCAGCTGTTAAAGTTAAATCCTGCTGGTAGATTTTTATATTTTATATTTATATATTTCATTATAGATACTGGTTCTTGTTTTTTTGGATGGCTCTTTGAAGTGCTAAAAAAAGTAATATATTTTAAGTTTGCTGTTAGTTTAGTGCTCTAAAACTAAAATGCATTATAATTTATTTTCATATATATAACCAGGTTGTGTACCAATTAATGTACAAAAAAGAGGACCCATATTTATTTTTTAAGACTGAATGAAATCTGTTCTAGCCTTTATGATATCCAAACCAAGAAGCCACTTTTAATAATTATTTCTCATCACCCTAAATGTAACCTATTATTTTGAAAATTGCCCAAAAAAATTATAATAAAAGGAATTTTTACATTTTCATTTAATTAATACACTAATTAAATTGTTAATAAATGTTTTATTCCATGATTTAATTACCACCATTTTTGATAATAAATATTCACAACAAATTTCATATTAATAATAAAGCTTTATTATTATTATTATTATTTTATTTATTTATTTATTTATTTATTTGGCTAGTCTTGCTTTTTGATTATTTAAATTGAACTAAACCTTAAAAATGGAATCCAGAAAAAAATTACCAAGAAAAAAAATGTTTTTAACTGAATTTGGGAAAAAAATAAACAGATTTCAAATAGTCCTAAAACATTTTTTTTTTTTTTTTTTACTTTTATCAAATTATTAAAATTGTATTTATTTAAGACATGCTTTTGATTACTAAAATGTAATGTAAATATTAGAACAGAATACAGAATACATAAAACAGAAAAAAAATTATCCAGAATTTTTTTTATGGAATCCAGAAAAATTCAAGCAGAAAAAAAAAACTGCATTTGGGATAGAATAATACTGAATTTGGGAACAAATAAAAGGGATTTCATAGGGCACTATGTTGATTCTACTAACACAGCTCTGCCAGGGACAAATACGTGGCCCCAGTGCTTTTCACGAGAGGGACATCCTGTAGGCAAACGCTTCATTCAACCCTGCCAGAAAATGACACAAGCAGAAAAAATATTCCTCTCATCCTACACAGCCACTGTTCAGCCCTTTTGAGCATGACCGCCTGTGGAAATCACATCAGTGTGGAAGCTAATACGTGAATGAAACAGCCCTCTCAGCCTTTAAGCTAATATTTATGGCACAGACGACAGGAGACACATGCCACCCGGGGGAATTAAAGGGGAAATGCCTGTCTGTCTGTCCTCGGGCTGTCTCACATGATAAGAATAATCTTACATAAAGACGCCAGTGGCATCACCACAAAAGGCTTCAAAAGAATGGTGGATTATAACCAGGGATCACTTCACTGTGCTAAGTATGAAAGAAACTTAAGTTTCTTTATTGTTGGCAGATTAGTGGTAACATAAGTCTGCTCTGTAAGGGAAAATGAAAAAGTAAGTGAGTCGTTATCGCAAAATAAAACCCAGGCAGGGTGTATGATTAGGACCCCAACAAAGAGTGGAGATTAAAGGGTTAGTTCACCCAAAAATGAAAATTCTGTCAGTAATTACTCACCCTCATGTTGTTCCAACCGCGTAAGACCTTCGTTCATCTTCGGAACATAAATTAAGATATTTTTGATTAAATCTGAGAGCTGGATCACTCCTCGATAGGCTGCTAGGTGACCGAAACTTGCTGGCCCAGAAAAGTTATTAAAGAGATCGTTAATATAGTCCAAGTGACTCCAGTGGCTTAATCTTAAGTATATCAAGCGACGAGAATACTTTTTGTGCGCAAAAACAAACAAAAATAACGACTTTATTCCACTATTCATTTCCTTCTCTGTGGGCCTCTAGTTGGTTCACGTAGTGTTTTTGCGTAGTGCGTCTGTGTTACACGTCACCACGTAGGCTCACAATTGGCCGAAGCTGGTCATGTGTGTAATGCGTGATGACGTGCAACACAGACGCGCAGCGCAAAAACACTACGAGGCCCAGAGAGAAGGAAATGAATAGTGGAATAAAGTTGTTATTTTTGTTTGTTTTTGCGCACAAAAAGTATTATCGTCGCTTGACATACTTAAGATTAAGCCACTGTAGTCACTTGGACTATATTAACGATCTCTTTAATAACTTTTCTGGGCCAGCAAGTTTCGGTCACCTAGAAGCCTATGGAGAAGTGAGACAACTCTCAGATTTAATCAAAAATATCTTAATTTATGTTCCGAAGATGAACGAAGGTCTTACGCGGTTGGAACAACATGAGGGTGAGTAATTACTGACAGAATTTTCATTTTTGGGTGAACTAACCCTTTAATGACCAGCTGACTGAACATGATATTTGTTGTTATAATGATTATACAATTTTTATAAGTTTGATGTAGTCATATAAAGTTCTGTATGTTCATTTATGGGTTTTCCGCTTCTTCCTGCATACATTTCCAGCTCCCAGAGTGACATGACAACATGACATGACAACTCTCAGAGTGTTTGGCATGGTGATATTGATATGTTTGGTCTTGGAGGAATAGATCTGCTACGCTGCTGCTGTTGGTTATTGCTGCTGCTGCAGAGCAAATACGGGACTTGCTACTGCCAATACATACATACATGACGTGCTGCAAGACATACTGTACAATATAACACACATGAATTACCCGTAGCAGATCTATACAGGTGGAGCTGGGGAAGGAGGAGGGTTTCTGAAAGCGCTGCACTGCTATAGCAAATGCTAACCAAGTATTTGAATGTCGAGCAGCGAGCTCATTGGCTACTGATGCAGCAGCAACCAATCAGCTGTGCCCTATAGAGAATGATGTGATTGCAATAAGATTGAGGTAAGGACCTATCAGCCTGCAGCTTTGTATTTCCACATACCATAATTGCTTTGGATAAAAAGGCCAGAGATAATCAAATAAGTATATACTTTAATTAAATTCTATCTTCTTTTAGTTCACATATACTGTAGATTCTGTCAGGCTGAGCATTCAACTTTTATCAGAAATCTCCATCTGGAGCAATTAAACCAAATGCAAAGTGTGCTAGTTTGTTGCTCATCAGGAAGCATTCCTGATAAATGCTTGTCAACAGATCAACAAACCAATAATAACACTCAAACACATTTCAAAGCTTGCATCAGTCGCTCAGAAGATAAGGGCAGGAAGTAATTGCCAAGTAAAGGCCAAATTTTATTCAGGTAGGCGATTGTATACTGTATATGATGCCCATCTCACTAAGTGCTTTCACACTAACTGTTACTAGATGGTGAAATCTTCTAAATTTCCGCTCCATTAAAGATCTAAAGGCGGTCTTCCTTGAGTTGATTCACCATGAATTACAAACTGCACTCCCTTCTAAACACTAATATGAAATTTATTGAACGATGTAGAAATAAAACAAATATTATATTGCCTTCTAAAGCCAATTTTGCCTAATTAATGCTTCGCCTAATCAATGCCTTGTGAGAGATGCCTGTTTCATTGCAATCCTGAGCATCCATCATCCCAACCCAGGCCTGTAACATCACCACTACTGCACCCCTCCTGCCGCAGAGGCTGTTCCTAAGCAACCACCCCCAGCAACCAGATTGCCATAGAAACCGAACAGAGAGAAATTACAGAGAGGGGAGAGACATACTTGGGATGTGAGAAATTGGGGGATTTTCCACACTGTTTGCAAAATATTCCACCTTAAATTGTGATTTCGGGATGTTTTAGTAAATTATATATATTTTAATGGCCTATATAAGCAATATATCACTTGAATATATATATATATATATATATGTCTGTGTGTGTGTGTGCGTGTGTCAGTGATGTCAAATCGATTGATTGCGATTAATCGCATCTTAGACAAAATATTATATATATATATCTATAAAATATTATATATATATATGTATTTTATGTTAGAAGCGATTGATTGCGATTAATCGATTTGACAGGACAGCGCAAGTTTGCACTGGAGATGAGCTAGTGCAGCACCAGTGTCTCTGTATCTGCTGCGGTGGGTGGGTGTAAACAGAAGACAATATAACGCCACTGAAGGCCAACGAGTTTAAGGCCCTCAGGAGACAGCTTGTCACTTCATCAGTCACTTGCTCCTGTGGAGACACAGAAAGGTCACCAACAAACCTCGCTCGGTCTCATCTCTTTCCTCCATCTTCTTCACCACAGTATTTACCTTCCTCTCCCTTTCAAATCTCTTTTGCTCTTATTCAAGCAACATTAAACACAAAATATCCAGGGAAATTCATATCTCAGCATGATAACCGCAACAATTAAATGAGCAAATACTGAAAGCACCACAATATGGTGGCTTAGTGGTTTAATATATGAGCTTGTGAAGCTGCAGGATCAGAGCGCAGAAGAGAACTTTGACTCTTGTGCCCAGAAGTAAAACATTTAACCAACCACACGTTGCTCCAATTTATAGAAGCTCGTTTTCGCCACAGAATAAAAATCTTTTTGCAAAGGTAATAAAAGTAAAGCTAATTGCAACTTTTTTCATAATTATTTTTTCTCCTCATAATTGCGAGTTTATCTCTCGAAATTCTGACTTGATTTCTTGCAATTCCGAGTTTATATCTCGCAATTCTGTCTTTTTTGTGTGATATAAATTCAAATTTTCAAAAATGTTTTAAATTTGAGATAACTGCAAATTGCAAGATATAAACTCACAATTCAGAGAGAAAAGAGAAAAAAAAATATTCCATGGTGGAAACAAGCTTTAATTAAAGCTAAATAGAAATAAAAAGTAACAAGAAAATTACTAAAAAAAACCGGAAAATCTAACAATAAAAGCTAATTCAAAACATTAATGATAACTATAATGGTATCTAGATAATCCTAAAATAACACTGAACCAAAAAAACTAAAAAGTATTCTTCACACCACACCACACTCTAAAGCAGAGAGCATCTCATCTATAGTTCTTCGTGTTTGTTTGAAAAAAGTCCCAAAGGGAATAACGTTTGAAAGTAGTCCCAGCATTAACATAACAAATTGGTCTCATAACCACCACATTTTACTAGCACAAACATAGAGAGCTCTAGCAACTGTTTTCACCAAACAAATAAAGAAAAAAGCAGGACACCACTTTCCAATTGTCCCGAATGGCAGTTTATGAGTAGAACAGATGATGATGCATCTTACCTTTAGAGAAACCAGGACACTAAAAAAAACATCTTGTTTGAGTAACCAAGGTTAGAACTAGGTCAGGAAGCTCTAACTCCTTAGGTCAGGAGACTAACTTTGCTTTATTTAAAGCTGATGTGAATTAAATTAAAGCTGAATTTCTGCACCACAAGCATCTCCTGATCCACTGGCTTCTGACAAATAAAGACTTTTGCTTATATAGCGCATCCACTGATCTATTGAAATAGTACTTTCAACCAAACAATAGTATCATTACTGCTGCATCCAATACAAAAGCTGAATTATCAACTTAAATGACATGCCCACTGTACCTACCAGTTTACCATCCACCGTATAGAGCCTCTTCACCACTCCAGAGTCCAGTTTGATGGCATCTGTGATATCTGTGAGAACCTGCTCAAACGAGTGGGCCGTCTTCTTGTTGAGAAGGATGCGCACGGCTTTCCGAGGCTTCACCCCGCTGCGGATAATGGTCACCAGTTTGGGCCGGATGAAATCCTTGCTATCCTTGATTTCTATAGACCCACCCTTGGCGCTGGCCAGAGAGGAGGGCGCTCGTACTGATCCAACGGTCTTGGCGTTGACCGACCAGTTGGGATTGACATTCTTAGTGTATTCCAGCTTCTTGTAAGGCTCAATTGATCCACACACATAGCTCTCCCCTGTGATACAAAATAAAATAACAGAAATAATCAGTGAGAATCTAATCAGATTTCTAAATGAATCATTCAGACTGGTTTTCTGAACCGCTTCAACAAGATTCACAGACTTTTTTTTATTCATGAATCAGGCACTGATACTTCTCTCATTAAAACTTACGAACATCCTTTAAAATAAAGGTTTCAAAAGGTGGTTTTCGCAGCGATGCCATAAAATAACCATATTTGGTTCCCAAAAGAACCTTTCAGAGAACATTTCTTAAAAGAACTATTAAAAGAACCACCTTAGTGTGAAGAAAGAAATAACCTTTATTGTGAGGGAATGGTCCATGGATAGAAAGGTTCTTCATGGAACTGTAGACAAAGAACCTTTATTTTTAAGAGTATCTTGGTTTGTTAATCATAAAAAGCTTTTGTCTGGCTTCGGAAAACTTCTATGAACCACATTCGTATGTATTTCTTTCTTCTGCTTTGGTTAACCATATTCTTAAACCAAACCCTAACAGTAACTCTATAATAAGTACATGTAGTTTATTAATATTAGTCCATAGTTATTTGAGTAAGTACAATGTAACTACATCACCTTCAAATAAAGTGTAACCCTTAATTGTATTATTGGGTAAACTATGCCTTTAACGAGGCTATCCTATGTTTAGTATCATGAGGACACACAGAAGAAATTTCATACATGTGAGTTAAGACAGTCAATGGCTCCTAAAAAAATGAGGTCACACAGTGAAGGTTAAGTGCCTTGAGAAACTGAAATCTCCTCCAACTCCCTCATTTACATTCATTCTCAGTGCTGCCAGGTGTAGAATTAATGAATTAATTAATGGTTGGGTGGCCTACTTAGAAAAGCACCAACGATACACTGCTATAATCAAATCAGAGTCATTTAACACATAATTCAAGGAGCAACTTATATGTAATGATTTCAGCTCTCAGGCTTGATTTATTGGTCAACACTGAGAGAAAGGGAGTGGTATGGAGATGCAGAAGCTGTTAAATATTGATGAGTGTTTTAAAGTGATTATCGGTTTAAATCACAGGGCACTCTGGTATCTGCTCACAGACAATACAAGCTTGATCCTTGTTCAGGACTACAAACCATGCTCTGTTTGTGGAGTCAGAGACCCTGGATATAAACACGAGTAAATACAATGACTTTTCAGTAGTAGATTATCTGATTGTTGCACACACTGTATATATTATGTGCTTTATGGGGTTTGATTAGGTCAGAGGAACATATGAAAAGAACTGAGGGAAAATAAAGATTAATTTTAAAATAACTAATTTCATAACGACATTATTACTGTCATTCACAACAGAGCATGAGGTTTAAGTTCATTAAAACTGACATAAACTACAATTTTTCAGTTTCCTCATTGCTTTGGATATCACAAAGATGATAATGCACCACTGGAAAGTTTTGTTTTAAGATAGTAGCTGGTTTCTAGATGTCCATTAGCTGGCCCAAGCTGATCATTTCCTTGTGCAAGCTTGTAGACCATCTAGGACCAGCAGTACATCAGCTACTGTTAGGTCATCCTAGCTTTAAAGGAGAACTCCGGTCAATTTTAACATTGAGCTCATTTTTTTGTACATTTGGAGTGCTGTCAATACAGAGAACAACGACAAAAATCGGTGTTGCCTACACCGAGTTATTCTATTTTTAAAATTTGCACCCTGTTGACTTCAATAGGGCAAGTAGTAAGCCTGCTTTTTAGCCTCTTAACATCCTTTAAGTGTCATTACAAGTGCACAGAAAATGTGAGTGATTCCTTCCGAGTGAACACGGGTGGATCTGACTGCAGTAGATGTTAGAGATATTAATAAAAACGAAGTTAATTCAGCCAGCGCTCATACCTTTGTTTACATTCTGTTTTCGGTGGAAGGCCATAGTAATCGATTGTCGAGTTCACGCGCATAGGTTTAGTTACCAATGATCACGCGCGTGAACTCGACAATCGATTACTATGGCGTTCCACCGAAAACAGGATGTAAACAAAGGTATGAGCGCTGGCTGAATTAACTTCGTTTTTATTAATATCTCTAACATCTACTGCAGTCAGATCCACCCGTGTTCACTCGGAAGGAATCACTCACATTTTCTGTGCACTTGTAATGACACTTAAAGGATGTTAAAAGGCTAAAAAGCAGGCTTACTACTTGCCCTATTGAAGTCAACAGGGTGCAAATTTTAAAAATAGAATAACTCGGTGTAGGCAACACCGTTTTTTGTCGTAGTTCTCTGTATTGACAGCACTCCAAATGTACAAAAAAATGAGCTCAATGTTAAAATTGACCGGAGTTCTCCTTTAAGTAGTCTTTGTACAGCTATTGACCACTTTAGACTAGCTACCATGTTCAAAAACCAGCTTAGCCTGTTAACTGTCAGTATCCTGGTATAGCGGGACACTTGGAATCACTTTATTGCCTTTTTCCCCTAACACATATTTTAGTAATAATCATAAATAAGGTATCATAGGAAATCTTAAAATGAAATTGGACATTGCTTTATGGAAACAGTCCTTTGTTAGACATGTAGTTTTGATTTTCTACCAATTTTAGAGTCCAAATTATGCTGTAAAATATATATTTTGTGTCAAATTTTGTTTAGTTCAGTACATTTGATTTGCAGTAGCCTAAGCTTAAACCTTTATACCTTTTTACACTTTCATTTTTAGAAGCTGCTTTCATTTCTGCAATAGTCTGATTAGATACATTATGGCTGTATAGTTCATGACTTACAAACCATTTAAGTTTAGATCTATGTTCAAAAAGGAGGTGACAGTAAATAGGTTAAACATGATGTCCTCATATGGAGAACAGGCATGTATAACCTAAACAATCTAAATCAAGACACACGTGATGAACATGTGCCTCAAAATGAACAAGAAGCAAAATATAGGCTACCGGTGTCCCTAAACCTGCATAGGCTACTGACACCCAGTCTCACCTTCCACCAGCTGCTCCATGCTGGTCATTTTCGACCCGTCAATGGCATAAATGGTCCGGACCCCCTGAGGCAGATTTACATTATCTGATAGGGAGCGGGTGAGGTCTGCGAGCAGAGCGTCGAAAGACCTGAATCTGTCGTTGGAGATAGCGTACACAATCCCTTTAAAGTACCGGTCTCCATTGCGGTAGAAGCGGACTTTCTTGGCTTTCTTCTCGGAGCTCAGAGCCTGTAAGGTGCGGGTTCGGTACAGGCTGCAGTGGGCGCTGTGCGTGGGGCTCGGGAGGCCGTTCGCCCGTGAGCCCGCGCGGCTGTATCTTTGTGCTTTGTCCCGTTCGTCGAAATGCTCCAGCTCCATGTCAACACCCGGGACTGTAGTATGAATGGCTATAGAAATATTGTGAGGAAAATTATGGGTAGATGAGTCGTGTTAAAATTAAAATTGCAATTATTACAACGCTTTTTTTTTTTTTTTTTTTGCATGCTTGTTAATACAATAAAATGCATTTTAGGCTATTGATATGCTAAATAAGCTGCTGGAAATTTACATTTAAAATAGGCCTATCATTTAATAAAATGAAATAATACAATTCAATTATTTATAAAAATGTTCTATTTGTGTTTTTAACAATAAACATTAAAGTATTAAAATCATATAACACAATATTTTAATAATTCATACTATTTCAAGTTATTTAAACACGCCCAAAGGGTAAGCACAATGAAGAATTCGCGATTCATCAATTAAAAAGCGACATTAATGCACTAATAAATCTATTTGTGCAATGTCTGATATGGTGCATCTTGCTTCAAAGACAAAAAAAAGCATATTTATCTTACTTGTGCGCGAGTAGCTATCCGATGAGCACAGTCGATATGAAAGCACACATCTAATGGCTTGTCATCTCTTCCAGAGGAATAGGATGCTGGTGATGGGATGGGCTGCAGCCGGTGTCTCTCTGCCCCTTTCGCTCTTATTTAATGCATCGCAGAGAGACTGGCAGTCTTTGTCGTATTCATGGAGAAAAGAAATCCCTCAATGAATGAATACGAGCGAGCAGGGCTGTGTCTCAAAACCCAGTGAGCTGCCTACCTAGACAGTTTAAAATGCGGGTCCTCGTGGGCAGGGAGGAGACTCTTCAGCACAGCTTCTGTCCGGCAGAGACACTCCAATGGTACAAGCTCTATTCAAACGGTCTTATACATTTAAATAAATGAGCTATGATAGCATATGAACTTTGATATGATTCCTCATGTGTCACGCCCACTATTGTACGCTTAAGGTAGATCATTTATTGCACCAATTGAGAACCGTATATGAACGTTAGGCTACACTAGAACCAGTTATTTTGCATAACAGTAGGCTAGTACGACCAAGAGACGCTCATGATTTGGATATTAGTTGTTTGCATATTGTTTTATTTTTATTTATAGCCTACTGCAAGAAATAATTATTTTGGAATTACTTACGACCAAAATGGCAAAAATAAACCATATTATTGGGTGAATTCAGGTTGATTGGGACACTTTTTGCCATTGAGATGACTGGAAAAAAGTGTCCCAATCAACCTGAATTCACTATAGCCTGCAATATATATTTTATACAATGACTTTGTAATTGTAGATTAAGTGTAAAATTACACATTTTTATAAAGATGTATTATTATATCATATTATGTAACATACATTTTAAATATTAATAGAAAATTATAAATAATAACATTTTACTATTTGTGTAGCCTAAGTGATAAAATTACTATCAGCATAAATATTTACTATTTAAGATATAGAAGTATCACTAGCCTACTACTTTTTAGTCTAATTTTATTAGTTTATTTTTGTATATGTTTATTTAAAAGTGGATGAAATTCTAACCTCAAGCACCTCAAACTAAGACTGCTTGATTTCCATTTTATTCCAGGACATCAACTGTTATTCACAACATTAAAAAAATATATAGTAATGAGATGTCTAAAAACAACCACATTTAAAATATCTGTAGAAGTTAACGTCAAGTCAAAACCTACACGTGACTTTTACTGGAGTTCTATCTAAATATGGGTAGAGAAAGTTCATTTGCTACATATGTAGCTACCTTGTATCAGTCATAATAAGAACAGTTGCAACTTTTCTACACTAGATGGCAGTATGCACTTAAAATTCAATTCATCTGAAAAAAAAAAAAAGATTATGTATGCAGTTTAGATGTGAAAGAATGTACAAAGAATTTTAACATCACACTGTGTTTAAATTAGAGTACATACAAAACAATATGTTTTAAATGTTTAATTTATTATGTCAGATAACCATAGGCTATTAGATTCTGTCATTGAGCAAATATAGACTTGTGGTTAAACTTAAATAATGCTTACACATTATTTATGGTGTCAGTACATCGAAATGAGACAAATATTTTGTTAAGACATGCACGTAGAATTAACAAGTTTGTTAATGCTTACAGTGAGATGTCATTACAGTTCAAGGTAACATTTATATCTTTTTTCTATAGTCAAGTTAAAAAAAAGAAAAAGTGCAGCCAGTTTTAATGAGAAAAAACGACAACTGCATAGAGATGTTTTATGAGTGGTCAACAGTGGGAGAACTCCAGTTTATATTAAATATAAGCCTCTTTAACTTAAAATATTATTAAAATATATACTTTAAAATACTAGATTAAACATTTCCCAAAAAGTCTGATTTCTCTGGCTTTTAATTATCTTAATCCAACGCCATGTGCAATTATATTTTTATTGCACTTATTTTCCACAAGAATACCTAGCAGCCATCATCCTCAAGAAATATGTGTGTCTGTTCCTAGCAAGGGTTAAAGTGCGTTTTAATATTTTAAAACATAAAAAACCCTGAAAGTACCAAGAGCAAACAGGTCTGCGGATAAAAAACAACTACCATAAAGCATTCTTAGCATATATATTAAAGCTTAGATATAGATTTCTTCTTTAAATATAAGAATATTATATTTGTTAAGGCTCTATGGGAAAATCATAATTCCACCTTTGGCTTGCACTTTGTTTTAAGGGTCCATTTATAAGACACAAACCACGCAAAACTACTGACGTTTACGTAAATATGATCCAACTAAACAATGGATCTGTGAGTTCATTGGTGATATGTTGAGTTTACATTGCTGGTGAAGTGTAAGGCATGGTCAGGAGTATTGTCCGTCAGGCAGGGCAGTCAGTCAGTCAGTCCTAACCCTGACTTGTAAAGGGAATTTTTGACTTGCATTTACAATTTAACCAGTGAAAATAGTAAACATGACAGCACAGTTAACTGTATTTACTGTAGTGAGGCCTTTGGAAATCAGTGTCAGTCACATTAACAAATAACGACAAAAGCACACGGACAGCGATCCATTCACTTCTTCAATCTTTTTTTGAAAGCATGACCTTTGGTTTGCTCTTAAAAATGGACACCTGAAACGAGAGGTTTGAATCTAAAACTCTACTTTTGGTCTTTGTGTTTCTCAACTTGACTGTCTGGCTCTTTGACTTTATAGTCAGCCAGAATGGCATGGGCAGTCTCTTTGCCGGTCTTCTTGACCATTGCCTTGATCCCCAGGTTGTCGATATTGAAAGCGGTGACGCCCACATTGATGGCTGAGTTGACAGCATGGTCTGTGGCCTGGCCTGCTTCCGCCCCATACCTTGATTATAGACAACCCAGATTAAGTAAAAGAGAAGATGGGGTGATTGAAAAATAAGCTTTAGGAGAAGGAGAGTACCCAATGCAGAGCAAAGCAGTTAAACATACATGCAGGGATTCAGTCATTTCTCTAGAGAAAAATTATCTGATTTAAAATGTCAAATGAATCCTACAGATGGCATAAAAATGTTTATTATGTTGTAATGTGGCAAAGGTCGAAATGAAAATGGCCAGTACTTTTAAGCACAGTTAGAAAGGGAAGGATGGTTGTAAAAAAACAAAAAAAAACAGAATGTGATCTTATATGAGCTATATCACCAATTACTTCCCAATTTTACATATTAGATAATTATTGAAAGGATTAAACCTTAGTACAGTATTATTAGCACAGTATAAGAGGATTTACACATTGTTCAAAAGTTTGAGGTCAGTAAGATTTTATGTATGCTCACCAAAGCGGTGTTTATTTGAACAAAATTGCATGCGGTAATATTGTGAAATATTATTACAATTTTTGCTTTTAACCTTTTAAAATGTAATTTATTCCTTTGGAGTAATGATGCTGAAAATTCAGTTTTGCCATCAGTCTTCGGTGTCACATGATCCTTCAGAAATGTGGTGCTTAAGAAAGATTTCTTATTATTATCAATGTTGAAAACAGTTCATATTTTTGTGAAAACAGTGATACTTTTTTTCCAGCATTCTTTGATCAAAAAGGGCATTTATTTGAAATATAAATGATGTCTTTACTGTCACTTTTGATCAATTTAATGCATCCTTGCTCCAAAAAAAAACTCACTGACCATAAACTTACGAACAGTAGTGTGTATACTGTATACTGTACATCTTGGTCGAATTGTGATTATGTTTGCCATCCGATACAACCCGGTAAAACCTTCTGTTGATGCAACAGCATAATGAAAGTCATACTTGAAAGGTTCAAAAGTTAAGAAAAATAAAGCAATGAGATTAATTACGTTTGGCTGTTAGAAACAGATATTCATTCCATCACTGAACTATGGATCAGTGTGCAAAGCAACACAGGATGCCAACGGACGTGATGTTATCATTATGTCCAATAAATCATTAGCATTGCGTGCAAGAGCTGACTGATTCAGACACATCCATAAGCTTCAGCCATGCTCCTGACCATTAATTAAAGGCCATTTTACAGGGTGCAGGGAAAAATGTTTCTACTTGTTTTCAATTGGGGTGTCTGAAATGTTCCCCAGACCCCTAAATCTGTAAACAAATACATGGAAGAAACTAGTGTGAGTGCAGTTTATTTTTCTGATCAAAGTTACTGGTGAGCAACTGCAAATGCAGAAAGTTAAAACATTGGTATGATCAACTTAAAAGCAGGTGACATGATCTGAGAACCTTGTGGAGTTACTGTACTTACTTATGTTTTACCGTGGTAACCGTCTCTGCAGCAACGCTCTTTGCAATGTTCTTTGCTGCGACCTCCAACCCTGTCCACATCGTTGCAAATCCTGACAAAAGTATAAAGGCTTCTTTCAAAAACATTAAAAAAACTTTTGAATTGTAGTGTAATGTGATAATAAGCACATTTACTGTAGCACTGACACTATTTAACTTTTGTAATAAATGTATGGTTGCAAACTTAGTCTTGGTATTTATCATTTCAATGACTATCATTGACTGTCGGTATTTAAAAAAATCTAATAATCACTTGGCTTGCTTTTTTTGCTCCAAGGTAACTTTTGTAAAGTACTTGACAAATCAGATCAATAATGTCTATGAGACAATAATGTAATTGTAGTTGCTTTGGAAGGAAAGAGTCTGACAGAACTTAAATAAACAGTGAGTAAAGTAAGTCTATGTGACCGAAAACAGCAAAGAAGAGCATCATTTCTGGGTTGAATGATTCACTAGACCTTGTACTCCACTTGCTGCAACCACCATGGCACCGTCAATATTGGAGCGTCCATCCCTGTCTTTCTTCAGAGACTCTGGGATTAGCTTCCCTCCGTGTTTCTTCACATGGGGTGCCAGCTCTCGGCCAGCATATCCAGCAACAGTGCACAGTCCATCCACTGGAACAGTGCAGAACATGTTTTTTGCTCAAATCATCCACAGTAAATGAAGTGCATCTTATATTTATTGACTATTATCAACAAAATGAGTTGATAAAGCCTTCCTTACCAAGGAACTGGCTGACTTTTACTGCTCCTCCTGTGGCCTGTTTGGCCACATGGAGGCTTCTGGTTACCGTGGGGCTGACTTGGGCTGGTTTGTCCTCTGGAGTGATGTGGTCTCGTAGTTTGGATGCACCTTTATGTATGGCTTTCCCTGTGTACTCCGCCCCCTTCACCAACCCCCAGCTCAGCCATGAAGCCCCTGTCGATATATTTCAAGAAGTAAATCGACTACGCTGCTTGTTTAAATACTGTACATTACAAAATGTTTCCTGTCTCTTTTATCGGACATTTATTTTTTTAAGGACTTTCTTTAAGTATTTTTGGTGGTAACAACTGTTTAGGTTCTTCTAGCACAACACAAATAGTTGGACAATTAACAAACTGTCCTAAATGCTTAAAACACTAGAGCCCGGTTTCACAGACACAGCTTAGACTAAACCAGGATTAGGCCTTAGTTCAAGTAGGACATTTAAGTAGCTTTTATAAACTTGCCTTAGAAAAAACACTGGTGTGCATCTTGAGACAAAACAATGGCAGTGACATATTTTAAGATATGCCAGTACACGTTTATTTCAGTTAAAACAGCTCAAACATACATTTTAGCCTGGGACTAGACTTAAGCCTTGTCTGTGAAACCGGGGGTAAGTTTATGATTTCTAAATCCACAAAGTGATAAACAATGACAGTATTTATGTTTTCTCAATGTATTTTTTAATGATGATCCTAAAATATCTTCTGTTTACATGTGTCTATTTGTTATATATTGTTATAAGTTATATAAGATACATATAAATATAAGTTCAAATTTTTTACTGTTGAATTAGAATACTGTAAAAAATGATTTGAATATACTCTACTGTTCAACACATTTCTTAAATAAAATACTTTTATTCCGTAAGGATACAATAAATATATTTATAATATTACAAAAGATTTCTATTTTGAAATAAATGCTGTATTATATATATATATATATATATATATATATATATATATATATATATAATACATTATTATATTATTATTATTATTATTATTATTATTATAATAATATATATATATATATATATATATATATATATATATATATTATTATAATAATATATATATATATATATATATATACACACACACACACACACACACACACACACACACAATGTACATATAAACAATGTATATATAAATTGGCACAACTTTTTAAACATTAATAATAAAAATGCTTCAAGACCATCAAATCATTATATTTAGAATGATTTCTGAAGGATCATGTGACGCTGAAGACTGGAGTAATGATGCTGAAAATTCAGCTTTACATCACATAAATAAATTACTTGTTCCTAATAAAATACTTGCATTTAATTACTTAATATATTAGAATAGAAATATTATTATTTCTAATAATAATAATAATAATAATATTTCACAAAATTACTGTATTATACTGTATTTTAGATAAAAATAATTCATTCATTCTTTTTATTCAAGCCTTATTTAGGTAGATCACCCGGCTTACCAGTCAGGATCCCCTGAGCCACCTTCTCGCTCCATTCAGGAAGAACCTTGTCCTCCTCAGCACCAGAGGGTGCTGCTTCAGCTGCAGGAGGGCCCATCGGCACCTTCTGACCCAGGTTAATGGTATCGGTTGCGCCATCTGATGCCTTGGAGACACAGGATAGTGGGCAACAGTTCAAACAGAGCATCATAAAGTGCAGAAGCAGGCTCAAGCAATCACTAAAAGCAAATGGTGACTTGTAGGATAACTATATGGACATAAGCCAGTATTGTGAATTACACAAGGAGGGAATGCTTCCAGATTTTTCCCTGTTTGCCAAAAAAAAAAAAACCCTTTGTTGTCTCTAAACACTTGAGCCAGTGAGTCAGCATGGTCTGCTACAACAACCTGTTATTTCCACAACAATGGGGGTGTTTGTCGTCACCCCCTCCTTTACAGGGAACAGCGGCACTTGGTCCCAAACTCAGCAGCAGCTGCTCTGCGAAATGACTTCTAAAAGCATTATGATGTTTTTTTTTTTAGACTCACATAACCACAAGAATAGGATTATGACTCATTATAAAGCAACTGAATTTAAAAGACTAATGAATAATGATGCGGGTGAGCTACTGTTACACTTGGCTGTGCTCTCGTTGACAACTATCCTGTGGTGAGAAGGGAAACAAAGGTGTTCTTGGTTTGCTAAGAGCATTACAGCTAATTCATTCTCCTTCTCATGTATGCTGTCAATCCATGGAACCGCAGGGGAGTGTGCCAGCTAAAAAGCGCAAGCCAAGCCCGCTCACTATTTCATGAATAATGAACATAATACCCAACGCCAAAGGTGTAAGAACAGTCTTGAATATCTGTGTTACAGACAGTGCAAGCAGCAGTAAGCATAGAAGCATTGTAAGGACCACATGAACTGTCAAGTGCATTGAATTATAAAACATAGATCCATTCAGCACATCAAACAACTTAAAAGTATTTTTTATATTTGGTAATAATGTAATTCTGGGTGATCTGATCACAACGGGGCAACATTATTAAAATTATTAAATATTTAACTTTAGGAAATCTATCTATCCATCCAGAAAGAGTCTTTCTCTTATGTAAGGGGTACATTTTAAACATATTTGATAAAGGTACGTTGATTGTAAAACTTTTTAGTTAGTGCACTTTTAAGTCAAGCACTCCAATGTGATACTTAAAGATCACCCTGCTGTGTTGTTATTTGTAGCATAGATATACACAACCCAAATGCACTTGTCATTCAGTGGTCCTGCAATGCTTTAGTACCTTATATACATCTTTTAAACTCTCAAATACACCTGAAATCTGTAAAGATAGTAAAGGGTTAATGAGGCAGGCAGGTGCAATAATATGTGCCCAATGCAAGTAACATGCAAAAATCAGATTTAAAGGTCATTCCAAACACATGCACATAATTCATGCACTTAAAATGTGTGAACTTTATGCATCTAAAATACATAAAAATGTTACCACAGTGTAAAATTCTTGATTCTAGTCTGTTCTGAAGGGGAAAACAAAGAAAAACTCAAAAAATACCAAATAGGGGCAGCAATAAGTGAGATACTGGAATTAATATTCAAAGCAGCAGAGATTGAGTCAGTGACAAACACAAGGTTTGAGACGATGTTGAGCAACCACACCTGCTCTGAAGCCACAGCTGACCCCTGTGTTTCTGAGGTGGGACCTGAGGGGACACAGGGACAGCTCACCTGGACACGCAGGTCAGTCAACTGAGAAAGTACATTCTGGAATAGTTCACGTTCCTTCTGGGGAAGCTCGGAAGAAAGGACCACCCCAACATACGAGCCCGGGTTGGGAGCCATCATGTCAGGGAACATGTAGACCCCAGTGTTGCACAGCAGGACTGGGGAGTCAGAGGCCATCAATGGGTAAAGCCAGTCACAAACCTGAAATTAGAAATAAAAATAAGTGTGAATTACTCAAGTAGGACAGTTTTAACTTTTAAACTACCCATACAATCAGAGGGCAGCTATTGGCTGATATGAATGTGTCGTAATGTTGGCCCTTACCCAAAAGCCACCCAAATATGCGGGCAATAAAAAGTTGATAAGCATGACGATGTTGACCCAAGAACATGTCCTTCTTATTGGGATATGCTCATTACCAGATATATCGTCCCACCTCCAAATAATGATTTATAGTAGACAGATCAAATCATAAAAATTCGTGCTGAATAATTCATATAAATGATTTATCAAAAATATACAAATCACGTCTTATTTTAATACTGTATATTCCTTTAAACTAATATATATTGCCTTAAAATAGTGATTTTAAAAGCCTTACTTTACAGACCAAACGATAAAAATCTAAATCTTTATCAAAATCACTTTTATGAAATTAATATTCTTTTAAAGTAGCGCTTTTTAAGTCCTGTCTTGGTTTGTGAGACCTGTAGTGACCTGATATTGCAGACTATTGTAAAGCTACGAGACTTAAAAAAAAAAAAGCTTTGAATTCTAAATTGCTTCTCATCCAGCTGCTGACTGACAATATCTTTTCTTTAGATATGTAATGGGTTAACTTGCTATTTAGTGCAAAGTTATTAAAAGGAAATTGCCCCTTGTATTTCTAGGGAGGATCAGAATCTAAAGTTCAGGTCTGGATTTCCTTCAGTTGAGACAGTGGACAGCTCTGCAGTTAGATTCATTCATCTTGTCCTCATGACAGCTAGCATTAAATTGGATTACCGTCAAAGCCTAAAGCGCAGCAACTGGAGGTTCTTTATTCAGCTTCATGACACAGCTAATCTATGACCTCAATGTCCATGTGGAGAGATGATACAGTTTACTTTAGGACGTTAGAGTCTTTGGGCCATGATAGGGTCCAAAAGTCATACAAGACTTACATATTGATGCTCAGTTTTCTGATTTCCATAAAATTACCTAATGTTGTGAATTGCGAATTTACATTAGGCATATTATCAACCGTTATCACAAACAACAGCAGTGTTCAAGTGAAAACTATTGTCTCATATTGTGTTGTTTATATTGTCTCTCATTTAAAAAGAAAATACTATCAAGTCATAAAGCTCATTCTGTAACACCGCTCCACCAGATAACTGGGGCTGTCCCAGGATGATGTCACTCAGTGAAAGCTTATTGGATATTTGCAGTGAGCATACACTCACATGACACCATTAAGAAACAACAGATGAGGTCAGCCTTTATTTAAAACAACACCATCTCAAAAGTGAAGGGAGTTTTAGAGCCAGAACAAAATGTTGTGAAAGTAGGTTAAAGACACCATGACTTGAAACAAGCCTCCTTGGACCATTATGTCCAAATCCCTGGAATTTAATAAATCTACTAGTGTCTATGGGTGAAAAGAGCACACAAAAAGCAACAGTTTTTGGTAGAATATCACAAAACTTGTCTAAAATGTGTCTGGGTCACATTTAACCCACAAAATGAAAAGACAAAAATAAGAAATTCTATGTGGCAAGCAGGGCGGGGCCGAGAGCCGTGGGAACAGAATTAGGCCGGGGGCGCCACCTGCACCCCACACCGGTCTCAATTCCCACGGAGGAGCTCCAGAAGGATAAAAAGAGGAGTGATGACAGTGGAAGACGAGAGAGGACCAGGCCTGGAAATTTATGTTGTAGTTTAATTTTAGTTTATGTAGCAATCGTCCATGAGGCAGTCGTTGTTTTTATTTTATTTTGGGGATTATATAGATTAGATTCATGTAGCATTTTTGTGTATTAAAGTAATGAGAATTTGTGGAGGATATGCAAGTAATTGTCATGAAAATAATAAAAAAGGAAAAAAAATTAAATGAATGAATGAAAAATGTTTTGAATGAATGTTCCTAAAACAGGCTTAGCCTAATTTTCTTTCCGCAAACACACACACACACGTACGTATATATATATATTCTTCCCTTTGTGAGATTCTCTCTTTCAGGCATATATTTCAGGCATTTCTTACCTGTAGGAAGGCAGGTGGCCTGTTTGGAATCCTCTCTGAGCACTCATTGGTGAACTTTACGATGCGTAGGTACCCTGGGTAAGACGGAGCGCTCACTTGCCCCTCAGGGGTAACGAAGAAGATCTGCACTCCTTGAGGAAGGAAAAAGAGTTCCTCCCCATCCTCCCCCA
The DNA here is from genome assembly GCF_949319135.1 of Squalius cephalus. Lineage (NCBI taxonomy): Eukaryota > Metazoa > Chordata > Actinopteri > Cypriniformes > Leuciscidae > Squalius > Squalius cephalus. Next base: position 22,888,274 of record NC_137132.1, on the reverse strand, counting down.
GACTCTGAAGAGAGGGCGTGGAATTAGACGTTTGGCTGTAGAACTCATCGCCAACCAAGGAGAGCTCGCCAGAGTCGGTGCCGTAGGAAAGGGTCAGGTGTCCGTCAGCGGCCTGAGGGGTGTACGCTGGGGGCTGGTCACTTAACATATTGGGTTGCATAGTTGGGGAGACCGGAAGTGGCCCACCTGAAGCCCCTGCAACGGTTGAAGGGAGCATCTGCGGTGGAGTTGGCCTCTCTGGCTTGACCTTCGGGACTTCAGGGTAGAGTTTCTGAGGGGCTGTGCTGCTATCCGAGACTCCGTTGGGGTCTGGCGTGGTCCCCAGCATGGCTAGACGGGTGGTGATGTTGTTGAGGGTCTCCTGCATCTTGCGCTGCATCTGCCTAGCCGCTTCCCAGGAGGAGCCCACGCACTCTACACCCTGCGAAGGCACACTAAGAGCCCTGAGGAGGTGCTGCCGTCCTTGCCGGTACTGTTTTAGTGCCTCTGCGTTGTGGCCCGCCTCATCCTCGGTCAGGCCTTTATTGATGCACTCAAATGCCTTCTCGTACCCATCTTTGATCACTTGCAGCCTGGCTTGATCAAATGCCTCTTGTTTTGCTTGCTCCATAACTGAAAGGAAAAGTCAGAAATGCTGTCAACTCCATGTATTTTAATATGTTATAATTGTACCACGTTACCACTATAGTACTTTTCTAAAGGAAGAACTTGTCAACATACGTTAAATTCAATTATTATGCGTATTCATAGAAATGAAGTCAAACAACCTTGTTCTGACATATCTTTCCCGGCTTATTAGCACTGAACCAGCTTACACAGACCATGACCGTGTCATATGAGGATTTACAAACAAAACACCTGCTTAACATTGCGAAGTGACATTCACAATTAAAGAAGAGCTGGTAGTTTATCGAGTGAATCTCGAAATACGAGTAACTTATTAAGTATTAAAGTCACAGAATCCAACATAATAAGAGTGTTACTGGCTAACCCCCTTTCATAAAGCCCACATAAACCTCTGCCTCTCTCTGGTAACATTCAAGGCATTTAACCAAGCAGCATTTCCATTTGGTAACTCACCAGGAGATGTGGTAAATGACGTGAAATATGGAGTTTAATGTGTGTTTCGCGTTATTCCGGGTTTGTTGACTGAACAGCTTCAGCTCTCTGACAGCTGAGCTGCTGCTCGACTTGTGCGTGTCTGTTGCGTGATCGAATAACGAAGTTTATCTAGCATAGATTGCAGCGCGTCCACACTACACTTGCGCTTCCGCGTTCAGTCACCTGCTGCGTTTTGATGTTTCTGATTGGTTAGAGGAGTTTGCTCGACAGATGTAGCGTAGTTCACGTATTTTAGTCAAGCGTTTTTTCCACCAACATTTAGGGTTAAAATGTCACCACCAACAACAACAAAAAAAGTGTATTAGGGAAATAGTGATGAATATACTTAGCAAACTTTAACAGGTAAACCAACCAATGACCGAAAGACGAATCTTTATTTAAGACTGACATCTTTCTGTAATTGACAATTTGAAGCGTATCCATTTTTCAATATGCCTTTAAATCAGATTGAATGTGACGTTTTAATTATCATATTGTTGGCCCATGAAGTTAGTGTAAGGAGGTTTTAATTTGCACTGTGAGGAATTTCCTGCAGCCTTTGAAATGCCTGTAAATTTTCAGAGCATGTTTTTTCTCTCCTTTATAATAAATTGGATTAATAGCCTAAATAAAGGAATGTTTTCTTTGTATTTGTTTTCAAAATGTTTCCCACCCCATCTAATTAAGAGCAGTCACTTATAATGTGCTTTAACACTCAAATATTTGTGTTTATATAAACCAATTAACTCCAGACAGTTTTAGGTATGAAGATAATTCTTCACAGACTATTGCTACATGTTCATGATTGATTTCAGGCATCTATAGTTGCCAGAAAGAAAATGATATTGGGAACCCAATTCAGGATGAAGTTAAGTACAGTAGGCTACACAGAAATTACAATTTTGACCAATAAGCCAGAAATGATTTTTATGTTAGGACCGATGACTGATATACAAATTCTTTTTTTTTTCTCTAAATAAATAATACAAATAAATAAAAAAACAAAATCAATAATTTGTAATGCGCACAATTTTTGCATCACAATATTATAGTAGCCTATACATTGTCAAAATTAATATTCATTTTGAGATTTAGGCTACTATATTACATTTAACAGCATTATTAAATTATTAGTAATTTCTAAAGTCAACTTTAAGTGAGCATTATGACTGTAAAGGTCATCTAAAACTGGCCTAGCTAACAGGGAACGTTCTCAGTACTTTGGCTAACGCTCTGGCAAGGCTCTCAAAGTTATGAACAAACATTCGGTCATGACAACTCTCGGAGTGACCAGCATTTATTGGCATGGGGCATGGATAGGCTTGATTTTGGTGCACAGCAAAAATAACACAGCAAAAATAACAAAGAAAGGAAAGGCTGTAAATGGTAGAAGCCCCATAGCAGATTTCTACAGGTGGCGCTGGGGAGGAAGAGGGATATCAAAAGCTTTCATAATCTCGCCGATACTAAGACATAGGGTGAATAGTGGTAAAGTGGGACAATGGGTAAAGTGGGACAGTTAAGCTTAATAATTTATATCTTTGCATGTAAATTATTCCATTACTAAAAATCAACACTGAGCTCATCATAAGCAAGTATGTGATTAAAAAATATAGATTCTGTGACTATGACATCACTTCCGGGGGTGTGGCACACCATATTCAACAACCTTACAGTGAACCATGGCGGTAAAGTAAAATGACATAGCATTCTGAGGTGAATAATGTTAAGATTATAAAAATTAAAACACTTATGGACCATTTGTAATTGTTATATATTTTGTTATAGGATGTAATGGTGAATCAGAATTTGTAAAAATCACATTCATATGAATCTTTTTTGTTTGTTTTTTATGTGATTTTGACACTGTCCCAGTTTGCCATTAGCGTATTGTTAAACTGGGACAGGGTATTACTGGCAAACTGGGACAGCCATTTAAGTCATTCTAATGGGGGAATTGAGTTCCCTTTTTGTATGCCCCTCATAAATTCAGTTAGCTAGCTGGATATTTCAACAAAGATTGTAAACTGATTTTAAAAAACAATGCCAATTCCAAAAAAAAAAAAAGAAAGATGGAGGGTACAAGCTTGGATGCCTGGACATTTGCAATATTTGCAAAAAACTTTTCAACAAAAAGAAATGAAACTTAGCCTGTCTGTAATAAAATTAGCCTATAAGAATAAATGTTTATGAAGATTTCTATTTTTTTAATTTATATGAAATAAACTAAACCCAATACAAAATATTGTGGACAGGCGAGGGAGGGAGGGGTGGAAAGAATGTGCTGTACCTGCATCCCTCCTTAAAAAAAGTGATTTTTATTATTTTTGTTGTTGTTGTTTATATTGTTATTGTGTATTTAATTCATTGGGCCTACATTTGAATAACAATTTAATGTGTTTGAAGTGTCCCAGTTTGCCAATAAAGGTGTCCCAGTTTGACAGTAGCGCCTGGAAAAATGTGGTTTGGGGTCTATGTGTGTTTGAGGAAGAGTCATCCATCCTGTGTTTAATATTTCTTTTTTATTCTGTATAGTAGAGTAGAGCACTTAAGCTATTTAGAATAGTATCATATAAGCGGCTAAGACATTTTGATCATAATAAAAAAGTATGCATAATATAAATTTTCAGAAAGTGTCCCACTTTACCACTATTCACCCTATATGATTACATGGATTTGGAACTTCTGATTGGAATTTCATATCTGGAGAGTTTCATGTCTGAACTATGTATTTCTTTCAGTAATGTTTATAGAACGTTCGTTCATAGTTATCAGGTCTTCGAATATGTTGAATATTTTAAATGTTATTATTTAGGCCAGTGTTACTCATTGCACGGCTCGCGTGGCGGTAAATAATACGGTAATAAATTTTAGGCAATGGAACGCTTATCTGAAACATTTAAGTTGGATGTTAGTCTAATGTTTTTTTAAATGTTAGGCTACTACTTTTTTCAGATGGTTCAGAAAAATGATAGAGATGTTTTCTCTAATGTTCACACAACCAAGATTTAAAAAAATATATATATAAAAAAAATAAAAATAGGAACATTACCAAAACATTATTAGAGAGAGCAAATCTTAGTTTACTGGGAACATATGCAATATCAACTGATCTGATGAAAAAATCTATTTTATCACAATATATGTATGGCTATTGATCGACAGAGGGCGCTGTATATACATGTTAAACTCCAGCTTTGAAAACAAGGGGTGTTCGAGGCTATGCAGTCCATGTCTAGTTTTTTGTGTCGGTACAGTACACTGGAAAACACCTGGAGCAAGAGGCATGTGAAGGGGGGAAAGTATAGAAAGCTTGAGATTTTGAGACAGTCAGACAGATAGCTTCATGAGACCCTCATGAAACTCTCAAGGTGCATACTACTACATCTGCTTCATGCATTACTTCACTTTTGAAAGGCCTTGTGTTCAGCATTAGTAACGGCATCCGCCGGCCATCTGAACAGCAAAATATTTACTTACCACAGACAAAACTACTTGAGAACAAGCTGGAAAATCGTATTTGTTGTTTGTACACATGTGACACACTCACACAAGTGCTAATTAATTACAGAACACATAGACATATGAAAACATGCTTTAAAATAGACTCAAAGCGCATGACATCACTGCAAGTATGACATCACAACACAGTCAAACTAAACCAAAGCATATGGCTGCACTATATCGCAGTGCATGTACATAAAACAGGAATTCACATAAGGCCCCCTGGGGAAAGAGAAAGTTATTGCTCTATAAATCTTCATAAATTGTCACAACAGTGCCCTTAAAGTTCAGGAGTGAAGGATCCAAATTCAGGGACTGTAAACAAGCATGCTTTCAAATTTGTATATTAAAGTCATATTACATTCTTAAATCTGTGTATTAATATGAAGTTTATAATGGTCAACATTTATGATCCTAGTTTATACACCCACCGCCACTGCATATTATGTTGCTTGGATGATATCTCTGGGTCACAAGAGTAGTGATGTTTTTCTCCAAGCTCTCCATGCAGGTTTCTGCAAGACCACATGCGTCATGTTTGACCCCTGAAGTCCTATTTATAAAACGCTGCTTAGGGTTTTATGGGATATTTACACAGATTTACACACAGTGCACTGGTGTGCATGAGATCTGGACCAAATGCAGACCATATGGACCATATTGACCATAAATTCTGGCACTAGTCTCACCAACACTGCCCTAACTAATAGTTAAAAAATTATTTTTTAAACGTAGGAGGCAGGTTAAAAGAAAGAGGAAAGAAACGCAATAATATTATTTCAAGTTATACAGTTGAAGCAAGACACCTCCTGGGACACCACCAAATATTTTTTAATGAAATTTATTTGGAACCGTATTGTGATTAGCTTCTGTAATTATTATTATTATAATTTGGGTAATTCAGATTTTATGACTTTCATGGATGTTGCATGAATACCATATATAATATATTATTTCTAGAATATGTCATAATTTAATCAAGTTACATTTTAAACATCTTTATTATTTGTCTTAACCTCTATAGTCCAGTCATTTTATGAAAAAAGGTTGAACAAATTGCAACAGAAGCAAACTCAACTGATTTTGTATCCTCAATATGTCCTGAGTAAGGAAAAAAAAGTCCAGAAGAATCCCATTAGGGGAAAGTTTGGAAAAAGACCCAAATATAGCCTATTCATACGCCTATTGTAATGATAAACAGGATGGAAGCAATAGCAAGTGCAATGATGTTTATTAACAATGGTTCACTCAGGAAACTCAGAATAGTCAGATGCATAGATGCAGAACTCAGCGTAGTCAGGCAGTCACTCCGCGAGAGAGGGTCAGACCAGGAACACAGACAGCAGGAGAGCGTGACGCAGGGACTGAGATGGACGATCCTGAGGTGACTGAAGAAGATGACGGTGAACCAGAGGAATGGGAGTGAAGCAATCCGGTATCCGGTGAACAGGAAACAAGAGGAAAACAGGAACAGGCACAAACACGGGAAGCTTCAACAAAGATCTGACAAACATGAGACGAAAGACAGGGCATTAAATAGGCTGGTAAGATGACATGCAGCTGCCGCTGATCACTGATAATCAGCGGTAACGCCCACATAAAACAATCAGCGTAACGAGACACCCCACACACACAAACACACAAGATTAGAATGAGACAGTGGATCTACCAACCGTGACAGTACCCTCCCCCCTAGGAACGCTTCCTGGCGGTTCCGGTGTCGGCGGATTAATGCGAGAGTAAAACACGGGTTTGATTTTTGACACATGAGAGGCGGGATGAATTCTCCTGTACGCCAGAGGAAGTTTGAGTCGGACTGTCACCGGACTAATAATCTTGGTGACAGGGAACGGGCCAATAAATTTGGGAGCTAACTTGTTGGAAACGGAACGGAGCGGAATGTTCTTGGTAGAAAGCCACACTTTTTGACCCACGACGTATACGGGAGGCCTTGACCAGTGGCGATCGGCCTTAGCCTTAGTGTGCACCCCCACCTGGAGCAGAGTCTCACGGGCTCTGGTCCATGTGCGGTGGCACCTCTGGACGAAGGCGTGAGTGGAGGGGACCGCGACCTCGGATTCCAGACTCGGAAAAATTGGTGGCTGGTACCCTAAACTACACTCAAACAGAGAGAGGCCCATGGATGACACTGGTAACGAGTTATGAGCGTACTCAACCATAGAAAGTTGTTGGCTCCAGGATGAAGGATTCTTGGATACCAATCATCACAACATTCTCTCCAAATCTTGGTTGGCTCGCTCGGACTGACCATTACTCTGGGGATGATACCCCGAAGACAAGCTGACTGTAGCTCCTAATAACCTACAAAACAGAATTTGGACACAAATTGGGAACCCCTGTCAGAAACCACGTCCGTCGGGAGGCCATGCAAACGAAAGACGTGATCAATAACAGTCACCGCTGTCTCCTTGGCAGAGGGTCATTTTGGCAAGGGAATGAAATGTGCCGCCTTCGAGAACCAGTCCACTACAGTTAAAACAACCGTCATGCCTTTAGAGGGCGGGAGGGCGGTGACAAAATCTAGCGCAATGTGGGACCAGGGTCTCAAAGGGACAGACAGCGGTCGGAGTAACCCATCAGGAGGTCGGCTTAAAATGGCTTGAATGACAATAATTAAATAAATGTATTTAGTCTGATTATTGTAATGCCCCTTGTTTAACTCTTTCCCTGCCATTGACAAGTTAGAAAACCATAGACTGTGCAATGACGAGTTTTTACGGCTTTCAGTGTTTTCACTGTTATGAGGTAGGGTGCGCCCGCTATTAGGCCTACTGAACAAGTAGGCTACAGAAAAATCTCTAGATCAAAACACAGGTAAAGAAGAAGCAGCCAGGAACGAGCGATCTAATATGTAAGCACTAATGCATATGAAAAATAATGCGATCATCAACAATACAGCATATAAATCAAAATGGCATAATGTTACTGAATGAAATGTCGACCCAGGACAAGCTATAAGGACTGTGCAAGCATTAGGGGTGTTGACTCGATCTACTCCATCTGTGTTTTGATAATCGTTGTGAATCAAAAACGCGATTTTCTCAGCTTTTTGCTCAAAATGTTGCTTTTTTTAATCAAACTTGCCCACATTCAAGTGTTGATAAAAAATAATTTATGAAGCTAGAATAAAATTGATTTTGTTGTTGTTTAAAAGCAGAGGGTCTGTTCCTTCTTTCAGATATTCATACAACAAAATATTCTGGGGGCCATGAAACTTGTGAAAATGACCAAAGACGCTGGCATAGGCTGGCATATTTTTAAAAAACTCTGGCGAGGAAAGAGTTAAAAAAATATATAATTTAAAGAAATAGATTTTCAGAGTGAACTAAACTGATCTTTTTAAATAGAATAGGCTACATAAATTATGTATGTGTGAAAAATGAAGCCTTAATAAATAAAATAAATGATTAAATTATATATATATATATATATATATATATATATATATATATATATATATATATATATATATATATATAATATATATATATCTCCATTATGTAAAAATACGATTATACCAGGGGCTTCAAGATGACCTGTTAACATGATTTTCAAAGACTTTCTGACAAAGACAAAGAAGAAAAAGTGTGTTTGTGTGTGTGTGTGTGTGTGTGTGTGTGTGTGTGTGTGTTTGTGTGTGTGTGTGTGTGTGTGTGTGTGTGTGTGTGTGTGTGTGTGTGTGTGTGTGTGTGTTTGTGTGTTTGTGTGTAGGCCAATATTCAAGTCTTTGAAAGGCATACAGAGGCAGCTAATAGGTCGTAGAACCTAAAGCCACATAGGGAATGTTGTGAAAGGGATAACTGTCTAATTTCTTGTAAAGATATCTCTGAGGGAGTGATTCATTGCTGTGTTGCATATGCTCTCTTTTCTTCATCCAAGAAACTGACAAGACAATAACATTCAGCAGAGAGGTAAAACACGGCCACTATGTCTTCAGATATATGTGTTTCTTTATTAAAACCATGGCAAGTTGAAATTTAGGGTAAACTTGTAACAGCATATCAGAGACTGGAAAATGTTTAAGCTTAGATCTAAATTGCACAGATTGTACTTCAAGATGAAGAAAAATTGAGTCTGAGGAACTTTAAAGATTTGTCCAAGGATTTAAGCTTCTTACCGTTGATGGCTTGATGCCAAAACTAACTAGTAATAAATTAACCAAACCTAATTGCAAATGTCTCATTGCATAAATGCAAATAAAATGCATAAAATATAATGTCTTAATATCATTCACAAATGTAATAATTTATGTTTATCCTATCATGGTATGTACAACTGATGTGATGTGGCTCAAGATCAAAAAAACCTATGGTGCTGAAGTGATAATAAATGGTCTGTTTGCATCTGCTCATAGCAGTATGTTTCTTGGGGAAGAGAGAAGAACTGGATGTTCTATTTTTCAGGCACGTCTCTCTCAGAAATGTACTTCAGGGTGGAAAATGTTTGATAAAAGTGAGTGACTCACTTGAAGTACATAGGGGAGACTATAGTTATTATACTTTTAAACAGAATATAGCAAAATGTCTACAACACTTTATGTGATTGCATCATGTACTTGGAGCATGCAGTGGCAAGGTTTTCTGCATACAAGATGAGCAGTGGTAATATGTTGAGATAATGATGTTTAATTGGATGGTGTATTCTGAAATATAGCCCTCCAAACCTGTCTATCACTCTACCATAATGATGATAACTTTAATTGGCAAATTATGTGAAATGTGCTCTTTGTGGAGTTTGGCCTAAAATGTCATCTTATACAACTGGAAGGTGGGAAGTGATTGCAGATGCATAATATGTTACTCAACCCAAATGCACCCTAGAGCAATACAAAATAACATGCTGGGTCATTGAACTTGACCCCATTTTCTATTTCTCTCTTATTAAAGACAAGTGTACCGTATAGGTGTGTTATGGCTCCCTGCATGTTTTGACTGGTAATCTGAGAGGGTGTGTACATTGAGATACTTTTCCTTTTGAAATCATTTCATTTATTTAACTGGTCTGATTTGATTATCAATGAGTTTGACAGGTATAAAAACAGGAAACAAAAAAGATGGGGGACAAGGTTCAGAAAATTAGCATGTCATAACGTGTGTTAATCACATGGCCACAACAAAAAACAACATAATAATAATAATAATTTTAATAAACATATGCCCCATATTGCACTATGTTCCAGTATATTTCTCACAAGTCAAAATGTTAGCTTCTAGACCACAGCTCCAAAATAAAAATAATAATAATAATAATAATAATAATAATAGGCTAGGTCTGGTAATGCCTTGTATGCACCAAATATGTAAATGTTAAGAAATCTGTTCCAACCAAATGTCTACCCTAGGCTTACTACCCTGAGAACTAGACAGAGGCCTGTAGATTCCTTCAAAAGAGGCAAATCATATTCGAAAAACTCTATTCCGTCTTCTATTCCTTCTGGTCTGTTAAAATATGAATGATCTGTTGTGAGACAAGTTTTGGTCTGGATTGCAGTCTGTAGCACATGGGATCTGGCTTCCACAGACCTGTCCCTTTTAATTTACATAAAACTTCTCTAGGGGCCATGGTTATCTGTTCCGTGTGCATTAAGATTCCAGAGAAAGCCTTTGAAATGTGTCTGCTGTGAAGCCATTACATGGATTAAGTTGGATCATGACTTCACTGGTAGACATAGAGACAAAGGATCATAGTATTTAAGCTGAGTTTGGTTGAAGCTAAATCTCTTAGTTAATTCGGAGTGACTCCATTAGCCACAGGGATTGTTACCATCATACCGCACATCAGGGTGCCAGATGCTAGCCAAACCACCACCGAAAGCCCTGACTAATTCTGCCCAGACATACCTCACAGTCTCACACAAATACACACACCTCACTACATCAAATGGATACTGACTCACTGCTTTGCCAGCTAACCAAACACATTTTGGAATGGTTTTTTGTCTTCCATTGATTTGTTGTTTTAACAAAAAGACAGAAAGTCAAATCGTGTGCTGAATAATTTGATCGGCTTCCATGCACTGTACAAATATGGAAGTTTTAATGCTGCGCCGGTGACTCAGGGGCTCACTTGACATTGCTCAAATATTCATTCAGTAGGTTAAATGTTCAATCTTAGCTCTTGGGAAGATATAAAGGTGGTTTCTTTGTATTATCTTCATCTTGAACTTAAAACAAAAGGGTGAGTGCTGCTAATGGTCTGTCCATCATCTGTCTGATCGCATAATCAACTGAGCTTAAAGCTTAGATTAAAGGACAAAATACAAATCTGTTATCATTTACTCATGTTATCATTACCCTTTATTACTTTCTTTCTTCCGTGGAAAATAAATTCTGAAAAAAAAAATGTTTTGTCTGTTTGTCACACGAATATATTGATTTTAGAAAATGTGGGATATAGTAATATAGTATAGTATAGGAATATGTAATTTAATGAATATAGTATGAAATTTTGTGGTCCTTCACAATGACAATGTTAATTTGTGAGTGAACCATTCCTTTAAATGCTTGCAGATGTGTACATTCAGAACATTGCCATGGTGATTTCGGTCATATAAAAAATATTTTTTAATAACCTGTGAATGATTTCTCTTGTGAGGTTCATTTCTAGCTTACGTCAACATTCACAAATTGGAGAAATCAGTGAAAATAGTGAGGGGTAATTTACTGACATTTTCTTAGACTTGTAAGAAAAATATATCACAGTGAAATGAATCTGAACTGCCCTGAGCGTGGCACACGTGTCATGAGTTCCTAATTATGTAATTGTAGGCCATATAAAACATAGGAAAATGTCATTCAGTTCAATAATTGTTGAGTATATTTATGAATATAGCTTGTGTATAAATATGTTTAATTTGCTATCATTATAATTTCATACCAAATTAATTTATTAATTTATTATAATTATTATAATACATTATTTGAATTTGGTAAAATTCACTGGAACAATTATACTCCTTTAAAACTCTTAATCTCTGTAAGTGTTACTGGGATTTGTTCCACGGAACAAATCCCAGTAATTTGTTCCGTGTTCAAATAACTGAACACGGAACTGAATATTTTCCCACTGAGGTTGTTTGAACTAGGTCAATTTAAGCTTGTTCTAAACATGTGCCAACATTTTCTTTAGCACATCAGCATAGAATATAACAGGGGCCTGGCATAAAGCCCCTGCTTTGACATTTTGCTTTTTGGCATGCATATAGAATTCCTTTAGCTTTATATTAAAATAAATCATGCTAAGCACAAATACAAGAATGCCTCAAGCTGGAAAATAGAGGCCATAACTGTTGCAATCCGTGTTACCTTACCTAAGCAGAGATAGCTTGAATTTCATTGCCCAGCAGCACTTAGATTGTTCACTGTTTGTATCATAGACTGTAAAAAAAGAGGTTTGTATGTAAGGGATAATGTAGAGCGAGGCGGTTGTTATAGCGAATACAACCCCGACGGCCCGAAGCGGATAATACCGCTTATTACATGGCTACCTACCAAATAAATCAATAATTTGACACAAAATATTGATTTAAAAAGGAGTTTATTGATTTAAAACAATTGTATTGCTTCTGCTAAAGAAAATAGTCCATTCCGTCTCTACGGTTAGAATCCTGCGTCCATAGCAACTCTCTGTTTTTCATGGCAACGGTGTGTCGGCAGCGGTCTGTTATCAAGAATTATTACATGGCTTGGTTAAATTCCAATGTAGAATGCGATTTGTTATTTCTTGTTATACCATGGTCTGGGTGATTGGCTGCAGGGTGTCCATTAAAAAGTGATAGAGGACACCTAGAAATAAACCGTCAGGTGTAACCAGGGAAACCAAGTTATTGTTTGTAAAAACTTTAGATTTCGATTGTAAAACTAATTAAAATATAAACTAATGTTTTAAAAATGTGTTATTTGGCAAGTGACCATGGTATAAGCGGGTTAATGCCCTTCGAGGTGTCCATTGTCAGGTATTAATGGATAATTAATCCATTAATCCTCCGCTGCGCGTCGGACGGTTCACGCCTCGCCGTCATCCATTAATACCTGACAATGGACACCTCGTCGGGCATTAACCCTTACATAACAGACCGCTGCGAAGTATAACACACCGTTGCCATGAAAAACAGAGCGTTGCTATGGACGCGGAATGAACTATTTTCTTTAGCTGAAGCAATTTTAAATCAATAAACTCCTTTTTAAATCAATAATTTGTGTCAAATTATTTATTTATTTTGTAGGTAGCCATTTAATAAGCGGGATAATGTATAGCGAGGCGGTTGTTATAGCGAATAACAACCCCTTCAGGCTGATTCAAGATTCCCGTTCAGCCTGTCGGGGTTGTTATTCGCTATAACAACCGCCTCGCTATACATTATCCCTTACATAACAGGCCGCATTCTACATTAGAATTCAACCAAGCCATGTAATAAATAAAAGCAATATATTGCTTCGATTTATTCCAGACACACTATCGCATTAGTTTGTGATTTTTAGTGACTCTTTCTGAAAGTTAAGGCGGGCATACACTGTGCGATTTTCGTCCGATTTTGAGCCGAATTCTGACTCGTGCGACTCTTTTTCGGGTCGGGCCGATTTTCAGCTTTGTCGTGCGTCGTTTGGTTTGTCATGCAGTGTTCGTGCAGTGTACAGGGGGAAACGAGAGGCGATTAACCTCTCCCGACCGGCAATCGGATGGAAGGATGAATTTCTGGCATGTTAGAAATTTTGGTCGCTCCTCGTGACTATAGCGAACAGTTGAAGCAGAGCTAAGAACCGATTGCCCTAAACTCAGTGTTTTTTCCCTCACTGCGCCTGCGCGAAAACAGAAGTTTCATCAAAGAGTATAGAAGTTCCCTTTCGAGGGAACTCGCCCTGCGTCGCTATGGCAACACTTTGGGGAATCCCTTCAGCGTCAGCGCTCCTGAAGTCACATGTGCAACTTAGTCCAATCCTGATTGGTGCAACGTCATCCTGTGACGTGTGTCGGCGGAATGCGGAAGCTATAAAGGGAGCCGGCATCACAGCTGCTGTCAGCTTTCTGATCTTCAGCAAGCGCTTTCTGTCTGTCAGTCTTATTTGGTGTTGTCTGTCCCGTAATATATATATATATATATATATATCAAAATGGCGAGTGAAAAACAACGCAGTTACAGAAAGTGTGTTCATCCCTGTCCTCGCTACATTCCGGACGGGGATTCACACAATCTGTGTGTTAGTTGTTTGGGAGCAGAGCATGCTCGCTCAGCCCTCGAGGGGGTTGAGTGCGAGCATTGCGAGCGTTTGCCTCTTAGAATGCTTCGCTCCCGGCTGGCGCTGTTTGATAAAAGCGGCCAGCTCTGTGCCCCACGCGGTGCGGGTCCTGCGGTTGCCGAGGCAACCCGGCGGCTTCACTCGTGGAGATCACAGATGGATCTAGGGGAGGGGTCTGAGACGGCTTCGGCCCTTTCTCAGCCCTTATCCCCTAGTTCTAGTGCTCACGTTCGGGATCCGGAAGTCCGCTCCGCGGCTTCTTTCCGCCTCGAACAAGGGCTTGACACTGGGCTTGTCTTCTTCTGAGGAAGTTGATGTGCTCAGTGTCGAAGGTGGTGATTTGGGTGATCCGCCAGCCCAATCACCACAGTATGAGGAGCTTTTGGATGTTATAACTCGTGCTGTGGCCAGATTAAATATTGAATGGCCAGCCGAGAAGCAGGAATCTCAGTCAAAAAGCAAATTAAATGAGCGTTTTCTGCAGTCTACACCACAACCTCCACGCCGGGGTTTACCGTTTTTTCAGGATCTCCATACTGAGGTGTCGAGATCCTGGAATAAGCCATATTCAGCCAGGCTTTCTACTCCCACTGTTCATCATTATTCATCTATTGTGGGACAAAAACAGAACGGTTATGGCATGATGCCCAAGATAGAGGAGACTTTGGCAGCCTATTTAGCACCAGACGCTGCGTCCTCACTTAAAACCCCGGCATTGCCCTCCAAACCATGCCGCATAACTTCTTCTTTGGTGGGCAAAGCGTACATGGCAGCAGGTCAGGCAGGTGCCTGTTTACAAACTATGGCCGTTCTTCAAGCTTATCAGGCCGACCTGCTAGGGGATTTAGATAAGGGGGAGAATATCGACGTTGAAGATATTAAAGAATTGAGAAGAGCTACTGATTTATCTCTCCTCCACGGAGCCCTCAGGAAATCGATTTGCTAACCCTGCCGCCTTCGCCGCTTTGGGGCGCAACGGTTTCCGACGAACACAATCCTCGACTTCCGCTCGTCAAGAAAGAAATAGCAGTCGCGGGGAGTTCGTTCTCTACACAGAGGCCTGTAGAAAAATTAGTTCGGTTAGTTCCTGCCGGGAATCCGCTTCAGGACACCGAAGTTGCTCTTCAAGATACTCCGAATTCCAGCCCTGAGAGGCTGGTTTCGCTAGCAAATTTCCTGCACGCCTGGGAAGCGCTACCCAATATATTTCAGTGGGTAGTGCGTACCATTCACAAAGGGTACAGACTTCAGTTCGGGTCTCGACCACCGAAATTCAAGGGAATTCTCGAAACAGTGGTAGCCCCCGAACGTGTGCAGATTATGGAGCAGGAAGTTCAGTCTCTTCTGGCGAAGGAGGCCATAGATCTCATTCCTCCCGCAGAGAGAAACACCGGGTTCTACAGCCAGTATTTTATAGTTCCAAAAAAGGATGGAGGGTTACGTCCCATTATAGATCTTCGTCACTTGAACCAATCTCTGAGGAGATTCAGGTTCAAGATGCTAACGATTCCCATTATCGTGAGCCAAATCAAGTCCGAGGACTGGTTTGTCACAATAGATCTAAAAGATGCGTATTTCCATATCTCCATCCTACAGAAACACAGGAAGTTCCTAAGGTTTGCTTTTGGGGGCAAAACGTACCAGTATCGGGTTCTTCCATTTGGCCTAGCACTATCCCCACGCACCTTCACGAAATGCATGGACGCAGCCCTGGCGCCACTAAGATTGCAGGGCATAAGAGTTCTCAACTATATAGACGACTGGTTGATACCAGCTCGGTCTCAAGAAATGGCGGCACGGCATCGAGATGTCGTGCTCGACCACATGAGGTGTTTGGGGCTGAGGCTCAACGTGAAAAAGAGCGTGCTTACTCCGGTCCAAAAGACAACATATTTAGGAGTAGTGTGGGATTCGATCACGATGCGGGCACAACTGTCTCCTGCACGTATCGAATCGATTCTGGCCATGGTGTCCAGAATAAAGCTAGGCCAACGCATCACTGTAAAACAGTTCCAGAGACTGTTAGGGCTCATGGCGGCAGCATCCAACGTGATACCTTTTGGCCTGCTGCACATGAGACAACTACAGTGGTGGCTCAGAACCAAGGGGTTCTCCCCGAGGGGCAACCCTTTTCGCTTGATCAAGGTTACGCGCAGGTGCCTTCATTCCTTGATCATGTGGAAGAAAGCTTGGTTCTTAGCCCAAGGCCCTGTGCTAGGAGCACCATGTCAGCACAAGATATTGTCGACAGATGCGTCCTGCACAGGGTGGGGAGCGGTGATGGAGGGCCGCTCAACCCAGGGTCTGTGGAAGGAACATCATCTATCCTGGCATATAAATTGTCTAGAGATGTTAGCGGTACTGCTAGCCTTAAGGCATTTTCTCCCAGACTGGTGAGAACAGACAATACATCGGTGGTCTCGTATATAAACCATCAAGGGGGTCTGAGATCACGCCCTCTTTGCAGACTGGCACATCAGATCCTCTTATGGGCCCAAGGGAAGATTCTCTCGCTGAGAGCAATCTCCATTCCGGGCCATCTAAATGTGGGAGCAGATGTCCTGTCGAGGCAGGAGCTGAGGCCCGGGGAATGGAGGCTGCACCCCGAGACGGTGCAGTTAATTTGGAGGAAGTTCGGCCAGGCGGACGTGGACCTATTTGCATCTCAAGAGAACTCACATTGTCCCCTCTGGTTTTCCCTCACTTATCCAGCTCCTCTGGGACTGGATGCCATGGTACAGCCATGGCCAAGGCTTCGGCTGTAAGCATTACCCCCGATCGCTCTGCTCCCGGGAGTTGTAGAGAAGATTCGCCAGGGCGGGGTCCAAGTCTTGTTGGTAGCCCCGTGCTGGCCGGCCCGAGTTTGGTTTTTGGACCTGATAGCCCTCCTGGACGGCCCCCGTGGGAGATTCCCGTCAGGAGGGACCTTCTAACTCCGGCCGGGGGCACAATATTTTACCCCCGGCCAATATTTCACCCCCAGAGAATATTCACTTCATGGTGTACAGAACACCAACTGGACCCAGTTAACTGCCCAGTGGCTTCAGTGCTGGAGTTCCTGCCGTTTCTCGGCCGGCCTTTCCCCCTCTACACTAAAGGTGTACGTGGAAGCAGTGGCTGCTTTCCATGTCCCTCTGGATGGCAGGTCACTGGGAAGGCATTATCTTATTACTCGTTTCCTTCGTGGTACTCAGAGGATGAGGCCTCCGGCTCAGGTTAGAGTCCCCACGTGGGATCTGGCCGTAGTTTTAGAAGGGTTGTCCTTGGCACCCTTCGAGCCTTTGGACACGGCATCAGACAAGTGCCTAGCCTTAAAGATGGCGTTTCTGCTGGCTATATTATCTCTCAAAAGAATAGGAGATTTACAGGCTTTGTCAGCCCCCCCCCCCAAGAAGGGGCCCGGCTACTAAACAAACCATAAGCAGATGGATCATTGAGGCCATCTCTATGGCTTATGAGGTGAGCGGGCTGCCCTCACCTCTGTCAGTTAGAGCTCATTCCACCCGAAGCATGGCTTCTTCAAAGGCTCTGTGGTCGGGGACATCACTCCAAGATGTATGTGATGCGTCCTCACCACACACCTTTGTAAGATTTTACAGCTTGGACCTTCCGGCGACTCCGGGGTCTCAAGCAATCATGTCCTGAGGTGTGCCTCATTTCACACCGGCACAGACTTCCGTCAGCATGGCGAAGTGGGCATATCGTTCCCCAAAGTGTTGCCATAGCGATGCAGTGCGAGTTCCCTCGAAAGGGAACGTCTCAGGTTACTCATGTAACCATGGTCCCTGAGAAGGGAACGAGACACTGCGTCCCTCTGCCATGCTTCCGTACACGTGAGAGCAGCTTGCTTCAGTCATCAGAAGACTGACAGCAGCTGTGATGCCGGGAGCCGGCCTTTATAGCTTCCGCATTCCGCCGGCACACGTCACGGGATGACGTTGCACCAATCAGGATTGGACTAAGTTGCACATGTGACTTCAGGAGCGCTGACGCTGAAGGGATCCCCCAAAGTGTTGCCATAGCGACGCAACGTCTCGTTCCCTTCTCAGGGAACCATGGTTACATGAGTAACCTGAGACGTACTTCTATACTCTTTGGTTTCATCTGCAGCAAAAAAAAAAAAAAACGAAAAGAGGGAGATCTTTAAGTTCTGTAGTTCAAACTAGCTACAAATTACTGTTGCTTACCTCCAGTTCGTGTTGCAAAATGGATTAACCATTACCCCCACTTCTTCCAAGCCACCTGTGAACTTTGCCTCTTTTATTAATTTGTTAAACAATGTTTTTGAAATAAAGCTGTTTTTAATTTTCAATGATGAATTATTGCAGTGTTCGGACATATTATAAACTGTTAATAATTAATTATATGCCTATAATTCATTGTAATCGAACTAAATGTTTTAGACAATTTTCAATATGAAGTAAGCTTCTATGTAATATTTTATTATCGTCACAGCGCATTGGTTTTGCGGTGATGCGCTATGAAATTACTGCGTGGCAATTTAATTATAACAGCCTATCACTTTAATAATAAAAGTAGCCTAGGCCTTCCCTAATAATAATAATAATAATAATTTAATACAGAAATTGGAAATGCTAAATCATCTTGATATTGATAGCTGATGCTTGTTTTGACAATATCTCTGGATACATGATATCGTCTATAGGCACAACCCGGCACGAGGGTTTATCGCGCTGATTCGCGCATATTTCACACGTAGCCTATTCACCTTATTTTTTAACGGAAATACGGACGCAGCCAGTTGACAGTGTTTTGAGCGAGACTTCCGGTCAGGCACTTCCGGTCACTGGCGAGCTAACTCACTTTTCACCGTAGAGGTTATCAAACAAGTCTTCGTAACAACTTACTCATCGTTATGGCTTCGAGGAAGACCGGGATTGTTTGTGCAGTTAGAGGTTGTCATAATAACTGGCACAAAAGAAAGACTTACTTGGAGCAGCTCATAGCCCATAGCCAATCGTTTCAATTATACCAGATGACGTATGTAGAGCGACAGAAATTCGATGAGGAAGAAGACAAAATAAACTTGCGTTCTAAACTACTTAGAACACTATCTAAGGCTGCATCGAAAGGTAACTTCGCGTCTGATGCCATGTTGGATCCATAGATATAAACAAACTGCTTCGGTGTGTGTCACATAGACGTCGTCATCGTCTTGCTGCTCCCTCCCCATTCTGTGCTTGGTTCCCTTTTTGAGGGGAAAATTTGGTCCATGGTATCCAGGCTGCCTAGCAGCGTGAATAAAATCGCGCTGCGCGCAAGGCAGCATGGGGAAACCCAGGCTACCTACGACCTTTACCCCCCGCCGAAGAATGAGGAATCCCTTCGCCTGGGGTCATGACATTTTTTCTTTTCTTTTATTATGTTCCCTTAGGTGCAATTATAGTATTACTATAGTTTTTTGGACAAAAAACTTTTAAAATTGAGTGATTTATTACCTTTTCCCACCCTGTTTCTCATCCTCTGATTCAAACAGTCTGTTTTGGGGGTGTTTCCCCTTTAAGAGTTCAATGTTAACGCCCACTGTTATGATTGGCTAACGTCAGTGCCTATGCATCAATTGTTAACGCCCCCTTGTCAAAGCGTGCGGATTTTGCGGAGCTGTGTTTACCGTTACCATAGTAACGGGTGATGAGTGCGAGGCAATGGCGATTGCAATTATGTTTGAGTCGGAATCAGAGGAAATGAATCATCAACACAACTAAGAATGCATCAGCCCGTCCACATAGAAAGTGTGAAACTATTTTGTCAGTTTGACAGCCTAACGTTACATATCTTTTAATGGGGCATGAACATCACGGTCATGAAAACAATAAGTAGGCTAAACTAAGTAAAAACACGGTGATTATTTATAATGAATTAAACTGCAATTAACGTTTTAAAAAGTTTTAAGTTTTAAATAGCCTACATTACAGTTTGCGTCGTCGTTGTGCCCAGAATAGTCCACACGGCCTTATCTTATACAAAAGTTTTCTGGCAAAGCCAGCATCATACTGCGATTGTTCTCAACTGTCACTCATCCTTGAAATGTGGAGAACACACGCTTAAATTAACACTGCCGTGACTGGGACGTCCGCAAAAAATAAACTGCATCCATCTTCCCCTGACGTCTGGATCTTTCAGCAGCGTATATTATTCAAACATGTTGTTTGTCCACAGCCAGGAACAGCACATCTGCGTGACATCGCAATCTTCTTGTAAACAGACCCACTCGCTGCACGTCGACTGAACAGTACACATGTGAAGCGCGTGACAGATGCGTTGATGAAACGAGGCGTAGTTATCTTGCGCTTGAAGCGTAGTTGTCTACGCTGGAGGCGGTCATATGCAAACGACTGGTACGTCACTTCGTACCGTGACGTCACTTCATACCATGGATCCAGAACGAGCTGTATTTAGAGCTTGATTAAATAAATGATTCATTTATAATGGGGAGGACGTCTTAAGCTATGAAACTTGCAGGACGTTTTAATGGTACAAAGACCTCTTATATACCAAAAGATCAAGGCAAATTTGGTTTCTCATGTCATGACCCCTTTAAAAAACCACCGAAGCGACCGTATGTTTGTTCTTTTCATTTCGTGAACACAAGACCTACAGAAGACCACCCGATTCCAGAAAAGTGGCTGGGCTACGAAGTCCCAATAAAAACTCCAAGGAGACATGTCATTGGTTAGCAGACTACGGATGTTTAATTGCTACGCAAGGTAATGTTAACTCTTGTTAGTTCTCAGTTTGTGTCCCTCTTGACAGTTAATGCTCTCTCTCACATAAAGCCAACTGTCTTTTAAGTTTGGGTAATGCTTTGATTACAGCCCGGAAAGTACTGCGTAATTAAAGCGATTTTACAGTGTAACTTTAGGTAATTATAGTGTACCTATGAAGTACTTCAATGTAAGTATAAGGGAACAACATGTAAAGTTTGGGGAATAAAGGGGTAACAGTTCCCTTTGTTCTATAATACTTACAGTTTAAATATTTTCTTTTAATTTAATTTAATTTAAATTTTTTAATTTGGATTTTTTTAAATAGTTACCTCCTTACGAGGGTAAGGCTGGTTTAAAGAACTTCTTCCTGCCTCTATGTATTAATGTTCATGGGTAGCCTAAATGGGTTCCATTCAGACCTTAACATCAAGTATTTTACTGTTATGTGACAACAAGATTCAACAAGACACTTTCACCTGGCTATACCCAATGTTTAGATCTGTAGTGGTATTTATGCAAATTAGCACATGGGTATTTCCCAGAATAAATCTAATACATTTTAGCACCACTAATTAGTATAAACAAAAACAAGCCTAGACTTTTTTATGGCTGCCCTTACTAATGATTTTAACACATTTTATTGGTGTTTTCTGGTACATTATCTGTGTTTTGGTGTTGTCCGCCACCAGAGTTTTCACATGTCGTGCCATATCTCAAAAATGATTTATCACAAATTAATTAAAAAAAATATGCATATGAATTAAATGTTACCTGAACTAATAAACTACATGCACAGATTAAGCATATAGCCTATGCATTTTGTACTTTACTTTGCTTAATTTCTACCTGTCCCATGGTTTAGCCGTTATTAACATGCTCTGCATAAAGGCACTTTCCTACTTTTTTTTCATCAAAAGTTTATTTGGTAGCCATGGTAACCTAATATCATAGTGGAGCACGTGATTTCAAGCTGCAAGACTGATGCCTTGATGTCCAGAAAAGTAAGTAAATGTACTCTTTATTCTTTGTGTTGGGCATGAGTTTATGCGTCATTACCATATGTGTTGTATTTCTGTATTTTTAAACATTTGCATTATTTGCACATTTGGATTATTTTTTATCACTTTAATAGTTAAAATGGTGTACATTACATGTAGAAAGCTAGCTACACTTGCTTAATCATCTTTGCTAGTTAGGCAAATTTTTTGACAAAAATGTCATTACCAGCACAGTCATTACCAGCACATTACAGCTTGTGCTGGTAATGA
The DNA here is from genome assembly GCF_949319135.1 of Squalius cephalus. Classification (NCBI taxonomy): domain Eukaryota; kingdom Metazoa; phylum Chordata; class Actinopteri; order Cypriniformes; family Leuciscidae; genus Squalius; species Squalius cephalus. The sequence continues at coordinate 22,866,416 of NC_137132.1, read as the reverse complement.
CAGGTTGTGGTGGTGATGACGGCAGATACATTAAACATACTGTTCTTTAAAGAATTTATGTTGAATAGCCTACGTTATCTTAAATGAGTTAATATACATTTACCAATCAAAAGTCACTATATTTTAAATTAAGTAATGCATTTGTTTTTAAAATACTAAATTAATTCATTATAATTGTTGTGTTTAGGTGTGACATCGCTCCAAAAGCAGCTGCCCAAAGGTCCAAAGGCGACTGAAGCACAGGCGGGGATCCAGAAGGCCACGGTGAAGCCGGAGTGACCGAGGACCAAGGTAGAGCTGGAGGGAGAGAGGAGCTCAACGGAGCCAGAGGGATGAATGGACGAGGCGAAGCCAGAGGAGGGTAGTCCCAAGGCGAGGGCAGGGAGAGGAACGACCAAGGCGGAACAGGGGGGACGAGGGAGCCCGGCGGAGCTGGTGGACTGATGGGCCATGGCAGAGATGAGGGAGGCAGGAGCCACGGCGAAGCCAATGGTCCGACAGGCCCCAGCGGAGTCCGGGTCGAGGAGGTCGGAGGCGGAGACCGGGGATCCACCGACCCTGATGGAGTGGGTGACAGGCAGACCCAAGGCGACTCCACCTGCCCGAAGGTTGTTAGAGGAGCAGAGGGGCTGACTGGCAGTGGTGGAAGAAGGGTTGAGAGCTCTATCATCTATTTTGGAGGTCCGTAGTTCTGTCACGGTGTGGTGCAGGCAGAAGAAGATGAGGAGACAAAAGTTCCAATACAAACTTTTACTTATAATAATATCCGGTATGCGGGTACAGACAGGCAGAAGGTTACACACACCGTAAAACAGAACACAACTGTGACAACCTGTTCTTAACTGCCCTCCTGTTTCATGTTTTCTTTTTATTCAACATGGCTATGAAACTATTAAATAGTCTTATTAGACTATAATTATACTGAACCAATCATGTTCACAAGGAACACAATTCATGTTTGGTCTTCCATAATCAGATTAAACTGTTTTGATGTTTAAACAGATTACTAGCTGGTGTTTTTTTTGTTGTTGTTGTTGTTGGTCTGAAGTCACTTAGGCTCTTAAATTACAACAGCTTATGATCAGTGATTTGTCATCACCGCAACAAACTGTCATTACCAGAACTGCAGTGTCATCACCATCACCATACATATTTTTGCCAATAAATTATGTATAAATTACAAAAACATCCTACAATTATATATTTCTGACAATGTTGGACAGTCTAAATGATCACTGTATTAAAAAGTTTTGATATATGGCATTCACTTAAAATAAGCTTATATTACAAGCCAGGGTAGATTGATGAATCAGAAATTTAGATACTTAAATGACTATAATTCATCTTGCAAGTAAAAATCAACAATCCCATTAAGTTCAAGATAAAATAGATTCCATGTGAAACCACAAAATGTTTTAAAAGCACTGCTTTATCATTTAAGTTTTATTTTTTACATATATTCGATGATGTGATGGTAATGACACATTTACTTGACATAGTTAAGAAAATGGCAAAAAATAATAAATTCCCTTATCTTATGGTCTCAACCAAGCTCATGACGTCGCTCCTGACTTAAGGACTGATAATTTGATGTATACCAATTAGTCAAATTTGGAATTTTCATTTTCAAAATTGCAGCAACCCAATTTGGCCCTTAAAGATGAACTGAACTGAAAAAAATCAACATTGATAACGTGTTGTTTATGACAATTAAAAGTAAATTACACAAAAAAATGTTTTTTTAAATATCAATATAGCTTTTTTTTAAGCAACACAAGAATTGCGTTTGTTAGTATTAGAACGCTGGCAATTCTGATGACATCACTGGCATGGTAGAACCTGCGAAGGTATATAGCCAGCTGCAGCTGCAGGTCCTATACACACGAAAATGAGTCATTTTGGTTACGCGTTTGAGCCTGTGAGGGACAGGCCAGTAGTACCTGACTACCACCACAAGGAGGACGATCAGTTTCAGGCTCCACCTACAGTACAGGATCGTTTGGGGGGAACCCAGCAAACACATTTACGTTGTGGCAACGTCTGTGGCACGTTGCATTTCTGCTATGGCAACGTCGCTGTCTACGTGCTCGCAACATTGTAACAACGTAGAATTGTAAGACGTGACAGGGCTGTAGCAACGTTGTTGCGCGACATTCAGCAACTGAGAGACGACGTTCTGACAATATTTTTATATGGTGTATTTTGTTAGATAATTATATACTTTTTATCGTTTATTGTTTATCTATATTATTATTTAATAGGGCTATCAACGCCTGCAAGTGTAGCCTACACTTTGAAGAGTAAAAATGACAGAAGGTTACGTTAATTCAACTTTATTAAAACTGCATATAATCAAATTGCACTTCCAAAAGTCATACATTTGTGAAAAAAAGAAATAAACGAATATACACATTTATTTTAAGTATAATAAATAAAACATAAAAAGCAAAGGCAGATCAGAACATTTAATGAACAAAACCAGGTCTGTATGGCAGAGAGTAGCCGAAAGCAGGTGTCACCGGGGAAACATCCACAAATCCAGAGGAGCAAAGAAACGAATGAGACTAAACGGAAAAAAAAAAAAAAAAAAAAAACGAAAAACTAAACAGTGCGAGCGATGCTACATTATTAGAAATTAAAGTTGTAGATTGTGTTTGATAGCTGAGGTAGGCTTAACGCAATACTCACGTATCCTTGCTCGATGATGAATGAGAACACAATGAGCCCAACAACAGGTGGTTGAAATTTAAAAGGCTGATTTTCCCGCTTCAGGGCAGTGACGAGTACATTATGTAGTCCAGTGGTTGTCAAGACAACCTTAAGCAATGGCCCTGAACGGTGCATGGTTTAATGCCAACATTGTGACAACGCTGTAACAACCTTCACTGCACAACGTAGCTATAGCAACCTTTTGGCCATGTTGTTAAAACGTTGTTAGAAGGTTGGCTACGTTGTGCCAACGTTCTGTGTTTGCTGGGAAGTGACTGGTGTGGGTGCGGGCGCTGCCGGAGCATGGACACTGCACCGGAATCGATCTGTTGCAGAGAGGTCAACCTGGAACATTTATTTTTGAAATGCGATATGGAATTAGACCATATCGCATATATCGATATAGTTCAAATTTGTGATCCTTGCTCCCCGCGCCCCCGCGCCCCCGCTCCTCCTTTTCCACTCTGCGTGCGTGTTTAGAGCATGTTATGTTATGAGAGGCGAATCATGACTACTTCAGAAAACCCAGCACAATAGGGACTACCAGGCAGTGACATAAGTGTACGCTGAAATAAAGTCTTTCACCTCAGAAAAACTGACTTTCTTGTCCTGTCAGCCGTTATCCTGTTCTCGTAGCGCACACTCTTCAATTGCACGCGCAAATGCGGCGGCGCGCGCTGTATCGCCTCACTGATCCAAGTGCAAAAGAAACTACGAGCATGCAACGCTGTTACGTTGTAAATTACACGAAATAAAAGTAATGCAGGTATGATACAGATTGTATTTGCAATGTACATTGTCAATTATTAATGGAGCAATAGTGGTTCATAATGTTATAAGAGGTAAAAGTGGTGGGAGGTTGGAGGGCTGTAGCCTGTCTCTCATTTATTGTATACAAGCACATTATGCATTTTAGTAAATAGAGACTGCATATATGTCGTGTACATTTAGAGAAAAATACTAAAACATGTTTGAGGTACTGTGCATTTTAGAAAGTCGAGGACGATAAATGGCAAATGTGATTGGACGAATTCATCCAATGGGATGGCTTGTTAAGTTAGCTGCACGCAAAATGTTAAAATAAAAATACTGCACAGATTCCTCTTACTATGGACCTAGCAGCTAACGTTAGTTCTGCGAGTTGAACTCCCTGCATCGACAATGTTTCACGATGAACATCAGCTAGCTTCAGGGTGAGTAGAGAGGAACATTGGATTCTGTTTACAGACCTGCTGCGGTTTAGTTAGCTGCTAGTAAACGCGTTATTATCGATATCGTCGGAGTCATGGTTTATTTATACAGTTTATATGGTCGGAGTGGTGTATAGCTTGTGGAGTTTGACAAAAGTGCTTCCAACGTGTTTAGCTGCTAGCCCTTTACCTAGGTTGGATCGTTTGGTATCTAGCTTGGTTTTGTGACTCAATTTCAATGAATGCCGAGTGTGTCAGTCTCAGTTTTGTTGAACGCTATAAAGCCTGGTTTCCTTGTCAAAGGTAACGTTAGCCTGTGAAAATGTATCGTAACCCCAGCTGCCTTAGCCCTATAGCCTACCATTCATTACTACAGCCAGGGGCAATACAGTATGAACCCCCCCTAGACCTGTTGGTTTCTGTTTCCTCAGCCATGTCAGCTAGCCTCAGACTAATGGTGCCTTCACGTGCTATGGTAATTATGGTAAATACCAAAATCCGACATGGAAAATGCACATGAACACCCCCTCATGTGGTATTTTCCACTGGGCAACTCGTAGAATATTTTGATGCACGAGTTGCCGAGATGAGATAACCTTTGACCTTTTCAAAATGGCGGAGAGCAACGCAAGAGTCGCGAATATTGTTAGCGTATAGTTTTTGTAGCCTATACAATGTTGTGTCATTAACGATTGTAATATAATGCGTTAACACTCAATTTTCAACTTTGCCGCAATTTCCTTGGTTCATATTTAATCATTTTATGTCATTTTTTTTTTTTTTAATTATTAATTATGTTTTAATCATCAGAAAGCACCACATTTACGTTTTTTTTTTTTTTTTTAAGATAAAAAAGATACTCTACTGACACAGACCTTGCGGGTACTACATTACGACAACAAAAGCACTTGAACACAACACACTGGTAAATACCAGTTCACAAGTGGAAAATATCATCTTTTCCATAGCACGTGAAGGCAGCATATGTACATGCTATAGAGCTGGTAAGTCCCGCCCCTTCCTTAAAACCCCGCTGGACCTCAAAGTTGAAAAACCGTCAATGCAAGTGAATGGGAGAAAATAATTATTTTCTGGTCCCGTTTGAATTGTGCCATGAATGTGAACATATGTTGTCTGTGAATTTTTTATATAACTTTTCGTGTAAAGAATGATACAATTTAGCGGGTAGAAGTTTGATACGGTTAGACTTTGTGTGAGAGCACTTTGTGGACTACAACTCGACGCGTTTGAAACGTCAACACCACTAGCACACGGACTAGCTCACGGATCCCGCTAAACATGGCTGTGTCTTTGGTGCACTTCACCGCCTTCTTTCAGGGAGAGGACAAAATCGTTGAAGTTGGTGAAAACCACGGGTAAGTCAACTTTATGGGGTGACGTCACATAGGCGACATGTAGTCTTTCTCGTTATGTCTTTTCCACAACTGCTAGCCGAAGAATCAAACCATATACTGTCAAACTCGTAACATGAAAAGTTATATAAAAAATTCACAGACAACATATGTTCACATTCATGGCACAATTCAAACGGGACCAGAAAATAATTATTTTCTCCCATTCACTTGCATTGACGGTTTTTCAACTTTGAGGTCCAGCTGGGTTTTGCGGAAGGGGCGGGACTTACCAGCTCTATGGCTGCTCTGCTTGTGTTGGTTAGCAACAGAGTAGCTTACCATGCCAGTGATGTAGCGGAATGCTGAAATCCAACATGGCGGCGCCCGTGTAACAACAACAACATTTTCAACATACCATTTTATCCCTTTTAACAAATTCTGCCATTTTAATAATTGTACTAATGAGAATAAATATAATACATCTGTTATATCACCTTTACTCAAATTTTCAGTTCAGTTCATCTTTAATCTGAGAAATGCCCACATATTAGATTATGCACCGTTTGTCCATGTTAACAAACAATTTAAAAAAACTTGTAATACAATTTTTGTTTGTCTTGATGTAAGGAATCAACTCAGTAATTTTCATGGTGATATCTAAAGGTTCAAATTTTTACTCAATTCACGTAAGAAAAATAATGAATAGGCGTATGAATAGGCTATATTTGGGTCTTTTTCGAAACTTTCCCCTATGGGATTCTTCGAGTTACAAAATCAGTTGAGTTTGCTTCTGTTTCAATTTGTTCAAGGTTGACCCCCATTTTGGCTTAAAATGACTGGACTGTTTCTCGTGGCCACGACTTAATATGTTGAGGGTAGCCTACATCCGTTTCTCATGGCTACCAGTTTTATAACATGGGAACTGAATCTTCACACGCGATACGGGCTCCTCCTTTTACCCCGGTCATAATTTACTTTGTTATTTGTTCATTTAAGTTTCTCATCATTTGTTTTTGTTTATTGCCTTAAACGGGACTTTATTCGTGACCCGAGTAGCCTATTTCATTCAAGCCAGCAAATTTCCAACGAAAAAGCCCATTCAACTTAAGAATGCGCTTCAGGTGACTCACTTATAACGTAGTCTACCCATGTTTTAAGAGACTGCACTAAATATTTATATGACATTACTGACATTCCTAATTCAAAATAAAATGTTATTTCATCAGTCATCTCCATCTCCGACATATGGTTACTATTGATCGCTGTGGTTCCCTCAACATAACTCGTGGCTACGAGAAATAGATGTCATTCACTCAAAATATGAAGTCGTGGCCACGAGAAAAATATATCGTTCCCTCAACATGATCTCGAGGCCACGACTCTATATCGCGTGGCCAGGACATAATGATGTTACCTCAACAAAATGATCTCGTGGCCACGATTTATTATCATGTTCCCACGACTTAATATGACATTCCCACAAATTAATATCTCGTGGTAACAACATATTATCACGTTCCCATGAGTTTATATGTTGTGGCCACGAACCGAACATGTCCCCTCCCGGTCACCATAGTAGCCTGATTGAAATAACACCGTTGTTCTACGATGGCCAATGGCATAGTGGCGTTCAGTGCTGAACAGCATTTCCTCAGAATCTTTCTCCTTCATTGTGAAAAACTCAAGCCTTCGCCGTTGACTCGTTGCCGTACATTGTAAATACAGAACAGCGCTTCAGAGTTTTACGTCAGAATGCCGGTGTGGTGAACAATTGAGTCCGATTGAAGAGATGAGTCCGAGCTGCGTCAATAGCAGAGGAGAAAGACCGCGAAATTTATAAATACGACTGTTATTGTGTCACGAAATGTAGTTTTAAGAGTTTCTAAGTCGAGAATGTAGTTGTTTGAAGCTCAAATATGTTGTTTATTTATTTAAAAAAAAACACTAACCACGAGAAAAGTTTAATTTCACAATCTATAGCTTCGGTTAAATACTAGTATATGTAACATATAAGTTAAAATACATTAATGACTGGTTATAACGTAGTACAAACGTCTTCTATAATAAAGTGATTTTGTATGATTTGTAACCAGGCACTAAAGCGATTACCCATAAAACATGCTTTGAACCAATCGGATTGCTTGGGTCCTAAGCTCGGACTCATCTCTTCAAACGGACTCAATTGTTCACCACACAGGCTCACCATTTTTTGTTCGTTTTTTAGCACACAAAAAGTATTCTCATCACTTCATATAACATTAAAGGGATAGTTCACTCAAAAATTAAAATTAGCCCATGATTTACTCACCCTGAAGCCACCAGGTGTATATGACATTCTTCTTTTAGATGAAAACAATCTGAGTTATATTAAAAAATGTCCTGGTTCTTCCAAGCTTTATAATGGCTGTGAATGGCTGTATGTCTTTTGAAGTCCATCAAAGCTCATCTATTCATGATGAAAGTGCTCGACACGGATCTGCGGAGGTTAACAAAGGCCTTCTGAAGTGAAGCGATGCGTTCATGTAAGAAAAATATCCATATTTAAAACTTTATCGACTAAAATACAACTTTAGATTTACGCACAACGTAATGACGAATGCGGTTGCCCGGTCCTGTTTGTTTGAACCATAGACTGTAAAAAAAGATGGACGACTCCCTTTACTCTCTTCCATTGGTGAAAAGTGAAGCTGCCAAAGTCTTAATATGGCGCTGACATCTTGCACTGATTTGGGACCTGCTTCTTCACAGTAGTGAGCATGAAGTGGAGCCGCGTTATCAAGATCCAGCAGTTACTACAAAGTTTACTGCAGAGCAACTCATTGTGTCAGTGTGAAATAAATAGTTATGAACATGTAGAAATTAAAGTTGAAGCTCCAATCTCCTACCAAAAATCCCCAAAAAAGACAGTTGGTGCCTCAGTGACTACTTCGTTTAGAGAAGCTGTCAATCATGACGTCACATTCCCGTTTTTTTATAGCTTCAAATAACTAACTAAGACCAAACTTATTTTAAAAAACAAATACTTAAACTTACATCAGCGTGATAAAAACTACCTAAAATAACAGAAAATATCTTTGGAAAAAATTTATTTGAAGTGTAATTTGTTTGTTTAGTTTCCCTCGTGTCCATTAGACTTCATGGGGAGGTGGGGTTTATGACCTATACTGGGACCAACCACCAGGGGGATATCGAGACGCTTTGGCTTCACTTTCCAGGGCTTGTGCGGCATGCTTGATTTGAACCGCGAGAGTCGTCAATTGGCATCATTATGTTGTGCGTCAAGTTCAAGTGTTACTCTTTTGGCGTAAATCGGTGCGTACGGACTGCAGCTGGAAGCTAGATATTTTAGTCGATAAAGTTTTAAATATGGATATTTTTTTTACACAAACTTTACTTTGCTTTACTTCAGAATGCCTTCAGAATTAACCCCCGGAGATGCGTGGAGCACTTTAATCATGAATAGATGAGCTTTGATGGACTTTTTTATATATATATCCAGGACATTTTTTTTATATAAAACTCTGATTGTATTCGTCTAAAATAAGAATGTCATATACACCTACAGTATGGCTTCAGGGTGAGTAAATCATGGGCTAATTTTCATTTTTGGGTGAACTATCCCTTTAAGGTTGAACCACTGTAGTAGTCACATGGACTATTTTAATGATGTCTTTACTACCTTTCTGGGCCTTGAAAGCGGTTATGGCGTTGCAGTCTATGTGGGGTCAGAGAGCTCTCGGATTTCATCAAAAATATCTTATTTTGTGTTCCCAAGATGAATGAAGGTGTTATGGGTTTGAAACGACATGAGGCTGAGTAATTAATGACAGAACTTTATTTTTTTGGGTGAACTATCCCTTTAAAGGAATGGGATCAGTATGTGACCAAGGCGAGAAATTAACCTGTATCCCTGTAAACAACTCGCATGAGCCATGAGCACCTGCTCTACTCATCAAATCGACAGGGAATTTAGAGATTTGCTATTTGACATGATTTAGCTGTGCAATAATATCCTTTAATTTTCAATTATTTATTATTATTACTGAACAGTCACCATATTATATAAAAAAATACTGATTCAGTGATCTCATTTTGGATGTTGTGATTCAAACAAATGTTATACTTTCACAGGCGGCCATATTATAAAGAAAGTTTTGAAATGCTTCAGAAAAGACATCTGTTTTGTCAATTTTCTGTTCCCTTTTCCGGATGGAAAAATGAATGAGGGTTATCATCCAGTCTGTTTTCCTATGTTTTGTAGTTATATAAGTTTTTCTTTAGCCTTCGATAAGCAGACCAACTTAATTCAAGATCTACATATGAGTGTATGTATTACATTTTGTAATACATGTATGTATTACATTTTAGAAATACTAGTGTTGTTCTCCAAGCAGTTGCTGTTGACTTGGATCAGCAGAGGGACAAAGACTTGGAACAGCGCTCTGTTTTTGCAGGCAGCTGGCCCTCAATTGCATGTAGTGGAAACCTGGCCTCATGGAACATAGGGATCCCCATCTACGTGGCTTAAAGGGATAGTTCATCCAAAAATTATCCTATAATTTATAATCTTTCAGCCAAACACAATCCGAGTTATATATAAAAAATGGTAACGGCCGTACGCGAGTCTAGTTTCGGCTGAAGAGTGACCTCTGACCTGATGCATGACGTACTGATGAACACGGAAGCGCAGAGGATAGAGCAAAACAAAACACCGGTCATGAATTAGAAGTCTAAAACGAAAATTTTAAAAGGAGAAATATCAGAGGAGCTTGAGTTTGTTGCCCAGCCTTATTTGTTTAAACTTCGAAAAGCGTCTTCTCTCACCTAAGCTTATGCCACTCCTGCATCCTATGTCATGCGTCGGGTCAGAGGTCACTCTTCCTTCGGACCTCGACTCGTGTACAGCTGTTACCACAAGCCAGTGATTATAAAGTTATAAATATGGATATTTTTCTTACAAAAATGCTTCAGAAGGCCTTTATTAACTCCCTGGAGCCGAATGGATTACTTTTATGATGAATGGATGCGCTTTTTTGGGCTTCAAAATCAAAAAGTAAAAGACAAGGTATTTAAGACAGCGGAAGAACAGTAATAATGAATTAATAATGAGGTATTTGGTCATAAAAATGGCACATTAATCCTGAATTATCATTCAAACATCCCACAAGCAGCTACAATTACAACCAAAACTGCACTGTAAAATAAAATAAAACATTTTTTTTACATTGGATCTGCACTTAAATTAGTATTTGATTAACTTGATTGAATGCATAATGGTTCAGTGAGCATTCAGCTTGATGTCTGTGTGTGACTTTGGATAGGATTTTAGTCTTTGCATGCCCAATTAAAAAAATAAAAAAAAAATTCCCATCCAGGCCACAAAAGATTCTCCATTAGAGGTATTTAAACCATTTAGAATAGAACTGTCCATTTGAAAAATGTTACCTATTAATTCTCCATTTTGCAACACTTTAAAGTTTGTTGTCTGATTGTCTCTAGTATATATACTGACAAAGATGTTCATTCAGCTTGTGGATAAACTATTCAATGGGAGTTAATAAGAAGATTATGTCCTCCCTTCCTGGAACAAACTAATAATACATAGTTTTGTTGAGAGAGCTGTTTATATGAACATGTTTATCATTTGTGTGACTTTTTGCACATTCCTTGGATAATGCTGAAATACAGTTTAATATGAAAGAGAAAAGATACTTGGTGTATTAAGCCATTCTCGGCTCATTGCTTTGACATTCATTTAGAGAATAAAATAAAATAAAGTTAAATAAAATAAAATAAAATAAAGTGTCTTGTATAGGTGTACACTCACCTAAAGGATTATTAGGAACACCTGTTCAATTTCTCATTAATGCAATTATCTAATCAACCAATCACATGGCAGTTGCTTCAATGCATTTAGGGGTGTGGTCCTGGTCAAGACAATCTCCTGAACTCCAAACTGAATGTCAGAATGGGAAAGAAAGGTGATTTAAGCAATTTTGAGCATGGCATGGTTGTTGGTGCCAGACGGACCTTGCCAAAATGCCTTGTTGATGCTAGAGGTCAGAGGAGAATGGGCCGACTGATTCAAGCTGATAGAAGAGCAACTTTGACTGAAATAACCACTCGTTACAACCGAGGTATGCAGCAAAGCATTTGTAAAGCCACAAGACACACAACCTTGAGGCGGATGGGCTACAACAGCAGAAGACCCCACCGGGTACCACTCATCTCCACTACAAATAGGAAAAAGAGGCTACAATTTGCACAAGCTCACCAAAATTGGACAGTTGAAGACTGGAAAAATGTTGCCTGGTCTGATGAGTCTCGATTTCTGTTGAGACATTCAGATGGTAGAGTCAGAATTTGAAATAAACAGAATGAGAACATGGATCCATCATGCCTTGTTACCACTGTGCAGGCTGGTGGTGGTGGTGTAATGGTGTGGGGGATGTTTTCTTGGCACACTTTAGGCTCCTTAGTGCCAATTGGGCATCGTTTAAATGCCACGGCCTACCTGAGCATTGTTTCTGACCATGTCCATCCCTTTATGACCACCATGTACCCATCCTCTGATGGCTACTTCCAGCAGGATAATGCACCTTGTCACAAAGCTCGAATCATTTCAAATTGGTTTCTTGAACATGACAATGAGTTCACTGTACTAAAATGGCCCCCACAGTCACCAGATCTCAACCCAATAGAGCATCTTTGGGATGTGGTGGAACGGGAGCTACGTGCCCTGGATGTGCATCCCACAAATCTCCATCAACTGCAAGATGCTATCCTATCAATATGGGCCAACATTTCTAAAGAATGCTTTCAGCACCTTGTTGAATCAATGCCACATAGAATTAAGGCAGTTCTGAAGGCGAAAGGGGGTCAAACACATTATTAGTATGGTGTTCCTAATAATCCTTTAGGTGAGTGTATTTTACCCCCGGACTTCAAGGTTTAACTTATGTTAAGGTTCACTGAATAAAAAATTAAATAAAATTTGCATTTTACCCTTGCACTTTAGGCGTAACTGATCTTTTGTTTAGGTTCAGTTTTTATTGCATTTAAGTAATAAATCATGTTGTATTTAGAGACTTACACATTCATAGAAAACAATTTATGTGCAAGAAATTATCCTTGCACAATTTATTAAAGGCACACTATGCAAGATTTGTACCTTAATATAACAGCTTCGAAATAATTTCGATGGTAAACGAACTCGTAATAGGGCGAATCATCCCGATAACAAAGCAGGCTTGCTTTACTGCACAACGTCACATACATCAACCACATATGAAGCAGCCTCTATGGAAGACACTAGCACGCATTACAGACGTGAATCATGGCAGAGTCGACGAAGAAAGCGCGGTCGGAAGAGTGCAGAGACGGCTCTGCGTGAGTGGTATTTACGACAGTAACGTTAAATACAAGTACTCCACAGCGACTCTAGGGGTCGCTGTTTGAGAAAAACGGAAACTGCATAGTGTGCCTTTAAGAATTTCAGCTGGGTCTCAGACACTGTGAACACTCAAATACATTGCTTCCACAACCCTTTTACTGATCTCAAGAGTTTTTAGTTGTCATGTCAGAATCATCTATTTAATGGATGTGACCACATCTCTCAGAATGTCAAAACATTGCCGTCATTCAGTATGAATAAATTAGGTATCATGTGAGATCAGTGTAATCCACAAGTGTGGTGATATTCGTCAGCATCTGGCTAAGAATTAATTTATCACCCTGACATATGGAAAAGCCATAAGAATTTGGCAAAGGAAGTGCTTTCCCAGTAGCTGACCGTCAGGGGATCCTTCCACTTTCTTTTCCTAACATATGCACACAATCTTGAAAAATGAGGAGGACAAGAGTTTGGCAGCTCGGGGCAAGTGTCTGTAACATCTGCTCTATCTCTCTGACAGGCTCAATCCTTCAGCATAAGTAAATGACTCTCTTGTCAAAAAGGTAAATCCAGTGCAGCTGGAATAGAATGGCACACGTAAACTGATTGACAATACCGCACATGGTCCAAAAAAAAAAGAACAAAAAAAAGGTATTCAACTTTAAAAAGCTTGCATGGCAATTGTACTGATTGCATAAATGTATGCAATGACCTTAAAGTACAAATGGGTTAGTTCACCCAAAAATGTAATTCTGTCATCATTTACTCACCCTCATGTCCTTCCAAATCGGTAAGACTTTTGTTCATTTTGTTCAAATCTGTGAGATTTCTGTCCTTCCATTGAAAGTAGATTTACCCTTCAAATACTGACACTTCAAATAGTTCATAAAGCGATTGTAAAATAAATCCATATGGATCAAGCTGTTTAATCCAAGTCTGTTGAAGAGACATTTTTGGATGAACTATCTCTTTAATTTGCCTTGCATCATATATTTCTATACATTTTTTCAGCATTATTTACTATCTAAGATTCATTTTAAACAGTGCAGGTGCTGGACGATAAGGAAGGTTGTGATAGCTAATAAAGTACTAGTGAAAAAAACATTAGGTGATGCAGTAGTCTGAGCATGTGTCTATTAAAGCAGAAGCTTTTATATCAGAAGATTTGTTTTTATAATGATCCTTTAAGAGCTTAAAGCAGTTTAGTCTGACATGTTATCTGTATATTTGGGGTGATTTTTGTGGAAATGTCATGCTTTAGAGGCTTACAATTCTTCAGTTCTTTTTCTTTGAAGCTTAAAGTTAAGATCCTCAAAAACATTGAGTGCTGTGTATTATAAAACTATCCATGGGATGAGCGAATATTGTAAAAGTGATTCATATCTGGCTCCAATTTGATGGAAAATTGTTTGCCTTAGTCCAATATTTGTCTTGTGACATTCTCATTTCATTTGAAAGATATCTGTCACTGCCTTAGAATATTTTGAATATTATCAAATATATTAGAACACAGTAAGGCCTGTGCTATATTATAATTATTAGCCTATAAGCCTACCCATAAGCAGTGCACAACAATATAACGTAAAATGAAAAATAACGATAAACGTAGCTTTGTGTGAGAAATAATGTGTTGATTTGCCAGTCAGCATTCATTTATGATAATTAATACCAAACAAATAAATGATCAAATTCATAATACGCTAAATGAACAAAATGGAATGAAGACTAATTAATACCTGATTGTGATGGAGTGAAGCCAGTGACTGATTTCTGCTGACTGAAATCAATCATCCTACTACATATGTGATATAATGGCAAATATCCATCAGGAACCGATCAAACCGATTCCTTCAAAGAATTTATCGCTCTAATACTTCATATGGTTTTGATGTAGTTGCACAAATACCATCTGGAGACTGTCTGATCTCCAACAGCATGGGACACAACGGAGCCTATTAATATTCTATTTTGTGGCTTTCAGTTCTGTTTATGATCAGTTTGTAAATACTGGCAATGGATTAAAAGCCAGTTATGCTGTTGTAAATGTGTTCTGGCAGGTGTCAGGTGAATGTCCTCCAGGTTACAGCATTATGTAACGTTGCTGCACCCATACAAGCCAGTCAAGCAGCAAATAGATCAAAATGATGGCAATATGAACAGTCCAAATTTGAAACATTTTTCTATATGCATCTCTTACTTTTTTCTATCTAATGAAAAACGGGAGAAAACAGTATTTACAAAGGAATGGTACTCGCCCCCTACGCTTACAAAAAGATATTTTCAAATAATTTACAAAATTTACAAAAAAGAAATGAGATTGCCAGCAATCTGTCAACTCAAAGCCTAAATTCACACTGCACACAACAGGCAGATCAACAGGCAAGCAGCAGCAGCAACACTGTAGCAAACTACTTACCAAATAAAAACATAATTACATTGATATGTAATATAAAAAATGCATTCCATGACACGACAACAGTAGTATTTCGAATGATCGTGGGTTTTCTCCTCCGCCATTGCCGTTCGTTGAGAGAAATGCTTCTCCCTGAGTAGGCCATAAGGTGAACTAGGAAAAAGTGGCTAGAAAATTATTTTCGTTCCCACATCTGGGCACTATTTTTTAAATGAATTTTTGCATAGACAAAACCATTATCAACTTTATGTTAAAAGTTCTCTGCAAAATACCCTGCAGTTTTTTGTCTCAATCCATAAATGTATATAATTGTGAATTGGAAAAAACGAAAATATTATGCTGCTTGTTTTGTTTGTAACTTCATTTATATTCATTTTAGCAACACAAAATATCTCTCAAACTGACATTTATGTACCTAAACATCTGAGACATGTTTTGGTGCATTCAAGTGTGAATGTAGACCATGAAATATGGCACATTTGTAGAAAATATGCTATACATGTTATATAATATTGGCATGAGTGCTTCTGTCCATGCAAGACCAGCCTGAAAATAATAATGTTCTTTGGTGACACATGGCCATATTTTAAAGAGAGCACAGGAAATGTGTTTTTCATACAAACCATGTGTGTGGTTGTGTTCTGTTTGGAAAAGGTCGTTCTCCGGAGTCACACACTTACATCATAACGTGACACTCTGAACTCTACAATGTACTAAGGAGGATTTCACAGCAGGCTGACTTTGACTGGTTGCCAAAGCTACTGCTGCACAAATACAGGTATCTGCAAAATATTAAGCAGGCTACTGTGAAGCAGGGCAGAGAACTGCAGAAAAAAACGTCATGCTACAGAACACTACAAGCAACAGTATAACACAGACAATTCCTTAAAAAATCCCTCCATATCTCACCGCTGCTTGTAACTGTCTGCAGTCTGTCCTTAATTGTTTCCATGCAAGTTTATTGTGGCAGAATGGCCTCTGTAATGTGGCGTCTTGCCTGAAATATTTTGGCCAAATCCAGCCATAAATATCCTACGCCTCTTTGGGATGACCTGCAAATGTGTTTTTCTGACATACTTCTTCTTGAGCTAATGCAGGACTGCAGGATGTTAAAAAATATGGTTACACTTTATTTCGATAGTCCACTTTAGACATTCTACTAACTATAAGTAACTTTTCAACTATGTCAACTAACTCTCATTAGAGTATTAGTAGGCTGTAATAGACTGTCAGTAGATTGCTAGTTTAGTTAGGTGTTAGTGTTTGGGTTAATAGAATAAGTTGACATTTGCAAAGTTACTTTCAGTCAGTAGAATATCTGTTGGGGAGCATCATAATAAAGAGTTAGCAGATATTAAGCAGACAGTCTACTAATACCCTAATGGCAGCTATAGTTGACTTGTAGCTGCAAAGTTACTTATATTTAGTACGTCTAAAGTGGACTATCGAAATAAAGTGTTACCAAAAATATTTACCACAGTTAAAAAAAAAACTAAGTTTTACAGCATTTATAAAATATAAAAAAAATTAGAAAACATCAGACATTGCATGTCTTCAACAGTGTTTTTTTATGATTAATATTATTAGTTTATGATATACTGCAGGATTATCTTTTATCACTTTTTATCTGTAGATGTTTTTTTCTCCTACAGGATTAAAAAAATTAGGCCTAAGTAATATAATTAAGTACTTGAAACTTAGATTATATTACATTTTAAAATACTCGTAATAAGACTACAGTTAGCCTACTTTTTAATTGATTACATGATTAGGCTACATATTATGCAACGTGATCTCATGAGAATACGTGTGTATTTTTACGTAAAGTGTAATTCTACCATACGTACATTTACTTACGTTTTATACACACAGAAACGTATAATACTGACGTATTTACAGCTCTAAAACGTAACATATTTACATATTAACAGCAAAAAAACGTAAATTATTTACGTATGAACAACTCTACCGACGTACATATTTGTACGTATTCTTATTTATGCAGATTAAAATCGTGGCATTAATGTTTTGACTCTTTTGCATTCAAATGTCTTATCAATTACGTTTTCAGTCGCATTTATTATTATTAAATGCAGTTTACTCAAGAAATAGGCTAATAACCATTCGCTCTGTCCGTGCCTTCTGCTGCAAACTTGTTTCGGAGGATTAGCCTACATGCAGTTACACAAGAACACACTTTAAAACCTTAAAAATACCCTATTTAATCGTTTAACCATTTTGTAATATTTAGTTTATTTACAGTGAGACACAAAATGCGTTTTCTCCAATAGAACAATAATAGGGGAGAGGCGGGACGATTGAAACGCGGGACGGATGAAACACTGAGATTTCCTTGAAAACCACTCACGTCATGTACGTCAAATTTCGTCAGCACGTACAGCACGCAATGCCTAACATACCCGCGAAAACATTTCTTCTTTACGTCGTGTCGTTTTGGAGTTAAAGCCGCAAAGCTGTTTTTGAATGCGGTGAGTGAATTATTTCGTGCGGTACTTTTTTTGGACTGACAAGTTGGATTTATTGTTTCATGTGCCATTGTAATGATAATACGGCAGGTGTATTAGTACTGCAACACACCCTTAAGTGTGCAATATCAGAGTTTTTTAGTTTAAGAGCAAAATAGGTTTAAATGACAGGATGCGCTGTCGGGACGGTTGAAACACTGCACGTTAAACCTGGTCATAGCCTATACTGTTCATAGATTCATATACTTTTTCTAGACTTGTGTTTCTTTTAATGCAAATTAATTTTCAATTACGCAACACATGCTATCTCTGTAATAATCATCGATTGTCCAATCTTCAATATTCAATAAATTTCATTTATCGTCTTCTGGTTGGCCTCGTTTTCTTCATAATAACAGGCTATTCAACTAGCAAACACTCAATATGACTCAAGGAAGAAATGTAAGAAAATTAATTGTAAACTGATTTGTCTGTCTTTGTCAAAATAGCCTGTTAGAAAGTGTAAGGGTCCTGCTCTGACAGTCTTGTCTGTTTTGTCACTGTTTAATGTTTCCTTGTTTGTCTTGTGTCTGAGCACATGGCTCTGTCTTTGTTTGTGTTTGCCATGTGCTCCTCTTGTCCTGCCTCCTTGTTTCCTGTTACCACGCCCCCTTGTTTAGTCCACATCTTGCCCTCGTTTCAATAATTGTGCTCACCTGTTCCTCGTGTGCTCTGGTCCCTTTATATTGTGCCTTTTTCCCTCATGTCTTTGCTGGTTCGTTTTGTGTGCTTTGTGGTGTAGTCTTGTTTGCCTGCCTTTTGTATGGTTAAACATAGTTCCTGGTCTAGTTGAGTATTTGATCGTTTCTAGCAGTTGTGTATCCTTTTGCTTTTTCCTTCATGTTTTGTTCTAGTTAGGCTTTGCTTTGTTTTTCTCTCTTTTAGTTTTATTTCTTCTCTAGGTTATCTTCTCCAGTTTCTAGTTCCCTATAAGTTAGTTATTTTGTTTTATTTATTTTTTGATTGCAAGTTCACTTTGTTTTAGTCCTAGCTCTTTTCTTTTTCTTCTAGTCTTTGTTCTGTTTTAGTTTTAATTCCTTATTTGCCTATTTAATTATACTCTTGTGCCTTGTCTGTTTATCTTGTCTTTTCTTGTTCATTGTGAGTCTTGTGTGTGTTCCTGCCCGGCCTTGCATCCTGAGATTTACTGACCATTGAACCCCACTGTCTGACAGCTAGACTGTACCACCTTCCACATCGAAGAGATCATCAAGCCTCTGGATCCTTGTGTTCCTGTTTGTTTTCCACACCATCATCCCACCTGGTGCTGGCCTCTTCTTCTGCAGTCTTCAAGCTCTTCGTCACCCCAGTTTTGGTTTCTGTGATCATTCTTCCTGCCTGTCGTCGTGTCATCTGCCTTGCCCTACTGTTTGAACTATTTCACACCTCACTCTCCTTGTTGTGCCCTGTCTACAGTGTTAATAAAACTTCCCTTCACGTTCGTTCTGCGTATGGGTCCTCTCTCTCTCTTACAGAACCTGACAGAAAGATTACAAAATGCGCATAGGCTTATCGCCTATTGTTTATTGGGCGACAGAACAAAAATGGTTAATATGAACCTTTAAATGAAAATAAATTACAAAATATGTAACAATATGTACATAAGTTACTTGTCAGGTGTTGTTCACAAAAATAAGCATTAGATGAATAGTTGCCATTTAAACTGTTATGTTTCATCCGTCCCACCCCTGTGTTTCAACCGTCCCGCACAGGCGGGACGATTGAAACAAAGCACAACTCCCGTTCAAAGTCATATTTTCCTTAAATCATTCTATATTTGTACCGAATAACACATGATACTAAGAGAACACATATGTGAGTTGTTAATCACAAAAAAATAAAAAATCTATCTGTAACCTAATCTTAGAAAACGACATTTATCTGAAAAGTGTTTCAACTGTCCCGCCTCTCCCCTACACCAAAACCCAACATAAATTCACAAAAGACATCAATTT
The DNA here is from genome assembly GCF_949319135.1 of Squalius cephalus. NCBI lineage: Eukaryota > Metazoa > Chordata > Actinopteri > Cypriniformes > Leuciscidae > Squalius > Squalius cephalus. Next base: position 22,846,876 of record NC_137132.1, on the reverse strand, counting down.
TATTTGCTTGATAATCCAAATCTTTAGAATCCATACGTTTGCAAGAAAGAGATCCAAATTCAGCCCTTTATCCAGTGAGCGATCTTCATCTCCATTTCACAGGCTATCAGCAGCGCAGTCCGTAACCGTCAAATTCCGCGCTCGTGATGAATTCAAATTCAAAAATTGCGCCCTCAAGAAGCGTTACGACATGTTTTACGGCAGTGATATCAAACGCTCATTGGCTCTCGCCACAGATTACGACACGCCGTATTTCAGTCGGTAAACTACATTTGAAATGGGGTGCTTCTCAATATCCCTCCTCGTCTCCTCTCTCCTCCGTCCTCCATCCTATGACCCGGAAACCGATCGAGCACAGCCATCTTGAAGGACATCTCAATTCTCTAATTGCACCGCGAGGAGTCGAGGATCGAGGAGTGAGGAGGCTTCCTGAGGAGTCATGAGCGAGGATACACAGGTGGATCCTATGCGGAAGAGTTTTATCGACTAAAACGTGACGCACGTATAAATTCTCCTCCCCCTTCACATCGGTCACAATCATTTTGATTTATACTTTACTTTTGCAGTTTATATAAACCACACATCTCACATATTTCAACAGGGTATCTTTCTTTATTATTATTTATTATGAATTTCTTAAATAAACAAATTTCAACAACATGAGGGCAGATCCTCTGAGCGCTGCTGATGACGCGATGAAGTGACGCTCGAGTGATCAAGGATCCCGATGTATAAAAAAAGCTTTCATTCGATCCCTCCGTCCTCGCGTCTTTTCCTTGCAGCCTTCCCTCGCATCCTACAGGGGGCGGAGCTGAGACGCGAGGAAAGGAAGCGAGGAGAGGAAACGAGGATACACAAATAAGAATTGAGAAGCACCCATGGAGAAGCGCGCGCGCCTGCCCTTCACACAGAGCGAAGCCGGATTAACATTTTCTTGGATTAATAACTTAAATTCTGCTCTGCACCTCATTCAAAACTATTATACTGAAAGAGAGGACTGTGACTGCAACACATCGTCATGTGAACGACTTTTACCGGTTTTGACATGTTCGCAATAAATAAATTATTGTGATTACACGTATGTTGTAATTTTTCTTCATAATTGTAGCCTATGTAGTTTTTAAGAAATTGTTATGGGTAGGTTTAGGGGTAGGAGTAGGATTAGCTGCTAAACAATCTTTTAATGCTATATTGTTAATAAAATTGCCATTTCCCACACATCTCTACGTTTTGTCCTTTTTATATTCTGTATAAAATGGGTAACGTTATGTTTAGGTTTGGGAGTGGGGTTAAGGGATCTTCCATTTATCTATAAAACGTACGTTTTCTATCTTTGAAAATTACGTATTAATACTACGTATTAACAATGAGACCAAGGCTGTCATGCATTTATGGATATACGTTGAATCTATACGTATTTTAAGTTGTAATACGTAAATATAGATACGTATCGAACCTGAAATAACGTCCATATGATACGTAAAAATCACTATAATACGTAAATATATATACGAATTGGATCGTTTTTATTTACGTCTAAATATGTACGTTTCGTGTGTGAGATCAGGCTGTATTATTCTAACAATGGCAGTAAATCAATCATAATTTTGATTCTCCCAAATTCTTCTTTTTCACGTTTTAAATTTTCCTTTCTAAAATAAGTAATAACTTATACATTCAGAAAGTCTTGTAAATTGAGAGGCAACACAGGATTTACAGATATCATTTCACTTTTAAGAAGTGTTTTTTCAACATTGCATATCGAATCAACTCCTGATGAACACAATAATTATTATTAGAATTATCACTCAACAAGTAATCTAACCATGTGTCTTTGGAAGACTTTTATCTTTCAAACACTTTATACATATATATATATATATATATATATATATATTAGAGGTGGGCATAGATTTTTTTTTTTTTTAAATGGCTCATTTGAATTCTGCCGAAGGCATTCAGAATATGTGTGCTACCCAAATAATGACTATAAAAGTAAGTCTTTGAGAACGGGTTTCTCAAGCCAGGTGGCGCATTAGACCAGGGGCTCATCTCCTGTTTCCAAAATGCATCACAAACTGCTTGAGAAAGCTGTTCTACTCATAGACTGTAAAAGGTTACTGTTACCGTCCGTAGGCAACATTAGGTAGGCCTATGTTATTATCAACTACTATAGGCTATCAATTAGGGATGGGCGATATGGCCTAAAGTCCATATTGTGATATACATTGCAGCCTCTTGCGATAACGATATTATAATAAAACCATTTCAGAACAGGTTACACAGACCCTGCTAAACAACTGCTAAATGTTTTTTTTTTTTTTTTTTTTTTTTTTTTTTGAAAGGGTGTATGTAGTTTTGAGAACATATATTGTGCAAAACTGTAAGTATACAACATAATTTTGCAGATAAATAAAATTTAAGTACACTAGCTGCAGAGACTTAAGTAGGTCTAATGTTTATTATGGCTTGGAGCTTATGAAACCCCAAATTTAAAATTAGAATATTGTCTAACTGATGTCTTTTCAGTTAAAAAGAAACACAACAACGATTCTTAAAATCGGGCGCAGACAGAGATGTGCTACACCACTAAGATATATTGGGAATAATACGCGCGCTGGTATTCAGTGATATGTTTCGTTTTGAATTTGCGGTGGTCGAACGGATTAGTCGTGTGTTAACTTACCGAACTGTTACACCACACAGTCTACGTCGGACGGCTTAAATCCGAACCAAGTCCAAATAATGGATGTTGCACCGATCTTTTACACCAGCTTTCACTTTCAGCCGTGTTTACTTAAGATGACGACGAATATGATGCGTTGCAGCCGGGTGTTCCTCGCGGCCGCGGGTAGATTGCGTCATCATAGCTTGTGTAGTAGAGCCAGCTCCCAACCCAACTTGGAGAATAGATTAACGGCGATATTTTTTTTATCGCGCGATAAGAGTCTCGCGTGGAGACTCTTATCGCGCACATACACCGATAACGGCCATATATATATATATATATATATATATATATATATATATATATTAAAAGTACTTATTAAAAACTATATTATTATTATTATTATTATTAGCTTTTCAATAAACTCACAAAGCCCCTGAAGTTCCTTCAAAAACCCCAGTCTGGGAAACCATGACTTAAAGTTTAATACACTTCATGTTGTTGATTAGCCTACAAAGAATAGAATATATTTACCTTCTCTTTGTATTTTTATATCAATATGGTACAATATTATTCTATTCAATTCAATGTGATAAACGAGTTAGGTAAAAATGAATCTAAAACTAAACAAAAAGTAGTCGGATTATACTTATGTGTAATGTAATGGATTACATTATTAACTACAATTTTTGTCATGTAATCTGGAATCAGTAAAGCACTACAATTTGTAAGTAATCTATATATACATATAAAAGTATAGAATACTCAGTGTTTGGACTATTACGAATTATGGTATGCCATGTTTTGACTACTATGTTTATGCAGAATCCATTAGCATTGAAACTGCTGGAAACTGAAAACATCTGGAAATCCAATTATTTGTCATTTTTTGTCCACTCAACTCAAAGCTCAAGTAGCCCATGTATGCAAAGTCAAGTGGTCTTTCATTGTGAAGATAAACAACTTATAAGAGGGCTCTAATGAATATTAAGCATGCACAAACCATACAGTATGAGATGTTGAAAGCTCTGAGATAAAAACGCACCAGATATGTGGCTTTAGTTGGTATCAGCATGTGTGCCATGTGTGTTCTGAAGACAAACGTGAGATCTCTGACAAAAACAAACAAACAAGAGATAACATTTGCAAATCCAAAAACTCTACATTCTGGATTTTCATATAAGTAAATTGAGATAGCATTTCTTGGATGGCGCTTCAAAATCCTTGTGTCTATGGATCCAACTGTTACGTATTTGGAATGCTGATTCAGGTGGAGCTGTCCAAGCAATTATTACCTTATTATGTGCGAAAAAATTCAGAGAGCTTAAGACCTTCCAAGACCAGGATGGAGAGCTAAATAATTCCTCCTGCTAGTCAGCTAAAGAGGCTGCTAAAGTAAAGGTAGTTCCAAAGATGGAAGGAAACCAACAAAATAAAAAATATTATGAAAACAACTACATGAATGACCTGGTAATAGATAAAACATTGGACATTTCCTGAGTTTAGTGTCCTCCCAAAATATTCAAGTATTTGTATTCTCCAGCATGTGATAATGCCAAAATATCTCATGATAGCTGCTCTCAATCTGAAGGCTTACATGGGAGAGACAGCTCTGCATGACAATATATTTTGTTGTTATGTATACTCTTGATGTCAGCTTTGATGTAATAAAATATAAGATGATTGATCCAGTATTTTATTAATTTCAAACGTTAAAGTATAATTTTTTAGGATTTCCTACAGTGTGTGTAACGCACACATTTGCTTGTGGAGATAGAAGTAGGCCTACTTGTTGGAATAAATTAAATTCAAGTATGCAGTAAAAATGTTTTGATAACCTAAAATTATGCTTCATGTTCATAAACCTAAACCTAAAAATATGCTTCATCTAAACTAACCGGTTTTATTTAACAGATGATGTGATAGAGTTGTATTGTTTATGCCCTTTCATGTGGAGCTGCAACAGTTAAAGTTGAAAACTGAATCACAGACGGGAACTAATGAGAAAAAATGCAGGATGTGGTTTTACAAAGAACAACATACTTAAGGTCATAGGATAAACAGAAGAAATGTATTACTAGTCCAGTGCTGTTAGGTCAGTATGATTTGTTTTTAAAGAATTTCATTCAGCAAGGATGTATTAAATTGATCAAAAGAGGCAGTGAAGACATTTATAAAACGGTTAAGTTCCAGTCCTTTATTCAAATTGGTCAATAATAGCTGTGTTTTATTCATGACCACGTCACCCAACGGTTTTGTATCACAACACAGCACCCTTAGCAACCACTCTTAGCAACGTAAACGTCTCGGTTACTAACATAACCTCGGTTCCCTGAGATGAGGGAACGAGAGTGTTGCGTAAGCCTTAGCTTACGCTACGGGAAAGCCCCTTTTCTCGAGAAGATTGAAGCCAAAATTATCCTATAATTTTCATAATTTAAAACGCACTTGCTGCAGCAAGCAGACCTAAGCGCGACGACTTAGCGCAACATATGGAGAGGGCCAAAATGGGCGTGGCTATGGCTATATAACCCGCGCCGTCCATAGATGCCTTGGTTTCATCGACTGAAGCGATACCATAACATAGCACAAGCACGGCAAGGTTACGCAACACTCGTTCCCTCATCTCAGGGAACCGAGTTTACGTTAGTAACCGAGACGTTCCCTTTCGAGAGAACTCTCGTGTTGCGTAAGCCTTAGCTTCCGCTACGGGAACCCTGTGTAAAACGCCGTGCGTGCTCAAGAAAAAACTTTGTCAGTCAGTGTCCCAGGGCAAGTGCCCGGGGCTCATAAGACGAGAAACTAACTTGAATGAATAATGCTTGAGACATTATAGTACAGTCATGCCAGATCTAAGTCAGGCAAGTAACTGCAGCAGCATGGTTAAACCGATAACAGTCTAGCCTGTAAAGCGGGAACTTCTAGGTTGTAAAACCTGATAAATGTAGATGGAGAGGCCCAGCCTGCCGCCATACAGATATCCTGAAGTGAAATCCCACTGGACCAAGCCCAGGACGAGGCCATGCCTCTAGTAGAGTGAGCTCTGGCTCATCTGTCGAGACTGCTTTTAGCTTTGAGACTGTCCCCATGTCGACGCCTGACTGGTACCAGTCGGCTGACTTCCAAGGTTCCAGGGTACCCTGAGACGAAAATGACCCTATGTCCACGCATGAGACGGGACTCGGAGCTTTAGCCAGTGCTGGAGGGGGCGCATTTGTAGCAGACCCAGCTGAAGTACTGCTGAAGCCGATGCCATGCGGCCCAGAATCCACTGAAACATTTTGAGAGGAGTGAAGTTGTCAACTTTGAATGACGCCGCTAGGCGCTGGATGGAGAGCGCGCTGTGATGGAAGCCGCGCTTTCATTGACACAGAGTCTATTTCTGTTCCCAGAAAATAAATTTTCAGCATAAAGTAACAGCGAGCTCTTGGTCAAATTGATCTTGAGACCCAGGTTCTGTAAGTGACTGAGTAGCAAAGCTTTGTGAGTCATCAGTTCCGTCTGTGACTGAGCTAGAATTAGCCAGTCGTCTAGATAGTTCAGTATTCGCATACCCTGTTGTCTCAGGGGAGCGAGCGCCGCGTCCATGCACTTCGTGAATGTACGGGGTGCTAAAGACAGGCCAAACGGTAGGACCGTGTACTGATAAGCTCGGCCCTCAAAGGCGAATCTCAAGAATGGCCTGTGACGGGGCGCTATTTGTATGTGAAAATACACGTCTTTCAGATCCACTAATATAAACCAGTCTCCCGGGCGAATTTGCGCGAGGATTTGTCTGGTCGTCAGCATTTTGAACGATCGCCTCATAAGCGCTTTGTTCAAATGTCTGAGGTCTAGGAAGGGTCGAAGACCGCCAGCCTTTTTTGGAACGAGAAAATAGTGACTGTAAAAACCTGACTCGCTCTGTGTTAGAGGAACGGTTTCAATTGCACCTTTTCTCAGCAGTTTCGCTATCTCGGCACAAAGTAGGTGTGCTACTTCGCTTTTCACCGTAGTTTCGACCATGGCTCGAAAGCGCGGGGGTCTGCGAACGAACTGCAGCGAGTAGCCATTCTGACACACCCAGGATGATTTGCGCCTGGTTTACACATAATACACTCGCCGCGAGAGCGGGGAAGTTTTTTATTAAGTGTGTGTGTGACACTGAACACACAGTGAAGTGTGTGTTTATGAGTAGGGGTGAGCACTGAATAGTGGTCACAGTTCCTACATTTAAAACACAGTCGGCACGAGCCGGGTATAAGGCAGACATTTTGCTCTTTTTGAGATTTATTTGGGTCGCCGTAAAAACGGCGTTTGTGTGCAGGCGTGCATGTTGTGTAACAGGCTCGTGTACTGCAATATAAACATCTCCAGTCGCCTCTGATGCGGGAACTGAGAGAAGTGTGCGTGAGCTCTTCGACGGTGGTCCGGCCACAGCGAGACTTAACCGTCGTCGTTTGCCCCTTGTGGTCAGGAGGGCTTGGGAGGCTCAGGGTCTAGCGCAACCTTGGGCCTCGGTCCCCATGGGGGAGGCGGTCTGCGGCGGCTAGACGAGCGCGAGCGATGGCGAGCTTCAGCGGTTGGATGGCGCTGGAAACCTGGCGGCTGAGGCGGCGGCCTTGAAGTCTGGGCAGGCGGCTGCTTCTTTGAGCGGCCTGACGCAGAACTCGAGCGCTTGGGTAGAAAGTGTCGCAAGGACTGTGGCGCTTTCTGTGCTTCGGTGACAGACGGGCCAAACAGACCGGATGGCGAGATCGGTGAATCCAGGAAGGAAGCTCTGTCCGCGTCCTTCATGTCCGTTAGCGTCAGCCACAGATGGTGCTCCAAGACGGTGAGGACTGCCATATTTCTGCCGATAGCCTGAGCGGTGGTTTTCGTCGCTCGCAGGGCTAGGTCAGTTGCGCTTCGCAGATCTCTAAACGCCTCTGAGTTCAGGCCAACCTCGTCCATAGTGCGGAGAAGGTTGGCCTGAAAAACTTGAAGCACCGCCATCGTGTGGAGTGCTGATGCAGCTTGAGCGTAGGCGTGACCAGTGAGAGCTGACGTAGTCCGGCAGGCTTTCGAGGGGTAAGCAGCCTTAGATTGCCATCCAGTGGAGGGCGGACAAAGGTGCGTAGATACAGCCTCTTCGATGGGGGGAAGATGCTGGTAGCCTTTTTCCTGGGCGCCGTCAACAACGGAGAGCCCCGAGGAAACAGAGGTTTTCAGCCTGGCGGAAAACGGAGCCTTCCATGATTTGGTTAACTCATCATGGAGTTCCGGGAGAAACGGGGCGGGTCTTTGCTGAGTGGCCTGATGGCGCCCCTGCAGAAACCACTCGTCGAGCCTGTTGCGCGCTGGTTCGGAGGGTGGAGACCACTCGCGGATAAGCTCTGCATCGACGCTGGCTCTTACCCCGCTGTTACTAGCCTGGGTTGAGGGGGCGAGGTCCGGAATGGAGCCCAACCAATCCCCTCTTCCCGAGGCGGCAAGAGAACAGCTGTCCTCGTCAGCCTCGTCACCGTCTGGTCCACCGAAGGTGATGGGAGCGATCGCGGAAACAGCCGGGCGCTGGCCATCGATGAAGGAAACCGGTGAGGGCGAATCAGTGGGTGAGGCACGCGGGGATCCTACCGGTGTGAGCTCGCATGTTGCAGAGGCTTCCGGGTCTCTCTTCCTGGGTGCTCTCTGAGAACGGCGCTTTTTACGGCGCGGCCCATGAGAGAGAGGCGGAAGTGTGTCCTCACCGAAGACGGCTAATCGAGCCCGCAGGGTCGATAAATCTATCATATCGCAGCCGCCTTTAGAGAGAGCGATGTCGGCGTGGTCCTTCCCCAGGCAGGAGACGCAAAGGATGTGGCGGTCTCCGGCCGTGAGGGGGGCTCGGCACGAGCCGCAGTTGAGGCGGGGCATTTGGAACAACGCCCGCTTAATTTGCTCTTTTAGAGAATAGCTTTTAAAGGATATATGCGCGCTGGATAGCGCAGCGGGAGATGGCGGCTGAAGGCGGCGTAGGGAGGTGTCCGAAGCCGGCTTCTTCAGTCCTGCAGTGCAGTGGCTCGTCCCGCTGAAGTGCTGTTTCGACGGCGCGAGGCTTCTTCCAGAGTCAGCAAAGAGGATCGTTCGCTGAAAGGAGATGAAATCAAGGCAACTATGGATGGCGCGGGCCACAGCTGCCTCTCCATAGGTTGCAGCAGTTGCCGCAGAGCAGCCAATAAGCGCGCTAAGTCGTCTCGCTTAGGTCTGATTGGTGCAGCAAGTGCGTTTTAAATTATGAAAATTATAGGATCATTTTGGCTTCAATCTTCTCGAGAAAAGGCTTACGCAACACGAGAGTACTCTCGAAAGGGAACATAATGTTCTCATTGATATTGTTCATCGAAGCTTATAGAGAAGAGTATTGTGAGAGATCGAGTAAGGGAGTGCACCTAGAGTAGATACAGTTGAATGTCTGCTGCGATATCTTGTCCTTTTAACAGTTAAGGGGTTTTCCCGTGCCCCGCCACGCTAATCATTTGTCAGTTGCGTCTTGCTTCTCCGTGTTCTCAACAAGTTTAAGTCCTTTCAATATAAAAGTTGTCTCTACTGACTGACTCACTAATAAAGACAATCTTTGCCGTCTAATGGCGAAATAATGTAACTTCTGTTGCTGTTCACTGCCAGGGACTATTTATTTCCAGCGGAAGGCAGGCTTTTTTTATTTTACTTCATGAAAGTTGCATTGATACTTATATTTTGGTTATAAGGTACTCGAGGCTAGTGCTGTATCGTAAATAAGTTCTGCCGTGACATATTCACGATTCAGCACAGCCTCTCGTAACTTACTGCTTACTTATATTGTTACAAATGATTTATAGTGAACTTTCTATTCAACTTTAAGAATCCTGAAAAAAGTTTACACATAAATATTAAGCAGTGTGTGTGTGTGTGACTCAGGTGTACCCTACAAAATGTCCCCCAAAAAATGGCAATATCCAAAATCCTTGTCCTTGTGGGGACATTTTTTGGTCCCCATGAGGAAAACAGCATGAATCATATAATTATGTTTGTTTTTTTGAAAATTTACAAATTCAGAAAGTTTTCTGTGATGGGTAAACTCTCAGAAAAAAAAAAAGTTCTAATATCATTTAGGCACTTATATGTACACTTTTGGTACCAATAACTTTTTTAAAGTGACAGCTTCTGTACCTTTTTTTCTGAGAGTGTACGTTTAGGGGTATATATAGGGTTAGTGTTAGGGGATAGAATAGACAGTTTGTGCAGTATAAAAATCATTACGCCTCCCCATAAAACATGAAAACCTAACATGTGTATGTCAGAGTTATGGTCAGTTTAATTATCTTTTTGTCCTTGTGTTTGTATTTATTGTGTTGGCTTACCTTTTTTAGTTGCCATTTTCTGAAGACATTGTAAAAACGCTTGGTTTTATATTCATTAGTTTTAAACACTTCTTTCCACTATCATGAAGATCCATTCAACCACACTATTAAAGAAAGGAAAAGAAAAGAGGAGGGAAGAAAGCAAAAGAAAGTTAAGTACAACACTGTACACTGTAAATACAGCATTCCATTTTAACCACTCATAAAGTCTGCATTGTAGGGAGTCTATGCATAGCCAACCAAGGCCGGGATTTTCATCCATACGGTATTTTAATAATCCAAATTGGGTCAAGTGGGTATTAATAAATCCAGCAATGGTTCCTCTTCAGTGTAACTCCCCATTTCAGACATGTCACATTGCAATGGTTGGAAGTAATTTGTTTAGTTCCTGTTTTGTTGAGATGTAAAGGTCTGGTGCTTGTGATTTTTGCCCCTTTAGGCATGGCTGAACCTGTTATGTCTGTCACAAGTGTTCATATGCTCATATGCGTGTGCATTTTAAAGTTGGCATGAAATGGAAATTGCAATAGTACTTTCGTCCCTATTGTAACACCCTTGCCCATACTTTCTAGTTGTCTTGTATTGTATGTAAGTCTGAAGATGCACTGATTCAAAAAGCAATCACACCCAACAGATTTTCGTATCATTCATTTCGTATTATTCATTTCGTATCATTCATTCGTTCGTATAATTTCAAATATCCAGATTGTTTCAGAGGGAGTGTATGAGTTGCAACCCACCAGAATGTGCCGAACAATCTGTTTCCCAGCTCGCTGCTTTGCGATGCCCCTCTTGCCTGAACAAGCTATTCAGGGCTGGGCTCTTACATAAATGCTCAGGGCTGTAGCTATAGGGGATCCTAAAATTGCTGGGGCCTCCCCCAAAGCCAGGGGCCCTGAGAATCATGACCACTTTTCTCCCCTCTAGCGACGGCCCTGCTGCTAATGAAAGATAGTGATATAGCATTTGGATATATAAAATGATGGAACAAAAGCTTGGGAAATTATCACAAGCTTTGCTGCTCTTATAATTAGAATAGCTGAAGTGAAATGACTCAAACATCACTTGTCAGAAACATGATGCTGGTATCTGACTGTAGTTCTTGGAATCAGCTCAAATCAATCCAGCTGCATTGTATGCAAACTTCAGTGGGATGCATGTCACCACTAGCCCCCGTCTGAAGTGTCCCGCTTTGACCTCCACCTCTATTTAGAAAAGAACTACAGCAAGTTTAGTCTTGCGTTCTGAAAAAATACCCTCAGCCTTTGCTTTCTTAGTTGGGTTGGCTGTTTACATTTACATTTAGTTTATATATGTATATAGTTTGATCATTTGACTGGTCCGAACTGTGGATGAATGATTATATTTTTTATACAGTTAAAAATATAACAATATTTAGTAAAAGTAAAAACATTACCATATTGCCCATTATCTTACATAGCCAGCATTTCTTACAGTAACCAATAAAACAAAACAGAATGGAGTGTTTTCAAATAGTTGTTTAACAGCTAAAGAAGAAAGTTGAACTGCTAAGCTCATACATGGTTTCTTTTTTTTTTCAGACTTTCTTTAACGTTCGCTACATTCCATATTGACACAAAATGTCAGTGTATGACATGCTAAAACGAAATTCTGGAATAAAGGTGTGCCTTGACTTATCCCACATAGACTGCTTTAACTCAGGCAATAAGAATGAATGTGTATCTCCTGAGGGAAGACAAAAAAAGAGGACAAAAAAATGTCTTAAATGGAAAAGTTGATGAATGCACAAATACATTGCACGCTTAAAAACGCGTATAAATATGGACTTTTTGTGCAGATTTCTCTCTGTGCTAAAATATTAATCATTATACTGGAAATTGTGGTCTTTTTCTTAGCCTACATCTCACATTTGAGATATTTTCTAGATATTTCCACATGACAAATATTTTCTTCCACGAGTAAAACTTAAAAGATAGCAAAGATAGCACTTCAATGCTTAAAATATGCATCTATTATATATTATTGTCATCATTAATATTTTATATTTTATTGCTATACTTTTATATAAAATTTTTATAAAATTTAAAAAAGAAATAATGACAATAGAAATAATGAAATAATATTAACGTTTTGTTACTTCAAAAACTGACACACAATTCCATGTCTAAAAGTTGAGTTTATTATGGAAAGTGAAAAATAAATGCAAAGGAGCCAAAACCTGTTTGTCAAATTAAACTTGGACTGGTAACATAAAAAATTCAGTTTGAGAGGTTTTTTTTGTGCAGCACATTTGTGCACAGTTTATGCAAATGTACACACTTACATACACATACAAAAACACCAAGGAAGAACAATCAAACCTCTATCACACCATGAAAAGAAACATGAAAAAAAAGAAAGAAAAAAAATCAAGATTTTCTAACAAAACACTGCAACATAATTTCTATTTTTATTTTAGATTTTACACCATCTAAATATGAGCACCATAAAATCATTGTCCATGCATCTGTAAACCGTACCCCAGAAAAATAAATTCATACTGCTGGTTTTAGGCATTTGTTCATTTTAACTGCTCCCTATACCATGTATATGAACGCTTCCATTTTTTGAGTTGTTTCATACAAACGGTATACATGGTTGTACAAATGTTTCCAAATCATGTAACAAAAACATCAGAAAGCATCAGATGTTGTTTTGTGTAACATCGCATATGATCATTTATTCATGGCGAAGATGAAACTGTGATTTTTCAGCCCATACTTTACAACAAAAAGAAAGAGAGAGCTTATTTATATACACATTTGGGGAATTTTGTATCCCCATGTGGACCAAATGTACTTGAACAAAAATCACCATTATCTCTGGAACAAACAGGAATGATCAATATTGAGTTTGTTTTTCTTTTGCCTTAAACTCAACTTCAACCTGGTAGGTTCTGGACCACTGCGCAAGTAAATGAAGGAAGTACTCTTCAGGTCTTGTTTTCTACTTGTGCTCTCTCTGCCCAGTCTAGATCTAGACTCTCCTCCGCGGTATTCCTGAGATTATGAAAAGAGAGGTCACGGAGATCAAAGCTTGTAGCACATTGTTTGTTCAATCGACATGCATGCAATATAAAACATAAAAAAATCTGATGAAAAAAAAAAAGTGTCAAACTGATGTTTAGTGAATTATTTACCTGGCCTTCTTCCAGGCACCCTTCTTCCCTCTGGAAACAGATTAGCAAAAGACAAAGAGGTCAACCATGTTGGGACAGTTTAGCTTGACATACCTTTGCAAATGTTAGAATCTCACCTTGAATGTAACTAGTGATGCTTTCAGGGTCCTCGCTGAAATCTAGTGGGAAAGAAGAAGAAGAAATGATGAATAATACTGACATTTATCTGATGAAGAACTAGAGAGAAAAGGAAAAGGGAGTAGAGTTCAGTGGTTGACTGGGTCGGCTTTACTCCGCAGCTTGTAGCATAGCTAATTCCAAAAGAGTATGAAAGGAAAAACAATAAATCAAAGGTTTTAGTTGTCTTTTACCAGTACCCTTAGCACAACAGAAAGACATTGTATTCTGTAACCTGGAATAGGACAAACTTAAAGGAAAAAAGATTTGGAGTGAGGAAGACAAAATGAGGTTAACTGTTAGCTCTGATGCTAGCATGCTAATAAAGGGTTCAAAGTGTCACACTACCATAAAGCTCCATATCGGAGGAGCTGGTGACTGAATATTCAGGACCTGTTGATACAAAACATTAAGCATGTGTCAATACTTGTGAAATCCAGGTCCAGGAAAGGATGGGTTCATTGCTAGAGCAACACGCACTGTTGGGAAATATCACACTTGGTTTTAGTAGACATATTCCAAGTCACTTTATCACACATTTGTCCTTTGGAGAATGACCAAACATTTGTAGTATGAGTATGACTAAAAGGCAACACATTGAGTTGTCATTCATAGTTATTAGGGCGTTTCTTTAGCTATGGGTGCGTTTGGCCCAGTGGACTTACAGTATAAAATCAATGCATCACAAGAGAATTCTGTTATTTGTTTAATCGTCAGAACATTTTCATCACATCTTATATTATTGTATTGTGTTTAATAGCGTTGTGTGGGGAAAATTACATTTGAAACATTTTAAGAATGCAATGTTTGGCTGGTCATTTCATAGCTAGCATTTTACTAACACTTTTTGCAAACTTAAACAAGGTAACAAAAATTAGCTAAATTTGACTGTAATACTTACAAAAGTACAACAAATATATTTACTTTACTTACAATTATCTCACCAAGTAACTTTTGAAAGATCTTTATCAGTCAACAAATTGTTGGTTGTGGTTGAAATGGCACAACAGAGGATCAGTCAAAAATTGGTATAAATCCTTTTTCATTCAATGAAATGTCAGTAAGTGGTTAGATTTGAGTCCAATTCTCACTAACTAACTATTAACTATGACTTTTGCCTCCGTTAAACCCTAATTATGGCTTATTAATAGTTACTAAGGCAGTCGTTATGTTTAGGTATTGGGTAGGATAAAGGGATGTAGAATATGGTCATGGAGAATAAGGCATTAATATGTGCTTTAAAAGAACTAATAAACAGCCAATATCCTAGTAATATGCATGCTAATAAGCAACTACTTAATAGTGAGAGTTGGACCCTAAACTAAAGTGTTACACAATAAATTTACAATTACTTTACATTGTTTACATGACAATAGCTTTAATGCAATGATATGTGCAATATATCATTTGATGTGTTTAATAGTGTTTACCTTCAACGACTCTGGTGACTTTGGTCATAGTTGGTTCCCCTTCGATTACCCTGGTGACTTTAGTGATAGAAGGTTGACCCTCAATCACACGGGTAACCTTCGTAATCCTCGGGTCGCCCTCAATAACCCGTGTCACCTTGGTGATGGTAGGCTCTCCCTGGATGACTCTGGTGACTTTTGTAACATCACCAGGAACTGCATATATAAGAAACACAGTAAACAAACTTCATGCAGCACAGAGTAATAATCTAGCTCTCGCATGAGTAATGAGTTTCATTGGTGTCAAATACCTGTGATGACTCTTCCTAGAGGGAAAAAGGTGAAACATGATTGTCAGATTTCAAGAAAAACAGATCTTTGAGAAAACAGATAAAAAGAAACTGATTGCGCTGAAATGAAAACCATTTCTGATATACATACTCATAAATGTCAGAGGGATCTCCTGAAATCTGTATCCAGAAACATACTACAAAGGAAAGAAAATACACGTTGACACAGAAATTCACTTATGTAAATATCCTGTCTATTACACTTTTTAGGCATGGCTGTAGAATTACACAAATAAAAAGAAAAGATGGCATTAGGATCCCACTGGACATCTGTTTTGGGAGATCATATTATGGCATGAAGGCTGAATTTTGTTGCACATAATCGAGTCCAGATCCTCAGGGCAAACGGGCCCCTAAATGGGTCTTTCTGTGAACGACTTCAAGCTCGTTGCATGTTGCAATTCAATACCTTAATCTGGATGTATCGGATGATCCTTGTCAGGAGTGAACGGAGTTCCTGGCTACCAACAGGTATATCTTTTAAAATAAAACAGACATTTAGTAGTTCTTGAAAAATTTCCACACAAAAAACAAAGAAAAGAAAACATCACAGTAACTGCAATTTCAACTCTCACCCTCAGGGTACAGAAGAGTCCTGACGAAGTGAACAACTCCATTTGTGGCCATTAAATCAGACTCAGGAACTTTCACAGTGTTGACCTGCATGCTCTCATTTGCCTGCGAATTGCAATATTTTTTTCAATAAATAAATGTTATCATAAAACATACATAGTAATGTATATATGATTATATTATGCAATATTTGTTCATTTTTAATTTTAACAAACAAGTACAATAACAACAAAGATCAAACAGACAAAAAGTGCTGAAATGTATAATAAATAAATTATATTTATGTATATACATCACCTGTATAAAAATTAATAAATAGAAATACACTAATAATAATAATAATATATATATATATATATATATATATATATATATATATATATATATATATATATATATATATATATATATATATTAATTTAAAAACATAAATGTAAAGAATGGTAATACAGGTTCTTGTTATGTTTAGGAGCAATGCTGATCTGAATATTATTTTTTATTTTCATTGGTGTAAGCAAATGTATTCAGATTTAGTAATATTAAATATGACAGCTAATTTAGACTTTTTATGTTATTTGACATTGTTTACTCTTACAGTATAACCTTACAACAACATTTTATTTAACCAAAGATTTATGTGACCTTCCCAATGTAAAGGTATATTAAGGTTACAAAAAAAAAAAAAAAAAAAAAACCTGCTAATCATAAAAACATTCTGTACCTGTTTAATACTTCCGTATATCAAATAAATTCAGTTTTTCTTCTACATACTGTATAAATCAGAGGTTGTATAAAGGTAAGTGGTTTACTACAAAGCATGGTTTAATTTTACTCACAGGAAATTCCCACCGTAAAACTCTATATTACAGAGTGGAATCATATAATCTGATGAAGGTTCTTGCATGTGTTCCTATAACAGATGTTATGACTTGAAATTAATTTCAAGGCTGGACTGCAGGAGTGCTTGATACTTACATACAACACCTTCAAATTGCTGCCCTGGAGAGTTTTGAGGAGGTTAGTGACTCCAGTCTCCAAGCCTCCACCGATGAAGACGCCGTTACTGAAGTGATAGAGCAGAATGGCTCTGAGGGCGTTAACGTCACCTGATCACAGAGAAGAGACACTGTCATATCCTGTACACTGTCTTTCATCTTTAATCTCATTAATCCTGAATAAAACAAAGCTAAACAGTAATTCTAGATGTGGTGTGCCTTGAAAATGACATGTATGAAAGAACTCACTCTTCAAAAGAGACAAGTCTCTCTCACTGAGCCCTGCAAAAGCCTCATCTGTAGGGGCAAAAAGTGTGAAATCTCCTTCCTGTTTGAGCATATCAGTCAGACCAGCTGCTTCCATCAGAGACAAAAAGATCCTGCAGCAATGAAGTGATAGTCACAAGGACAAGAAAGTGATCTTCACTTTGACTTGATGAAAATTCACCTTTTCTTACCTGAATGCTCCGTTTTTCACCAGAAGTTGGTACATGGTGGACTCTGGTGCCGTGATCAGGGTCTTCATGAGATGGAGTGCACCGTTACTTCCCTCTTTGCTTCCACGGATCAAGCAGGCGTTCTCAATGCAGACTGCCTTCATAGGTAAAATATTACAAGGCAGTTCACTTCCCCTGAGTCTACTAATGGAAACTATTTGAGCTATTACTTAAAAATTACAATGCCAATAAATGTCAATGTAAGTAATGGAACACCCCCCCCTCCCCTCCCCTCCCCTCCCCTCCCCTCCCCTTTTATTTTATAAATAAAATATATTTGAAATGTATTGTAAATATGTGTAATAAAAAATATTTTGTTTAAAATAAGAAAATGCATTTCAAATAGTTTCAGATATAAGAGCACTTTTTTTTTTAAGTTTCATAAAACTATTGGAGTGTTTATCCATCCTTAAAAAGTTGTTTTATTTTAGTACATTGGAGAAAACTACTTTTTTGAATGATAAATCTGAAATCTGAATCTGAAATACCTGAAAATATATTTAAAATACATTTATATAAATAACATTGAAAATAAATATTTCTGTATATTAGCAGTTTCATATGAATACAGTATATATAAATATATACATGTATATTTTCCTGACATATTTTGGAAATTTTTGCATATTAAATTAGTTGATTCATTAATATAGAAATATGTATATTTTTGCATAATGGAAGATTCTAAATCATAAGAAAATCAAGAACAAAGACATATAAAACAACTGACTGTGCGGTAGACGAAGACTCTGAGAAATTTCCCTGCGAGTGTTTCCAGGCGCTGACCGTTATACAGCTGACTCAGCACAACCTTGCTCTTGATTACGTGGTTTTCCAGAATGATCTTCAGGAAGCTCTGGTCCATGGACATCACCTCATCTGGATTGCAGAGGAAAAAAATGATTTGCACTTGGTTTGGTTTACCATCATGACAAAAAAGTTTTGTGATAACATTTGCCTAATCAATAACATGATATAACGCAACTCGGATTTAGAACGATTAAAAAGGCCAATTAACCTCTTCCATGTTAAAACATACACATAACCAAAGAGGTTGTACCATTAAAACATTATATGTTTCAAACTGCAACATGTTAAGACTTGGCCAGCCTTTCGTGGTGAGCAGTTTGTAGAATGTGCATTCCCAGACAGGACTTTTTGGTTATTGTAACTGCAGGCACTGTCCCTTTCCCCCATGCAGCCTAGTAAAAGGAACGATTTACCCCTGTAAATATAATATGATGAATATGTTCACCTGTCATTAGCCACAAATGAACTACAAACATGTGATGATGAGGTGAAAGATCCAGTTAAGCCTCCTGTGTGGTCTGAAACGCTCTGTATGGGAGGTGGGATATCAGAAGTTTTCATCTTCTCTTTCTTTCAACATCTTTTCAGTGCTGGAAGCCCAATGAGGCCCATAGATTAACAGAAGCTGCTATTTCCATTCACAGGCATTGAATGAATCATATGTTTTAACACCTGCTATCCCGCGAGGAATCAAAGTTATAGTTATGGGACAGCAGAAGTTAACAAAGGCAAGGCACATCAGCAATTGAAAGAACAGAGGTCTTGCTAAGGTAGAATTAAAACAGACAATGACAGAGAAGAAACAAGCAGCTGCGTAAGGGCAAGGAGACTAAGTTAGTTAAACAGAGAGAGAGGGAGAATGACATGTATTTGCTCACCGTTGAAGGCTGCGTTAAGTGGAGCCAGGAGTGTGTACTCAGTCTGGGGTCCCATGGCTGCAGACAAGCCTAGCTCTGTCAACATGTCACCGTAGGTGCCCTGAGATTGTCCAACCAGCTCCATAACCTGTTTAGCTTTAAAAAAGCAAAATCACAGGATTTAGGGGCTATTTCAGTCATTTTTGCACTCTCTGAAAAAAAAGATAAAAGAGACTGATAGGATAAGCTTACCAGAGTCGGGCATGAGGACTTGATCGATGAGGTGGATGACTCCATTGGAGGTGACAATGTCCTTTTTCAGTACCATCTTTATGCCATTGACTGTAAGGCTATCGCCATCACAGCCAATCTCAATATTGCTGCCCTCCTCGGTTTCATGAGACGTGCCGGCCATGATGGCCTCAGAGCACTGAACAGAGTTCAACAGATGGTAGTTGAGGAGAGCTGGAAGAGAAGAAACATCAGTCTTTGTCATCCAAGCACATCTGTTATTCCTCTTACACGCCTTTTGAGATATGAGGAAATCATGGAAAAAATGATATTAGTTCTAAATTTTTTTGGTGTTTAGAGCATACCACATCAGGTAAAAATCACAAATGGAAATGAGTGTGTTTGAAAATGCTTCATACAAACCTGCTAAATGACAATTTTGCACAGTGATTTAACACAGTATTTGCTTTAAATTCATGTGCATGAAATCACTTGTCAAGCACAGTTTTCCTGAGAGAATGGTTGTAAATTTAAAATGCATATATCTGCTAGGCTTACACTAGCATATAGATACAGTAACTTCAACATGGACTTTGATTTCATGACCTTTAATATTAATTTAATATTTAAATTCTGTGATTTAATATATAGATTATGTAGATATGCATGCAATCCATTATGTCAATGCATCTACAATTAGTTCCCAAAAGAGATCCTGGGGGAGCCTTGGGAGCCTTTGGGTCCTCTCTGAGCGAGTCTCTCAGCAGCAACAAACGATTTGACTGGAAATAGAGCGCAAGTCAAAACTCTAGGGACAAATAAGAGGGCAGAGATCCCATCGCCACCATTTTTCACTGAATCGTAAAGCGAACAGCTGTTTCCTGTCTATAGGTCTCTGGCAAGACAAGGATTATGCTCTTTTCAGAAGGTCTTAAATCTTTCTCCTTTGGCCCTTACAATGAACATTATCGCTTTAATGGTTACAAAATATATTCCGCATCACTCTGGAAAACATGAACCACTGGAGCCAAATGGGTGCATATGTTCAAGCTGGCTATCATCTCACTGTATTGTTCATTGTGTTAAATGTGTTGGTATTATATGCATTCAGTGGTCAACTGTACAATGCATCAGTATCTAGGTTAAGCTTGGAGTTTTTCTTTTTCATTTCCATGACTTCCCTCAATGAAAGTTGCTTAAGTAGCAGATCAAATGTCTTTCCGCTTGGCACAACAGATTTGGCCATAATATTAGTTTTATTTTAGTTTTCACTCAAGCAGTTAATATAAGCCTTAGGGCATTTCTGACAAACCTTATATTCATGAGAGTGGGGTATTATGTCATTCTTTTACATGATCACTGGGAAAGTTAATGCAACTCCAAAGCAAACATCAACCTCAGTATTCTGAAAATACTGTAAGACGTACCCATAAACTGCCGAGAACCTTCAGATTTGATCTCTTCTCCAAGTGGCTCAACTGTAACCCTGTCTAAATCTCAAAGTAGTCCTATAAGTGTTGTTATGGCACTGCTTGCCAACTGTCTGAGAATTCCAGGTCTACAGCTCGGGGTGCAGCGGGCCCATCTGGTTTGAAAGGGGGCAAAATAATCCTTGGCCTCACTCAGTTGACTCATATCAACAAACACGGCACGAGGGAACTGCCAGATCCTTGATTTCCTGCATCTTTGTCTCATTAAATAAGAATAAAGCCTTTCTTTGTGCCAAGTCTGCCATCAATATGGGATTTAATGTGTCCCTTCGACAACTTAAAGCACTCCGTTTGAGAATAGTGCAATGGGAAATCATGGGGCTTTACGTCTTGGGGTTTACCTTGGAGGGAAACCTTGTCTTTCATAAGCCTGTCCATAACCTCTCTATCCAGATTTTCAAAGGCATCGTTGGTGGGGGCGAACAGGGTGAAGTGTCCCGGCTGACCCAGCTTCTCAATCAAACCGGATTCAGTAGCCACAGTCTGGAAAAGAAATGGAGCATATTACAACTTTTGATTAATTGGTTTGGTTCATGAACTACACAGCTCCAAGTTTCCTCAACACTTACACTCAAAGTGCTTAGTTCATCGTCGACTTCGATTATATCCCTAATGGTGTTGCCAACAGCTGTGATGACGCGGTCAATGACGTGGACCACTCCGTTGGTGGCCACCTGGTTGCCGTGAATGATCCTGGCACAGTTCACTGTGACAACCTGAACAAGAACCATGTGTAAATTAAGTCCCTCACAAAGAAGAAAGTAACCTGAAACATAACCCTCCATTTCTCAAGATATCAAATTACCCCATTGGAGTAATGATTGATGAGCAGGCTCAAGTCGTTGTACATGGAGGTTGCGGTCATTCCGTTCTTGAGGTCTTTGGTGAGAAGCCGTTTGTTGACCATGTGGTAGTGCAGAGCATTATACAGCTCGATATTAACATTGCTCACCAGAGCATTCCTCACCTCCTATAGAACAGAGAGGAAGCCAATGCAAAACAGTCAAGGAATTACACAAATTCTATGTTTGTGCTGAATATAGAAGGAACAAGATGATACCGTATCCAGAAGATCCCATGCATCATTACTGGGTGCGAAGAAGGTGTACGACCCGGAACCTTCAATCTCTTCCCGTAGCTTGGATATAGCAGAGTATTCCTGGGTATTTTTGGCTTTGACCAGGCCAAGGGTGCCATAAACGTTGTCAATGGGAGCAACTGCAAGGAAAGTGACACAGATTAGCCGCAAGATTGCAGCCTAATACATTTTTTTCCCTACATTATAGCATTCAAACTAGATATCAATCATACTTAGCATACTTATCACTGTAAATTAGTAGTTTATTGACAATATAACCAGACTTTTATGACATTCCAATGTCAGACTGGTCAGTAAGTAACTATTACGAAATCAACCAACCTGCAGGACAGCCTCTCAAGCCGTCCAACTTCATGTAACCTGGGCAACACTCATACAACACGGTCCTGGACAAAGGGAGGGAAGACATAAAACCAGAAGAACATGTGTTAAATGAATATTGAAGCCCAGACATTTGGTGCCACTTGAAAAAATAAAATACCGGTAATGTACAGGCTCAAATTCATTTTTTTTTCTTCCTGGATGCCATTCTCACGTCGTTACAAGCTATCCTGGTTTTAATGATAACACAGTTCATGGTATTGGACAGACAGTCTTTCCATATGGCAACCATTAACTGTCTTTGTACATAAACATGCTATGTGGTCCCGAGGTTTGTGCCTTATTCCACTATCATTATGTTGTCATAGCATTGCATTAATACTTAAAGTGCCCTGAAGCCAAGTGCTGAGACCAACTTGGTGGTTTAGTAAGGCTGAGGGGTATTTTTTGGATCCAGGAAGCCTTTAAAGTAAATTTATAACCCAGTGAAAACCCTTGGTTTGGAAGTTACAATGTACAATGGGAAGGAAATGTCGAATCAGCAGTTTTCCAGTAATGGAGGTTGCATTCTGGTTTTTCTGTTTTCATTGAAAACGGCCCTTTAAACCGTCAAACCAAGCTTGTAAATATGTTTCCATGACCACACAAATGGAATCTCATGGATGAGAAGTCATTTTGCTCTTGGTAGCATTAAGAAACAAAAAAATGAATCTAAAAAGAAATGATAAAACTGAAATTATCTTAAAAACTATATTATTAAACCGTCTGAATATAAAACTACACATATGTGCCTTAAAATACAACTATTTTATTAAGCATCATGTAAAAGAAGGAAATCCACTGTTGTACTTCGGAACTTGAATTATAATTTCAAATGCCACCATAAACATCTCCTGTCAGACCAAGGTATTTTGGTGCATCAATATTTTTTTATTTTTTTCCCCCATTCCCTTTAGTGTGTTTTGCCAGTTACAAGTTCATATGCATTATAACAGGCTTTTAATATGAATAATGGGTTCAATAAAACTTAACCTAAGCTAATTATACCAACTATACAGCAGCCATATTGTAGAGTTAATAAATAGCTGTTAATGGGAAACAGGTTTTTTATAAGGTGCTCTGAGAAAACACCCCTGGAGAGTTACAGTCCCTTGAGAAGTTTTCAAAGCTGCTGATAATAAACAAACTCCAGCAGTGTTGGAGATTCAGAGAGAAACACTAGTCAGGGTTAGTGCACACTGCACATGGAAATCTCCACACCAGCAAACCGGATCCATGTTGCTGAATTCCGCAGAAAGATAAAACAGCCTGCAAATCACCAAATGAGAACTGACAGTCAGTGGTGAGTTCTGTGGAAGAGTGGAAACTGACAAGTCCCTTAGATTGAGCAATCACGAGACTAAGAAACTAATGAGGATTTCAAAGCTGTTCTCTATGTGACCGCCCCACTGAGAATCCAGAAGCAATAGTTTTGGCTCATGGCTGGGCTCCATGTCTTCTATAGAAGTGAAGTGCTGGGAAAGCTGATAGCTGATGAGATCATTAGAGCCTCACTAGAACATGAGCTTCTAAAGCATCTCTCCCCAAAACGGGAGGAAAACATGACTCCTTTTGACCAGACATGCTGAGGGAATGCATCCATATTAATCATTGGGGAGAAGGTCAGATTTTCCAATTGAATTGAAGTTCTCCCTTGTGAGTCACCAGTTCAAAGGATCCACAACATTATGCATATGTTCAAACCATTAGGATGGGGCTAAAACCATCAGATGGAGGAAATTTCTAACAAAATATATAGAGATAAGCTTTGTAGAACATCAAACCAATGACTTGAATGAAAACAGACACTACAAAATGTAGTCATTCTCAAACTTCTCTCATCTGCACATTGAGCCACCATCAGTGATATCATTTTTTGCACCAGTCTTTGAAGAAGAACTAAGACTGTCATACTCATCTCAGTTATGTAAGCTAAGCACACTAAACCAGATATTTACAAAGATTGCCAGACCGCTATGTAATGGTCTGCTGAGAGCAGAGAAAATCCTCAGAGCAGAATAGTTCCTGGCTTTTCGATATACAAAACTGCAAGATAAGCAGAAAATCTACAGAATATCTCAGGCAAGTCTGGCTTTGCAACTAAGGAAGTTTGAAACCACTGGAGATTACCTCACATCAATGCTGTTTGGTCACATACAGTATGAGAGGCCCGGGAAAACTCTTTATGTTGTTGTTCCACTCTTTTCCAACCACAGAAAAAGGACAAGAAACCGGAGGCATAACAAACTCTACATGAATCAACGGTTGTGGTTAACCATGTTGGCCTCCAGAAACCACAACCTCATTACTGGAGCCTTCACAGTAGGACATTGCTGCTCATCTTACGGTATATTGTTGATCTAGATGTTGAAATCTTTTCTTTGCTGTTGTTGTTTTACATTTCACACATCATTAAGTTCACTGAGTTTTGCCAAAGAGCTTCTCGAAATACAAAAGAGCTTGCTGACATTTCCACCTTGTAGACAGCTGTGTATTTTCGCCCTAGGACAGAAATTTAAGGAAAGGTGTTTCAACACAAGCCAAGCACTCCAGGCGAGCTCTACTGCTTTCTTTAATCATCGATGGCATGTCCTGACAACGTCAGTGGGTCTCACCATTTTATACCAATTAAGGTTCTGCAGCTCTCCGGTGGTTTGTGCCGTAAAAACACATGGAATTTGGATTGTCGCTGTAGAGCAATTCTTTGTCTTTGTTTTGGCAGCCATGTTGAACTATAAATCTATACTGTTGCTGTCTATTTCTGTATTTTACAAAGTCATTTGGATAGGAAGCATTGTAAATTCAACTATTAAGCTGCATTTGGAGCTCAGCTTAAGTAGGAATTCATCTGTGAATGTAACTGTTGGAAGTCTTCACCACTCTTACCAGTTGGGACAGTGACCTTTCACCTTTGACCATTGGAGCAGCTGGAACTTCCAGTTTCTGTCAAAGAGACAGGATTTGTAATAGCCTCCAGAAACCATAAAACATCACACTTACGCTTTCTTTCCACAGATGGCCCCTTGGTACCAATTACGGCAAGTGCTGAAGTATTTCTTCTTTGTCCCCACGACTTGCTGAAGAGCGCACACATTTGGTCTGCAGAGAGGTAAAGGTAAGACAGGATGAAATGAGTAAAGCTGGGAGGTCACACTTTAGATTAGGGTCCAATTCTCACTATTAACTAACTATTGAGAAATTTTGCCTCAATAAACTCTTTAATTATTATTAGTTACTAAGGTAGTTGTTCAGTTTAGGTATTGTAGGATTAAGGGATGTAGAATATGGTCATGGAGAATAAGGCATTAATATGCGCTTTATAAGTGCTAATAAACCAATATCCTAGTAATATGCATGCTAATAAGCAACTCACTCTCAGAAAAAAAGGTACAAAAACTGTCACTGTGGCGGTACCTTTTCAAAAGGTACACTTTTGTACCTAAAGAGTGCATATTAGTCCCTCAAAGGTACATATTGGTACCAAAAGTGTACATATTAGTTCCAAAAGTGTACATATTAGTACCTAAATGGTACATTTTAGAACCTTTTTGAAGGGTACTGTCCCAGTGACAGCTTTTGTACCTTTTTTTCTGAGAGTATAGTTCATAGTGAAAATTGGACCCAAAAGCGCAACAGATGTGTGAAATTGTTTTGTGACAGCATGGTGCTTTTCTTTTAAACCTGGGACAGTAATGTTTGATTTTGATGTAATAAAGGTAAAATTAAGACAATGAGCTATAACTGACCAATTTCAAACCATTCTTAAGACCTTTGTATTTATTAAAAAACTTTTTTTTTTTTTTTATAATAAAAAAACCCCACACTGACAGCCATTATTTAAAATGATTAAATAATTTACAAAAGCCATTATTTAAAATGATTAAATCATTTACAAAATATATGAAAATAAATAATCTAAAAACATTTTGTCAGGTAACCGAAATATATACTTATAAAATCAAGCATTTCACTGTAAATAAATATTTTTTATATTTTGTAAGTCAATAATATTATTTAGTATGACAATCAACCTGACTAGATTTGTTTACACAAAATAATAATAATAATATAAATAATTTCACACAGTTTGCATATGTGTTGCACAAAGACAAAAAAAGATTCAGTTATAAAAATATACAGTAATAATAACAACAGCAATGTAATAGTATGTAAAGTAATAACCATATGTAAAATGTTTAAAATATATTTGAAAATATATATATATATAAATTATGATTGAAATATATTTAAATGATATATGCTATTTATAATTTAACAATTGAATAAATAAAATTAATAATATCTCTTACCCTTCTTTCTTTGCTCGAATACGACTATGGGCAACTATCTTGTCATAGGCTGAAGAGTCTGCCTGGTCAAAGGCAGACAGCACAAAGAGTGCAAAAGTAGCTGCAAAGAGTCGCTTCATCCCTGCTTTCCCCACTGTGAGACTTCAGAGCAAGAATGGGCTCCAGCTGAGGGGGAGAGGTCTTTTATAGCTCAGCTCTCTGCAGCAGGACAGACTGGCAAACTGTCAATGCACCAGCCTCTCCTGTTCACCAGTGTGTCTCTGTGATCTCACCTCCAACACTGAATAAGCAAAACAAGAGAATGGAGGATTAATTCAACAACGAGCTGAGGTGTGAGGAGGAAATGTTGTAGAATTCCTAACAAAAGAATAATTATATACAGTACACGCAGAGCTCTTTTAGTCCATATTAGGACTGGTGTGGAACTTTAAATAAAAAAAAATAAAAAAGGTAATTGTTGTTCTGTGCTGGTGCTATTTTGCATATGAAAAAAATTTCCGCAGAAATATGAAAAGTTAAGAAGAAAGTTAAGAATGTCTCAAACTAGTTTGTGTAAACAATTGAGAATGATCCAAATAGCATCTTTTGTTTCAATGGAAGCAAGGACATCTGACCTTTTGTATGAAGATCACATGCTCAATGTCACAAATATAAATCTTAAATATTTCTTCTTCATTTTACGTTTTATACATACTTTTCTTTGTGGCAAATTTTTCTAAATCTTTTCAAAGATTAGTTCGAGATACATATTTTTTTCAGAAACTAGCTTATTTCCACTTATTTCCCATATTTTCACTATTGTCTCAGACTTTTCGACCTCATGCTACATTAATCAGGTATATTATATAATGTAAAATTGTTTTAAAGGAAGTCTGTTGGTAAACCTGTTACTGTAAAGTATATTAGAAATAAAACATGAAGAATAAAATTGTGCAAAATGAAGGCTGCTGGAGTAAAGTATAAATCAGTTTTACATAACGCCATAGCTTCACTCCAAGTATCCACATATTGACACCAAATACAAATCAAGCCCTGAAGCATCAGACACAGTCGTTTCATCCAGATTCATGTATCTGTGCTTGGCACACTCTTGTGGCCAGATGCAAACATAACTTTGGAAAGATGATGTTATCTTGACAACCTTTAGAACGTTTTGAATGAGTGGCTCCATCATGTGGAAAGATATTGCAACAACAGCAATACATAAATAAATAAAAACACGAAAAAAAATATATTTTTGACTTCACACTGTATAGACACATTAGCATGGTTTTTAAGGATGTCACCCAATTTGAAGTCAGCCATCTCTCTGCCTGATGTCGCCCTTAAAGTGCACTTTGTTGGCCCTGGACATCCAGAAGAAGTTATAAAAGGCATAAAGGTGTAGTGAACATAAATAACCACCTATAGTTTATAGTTTCAACAACAATAAGTTTTTCCAAACACTCATCCCATCTGCCATTGGTCACAAAAGATATAGGCCTTTAAGGGCCTTTCTTTCTTCTGACCTGCAACAACCAAATTGTTTGATTGACCTCATAAATCCTAGTAAACAGCAACTACATCTTTCGAAAAATGTGATTTAGAATAAATCGCACAGAAGAAACGTGTTCCTGAAGTGAAAATGTGTAGCATGAGACAGAAGAGACGCATCTGGAAATAGCTCCTATGCTTTCTTCCCACTCTTTCACTCTTCCCCTCCCATCCCCTCCCCTCCCCGTCTGTGCTTTTATAACTTTTGGACAAGCCGTGGTGCAAGTGTTGCATGCTATCCTGGCGAGCTGAAAGACATTAGTAGTAAATATCAGAACATGAACATAATCCCCTCAAGCTGCGGAGGGATTCTGCTGTAAACAGATGGGAGAGCACGAGATGTGGAAGAAAAGTACAGGACAAAAAGAACAACAAAAAGTTAAAATTGAAAAAAGAACACTAAGTTACATAACAATATATAGTTCACTAAACTCAAATGACCTCCACAGTCACCAGATCCAGAAGAGGGATATTCGCATCATGGATGTGCAGCCAACACATCTGCAGCAACTGCGTGGTGCGATCATGTCAATATGGACCAAAACCTCTGAGGAGTGTTTCCAGAACCTTGTTGAATCTGTGTCATTAAGGAATAAACCTTAAATGCATGAATGTTTTGCCAATCCAGGGTTTTTCCTGGGTCAAAAATGGTCTTCAGTGGTGGCCGACAGACACTGTCATCCTTTCCCCCCCCCCCCCCCCCTTTTTTTTTTGAAGCTATTTCATAGCTTTGTAAGATAAAATCCTTCTTTGCTAGACCTAATAATTATTTTGGTATATAATCATATCAATATCAAAAAGTAGAATAAAAAAAGTAGCATTAAAAAGTTTATTTTGACTAATAGTCTCATTTTCAACCATATGCAATTGAATAAAACTAACAGCTAGCTAACAACAACTTGCTTTGCACTTTTTTTTTCTGTTTTCACCTCACTCCAGTCTAAACTATAGGCTAAATGGCTTTTGTGTGTGTGTGTGTGTGTGTGTGTGTGTGTGTGTGTGTGTGTGTGTGTGTGTGTGTGTGTGTGTGTGTGTGTGTGTGTCTACACATTGTCACATAAATAACCTGAAAATACTGTAAGTTTAAATCTTGCTAACCACTCTTAGGCCTAAAAAAAATAAATAAAAATGGGGTAAGCACACTTACATTCTCATTTGAAGCCTGTGTTCCGAGTAAATCATTTGTTTGTAACACTTTACGATATGGTTTGATTTGTTAACATTAGTTAATGTATTAGGCTAATAACTAACATGAACTAACCATGAGCAAAACATGTGTTAGGCCTACTGTGTTTATTAATCTTTGTTAATCTTAGTTAATAAAAATACAGCTGTTCATTGTTGTTTATGTTACTTCACAGTGAATTAACTAGGCTATGTTAACAAATACAACTTTTGATTTCAATAATTTAGACTATTAGTTGCCTAAATGTTGAAATTAACATTAACAATGATGTAGAAGTGCAGTTTATTAATAGTAAATGTAACTAATACTAGAGTTTAATAAATGGAACATTATTGTAAAGTGTTACCGATTTGTTATACACCGATTCAGACATTTCG
Organism: Squalius cephalus; assembly: GCF_949319135.1. NCBI lineage: Eukaryota > Metazoa > Chordata > Actinopteri > Cypriniformes > Leuciscidae > Squalius > Squalius cephalus. The sequence goes on along the minus strand of NC_137132.1, from coordinate 22,817,475 downwards.
CGAGTTCAGTGTTGGACAGATCAGTTGTTTTAACCATTCATTAAAGTGAATCGGTTCAAAGGAGTCATTAGTTCGCGAATCGGACGTGTCATTAGTGGACGTGGTGTACGGCACGTTGTGTGATTTTTTTTATTTTTTTATCCATGGCCGCAATACATTTGGAGGGATATTTGTAGGCCTACTGAATGACGTCCCGGGTCACTATATTTATAAAAATATAAAAGGAATATTCCTAGAACATAGATTCACAGCAAATTTGCACCAATACCACGTAGGCCTACTTAAAGACACTTTGCAACACAGGGACGCAACACATTTAAACAGAAACAAAGTCTGAGAAACTATCTGCTGACACTTTATTCACTATAATTGAAAACAGCATGGTGTGCCCTCAGATAAAGGAACTACTGTGAAGTCAATTAATTAAAGAACAAGAGCGGGCACTATGTTGCCATGCCAACAAAAGACAAATAGCAAGCGATTATTGAGAGTGAAAGATTCTCTGACTGCTGTAATATCAATCAGCTAGCGTAGTGCAACCAGCCGCTCCAGACTGGAAAATGAGAGATGACATTGTGTGCATAGTCTTCGTTTTTCAAATTAGAATAAATGTAACAAAAGATTGAGCATTAATAGCCGAGTTGTACAATCCATGCTTAATATGAAATTGAAAAAATACTAAATTGGATGCTAGCAATTGTGGGGAGACTTTGTAAGCAGAACATAAAGATGACAAACAATCCGAAACTTGGAGCATGTTACCAGGAGAGAGTTTTTATTTCTCAAATAACCACAGCTGAATTATTACTGAATGTCATGTGGTCCATGAAAGTCTGGTGAAACTGTAACTTATAAGAGCACATAACATTTCAAGAGTTAGAACCTTATCCAACATCACAATATTGAGGATAGTGCTTAGAAATCTGGTAACCTGACCCATAGACATCTGTAGCATATTATGAGTGCTATATATAAATTGCATAGTCATTCTTTTTAAATTAGGCTGTGCATCATACGGAACTACATCTAGACAATTGGGAGCTCAAATGCGATTAAACCACTGATCTATATGACCAGTGGATTAAACTCTATTCTTATTCATTTACACTACCGTTCAAAAGTTTGGGGTCGGTAAGATTTTTAAATGTTTTTGAAAGAAGTCTGTTATGCTCACCAAGGCTGTATTTATTTGACCAAAAACACACTAAAAACATTAATATTTTGAAATATTACAAATTAAAATAAGTTTTCTATTTGACTATATTATAAAATGTAATTTATTCCTTTGATCAAAGCTGAATTTTCAGCATCATTACTCCAGTCTTCAGTGTCACATGATCCTTCAGAAATCATTTTAATAATGATTTGCTGCTCAAGAACATTTATTATGATCACCATCAATGTTAAAAATAGTGCTGCTTAATATTTTTGTGGAAACCATGATACATTTTTAGGATGCTTTGATATATGAAAAAGAACAGCATTTCTTTGAAATAGTAAAGACAATTATAATGTTACTAAAGATTTCTGTCACTTTTGATCAATTTAATGCATCCTTGCTGAAAAAAAACTAAAAACATTTTTTTTTATCTCACTTCATACCTTTGAACATATTATGTTATATAATAATAATAATAATAATACCAACCATAATAGGCAGTTTCTCTGGGCATTATTAACACTTTTTCAGGGAATAACACGATTGTTATTTTCCAATCGGTAATAACAAGAGTGAAAGGATGCTGCACAATGAAAATGTGATGATGATATATATAAATATATATATATAAATTAAAAATACAACTATTTAACAGGTCAGTTGGACACTGTATAGTGCTTTCCCGAGCTTTCTCCACTTCTCTTCTTCTAGATTTATGGTTGCTTTTGGAGTCTGTAGTCCTGGGAAGTTTCTTGAGTCCAAAAACAACCAAGCAAATATCTTTTCCTGAGAGAAATTTCATCTCACAAAACCTGGCCCATATCAGTGCATAAGAGAGGATACTGCTCCATCTCTGACAAAGTACTTCAGCTAAATATGAGATTCAGATAATCCTTGGTTACAAAAGGTCTGTTTATCTAATGTTCATGTGAAGATGCAATGTGCTCTTTCTCTTGGTCCTCCAACACACTTCCCTCTTCCTCCATTAGGCACTTTGATTCATTCTCTTCCTGTTCAACCTTTCCAGCCAGAGGTTTCTCAACCATTTCCTCTCTCACCCAGTCTAATATATCAGGATCTGATTCCTTTGTTGCCTCTTCAGCGAGTGAGTAGATCTTATTTGGATTGAGACTGGTATGTTTCTTCGGGAATAACCCAAAGTCTGTAAAATCTTTAGGGAAGTCCTTCCTGGCTTTGTCTTTGAGTATCGGGTCAGTCAAAGCTACTGGTGATCCATTGACCAGACAACCGAGAGAATCCCTTGTCTCCTCCGAGTTGTGTTGCTGTAGCGACGCAGTGACATCGTACAAATGTAGTTTGTTCTGCTGAAGAGCCAAGGAATACTGAAGCGAACAGTCTGGATGAGAAGCATCGGAGGCCGCAGTGCCCGGCTTATTCTCACGAGTACTTTTCCGGTTGCCTTTCATCATTCCAATGACTTCATAACGGAAGCTAGATATGTCCTGCTTCAGCTCCTGTTGAAGTGATGACAGTCCACAATTACTTGTGTCTCATAATCGAATCGCTTATTTAAAGGTGCAGTATTTTGATAACCATGTTAAAAATGTTTATTTAAATTAGATGAAGACTAATTTGAATGTACATGTGTACTAATTTGATACAGGAAAGAAAAAAATATTTTATTCAACCTATAAGAGGTCACCTCATGGTGGCTGCCATGTTGAAATCACATGACCCGCCACATACAACTTTATCTCAGAATTCTACAGAATCTCTTTCTACTATTAGACACTTGCAAAATACATTAATCAAGAGTCATATCATATACGGGTACTTCTACAATGGCACTGATAATATATATATATATATATATATATATATATATATATATATATATATATATATATATATATATATATATATATATATATATATATATATGATATATGATATTTGGTTTCACTTTATTTTGATGGTCCCTTTAACACATTCTGTTGACTAAAGTAAGATTGCACCTACATGTCTACTAACTCTAACTAACTTAGAGTGTTAGTAGACTGGTAGGGTTAGGGTTAGAATAAGCTGACATGCAGTTGCAAAGTTACTTATAGTCAACAGAACGTTCAAAATAAAGTGTTACCATATTTTTTTACAAAGCTATTTGTAGACTAATTATTTTTCAATACTTACTTTAAAATTCTCCTCTGTGAGACCCTCCTCAGTCTTGGCGTCTCGAATCATGGCGGCCACATATCGTTTTACTAAGTTTCTCAAGACTTCCTGCATTTAGGGAAATAGCAGTACAATTAATTGGCGGAACAATTACAAAGAAATCAAATCATAGAGAAAGAACTGTATGGTGAAACAGGTAAAAGTATTTTTTAGTGGAAAACTACCTGGTATTGGTGGTTGAGTCTCACATTTTCAGCAGCTCTTCTCTGAAAGGACAAAAGGAAGAATATTTGTAATGCATTAATTCTCTCTGTCCCCAACAATATTAAAGTATCTGCTGATTCAAAGACAACCAAGCACACTAGACATCTTATGACACATATTTAGTTGAAATTCCCCTTAAACTATAACATAATATTAACCTTTTCGTAAACATTTTAATAAAATTCACATTTCAGTGATATAAGACCAAAGAAGAAGAGACATAAAATAAACAGTTTTTCACAGAGTCTCACCCCTATTGTCCCAAATGTCTCAGTCCTCTTTGACCTCCTCTTGAACACATTCACCTTAATCCATGTAATCAGGTAACATATGGATTTGGGACTGGGGATAATGTTGAAGGGAGGTGGCAGGGTGCCTCCTTCCTCAAAATAACTCATCCATAATTTAGTTCTGGCAAATTTCCATTCAATATCAGCATGGTCCTTCAGAAAAGCCAGAACACATACATATGAGAAATTTACACATGTTCTCAGCAGATGCTTTCATACAAAAGTGACTAACAAGGTACCGCACACTGTACCTAATTTTCCGGAATATAAGTCACGTCTTTTTTTTCCTCATCTGAAACGTACTATGACTTATATTCCAAAGATACTTATATAATGCAACTAATGTCAAAAAATGAAAAAAAGTTCACATATTTGGATTCGTGCTGAATAAGAGAAGAATGCAAGTTTACAACATGCCAGTAGTTTTCAGTTTTGCTTTAAACACATTTGTTTAGGCTTGGCCTTTTTAATAAATTTTGTTTAGAATGAATTCCACTATAATTTATGTTTGTTTTATACTTATATTTTTCATCTGTTCTGCTCTGAATACTGTTAAATTTAAAGGAACTAAAATATATGTTTATAGTCAGTGTTGGGGAAAGTTTGAAAATTGCATTACTTAGTTACTTTTTAAGAAAAGTAATGCAAATTACTTTTGCGTTACTTTTTTCCACCTGGGCTGGGCTTTGTTTTTTTATGAAAAAAACCCCAAAAAAGTGATATTTTTTGGCAAATGTAAAGACCTTTTCCCACCAAAAGTGAAATAATAAGCCTCAGGCTGAAGGAAATGCAAATTCACGTGTGTACAGTAGAGGGCACAGCTCAAACAAACCTTTCAGCTGTGCAGCCATTCTGGTTAAGAAGAATAGGATAAAGTGTGATTAAATGCATAAAAATGTATGTTTTATTTAACATAATAGTTATTGGAGGTTTTCATCGTATTCTGATTCTGCATTGTATTCTGATTTTATTCATTTTGAGGAATATTGAATCTTTTTCGTGCAAGTGAGATGAGTAAATGCAAGCTCACATTTAGTCTAGAACTACAATAACCATCATGTTTACACACAAAGCCTCTGCACTTCGATTCGTCTCAACATGGGGACAAGAGAGCTGTCAGTCAATAAATGGGAAAACAAAGTAACTTACGTTACTTATTTGAAAAAGTAACATATTTTGTCAAGTAATGCATTACTTTACTAGTTACTTGAAAAAGTAATCCGACTACATAACTCAAGTTACTTGTAACGAGTTACCCCCAACACTGTTTATAGTTTACTGTCTGTAAATATTTAATATGGTATTTCACATTATTTCTGAAAATAACAATAAAATGCGACTAACTGTATCTGTGCAATTTTGACCGAGTGCGATAATCATATATGCCTTATTTTTTCAGAAAATACGGTATATGTAACATGCAACAATTTCCTAGAGTAAGACATTATGAAGACATATCTACAAGTGCTCAGGTCAGACCTCAGAAAGGACTTACAGCGATATGTTGATATGAATTGTTCATCATGGCAATAAGCATATTGAGGAGGACCACCAAGGAGATGACGTTATAGGTCCCAAACATTGTGGCGCCCACAAATTCTGTGAACTTGTGGTCAGCTTGGACATTAGTCACATACAGACTGATCAATCCAAAAATTGACCAAAACAAAGACTGCAAGGTCTCAAATAGCCTACAAATGGAATACAAACAAAATTAGGATATGCAGCTGCAACTTACTGTATACACAACTTTTCAGCTTTCATTGTAACCTAGGGGCCGGAATGACTAACTATTTAAGATTTAGCTGATTTATAAAAATAAAAATGCAGGTGTAGTAGACAATGAAAATAGATAAATTATGCATTGAGATATGAGGGATTAGGAATTTAGATATTAGGCCTTTTCCAAGACTTACGTTGAGAAAGCATTGTTTTGACGTTCGCAGCGAATGCCTTTGCAGTTCATGCCATCACTAGTCTCGTAGTAGAAGTAAAGCTGATTGAGTCCATTAGCAAAGGCAAGCAACACCAGGCAGTAGATGAACAGGAACTTTAGGATGTCCAGGAGCATCCGCCCTAATGATATCTGCAAAGGACCTAGGTGAGAGTTGGCGGTGAAAAGCGAGATGAGGCGTAGAGAGCTGAAGATGTTGGCAATGGCGAACACTGCCTCAGCCACCAATGTGGGGTGCCACATTTCCCAGGTTTCCCTGGGTTTGCAACCACTGTACTGTTAGGAAAGAAGGAAGAGTAACTTACTCTAGTTCCATTCCAAAGTGATTCCCACCAGTGATTGTTGTGATGTAACATACCTTGACATATGCAACAATCTTCAGTGAGATGGTTGCAAGATACAAGGAATTCATCACAAAGTCCATAAGATTCCACCAGTCATGCATGTAATCTTGAAATCCACCATCCCACATCTGCTTGATCTCAGTCCATATGAATCCTGCAAGAGCAGCCAAGAGATTTTGCTGGTTCATGTTCAAAGAACTTATTTGTTTTCTGGTCCAAGATGAATCTTGCAAATGTTGCATAGAGAACATATAGTAAAACTGCAATTTTATCTTATTTTACTTACAACAAAAGTGGATTTGTATTATTTTATTTATTTTAGTTGTAACTTTATACAAGTAACTGTTTTACTGTATTTTGATCAAATCAATACAGCAAAACGTTTGAATACTAGCATTAACCTTAAAGAATGCTGTAAAATTGTTAATGAATTAAACATTATTGTAAAGGGTAATTATTATTATTATAATTTGTTACTATAATATTTTGGTACCTCTTTGGTATTTTTGCCTTTTAAAAGTAGTGAATCACAATTCTAGCTCAAATTCTTTTAGACATTTATAAACTTTTCCATGCACTAGTGTATACTAACACACAAACAAATACAGTAGCTCAGTTTAGGACCAGATTATGAAATCATATCAGTTCTGTAGTGATGTGGTGTTACCTAGAACCCAGGGTAGGATCATCCACTCCACCGTGGTGGGCTTTGGTCCTTGACGATCAGGATTGTTAGAGACTATGTGCTGGGAGGTCAGCAGCAGGAGGAAGAGGAAGGTCAAATAAGAGGTGGTGTGGCAAATAAACTTGATGAAAGGCTTGCGGATGAAGAGGCCATAGCGGCTCTTGGGTGCCACCAGGTAACACAGGGAGAGCAGGGGGAATAGGAGGCCGATGAAGACACAGGTGATGAACTTGCCAGCCCAGTGACGTCTCCTCCAGCCAGGAAATTCATCATACCAGCGAGAGGCCAACAGCTGCTGGCAATTTGGCTGAGCTACAAACTGAGAGAGAAAAGAAGAGAGGAGAACACATGGAAATCATACGTTACTATCCAAGTATGAACAGGTGGTCTGGGAAGCAAGCTGGCAAATCAGGAATTTTCCGGTCAGATTTCCCAGAATATTACATTTTTACCATTTACAAGACTTACTAGAATTTTATGTCTGTGTACATATATTACTTTGGCATAGTTTTTTTTTTTTTTAATGACATAGGAACATCAACTTAAAGAAACATCATTACGCCATGTATTCCAGTCTAACTGAGCCATAAACTGTCAGTAAAATTAAATTACAGCACAAGCAAACTATACATCAGTGTTTTCAGCAGTTTCCCCAAAGCCAGACTCCAGGATATACCCATGTAAAGTGAGCATTAGTGTCTAATAAAGTCAGAATGATGAAGTGAACATGAACTGTAAGGCAGGAGGTCTGAGTTTCTCTCATTTATTCCCATTCAGACTGCCGAGCCTCCAACACAATATAGTCAACATGTTGCTTCATACTGCATGGCAGTCAAACACTTACGTAAAGGTTTATAACGTGATTTGATAATCATATTTTTGTAGCCAAAAAAAACAAACAAACAAACAAAGCAGCCATTTAGATGCCAAGATCCAAAGGCATAGATGTTGTGAAACGCTAAAAATGCTGTATTATTCATGTCCTTTATTCTCTAAAATAAAAACGAAAACTATAAAATACAGAAAAAATAAAACTAAACAACAGTTAAACTAATAGTCACAGAGTGAAAAATAACTAAAATGTAAATGTAAAATCAAAAGGACATTCTGAGAACAAAATCTAAATTATAATAACCCTTTGTAACACATCCACTATATCATTCGTAATGAATTAAGTAATTCAATATATGACCAAATAAGTACCATACTCTAAGCCACCTACTCTAAGTTATATTAAAGTTTTTCCTCAATCGCTTTGACTCAATTCTCGAATACGATTTTTTTTTTCTCTCAAAGCAATAAGTTCAGATCTCTGAACAATTTGTTTATTGTTCACATCTGATTTGAATTTCATATTTAGAATTGCATGAGTTTTGGCATATGTGTGCACAAAAGTACAATTGTCTACAATTTGCACAGAAGCTAAATGCACATGGCTTGTTGATTCTCATTGAAACTGTCAAACTCTTCACAACTAAACATTCTTTCATTGTGTGAGCCATAACATGCCAAATGACCCATTCAACAAATATTTCCAGGGAGAAAAAAAACATCTAAACATTTTGACCAGTGTGATGACAAAAACAATTTCTATTTAGGTGGCATTGGCCAATTTGCTGGCACAACACAAGCAATTAAGTTCTGATGTTCCAGCAAACAGTTGTGACAATTGATTGTTAAAAAAAGTTCTTAAAAAATGTGCCAAAGCGATTGAGAAAAAAAAAAGTTATTCTTTGCAATAGAAGTAAAAATTCATAATCATTCTTTTTTAATGATGTGCTTGGCCCTGAAACTGCAACTTGCAGTCATACATTGACTCTTGTTCTAGCTGCTTATTTGTTCTTCTCCATTCTCTTCATCTTGTCTCCTGTGATCAGCCCAAAGCCATTAACAGAGCATCTAAAATGTCAAGCGGAAGTGGGAGGGCGCCTAACCAAATTACAAACAAATGCATCCTCATTACAGCCGAGCCAGTCGTTCTGAAGGCGATGAGGTCAAATCTGAGATGAGTTTAAGTGTCCTCCGTCAGGGCCGATTAGCACGGTACAATCCGTTCTCCCGATCAAATAAAGAACTCTGTCAGAGGGTTGCTGTGCAATTGACAACAGCACCTTAATACACCTCAACGGGACGCCACTTCAAATAAAAAGAAACATGCTAAGCAAACACTGTTAGTCAGGAGTGCTGCACTCTACAGCAACCAGTAAAACATGCCAACTGACTTTATACAGGACCAAGTTCATTTCTCCTGTTTCTTTTTCATAATGGAGGCTTTCAGAACTAAACTTACAACAGCTTGAAATATTCACATAACAAATAAAATGCATTTACCGGAATATGAAAAGCGAGGAAAAAGTGACAAAATCTACATCACATAGCCTGTATGTGAGCACTATTTAAGCACAAAATGCTTCACTTCCACAAAACACATGCTATCATTTCCCACTCCATCAGATTCTTTAAGGAGGTTTGGCTATGATGTATAGGCTCTTATCAGATCTTCTGCAGATGTCAGACCACCATGCCATCATGTTATACAAACTTTGAACATCTGAGGTAATACAAAGCATGCTGCTTCTGATCTGATCTCTGATTTTATAGTGGATATTCACATGCTTAATTGGAGACATTCTAGTAACATTTAGAATAATAAGATTAGTGCCGGTGTGACTACTGGAACAAATGCCATTTAATCTGAACTGTGTCATGTCTAACATAATCACGGGTTGAGAAGAATATGACCAATGGATATTTATGCAAATCACATTCAATATTATTGATTTGACTGCACTGAAACTATTGGCTGAGAACTCAGCTTAGCTGGATGATGACATCACTGTTTTCTGCAGAGCTGCTTTATAGCTGAATTGAACTAGTTTCATAATTTATGTACTTTACTGAATAATCTGTTGTCTTTTTTTAGAGCTGCTTTACAGCAGAATTGAATTATGTTTGCATCACTGAATTGTTGTTTTCCAGTTTATCAATGTGAAACTGCTTTGAAACAATCTGTACTGTATAAAGCGCTATATAAAAATATAGGTGATTTGACTTGCATACAGTACGCAACAAAACAAAACAAATATGCATAAATTCATCTAAAAAAAAAAATCCTAAAGTACTGGCAAAAGGCGGCAAAATTATTTTAGCAAAATGGCTGCAGGACGTGTCACGAATTGCTGTGTTTAATATGTATATCATTTCTGTAATTGAATTTATAATGCATTTGGAATTTATGATGCTTCATTTTCACATTGCATTTAAAAAAATGACAAAGTAGCAGAAGGGCTGTGAATATAGCTTCTGGATGTGGACTATTTTCGAACAAAGCAATGAAACGTGTACAGACTTGATTCAAGAGGCAAAGTAATTAGTAGCTATATGAACCCACACTACATGCTGAAAGTGGATATGACTCTTCACTCCTACACTGCAGTAAGTCATCACAGGTCAAAAGGGCATCTTTTATGAGATCTATACGGCGCTGAGGCATGTGATGACCTTTTCAAGTGTGAAGAAAATTACCCGATTTTTAGTTTGGGCTTGTAACACTTCAGTGCTTTTAAATGAATGCACAATAGAGGCTTGAGTTTCATCTGGCACCCCTCAAGTATTGCTAAGAGGACCTTCTTAACATTAAAATATATGTGGAAAAAAGTTAATTTGTCCTTAGCTTACTGGAGAGTGTTAATCACAATCAGCAAGAAGTAATTAGCAATTTTTTTTATTTTTTTATTTAAGTGTTTTACCCACACTGTAAAAAAAAAAGTTTTTTAAAAAAAAAACAACTTTTTATCTTTTGTCAAATCAACTTAGATAATTAATGTGTTTCAGATAACTTAATATTTTGAGTTTTTTTTTGTATTAAACCAATCTCCTTAATTGTATAACTCAAATTTTAATTTCAATGAACTTAATTCTAAGGCAACCAGGTAACTTACCATTTTAAGTTGAACCAAAAATATGTTTTACAGTGCATAACAAGTTACACATAAACATATGAATGTCACTGTATTATGTAACAAAATATCACTGTATTATGTAACAAAATATCAATCCAAATAGCATTTAAAAAAAAAAAAAGTAAGCAAACCATCTAATAAAAATAAGTTTTAGGTTTCTAAAAAAAAAAAAAAAAAAAAAGTGTCTCGCATGATAATTAATTGTTGGTACATTGGATGAAATTACAATATAAAATAGAAAAATATAAATCCTGCACACCAGGCTACTTAAACGTACAGTATGGCATTTTTCGCCACTAGGCGTCGCTAACCTATTTACAATAACAAAGGCGTAGATTGATGACGCAACATTTGCTAAGAATTATGGATCTTGTCGTCAACGTCAAGCCGACCGATCTAATAATGTTTATGGATGACTGAATACATCGATGCTTTTATCATGACTGTGATATGAAGCAGTTCGGGATTGCTAAGAGACAGCTATCAGCTCCACACGCGACGCGAGTCCCGCGGATATAAAAGGAATACGGACATTTCATTCTACCGAACTACACGCGAGTGCAGAATTACAACTCACAGGTCAGTTTATTAGACAAATTAAACTTGTGAGGTAACGCAGTGCTGTTTCACTTGGTCTAACATTACACTATCACACTAAACTGCATTTCAATGTGTTGAAATGTATGTGTTAGTTTGTCTATATGAGACTAGCAGCAAGCTAGATCAACATTAGAATAACATACAGATCATATTCTGACATTTTAGCATTGTTGAACTATAAAACATTGATTAGTTTTATGTAAATGTGCTCACCTGTTTAATAAAGTACATGTAGGAGCGGTCGAAGTCTCGGACGTGGAGCTCTCGTTTATATACTGTCTATGGGAGCTCTCGGCATCTCGAAAACACCGCGCTGATATTGATTCTCGTTTTAGTTCTCCTTTTTTTTATCCAAAGTCTGCTTGCCATGGTCCATAATGTTTGAACGAAACAACAACAGCGTGCAAATAGACATTGCGAACTACAAAGTTGTCCGCGTCAGTCGCTTTGGTTACTATCAGACGGCTCTGGTTCATAGCTCTGGTTGCCATGGCAGCACGAGCGGAAACCAGGGACAACGCGGATATGAAGCCACTGGCGGTGACAAAACGGAAATAAAGAAACGGGACGTTTCTCGAATTAAATTACAAATTTCTCCTGGTTTGAAAGTTGTTGGAAACAGTCGGTATAATGTAAGTACACAACTAAAAAAAATATATAACATAGATATAGTTATTTTTGCTATTTTTAAAGCAAAAAAGTTACATATTGTGCCTTTAAGTTTGAATGATCACAAAACTATGTTTAAATGTTCTACATTTCTGTCAATCGACATCAAGCAGGTTTCGAAAATATATATAAATGATCCTGAAACCAGTTAGTATTAAAGCAAATATATAAAAAAAAATGTTTGGCAATGGGTTTGTGTTTGTAAATGCAACTTGGTTTATCCATTTTATGTGTCCAAATACTTTTTGGACCATTGTCAGAAAATACATCATCTTCAAAACAGAACGGTACCTCTTTTTGGCGGTATTTGATAGCCAATTTCAGGCGAGCCAGCTCATTATTGGCCTCATCCTGCAGCAGGTTGACATCATCACGGAAATTGAGGATCAACTCCAGCTCGCGTGAGGACCGGGTCTGGTCCAGGAGATCCTTCGCGAAGCATTTGCACTGACGGGAGAGCTCCTCGTATTCAGTTTTGAACTCGTTTTCCACTTTGCTGAGTTCCTGGAGCTCCCAGCTGAGTTGGAACGCGGTGAGGAAAGGATCCTCGCTGGAAAGGGCAATGAGAGAGGGGCTGGCTAGGGCCTTGTAGATGTTCAGCCGGGAGCGCGAGTGTCGCAGACTGTCCACGTCCGAACTGGAGACGCACTCTATGCAGTTACAGCGCACCTCATGAGGCTGGGGGACCGACACACCTTTTTGCACCAACATCTTGATGATCTCGTAGTTGTTGGTGTGGGCGGCCAGGATGATGGGGGTGATGTCAGGAGTGAAGTCTGAGAACTGTTTATCGAGCAGGATGGGTGGTACCTGGTTAGAAATGGGAAAAGATGGATTAAATTCATCTGATGAAACATATACACTGCATTTCACTATACAGCGGCCCAAAAAATGAATGACACATTTGGACAAAGTCACCAAAAATATTTGAATATCATTGCATTACAAATGAAATAACAAATTATAGTATTAAATATGCAACAATTCTTTAAAATAAATGCTGCTTTATTTGATATTTTGTCATAAAATGTTTAATTGTGAATTAAGTGTCCAAATACTGCTGTACACTGTACAGTATATATTTGGTATAGGATTGAATTTGAAACCATTTTCATAAATTTCACAAATTACTGCAAAGTAACACTGAATTAAACATGAAATTTTTAAATAGAAAGACTGAAATGGTATCTAATATAATATTGTTAACAAAAAAATGAAATAAAATATTAAAACTTTTTTTAATTTCAGCTAGTTGCCAAAGCAACATGAAACTTAATGCATTTAGTTTAATTTGATGAACTAAAAAATAAATTATTATGCATAACATTGAATGAGTATTCAACATGGTTATTATTATTATTATTATTATTACTACTACTACAATGGAAAACTAAAATAATATTTAATAAAATAAACGTTAACTAATAAATAAAATAAAATAAAAAATAAAATATGAAAAAAGTATTTTATTTCACCTAGTTGCCAAAGCAATATGAAACTAAATGCATTTAGTTTAACTTGATATACTAAAAATTACTAAAAAAAACTATAGACATTAAATTATTTTTTTTAAAAAGGTACCAAAACACACAACAAAATTACTAACACTTTAACTGAAATTAAAATAAAAACAGAAAATCTAAACAAAATCAAATTCAAAATATTAATAATAACCATAATAGTAGAGCTGCACAATTAATCGATAAAAACACCGATTCAATCTTGAGATAAAAGTTTATAGTTATAAGTTTATTTATTGTAATAAAACTAAAATAACACTGGTATTCAGAGCCTGTGTTGACAAGCGTTTCGTGATGAAAACAATTGTCTTAATGAGGATGCATTTGCTTTCCAATTGCCATCTCACTGTGAATAGCTGAAATAGCCACACTTGCAGGATAGAAACCTCACAATTAAGCCCTTGTTATTATTCAGATCTCAAATGTGAAGGACAGCTATGAGAATAAACACAAAAGAATATTCCAATTGGGAGAGAAAAACAAATGCATAAATCATGAAGAAGGGTATAAAACAATAGGAGCATCCACTGTTGGTTCAATCATGATGAAATGGAAGCTACATCAAATGACCCAGACATTGCCGGGGAAAAGGTCTTTCCTGAAAATCCTCTGAGCACATGAGGAAAAACGCTTGGGAGAGAGGCTACAGAGAGGCCTATGATCACTTTGAAGTAGCTACAGAGCTTCGGTAGCAGAGAAGAACCGTGTGAAATCCTGTCTGGAGTTTGGCGAGGTTTGAAAAGCATAATAATGACCCAGTTGCAAAGGAGAAGATTTTGTGAGCTTTTTGTGAGCTTTTCAACTAATAACAATACCTCCAATAAAATTACGTTGGTTGAAGCACACCGCTGAAGAGATGCTATTCATCAGCAAGCATGGCACACCTTATTAAAATAGAGGGAAGAATCATGAACAGCACAATATTGAAGGAAATACAGAAATCTGTTTCGTTCTGAAGTTTGGGATGAAGCTTATCTTCAGGACAATGGACAAGGGCAAGGATAAATTAACATCATTAGCATCTTAAGAAAAAGATACTGAATGTCCTAAAATGCTACAGTTTAAGAATTAATCCATACGCCTTATCCAACCATGAAGTACATGCAGTATTTGAATCTTGGTGCTCAAGAATAATCCATTATCCAAAGAAAAATCTGCCAAGAAGCCTGGCCAAAATCATATGTGAAATGCATGGACTGGCATTAAAGACTTGAAGATGTTATCCTTGCCAAATGCAACACTAAAAAAGATTATAATAACCTATAAAACAAAAATAATCAGCCTATTACAGTGTTTTAGCTTATATAACCATATCTAGCTTTAACTTAAAATATTACAGATCAAACCATCTAATAAAGGAGGACATTTAATGCACTACAATGAGAGAGTTGGTTAAATATGCAGTTTAATTGCTGCACCGCTAACATCATGAAACTAACAAACTCAGGGGCCATTTACACGACATGGTTTTCAACCAAAGACAGAAAACTTTATACGTTTTGGCAGTACATTTACAAGACAGCGGAATGAAAATGCAAAACGGGTTTTAAAATGCAAGTTTCTGAAAATTATACCGTTATCATCTCCATCTTAAGTCAAGTCACCTTCATTTATACAGCGCTTTTAACAATATAGATTGTTTCAAAGCAGTAAACTACAAAAAAACTTTTGTAAAATACAAAAACGCAAATTTGTGAAAACAGTGACGTCTTGCGTATGCATATTACTTGTTCAGTCTTAAGGTGCGTAGTGTTTCTTTATACAAAGTGACCTCGTCAACTACTGGCCTGGCATGAATAATACAGCGTTTTTATTCGTTTTTGCGGAACTGTTTGAATGGGGATCATTTGGACAAAGTTGTCATCTGTATAAAGAATGCAAAAATGCCCAAAAAACAAACAAAAAAAAAACCTCTTCTGTTTTTAGTTCGTTCACGTGTAAACGCACCCTCATAAAAAAAAAAAAAAAAATTCCTACAGGTTTGGTGAACACTCCCCCCACCTGCCATTGGTCAGGCAGCACCAGATAGTCCCACCTCCAAACTCATGCCACTGGTTAAGCCATAATGATGTATTGAAATGCTCAAACTATAGCACCAAAGAGTTACACTTTTCACAGATGTATCAACCTGCTTGATTATGAAACTTAAACGGGGCTTGGAGAAAACATTGAGGTGTTGCAATTAATATATGTGACCCTGGACCACAAAACCAGTCACATAGGTAAATTTTCTGACATTGAGATTTATACACCATCTGAAAGCTGAATAAATAAGATTTCCAGTGATGTATGGTTTGTTAGGATAGGTGAAAATTTGGCCGATATACAACTATTTGAAAATCTGGAATCTGAGGGTGCAAAAAAAAAAAATAAAAAAAAAAAAAATCAATCGAAACATTGAGAAAATCGCCTTTAAAGTTGTCCATTTATGTTCACGATTGTGCTGCATTCACTCACAAAAATAAATGTTTTATATATTTACGGTAGGAAATGTACAAAATATCTTCATGGAACATGATCTTTACTTAATATCCTAATGATTTTTGGCATAAAAGAAAAAAACAATAATTTTGTTGGCTATTTCCACAAATACACCCGTGCGACTTGTGACTGGTTTTGTGACCCAGGGTCACATATTACACATAATGAAAAGACTACAGTATGAACATTCTGTATTTATTGAATTTAATGACTGCAAATCCCCTATTGGTTATGCTGTTAGCATAAATCTCAGCTACATTCTTAGGAAATGTCTGGACGTGTGTTTTATTTTCGCCTAGCAATTATGTATTGAAAGCAATTACAAAAGGAATTTTTACAAAATTTGAAATTCATGGTTATATTAATAAAATTAATTTCAAGGTCAGGACACAAAGGAAGATATTTAGAAAAATGTTGCAGTTGTTTTTGTTTGTTTGTTTGTTTGTTTAGACAAATTGGGTGGGATCAAAAATAAAATGCCGACAGAAATTTCATTTTTGGGGGGACTATCCCTTAAATATCCATTAAAACCAGCTTATAACTGCTGCTTTAAAAACAGTGAAGTGGATCATATCTAATCCTTTAGTGGCAAGTGTTGATGCAATTTAAATGGGGAGCTGTAAGATATACACTGCTACATGAAGTTCTGTGATCACACAACATTTGGGGGAGATGGATAAAAAAAAACAGTGAGAGACAAAGAAAGAGTGTGAAAGAGAAAACCAAGCAGCGTGTGCTAGAAAAAAGCGACTAAAAGTGAGAAAGAATAATGAGTTAGGAAGGAGTGAAGTGAGATAAAATGAGTTGAGAGTTCATAAATTAAAGCCACATGAGAAGAAAAGGTGTGATTTGAAGGTAGAGGGTGATTAGCACATTTCGACTGATATCTCCCTCCTTTTCACAAGAGCTCCAAGCCCACAGTGACAACAGCAAAAGCTCGACTATTTGAGGAAGATAATGAAGGCTCCAGTTGGAAAGACATGTTCAGGCTGGCAGCCATACTGATTATCTACTGCAATATGACGCTTTGAAGCTCACCCTAGAACGGAAAGGGGAAGGAAACGAATTGGAAAAGTAGAGGGCTTGACTTGAAATGTCTGACAGTTCAAGTGAGCTTTGTGTTTAATAAGTGAAAAGAAGCCATTCTCATGATTCATTACTTACATTTCCAACAAAGCTGAGAGACAGGATTTTTTTTCTTTAACTGCTAAAGAAAAAAGACCCTTTACCGCAGTATAATTTTTAATGACACCTGATCTGAGCAGTGCAACTCATTCCCAAACTGAAAAGAATGCTAAAAATGTCATTTCCATTTTAAAATAATTGGACCTATTATCAGATGCTTTCAGTTGTGGAATAATTAATCATGGATGACAATATGCATGCAAAATAGACTTCAGGTTGAATGCAATGACTGAATTTTTTTTATTTTGCCTGAAACTGCATCAACATAGACAGCTGTCAGTATCAGTCCAAGACCTTTGTGCAAACTATTAACTAATTATAATAAATTACTCCGTTCACCTTAAGAACAAAAGAGAATACGTTTTTTTTTTCTGCCCACATAATATCCAGTTTGCTTATTTAATACTTGTTCAGAAATTACTAGTTCATTAAACAACTTGCTAATATGATAAAGATCACATGCCAGGAAGACAGAATCATAATATCATAATTTCGTCATCAGAATCATAATTTAGGAAATCAAAGCCAACAACCGTGCCTGTGTACTCACTCGCCCTCTTGTGGTCTTTAGATATGCTGATTTAGTCATTTGCATATCAAAACGTTTTATAAATGTGACATTAATAGACATAGACAGGAAGAGACACAGAGACAGAGGAAAAGAAAAAGCGCTCAGGGATTGCGGAAGGAAAGATCAGATGCGCAGCTGCTCTGGTGCATCCATGCCATCACTTCTCTGAATCAGTGCCTCAGCATCCAGTATATTCCTACTGGCCAATAAAGGACAATTAAGTCAAAGTTAAGAGGAGAGGACATACAAGTAAGGCCGAGCAAAATTGAAAAACAAAATTTTAGAACAACAGTTATTAATCCACATGCCTGAGTGCCTGAACATAGAGCTTTTTATAGCAGGCAGTTTTGTCCTCTGAAAAAAAGCAGGCGTACAAGCACACTATTTCTAAAGTGTTCATATATCAGCATTGACAATTGAAGATGTAATTCCTTTTTTAGCCCTAAAAGCACTCCTATCTGCAATAATGGGTTGTTTACTTTACATGAGAACTGAGAAGTTGATAAGAGATGTTTTGAGGGTTTCACTTTCAGAGAGACCCAATAGCTATCAAGTAATGGCGAACATCTAAATTCAGACCTACTGTACAAGTTCTGTTGTTTTGAGGGTTTCTTTTCAGGACTAAAAATGACCACATGTATGTTCTGGGTCACAGAGAGAGGGAAAAAAACATGCAAAATGCAAATAATAAAACAAAACTGCTCATATAATAATGCACAGTTAGGATAGCAAAATAAGCTTTTTAAACTGCAGGGAGAAGAAAACGCTTCCCGTTTCTGTTTTGTTGACTTCACAGGTGAAATAGTGAAACTATTGTGCCAGAAATTCATCCATCACTTGGCAGAAGTTAACCAAATAAATTGAAAAAAACAATTGTTGGCACCTGCTTAATTTGGCAAAAAATTGTTTTGTGTAGACAGCATGATATTAAAATTCAAAATCATTTATCAAAACCAAAATTGTCAATGTGTTTTCCTATTCATAATACTATTTTGCAGAATTGTAGCATATAATAAAATTATATGCTTTATTTTAAAGACATTTGACTTTTCTTAACAATAAGTTTTGAGTCAACCTGGTTTACACTAGTCGGGCTAGTCTAGTTTGAAGGTTTTTAAGGAATTTGGGCACTTATAGGGTTAGGGTCAGCCAATCAGTAAACACAGAAAACCGTGCATCTTGATTGTCAGTTTTAGATAGATAGGTCTATGTGAGTTAGCAAACTATGAACTAGCAGACAAGTACTTTACACAAACCTGTTTCTCTCCACTGGGCTTCTTGTGGTTCAGCAGGAGCTCCACGGCCCCCACCACCTCTTTACGGATGGCATGGAGCAGAGCGTCACCGACATACACGTTGAAGCTGAGGAGCAGCTCGATGATCTCCAAGTTCTCATTCTCAATGGCTATGAGCAGCGCCGTGCGCCCCAGAGGATCGATGCAATTGATGTTGATCTTGAAGTAGATCTCCGCCTCCTCCAGCGATAGTTTCACGCTGGCGTAATCGCCCTTCTCCACGGCGCTGAGGTAGGACTTCTCCTGCCCCGAGAGCTCCGACTCGGCGCGCACTATACGCAGCGGAATGCGATCCCGGTACGAGGAGTTATCCGTTCTGC
The DNA here is from genome assembly GCF_949319135.1 of Squalius cephalus. NCBI lineage: Eukaryota > Metazoa > Chordata > Actinopteri > Cypriniformes > Leuciscidae > Squalius > Squalius cephalus. The sequence goes on along the minus strand of NC_137132.1, from coordinate 22,798,043 downwards.
GGTAGTACAGCTGCGACATTGTGGCTCAATCCATCACAAAACAGGTGGAGAGCGAGAAGTAGAAGCAACCTAAAGACAAACACATTCGTGAAACCCTCGAACTGATGGTTTTATAATGACATTCTGTTGAAAATCCGTTTTAAGCTGGTCTAAGTATAGCAAGTGCAAGGTGGTAGACCACACTAACCAGCAATAAAACATCTACCCTTTATTTTTTTTATTTTTTTTTAACATTGTAGCTGATTGATATGAAGTCGTGCAAAAGGCTTGGCACATATTTACATAAAACACAACAATAATCGTTATTATTAAAAGTTACTAAATTGTAAGAATAAAAAGGAAATAAAAATTAAAGAAACTTCAATATCAAAGTACAACCATTAGTCTCTGGTGGTGTGAAATAAAGCAAGAAATACTAATAGGAAGCTTTACTCTTCAAATTACTCATATTTTACGCAGACCTTCCCAGCTCGTTTTTTTAGAGATTAAAAATGAAACGGTTCTTGGTTTGAACAGAAAACCACGCAAACCTGCCAAAACAACACACCAATCTCAAAATTACGCACGCTTACGCCGTGATAGCATCATAAACTTCACCGCTTCATACGGCTTCAATTTCATCAAGGATCACGACTCAACTTTAAAAGATCATGTGGAGGTGGATGCGTTAACATCACAATTCGCATTAAACACATGCGGTCAAATAAACAATGCACAGTTCAAGGCTTTGGGAAATAATGCTGTACTGCTCTACCAAGCTCAGTGCACTTCAAAATCCTAAAACTCACCTTGCTGTCAGAACAACTTTGATTCTCAGATTTATTTAGTTTATGCGGTCAACTTACCCGATTCATCACAAAAAATACTTTTGGAGGAGTATTCCTACGACCACACGAGGAATGTTGCGCATGGTAACTGTGTTGTGCTGCCACGGCACCGACGCACCGCTGGAATCATGCTGGAATTGCACATTCATTACGCCCCAGTAGACGTCTGTCATTGTCCACAGTGCATTGTATTAACATAACGTTTCCTCTCTGTTATTTCAGCTGAGCCCTAGTCTGACGTAGATGATGCTGACAATGGTAACCAAATTATAATAATAACCAAATTAGTGAATTACGTAATACACGTGCTTCGTCAGAGAAAATAATTAATGCAGTCTTACAATCCGAGAAAAAAAGTAGTCCTTTTTCGTAAATCACATAGCGGCGTTTTGTGCGCTCGGTGTTGTTGTTTTTTCTACAAAGGAGGGACATTTTAGCTAAACAGTAAACATTACTAAACTTGAAAGACTGGCATACCGGTTAAAATGTTAGGGAGACCGGTAGGGGTGTGGATTGTAAAGAATTCTGGATCCAGTTTACAGATTTCAACGAACAGATAAACATATTTAAAACAGTTATTGAAAAGGTGTGTATGTTGGTCGCGCTGTATTTTGATTCAGTAAAAAAGAACCGACTCATATGAACCATTAGCTCGGGAATCAGTGACGACAATAGTCACACTAACCGACTCATAAGGGTAATTTGTTTGGGAATCATATTGAGGGCGCGTGCACGCAACAGGAAGTAATAAGCGCGCAAGGCTGTCCTAAAGCGCACTGCGCTGGACATCATGCATCGTGTTCAGGAATCATGAGATGTCAAGGAAAACATACTGTAAGTTAAATTAATTAGCCAATTTATTACATATAATTTGTTAGTAAAACATAAAGTTTTGCACATTTTATTAATGTATTTTGTACAACATTTGCAACAGCTTTTTATCACCTAAGGCCAACAATTAAGTTGTGTTGTTTGTTAGGCTACATAGGTTATACTTAACAGACATTTAGAAGTTTATTTTAAAATGCAAAGTATTGAAATACAAAATAAACAGCTGTAAACCCTTGCATTTTAAACTATCCCCCAGTTTCACAGACAAGGTTTAAACCTAGTCCCAGACTAAAATGCATGTTTGAGCTGTTTCAACTGAAAGCAACTTGCACTGACATATCTTAAAATATGTCACTGCCATTGTTTCCCACATTTTCTAGTTTTATTCAGTGAGAACCGTCTCATGAGCTAACATTTTCCGAGAGTTGGACTACACTGGTCGCACTGTATGTATTTAATTCACTGACAATAACTAAATCACAGGAATCGACCTGGTTGCGTTGTAGGCTGTTTTTAGACTGCATGTTTCGCACTGGATTCAGGTTAAAAGGCTAGAGAACTGTGAGCCCTTGTAAAACGGCAATTGCAACAAAGTTTTACATAACTTGTTTAACAATTCCCAGACCAAATTATTCTCTTTCATAGTTTACCATCAATGGGTCAAAGGAAAAATGGAGAAGGCAGTCAGATGTATACATTCCCATATTCATACACATCTGCATACCTCAAAAATGTTATTCATCAAATTCAGTTTACTCAGTACATACAGTACGTTTCCTCCTGCTTAATCAACACGAAATACTGAGTTCTTTGTATTCAACATCTATTTACACAGTTTAAGGATATGTTGTAGACGTAAAACCACTTTAATGTGTAGCAAATAAACATAGGAATATTATATAAAGTTTGAAATTGGCTACATAAAACAAAAATGTTACAGACAAATGTTTACACCCTCCCAGTCTCCCGTATATGAGTTTCCTCAAAGGTGGTCTCAAGAAGCAACGGGATCATTTCATGCAATTTAATGCTGGCAGTTGGGCTTTTTATACCTATTTCAAATAACTAGAAATCAAAGTAATTATATTGCATAACGTTGTTTGTGTAATTCTCTTTAGTCTAATAAACTTTAAGAGGTTTTACCACAGATGTAATATAACACCATAGACTTAAAACAAGGTCTACATCTATATGCTGTCTATAAAGATGGATAATTTTGCCATACCTGACAAGAGTGGTAGTTGGGGGCCTTAAGCACATAAATAGTAGCCTAGAAATCTAGACGCACCCTAGCGGCAGCAAAATTTATTTTGCAGCCAGGGTGGTCTAGCAACTCTCCGTTGACTTTCGGAGCTGTAAAAACCTAAATTGGGTCAGGCCAATCACATCGTGTATAGAGTAGGCGGGGCGGGCTTAACATAATGACGACAGAGTTGCGACGGTTGCTGCAACTTGAAAACAAAGAAGAGTTGCTGCTTCTGGCGAACAGTCTTTCAAATCGGCTTTGGCCGCGACTCTGGAGGACTTGGAGTTAAGTTTTTCTTTGAGAAAAGAGCCAAGAACGGCACTTAAGTCATTCTTAAAAAGGGAAGATGTGTTCGTAGTTTTGCCGGCCAGATTCAAAAGTTGAATCTATCAACTAACATTAGCTCCGCTGTTGGGAAAATGCTCTGGTTGGTTGAAGCGCTGTCCTATTACGTGCAGAGGGAATTTGAAAGACAGCCGTTTATCCCGCCCCTCGGATTGAGCCGTGTCTATGGTGAGTTGCCAGACCTAACATCTTGATGTAGGCTACATAAATAGGTAATTTCGTGCAAATTCATCTAAAAGCACCAAATTTGGCACAGATATAGCTCAGGGGCCTCATTTATAAACGTTGCGTACGCACAAAAGAAGGCGTACGCCGCGAGCTACGCAATAATTGGTATTTATAAAAAGCAAACTTGACGGGAAAATGTGCGGTCCTTCACGCAAGCTCTCACCCAGGCGTACGCACAAAAACGGGTGAGAAATGAGAAATGGCGACACCGTCGGCAGATGGAAGAAACACGTGAAAGTGTGTGAAACTGTAGACCGTTGTGTAAAAGAAATGGCAATACTGCGTCTCATAAATAACATGAAGACTTCACAAAGCAAGTCTTACAATTAACAGCCTACACAAAAACCCGTTTGATCGATCTGCAGTGTAAAACAAACAAAATCAAATGAAGATTTCAACAGAAATGCAAACACATATTTGCAAACAGATATAAATATGTTCTGCAATAATATTAGCATGTTATGCAATTCATCCTCATAACACATCTGTAACTTGTCAGATGCAATCAAATGGATGGTAATAAAATGCCATGATGCCATCACAATGCGTAATGACGCACAATGGCTGATCATGCGCTTCACGCTTGCGCGTGAGTGAAGTTACGTTTCTTGCTTTTCCTCTCTGTGTTTGCCATGATTTCGCAATCGATGAATATTAACTTGTGGGCGTTTCATGGTCTATTTATGGGCAACTATGGGCGTGACATGAAGCCGCAAAAGCTGCGCTACATTTAGAATTGATTGTGATTTATTAAGGGAAAACTGCGTAGGATGTGCGTGCGCACGGTTTTATAAATCCGAATATTTCTGTGCGTACGCACGTCCTATGTTTCATCCGTACGCCACTTCTGACGCAAATCCTATGCAAAGTTTTATAAATGAGGCCCCAGGTCATACTGAAATGATTTAGCTAGGACGCCGGAGCCAGCGACCCTCGGGGCCAAGATGGCGGCCAAATCCAATATGGCCACTGCCTGAAAAGGGTTCTAAACTATAACTATAACTTTTGAACCACATGAGCTACAAATATAAACTTGATGTCTTTTTCAGCTTAATTGATCATGGGAAACAAATAGGAATGTTTATATTTATGATCCAGTATATCTGGACTCCTTAATCCTCCAATTCCAAAATGGCCGCTGTCCAAAAAAGCAGTTTTGAGTATGGGGCCTTACACCCCATTGTTTGCGGCAATTTATCTACAAGCACCAAATTTGGCATGGATGCAGCTGACGGCATACTGAAATGATTTAGCCAGGGCGCCTGAGCCAGTGGTCCCTGAGACCAAGATGGCTGCCAAATCCAATATGGCCGCCACCTGAAAAGGGATTCGGCTGCATATTTTGAACCAGATGAGATACAAATGTAAAGTTGATATATATTTCACCTTTTCTGGCTATGGGATGCTGGGGCCAATGGCCATGAAAAGGCATTTGTCCGGACTGTCGACAGGGATGTTGTCATCCTTGCCATCCGCTTCTTCAACACACTCGGCCTCACAGAGCTCTGGATCGGCTTTGCAGGTGGAAAAATACTATAGGGACATTCCTGCTCATGAAATCAGCAAGGATCTTGGTCCCCAGAAGTCACTGGCCTTACCACTCTTCCACGCTGTGACACAACCTCAGCCTTCCTGGGCCATGGGAAAAAGAGTGCATGGGCAGCTTGGGAGGCAACACCAGATCTCACAGAATCCCTGGTTACCCTCACCTCAGACCGTGAACAGACTGTCCAAGAGTGGAGCGTATGGTCGTCATCATGTACAGCAAGAGCTGTGGTTCCAGCCGCGTAGATGAAGCTAGACATCACCTTTTCTCGAATGGTACCAAGTCTCTCGAAAACCTGCCTCCCACCCAAGCTGCACTGATTCAGTACATCAAAAGAGCAAAAAAGGGATGGTATCGTGATTCTACGAGCAAGACTTGGGAACCTTACTGGACTAATCTCGGAGAAGGCAGTAAAGCCTACACCATTCTCCTCCACTGTAGCTGCAAGACAGCATGTAAAGGGCACTGCAAGTGCTGTAAATCCGGAGTTCGTTGCACTTCTATATGTGCATGTGAGGGTGCTTGTACAAACAATGATGGTGGAGACGATGAGTGATCCAGTGATTGTGATAATGTGATAATGATAATTCATGTGAGAGAGACCATGAGAATGAGAATTCATGAGAGAGACCATGAGAATTCACTGTTGTGTTTTCATGTTATTGCTGTTTTTTTGTTATGGTAAGCAAACCTTTAAGAGTTTTGGACAAATTGACTATATTATTCTTTTAACAATTTGACATAATATAAATATTGCCTTGCAATAATAATTGTGTCTTATTCTTTCTTACACTTTGAAATGTATTCACCTGTGGTACACTGAAAGCATTTCACTTTTATAAGGAAATGAATCAACATTGAGAATAACCTTCAAAGTTGTGGTAAAAAAAAAGGATTTTCAACCACAGTCTTGAAAATAATACAGGTTCCAGACTTACGCAAGCAAAAATATAAATTTGCCAATGGACTTCCTGTGGTCAATAAACATAAAATAGACACCACATCCTCATTTGTAGCGCATTTGGTTCAAAATTTGTAGCCAAAACCCTTATTCGGACAGCAGCTATATTGAATTTAGGGAATTAGGGGGGTGCTGATATACCCAATCATAAATGTAAGTATTTCTATGGGTTTCCCATGGTCAAAAAAGGTAAAATAGACATCAACTTTGTATTTGTATCTCATCTGGCTCAAAAGCTATAACCGAATCCCTTTCAGGCGGCGGCCATATTGGATTTGGCCGCCATCTTGGTCTCAGGGAACATTGGCTCGGGCACCCTGGCTAAATCATTTCAGTATGCCCTCAGCTACATCTGTGCCAAATTTTTGTGCTTGTAGATGAATTTGCGCGAACAGTTGGGTGTAAGGCCCCATACTACAGTCAAAACTGCTTTTTTTGGACAGTGGCCATATTGGAATTGGAGGAATAAGGGGTCCAGATGCACCGGGTCATAAATATTAACATTCCTATGTGTTTCCCATGATCAATTAAGCTGAAAAAGATATCAAGTCTGTATTTGTAACTCATGTGGTTCAAAAGTTATAGCCAGAACCCTTTTCGGGCAGCGGCCATATTGGATTTGGCCGCCATCTTGGCGCCCTAGCTAAATCATTTCAGTATGACCTGAGCTGTGCAAAATTTGGCGCTTTTAGATGAATTTGCGCGATTATGTGCTTAAGGCCCCCAACTATGATAAAATATGATTATGAATGTCCTAAAGCAAATTCTATGGTTTTTAGTAAAAATAAAACATCCCTGTTTGTATATTGTCCGCTCTATTCATATGATCACAATAAATGCCTCATTTATTGTCTGTGGAGTTAATATAGGCCTTCACAGACAGGGCTTAGATTAAGCCAGGATTAGGCCTTAGTTCAATTAGGGCATTTAAGTAGCTTTTATAAATTAAAAATTGTATAATTACTGGTGTGCATCTTGAGACAAAACAATGGCAGTGACATATTTTAAGATATGTCAGTGCAAGTTGCTTTCAGTTAAAACAGCTCAAACATACATTTTAGCCTGGGACTAGACTTAAGCCTTGTCTGTGAAACCGGGGGACTTTTCTAAAATGGAGGCTGCCATCATGATGGCTTCCACAAATGGGGATATTTTAGAAATATTAATCAAAAAATATATCAAAATTTAGGTGAAAATATGTAAAAATCTGTAAGTTTTCAGTGTAACACCACAGACAGTTCCCCTTTTTTCTTAAATGGGCAACATCCATTACTGCAACACCACAGATTTGGTATGCAGCTCAGATTTGGAAATTGGGGGATTCGACTTTTTCTTAAAATATAACAACATTTAGTTAAATTGTACTTTAAGTTAGCTTTCCATGACCATGTCAATATCTGTTAGAAAGTCTAGTATATTCCCATAAAATTAAGCTAATTTGATGAATACAAAAACATTAATATCAGTTGTTTGTCGGTATCATTAGTTACTTTTCAATGAATATTAATAGTCCTCTTTTCAGAAAACATAATGACTATCTTGCCGTTGCTGTTCTTAGGGTAGCCTATATTCTATGAAAAGAGAGAGCACTATAATTAAATTTATCATATTCATAAGTCATCACTCAGTCATTTCAGAAAGTTTGTTGCTTGCCAGACAGCACTTGGGGAGGAGGAAAAGTTTCCCCGAAATGTTTTGTTGTGTTGTCTAGACGTTACTCCCATGAGATGGTCTGACTTGCATTCTGTCATGAGGAACAAGACTGCAAGAAGGTGATAGGACACTGTTTTAATGGTTCTTCCTTGAACCAATTAAGAGAAGGAAATTCTATTATCTTGGCTATAACCTTCAGTTAATAATGAGATCGTAGTGTTTGTTAATTAAAAGATCGTCATTCATTATGTGTCTTTGATTCTCCTGCAAAAGTATTGTTCAGTGTTAGACCTATGTGGAGATTATCTTTAAATAATGCAAAATAACAAAGTACTCTAATTCTGAAAGCTGATTCCACAGACAAGTGGGCCCATCTGGGAACCAAAAGGCATATATGTCACTTCTAGTGAAATCAGTGTCACTTTGTACAGCCTGTCAGCACGTCCCAGTCCTGACACTTCTTTCACGCTGGCGCCATATCTGTGAACACTCATAAAATGTCTTTCTTCCCAATTTAATATTTGCAAACATATCTTTAGTTTTATCTATTTATATGTAAAACATGCAGAATTTTTAGCAAGATCAAGAATGGTAATATTCAACAATCAAGGTTGTTTTCAGTGAGCTTCAAAATAAGTCGCACCCTCGAGCATGATGTGTTTACAGCAAACTGGGGTGAACATAAATCAGACTATTTTGAGATGTGCACATGAATATTTGCATAACAACATACAAGCCTTCCAAGTGCTATATAGATTATTTACGTTTGATTCTGAAAACAGATAGATTAATAGATAGATGGATGGATAGATTGTGTGAATTGTGTTTAAAAAGTGTTTAGTGGGTATGGCCATCTACAGTATTCTATGGGTCGACAAGACCTGGGCCTTGATATGCAATTTAACCCCTTCTAGAGATGTCATTCTCCAATACAGAAGACCAGTATGACTCAGCATGCACATAATTACATTTGACCAGTTGGATAACAAGAGTTATGGAAGTGTTAACTAGGTGAGAATGGACATTCAAGCATCAGCCACAACAAATTGATGTTTCCTTATCACCTTAACTGAGATTTTTAAGACTTCTTAAGATTTCTTATGTTTTCCAGCTTGCTGTGTCGCCCAGCTTTGTTTCATTCACAAATAAATTGTCATTAGCATTAGATTGTCACCTTCCTGCCTATTATTGATTTTTGTTGTGGTTGTTTTTCAATGGATAAAATTTTGGTGTCAGTAAGATTTGAAAGATCTCTTGTGCGCATTTATTTGATCAAAAAATTCAGTAAAAACAGCAATATTGTGAAATATTAGTACAATTTAAAATAACAGTTTTTATTTAATATATTTTAAAATCACTCTTCAATCTTTTCCTTTAAACTATCATATAGATTCAGAAGACTTGGATTCAAGCATGAGTCAAATGGACTACTGTAAAAAAATGTTGTATTTTAAAAAGTATTTGTGCTGCCTTAATATTTTAAGTTTAGTCAACTCAAATATCCAAGTTGTCACAAGTTGACTAAACTTAAAATTTTAAGGCAGCACGAATACTTTAAGTTGAAACAATATTTTTTTTATGTCATAATCTCTTATTGTTTCAATTTCATGTTCATGTACTTTTATGCTGTGTCTGAAATCGCCCACTATACCCTCATTATCTATTCTCTACATTAGTCCCCTGGGGGTGGGAAAGCAGAGTGTATATTCTTCTAAACTTCTCCATTTTTTCTCCACGTTGCATATGGGTTTGGTAAAACATGGGGTGAATAATGTTGATTCTAACAATGTAACCATAAATTAAAGACAGGCAAGCAGTGAGGTCTCTATTTACGTATATAAATGGCTCAAAGTAAATTAAATAAACATATAAATAGCTCAAAGTATTTCGCATAAGCTCTGCTCTGATAGCACTACACAATTAAGGATGCAAATAATGATGTCTGATTGTTGTACCAGAGGACTTTCCACTTGTAAGCTCTTCAGATATCTGTTTCATCTCTGAACCCTTGGGGCAGAAAGGGTGCTCTTTTAACCCACAGTGCATTATGCAAGTTTATGCAATTCTTTGAAAGGAGAATAAAATTAGTTACAACGATTCCTCTGTCTAAAACATAGAGATTACTCATTATCAGCTATTAATAAACTAATAAACCTGCTTAAAACTTTGCAGACAGCTGACATTTCTGCATGTAAGATAGATTAGGAGGCATGTCAAGCCTTTAATTTTATAATGTTGTAATATAGTCACATGGGACTTTGTAGCATTTGAATAATTAATCAACGTGTCATTTAGTTGTGATGAACAAATCATAATCTTCTTGTTCTGCACAGAGCAAAATGTCTAGTTAAATTTAAAGCGTTTAACACTGATTTGTGATGTTTATTTCAAGTGTTAGAAAGAGAGAGTAGTCTTCAGTCTAGTAATAGCCTATTTTAGAAAGCATTGTGTTTATGTTCAAATTTTGTGTCACATGGCTTATTGGCGAATGTTCAAAAATGTGGCTTGGAAATTCAGATGTGGGGATGTAATTTTACTGGAGTGTAGTTTAGTGCCACATTTCCTGTTGCTTGTGTTGTGCATCAGATCCTAGATACAGGGCGGCAGTCCGGAGACAGACCATGGCGTGTGTTATGTAAGCAAAATAACTTTTGTAAACTGGCGTCTGGATAATGTTTACTTTACTACTGTAATCAATTCACTCCGGCTTTGGTTGTCTGACCAAACCATGCAGCTCTGTAGCTTTGTTTCCATTACAAAATAGCTTCTGTCTCAGGCATAAAGTTTTTCTTACATCTTTGGAACACTGCAGGAGACATTTTGAATAATGTCCCGATCTTTTCCATGCAATGACAAAAATGGGGACTGAGGCTTTCAAGCTTGAAATAAACCATATGAAATTGGTGACATTCATTCTTTAAGGAACAGACCAAAAATGAAGTCGAATTTGACAGTAAAAAAAGTCTCCTTTTGTGTTCTACAGAAGTAGGAAAGTCATACAAATATGGAATGGCATGAGATTTTGGGGTGAATGATCACTCTAAATATAATACACTGTCACTCCTTTTTTGTTTGTGTGTGTGTGTGTGTGTGTGTGTGTGTGTGTGTGTGTGTGTGTGTGTGTGGACTATATACACTCACCTAAAGGATTATTAGGAACACCTGTTCAATTTCTCATTAATGCAATTATCTAATCAACCAATCACATGGCAGTTGCTTCAATGCATTTAGGGGTGTGGTCCTGGTCAAGACAATCTCCTGAACTCCAAACTGAATGTCAGAATGGGAAAGAAAGGTGATTTAAGCAATTTTGAGCGTGGCATGGTTGTTGGTGCCAGACGGGCCGGTCTGAGTATTTCACAATCTGCTCAGTTACTGGGATTTTCACGCACAACCATTTCTAGGGTTTACAAAGAATGGTGTGAAAAGGGAAAAACATCCAGTATGCGGCAGTCCTGTGGGCGAAAATGCCTTGTTGATGCTAGAGGTCAGAGGAGAATGGGCCGACTGATTCAAGCTGATAGAAGAGCAACTTTGACTGAAATAACCACTCGTTACAACCGAGGTATGCAGCAAAGCATTTGTGAAGCCACAACACACACAACCTTGAGGCGGATGGGCTACAACAGCAGAAGACCCCACCGGGTACCACTCATCTCCACTACAAATAGGAAAAAGAGGCTACAATTTGCACGAGCTCACCAAAATTGGACAGTTGAAGATTGGAAAAATGTTGCCTGGTCTGATGAGTCTCGATTTCTGTTGAGACATTCAGATGGTAGAGTCAGAATTTGGCGTAAACAGAATGAGAACATGGATCCATCATGCCTTGTTACCACTGTGCAGGCTGGTGGTGGTGGTGTAATGGTGTGGGGGATGTTTTCTTGGCACACTTTAGGCCCCTTAGTGCCAATTGGGCATCGTTTAAATGCCACGGCCTACCTGAGCATTGTTTCTGACCATGTCCATCCCTTTATGACCACCATGTACCCATCCTCTGATGGCTACTTCCAGCAGGATAATGCACCATGTCACAAAGCTCGAATCATTTCAAATTGGTTTCTTGAACATGACAATGAGTTCACTGTACTAAAATGGCCCCCACAGTCACCAGATCTCAACCCAATAGAGCATCTTTGGGATGTGGTGGAACGGGAGCTTCGTGCCCTGGATGTGCATTCCACAAATCTCCATCAACTGCAAGATGCTATCCTATCAATATGGGCCAACATTTCTAAAGAATGCTTTCAGCACCTTGTTGAATCAATGCCACGTAGAATTAAGGCAGTTCTGAAGACTAAAGGGGGTCAAACACCGTATTAGTATGGTGTTCCTAATAATCCTTTAGGTGAGTGTGTGTATATATATAATATATAAAGCTGATCGCTTCAGCTATTTCATGATGAAGCCATTGATCTAGGTCCTATAACACACAAAATCCACCTCTGTAAATACAATGCTGTCTCGACACATTGATTGCAGCTGTTGCCATGCCAGTGTGTAAAATGTGGATTAATTGCAGCTTTTCATTCTCTGATTTGCATATTCCTCTATAAAGGGGAGTGAGCAGCTTTTCTCATTGCTGATGGAACTGGATGAAACCCAGACAAGAGGGTGATCTGTCCCTTTCATACAACACACACACACACACACACACACACACACACACACACACACACACACACACACACACACACACACACACACACACATGTTGGGTTTCCATATGTTTTATGGGGACATTCCACAGACATAATGACTTTTATAGTGTACAAACTGTATATTCTATCCACCTACACTAATCCTAACCATCACAGAAAACTTTCTGAATGTTTATATTATCAAAAAACATAATTTGGTGTGATTTATAAGATGTTTTCCTCATGGGGACCAAAAAATGTTCCCACAAGTACAAGGATTTCGGATATTGCCATAGATGTGGGGACATTTTGTCCCTGTACCTGAATCACACACACACACACACACACAGTAGGAAAAAAGCAGCACAATGACAGTAAGCACAGTTAAAACAGAATTAAATCGAATTTGTGATGATGGTGGTGACTGATCAGAGGAGGAAAAAAGCAAAGCTAGTGAATCACACTCATTTAAGTTCCTTTGTGGATTTTAGTCCTTTGTTTTGAAGTGTCTTGTTTCGAACAAAGCACATTAGGATTGTTTTTTTATGTTTTTTTATAGTGCGTCCCGTTTGATGTGTGAAAAATGTCAGCCTTTGATATTTGAAAATTAGATAGAGTTTTATTGCCTTTTCTTTCGCAGCTTCAGAAGAGTCAAATATTCTGAAGGAACAATAAACATTTATATCAGTTAGTCTAGATGTTCATATTTTGATATTACTTTTAGATGTTTATATTCTCGCAACCTTTTTTTCCCTCCACAACCTAACATGTAAGTTATATGTAGTTAATAAAAAAAATATATAAAAAAAATCCAGATGGCCCTTGCTAAAGCACCATGCTTTAAATACTGCTTCCCCAGTCTTAACTAGCTTAACCAACCATCAAGACGTCTTTTTTAAATCTTAAAGTCGGCATGAAACAGATGTTGTGATTGTGAGTTTTTGCCTATTTTGACATATATCCGAGTGAAACGGCTTCTCAAACAAGACAAAGTGTAGGGTGGGATTTGATTTTGTCCATTGGAAATTGATTGGATAGTTGTGGTTTGCTATTGGTCGATCTCTTGTGAGTGACAGGTTGTCCCGCCCTCACGGCAGTAAACACGTCATCAGAAATGAGAAGAGATGTCACTGCAAGAGGGTGGGGAAGTTTTGTTGATTTAAGATGATGAGAGCACATGACATTTAAAAAATAATAATAATGGTGTGCACAAATAAATCATTTATAATAAATACTGCAATAGTATGTAAAAAATATTTAATTTCATGGTGACCAGGATAAACTGAACAAGCATGGCAGTTCATCCAGTTTTAAACGCCAGCTGCATGGTAGAGCTCGTTGTATAACGGTTGATACATAAACAATTAATCCATCAGACTAACTGAAGTGCTCTTTCTGAAAGCTAAATAGCTGACATTTAGAGAGAGGCTCAACCACCTGTCTAGTCTCAGTCAGTGTGGGCAGCACTTTTTCTGGACAGAGATAAATCTGTCTCTGTGGTAGGCGTGGGTTTACCTGTTCCTATAGGAGAGAGGTACTTCTGAAGCACATACCATCCTTTCTCATTCCCACAGACAGAGTGGGTTGTTCACCTCAGCAAAATAGATGTGCTTTGCATTTTTATAGTGTTAGTAAGATATTTCTTTCAGACCTGAATGAATGATCGTTTAGTTCTCCATGTGGTAATTTGTGACAGCCACTGCAGATGATTCTTTCCTAAGGTAGACTCATAGTAATTAGTATTGGTTCATAGTAATTGATGGAATCAGATCTCGTATCAGCAGTGTGCATTTGTGTGATAAATTATATTTTGGTGAGTGATTGACCATTTGATTAAACTTTAGTTTTGAGACTGAGAAGACAGATTGCTGATGGTCTTTGTTATCATTAGATTGGCAGGGACAGATAAAGCAGATCCATGGACTTTGTGTGACTAAAATAACTTCTTGTTTGTAGAAGTCAAAATCTTTCAAATAAAATTATGTCTCTTGTTGATAGCATTGACTTTTATATTACATTTACATTACATTATTGTATGATAAAACAGAATATATATTTAGTGTAGTGGGGATCTTTAGCTATTTCAAATTGTGTTTTCTAAAACAATATCTTTGAATCATCTTTGTTTGGTGGCTTTTCTGCAAATACTGCTATATTAAATAAATGTATGCATTTGATTCGTTTTTTAAATGCATGGTTGCACGCATGGTTACTTAATTTGATCTTGAGACACAAAATGACACACATAAGTAAGTTATTTGACTTTCAGACACAATTTGAGGGACTTTCTTGGAAGGTATTTTTGTTCTTTTGTGGTTTATGAAGCTTATTTGTTAAATTATTTGGTCTTGGTATCTGACATTTGCACTCAAAGAGCTATACAAATATTTTCTTTGGTTGAGTAAATCGCCAGCTTGCATGTTTTTCTCTAAGACTTTGGACTTCGCCTCATGGAACATCTTTCTACATTCAGTTCTGTTCCTCAGATAGTTGGTGTAGGAGTTTGTGTGTCTCAGAGTTTCATCATTCACTAATGGCACTTTAGGGAGCAGATCCCTCTAACCACGAAGTGAGACATTTCAACTTCTCCACACAGTCTCTGATCCCCAATGTGTGAACTCTGAGCACTAGCACTTCAGTCCGTGTCATTTCCTGTTTGATATGTGAAAGGGTGTTACTGCAGCTAAAGTCACCAATGACTGGTTTGTGACTGAGAAAAACAGATAATCTAAAGTGAACAGATATTGTATCTGATGTAAAATGACACAACGTTCTGGAAAACAACAGAATGTATATGTGTCCGTTTAATGCAAACAGTGTAACAAGACCAAAGCATTTCCACCTTACAATTATGAGAAATCTCAAAGCTGTTCAGAATGTGGGAGAGCAAAATACAGCAGCAACTGTTTTTTTAAATCATCTGCAAGTTTATTTTACAGTGCAGTCTCTGGGTAGCATCATCTAAAAGGAATCTCCTGCTGCAGGTTGTTTTATGATTCAATCATTCAAACAGATGAGAGTATCTCAGGAACAAGAAGAGATATTTTGAAGGTTCAGTTATGTAATATAACCTATATAGTTTCAATCATGTTTATGGATAGAGCAACTTCAGCATAATGTTGTATGCTATAAAATGGTGTCAAGCAGTTTTAAAGTCCCCCTGTGGTGAAAATCAAAATTTTAATGTTGTTTATATGTCTATGTGGTGTTTTTTAATATGCTTTAAAAACAAACCATGTGCAAATTCATAAGTCAACACCATTGCTGAGTATTTTCTCCTTAAAACTGTAGTGAACCAAAACGCTGTTTGAAATCACTGGTGTTTCTGACGTCACAAAATACCTTGCAACCAATCACGTCAACATGTGATCGTCAACGAGTGGATCTTCTGAGTTGGAGTGAGTGAGTTGAGCTGGGGCTAATTAGCATATTCATAGAACCACCCATAGTAAATGAGGCAAAGGTATGTCATTTTGGTGGTCAAAGATGAGTTTTAAGGGATACAATTATTGACTACAGGGGGACTTTAAGAAATTACAGTTATTTAACACTGATTTTGTGTCAAAGTTTAAACGGTACCAAGTTAATAAATTGAGTTATTATATGAAGACTAGTTCTGATTGGTCAGTTGTGCCATCCAGCTGGCAAATGTTGTGTATTATTGTCGCCCATGGCAATTGTGTATCAGCCCGCTTATCCACGTGACTAAAACCGGTGCTCCACAGTGCCCACCCACTATTACAGTGGTCCTGTTTCTGAAAATTGACCAAAAACCAACCAGCTACAAGGGGAATCACAACATTACAAACTTTGATTTGAAACCAAAAAGTATTTAAAAATCAGACAAAGGGACTAAGGTACAAGACTGTGTGAGGGAAAGAACTACAATCCCATGAAGCATTGCAAATGGCATGACCAAAGTAAAAAAGATGGATAAATATAGAACTATTGATTTAAACATGTTGATTATGTATAATGAAACAATATATATTTACCTTTACGTTACATTTATTTTATTGGACTGTAATACATTTCCCCCTTTGAGAAACTTGTTTTATTCTGTTGATACTTTTGAAAAAAAAAATTAACCAAATAAATTAAAATTTAGTCTTAAGGCTTTTAGAAAAAAAAAAAAAAATCTGAATCTCGCCATGAACATAGCCATAGAAGCTGGCATGACGTTAAAAAGGAAAGAATAAAAATATTTTGGGGACAGTGAGGCAGTGAGCACAAACTATCGCTCCAAGCTCACAATCTGCTACTATTTATTGCAAACCCACACAATTCTCTCCCTCATGTTATGACCGCACTTTGCTTATTTAAAAAAGATAATCTCCTCTTATCTTTGAAACAAGAACCCCCCCCCCCCCCCAGACTCTTTTTCAAATTAAAAATTTTCAGTTGTATTATTGGGCTTGTAACCTAAGAGCTCTGACTTACTGGCAAGGTTCACATTTCATAGACCACTCTGGATAGAATCCTCAGCCTGTCTTACTTTCTCACTCTCAGCCCTCCTATTCTCACCCTTACCACTAGGTCTAGACTCTCACTCGTTGCACCCTATGGTATGGAACTCCGCCCAAATTCACAAATATTTTGGATGGCAGAGGGGTTCAATCTGTGCCCCAGTTGCCAGAAATCATAGATTCACTCAGCCTCTGCTTTGGCAAGAAAATGGTATCTTAACATTTAAGGATCTTTTTTGCTGATGGTAGCTTCTTGTCTTTTGCGCAATTAGAATCTCAATTTAAATAGCCCACTTTTTCAGATATCTACAGGTCCTGCCAGTATCTAGCAACTTTACACAGCCATTGAAGAGGAGTGGACCAACATTCCACAGGCCACAATCAACAACCTTATTTTTTTTTTATTTTATTTTTTTTCCTTCAGCAAAAACAAAAGTGTTACGTTTATAATTTTGTTCAGTGTAGAATCAATGGCTCTTCTATCTGTGCTAGCCACAGCCTTATTCAATTCAGTGGTACATAGACTTCATCTATCTAAGGCCAAGCTGGCAAAGATGTATTCCTCTGTTGACACCATCCTTTACAAGATGTAAGCAATCCCCTGATACATTTGCCAATAGCCCATATGTTTTGGTTATGTCCTTGTCTATCTGTTTTTTGGATGTAGATTTAGGTGAATTAGTGAATTGGACTGTATATTCTTACTTCATTGTTGGCAAGGCGCTTAATTTTAATTTATTGGAAACAGTCCTTTCCCCCTTCTTTTAAACTGTGGGCCAGAGATGTTTTACAATTCCGAAGTTTAGAAACAATAAGACTTAATGTAAGGGGCTCAAGTTCACTGTCATGTGGCGTCCTTTCATAAATTATCTTCAAAATCAATTATGACTGTTAGTGGAAGAACTGATGCTGGTGTCAGGTTTTGCTTATGATTTACTGATGTTATTCTTTTTTCTTTTTTCTTTTCCTTTATAAATATATACACAATGTAAAAGCACAATGTCTGTATGTGTGCTGTGTTGTTGGGTGTGTTGATGTGTGAATATGTTTGTTGCTGATTGTTGTTTAAAATTAAAAATGGAAGAAAAAAAGAAAGATCTATTCCCCTATGGGGAAGATTGGATTTTTACTTGCGTAACCCAACTGTTGCACTCTAAAGTCATGTCTCTCATATCACACAGCTGTCGTCATCTTGCTTCTCAGTAATAGATTTTAGTGAAAATGAGCTCAGAGAATTCATGATTAATATTACAGTGATATTGTTGCAGTGTTCATCTTGTTGTTGGGATGATTGTTTTGTACATTTAATTGACTATTTTTTTGGCAGAAGCTTTAGGATAATGTAGGTACAATTCCAAAATAATTTTAACAAATGACATTTTTTATTTCCATTTCTTTATTTAGCATTGTAATAAGTGGGATCCTGTAGCTAACTATCATTTGCTGTGCCTTATTGCTAGATTTCTATTTCTGTTAAGAAAAGACAGAGACAGAGAACTCTCTTTACAAGGAAACGTTGACATGTTACCGCTTTGACATTGTACTTTCCTGCTTACACTGCCTGATAAGGTTGCTTAAAAAGACAGAGTAAAACAAACCACCTTCATTTTATAAATCAAAACCTCTGATCTGGCCACTGCACCAGTAAAATTCATATGTACATAAGTCTGTATTTAGATATTTATTTGTTGAAAATAACAAAGCATTCCTAATGTTTCATAATAAGTGGTAATGTGCAGCATGGCTCCTGTTCTCACATCACTGCTGTCTACAAAGAGCCAATAAAACTGTTAAACAGACAGTAAACCAAATCAGTTTCATTGAGGACTGACCTGCATGCCACTGATCTTTTCCCTCAATGATCATTCAGATGTCATTACGCTACTTGTTTAAAAACAAACCGTAGTCCTTAAGATTACATAAAGAAATAGGGCTCAATTTGAAGGATGCCATTGACCTTAAACATTCGGTTTCCTGTAAAGTGGAGATCGTTGTTGTTAATTCTGCTGATGTAAATGTCACCATGTATAAAAATGGAAGTGTCAAACAGTTTTGGTCGTGTTTTGCATTATACGCCATCGTTTTCCCTAAAGAAAAAAAAAAAAAAAAATCAACTCACTAAAATTTAAATGACAACCTGCACTTATTGCATTGAAGTTCATTCCAGCTTTTCAACCATTCAGAATTTGATTAAAAGTTGAAACACTGATATATACAGTAGATTAGTCATCATCACTGGAGGATGGAAATGGACAGGATGAGACTATCCCATGAACAATGACAATCTGATTCATCTGCTGCTCATTGAGCTGCTGTTTGGGCAGTTTGCTTGTGGTCAAATATTGTTTAGTTTGCCTGAGTTGCTTGTATATACAGAGTCATGGTGAAATGAATTCAGGCGGTGGTTGTTTTATAAATTGTACAGTTAACGCTTTCATTACCATTGTTGTTCAGAACAGCCATTTAAAACCAGCAGATGTAAACAGAGCAGCTTGAATTATATCCAATCTGGCATGAAATATGAAACTAGAATGAGGTTAAAACTGATGTTTGTATGCCACTTTTATTGTATTTTCAATTGCAAGCTAATAAACATAATATCCATAACAATCCCATATCCTGTTTTTAAAGGTGACCAAGTTAAAAATCTATGTATTTTTTCTTCTTTTAATGCAATGTTTTGTGACGTATAGCACTGGGGAATGTTGCACTTTTTATTAGAGCGCCATCTAGCGGCACAATCCTAAATTAAACTCTTTCTTTTTCTTGGTATTGTTTTGAATAAAAGAGAGCTATCCTGAATGAAGATGATAGTATATGCCTTATGGGTTTATTAGATTGCATTTTGTTTCATATCATTAAAACAGATGCATTAGAACAGGGTTTTTCTATAAATAATGACTTGTAATCGGTTGCATACCTGTAAAGTGGCACAAGGGGGCAGTTCAGACCTATATAGAGTAACAAAATGGAGAGGGACCATGTATTATTGCATTTATATTTCCATGCCCCGAATCTTTTTCTTACAAATTTATAGCAAATATAGACCTGGGGCCGGTTGCATAAACCTCTAAGACTAGCCTTACAAGTTAGACATCGATATTTTCTTGTTTTCTTTTTTTTTTCTCCTTTAAAGTAACTGAGCATTACAGCCAAACTAATGTCCTTATTTTCAAAGCAAAGCCTTACAAGGCAACAAAATAATGGCAGACATTTTGCCAAAGTGGCGAAGATAAAAATCTTTGTCATTATTTTCTTTGTTATTAAAAGATAAGAACATATACACATTACATATACACAACATATAATATGCAAATTAAATAAACAGTGCTTTGTTTTTTTTTCAGCTACAGAAGGTGTATTTAACAGAAACATTCAAGAAAGAAATTAAATGAAAAAAATATAAAAATAAAATAGTACCCCCAAAAATGAAAATTGTCATCATTTAACTCTCTCAAGTTGTTTTAAACCCAAATAAGTTTCTTTCTTCTGTTAAAAATAAAAGGACAGACAAGACAGTCAACCAATAGGAATATGACACATAAGACTAGGGGAGCACAATCACAATACATAATCACATGATGGCAAGGGAAACACATTACAAACATGAGCATTTCAAAATAATAGACATGAAACATGAACATTAAACAAAACCCCAAACTAAATGTGACAATATTATTACAAATTAAAATAACTGTTTTCTATTTTAATATATTTATATAATGTAAAAATTTAATTTATTCCTGTGATGGTAAAGCGGAATATTTAGGATCTATTACTCCAGTCTTCAGTGTCACATGATCCTTCAGAAATGCTGATTTTGGAACATTTTTGTGGAAACTGTTTCTTTTTTTCTTTCTTTTTCTTTTTTTTTTTTTTTTTTTTTTTACAGGATTCTTTGATGAATGTAAAGAGCAAAAGAACAACATTTATTTGAAATGTATTTGTAAAAGCTAAACGCCTTTACCATCACTTTTGATCAAATTATTGCATTCTTGGTAAATAAAAATATTAATTACTTTAAAATATATATATATATATTATTGACCGCAAACTTTTGAATGGTGGTGTAGATCTAATACCGGCACGGACACAGGCACTGGCACGGACACCAGCACGAAACGGACACTGACATCGACACGGACACTGGCAAGGACTCCGGCACGAACAACAACATGGGCACACCGGCATTGACACCGGCACTGGAAAGGGCACCAGTATGGACACCGGCACAGACACCGACATGGAGCACCTGCACGAACACCGACACAGGCACACTGACATGAACACCGGCACATCGACACGGACACACCGACACTGGCTCCGACACCGGCACAGCAACATGGGCACAGACTCCGGCACGAATACCGATACGGACACACTGGCACGGACACCGACATAGACACCGGAACAGGCATCAACATGGACACCGACATGGAGCACCGTTATGGACACCGGCACCGACACGGAGACCAACATGGACACTGGCACAGACACCAACATGGAGACGGACACTGGCACGGACTCCGGCACAGACAGCGACATGGATATGGACACCAGCACGGACTCCGGCACCGACACATCGACACGGACACTGGTACAGACAACATGGAGACGGACACTGGCACCGACACCGGCATGGACACCGGCACAGACACTGGCACCGGCACGGACACTGGCACTGACACGGACACACTGGACACGGACACTAGCACTGACACAGACACACTGACACGGACACTGACATGGACACCGGCATGGACACCAGCACCAACACGGACACCAGCACAGATGCCGGCACGGACACCAACATGGACACAGACACCAGCACGGGCACAGACACTGGCACTGACAATGGCATGGAGACGGACACTGGCACGGATTCCGGCAAGGACTCCGGCACCGCCATGGACACGCCGGCACGGACACCAACATGGAGACGGACACTGGCATTGACACCGTCACAGACTCCGGCATGGGCACTGACAACGACATAGACACGGAACCCGGCACGGACACCTGCACATGGACACATTGGATCCGACACTGGCACGGTCACTGGCCCAGGCACACCGAGACGGGCATGGACACCAGAGCCGACAACGGCACCGGCACCAATACGGACAAACCGACACACCGGCATGGACACGGACACTGCCGGTCCGGATACGAGACATAGACTCTGGCACGGACGCCGGCATGGAGATGGACACTGGCACCGGCATGAACACTGTTATGGGCACATTGGCACGGGTACGGACACTGACATGGACACGTACACCGGCACACGGACACATCACTATTAGGGCGACCTGAGTTCTAGTCTCGGCTCATGGCTGTTTCTTGACCTCATAATGTGCTATCATAATAAAAGATAAAAAATCCAAAAAAATATTCTTTAAACTGATGCCAGTTAAGCTTCATACACACAAAAAATAGAATCAGACTTTTTTAGAAGCCACTACATCAACACCTCTCATAATGGGAGTGGGCGGGTTCCGACAGCTGGATTGTTTGCCGTCGGATTCTGTTCCCCTCATGTTCTAATATTCATCAAACTGATGTTGATCAAATTGGTCCCCATAGCTAAGTGGTCAGTCCACTGACATTTAGCACTGTTGGGCTTTGGACGACCTGAGTTCAAGTCCCGCCTCATGAATTTCTCATAATGGGAGTGGAACAGATTCTGACAGCTTGTTTGTTTGTCGTCGGATTCTGTTCCCCCCATGTTTCTTAATAATAATAATAATAATAATAATACATTGTATTTATAATGCACTTTTCTTATACTCAAAGCGCTACAACAAATACAGTACAAAAGTACATCCGTAAAAGAAAAAAACAAAATGCAACAACAGGTAAAGTACAATATACATCCAATGTCCAGTGTCTACAATTACGACACAAACACTAACTATCTCATAAAAGATGGGTTTTTAACTGTATGTTAAAACTACCTAATGTTGGGGCATTCCTAACAGTTAAAGGAAGTGCATTCCACAACATTGGGGCTTGCATTCCACAGAGAAGGCTCTTTCACCCATAGTTTTTAGTCTGCAAGAAGGTTGTATAAGGAGAATAGAGTCGGCAGAGCAGAGAGGTCGAGAGGGCATATATAGCGTAATTAAATCACATATACAGTATATGATGATGCAGTTCCTTGTACAGCTTTGTATGTTAAAATAAGAGTTTTAAAATCAATGCGGGCATGGACCGGAAGCCTATGCAGGTTCCTAAGCACCCCAGAGATATGCTGACGAGAAGGAGTATGTGTAAGAACACGTGCAGCTGAGTTCTAAATGTGTTGCAGGCACTTAATAGACTTTGCAGGTAGGCCAAGATAAAGGGCATTACAATAATCAACCCTAGGTAACGAGTGCATGGACAAGCCTTTCTGCATCAGGTAATGAAAGAAAAGGCCTAATCCTGGCAATATTTCTGAGATGAAAAAAGGCAATTTTGAAATGCTCTTGATATGTGAATCAAGTGTCAAATGAGTCAAAAATAATACCAAGATTACGAACTTGAGAAGATGGAAATACTACATTATTTTCAAGGTGCAAACTGAAATCTCTACCATTGCAGGTGGCTGCAAGGGTACCAACTAAAAGTACCTCTGACTTTGTATCATTCAATTAAAGGAAATTGTGATTTTATGTTATTTCCTGCAAACAGTCAGAAAGTGTTGCCGAGATAACTGTGATATTAGTTTTCATGCTAATATAGATTTGGGTATCATTAGCATAAAAGTGGAACCCCAAATCATGCTTTCTAATAATCTGCCCTAGAGGAAGCATGTAAATATTAAAAAGTATTGGGCGAAGGACAGACCCCTGAGGAACACCATGCATGACATACCTGTCTGACGTTAGATTTATTGTTTTCTAAAACAACAAACAGGGTTTGAAACTCCAGAACCTTCACCAAAAAAGGAAGATTAGATATAGGCCTGTAGTTAGACAGGATTTTCTCTCAAATGTTTGCTTTCGCTTTAGACATAACCAACTGTGTTTATGTACACATTGTGTGTATTTGCCAGTATTAACCCAATAAGACTCGAAAGATAACTTAGTCCAGTAACCAGGCGCTGTTTGACAGGCATTTAAGGACATGTGTGCTTCGGGTGTATGAAAAGCACATGTTAGTGTAACTCCCCCACCCAGGTCCTAGAGCGCCTATTGAGATCAGAGGAGTGAGGTTTACTCGCACAGCGACTACTAACTGGCCTCCGTTACATTAGAACAGTGCATCAGCACGTGAATGAAATGTTTAATCGGCAAGGCTTTAAAGTACATATAAATAATGAACTTTTGTGAATTGCAGTATCCCGTGAGTGTTACTCGACCTCTGTGTTAACATGTGGTGTGAATGTACGTTGCATTGTACAGTATGTTGGGACGAAGGTGCCAGAACTGCAACTGATGGAATGCACTGTAGCACCATACTATATTCCTTCAAAATCAGATTGTGGAGACATTTTTATCGTCCACTATCAAAAATCTTGATATCGCACACCCCTAGCCTGACTGCTCATGACTAACCGCTAGTTGGGTCATAGAACACCGTTTTACAGTTTTTTTTTTCGACTGCTTACACACAAAATCCTTACTTGTCACACAGTTCCTGAAACCTGACACTCAGACACCATAACCACACACCAAATCTGCAAAACCATACACCAATTCTTGGCCTTCGATATTTTTTGCAAACCACAACACACAATTCTCTACGTAACAATCTAACAGGAAGTATCTTGATTTCCTTTTTCAAACACAACCTATCAAAATGCCATGCTAACTCATCAGTGCCTCACACAAACTCCTCACGTGCAAACACTCATTGCTTTACTTAACACCAACCAATCATGGCTTTAATATAGGCCTACAAATAGGCCAAAGGTCAAGTTATAGGTTTTTCGGACTGTGTAATACTGTATTCACAACCACAAACGCTTAGTAAAAAAATTAATAGTTTGGCTTCAATCTTGCTTTTGTGTTTACCGTAATTTTTTTTACATCTCTCTGCCAATTACTTTCAGTCTTGTACGGAAATGGACATAGAAGCTTGTGAAAGAAGAGCTTTAGGTTTTGAATAACTGTGTATGATCCAAAATATAATATTATGGCAAAGGTGTTTACACGTAAGACAAATGTTTGCTTTTGAGATGTGTTTGTGATATTTTGAATGCAGTGCTTCATTTTGCAAGAGATGTGAGGCAATTTTCATTTTGTGTGTGCAATTCTTGGATTTGTGTATAAATTTGATACTTTTTACCATTTGAGTAGGCTTCCAGTCGAATAACATTCTTATAAGTTACTTTTTCAAGAACACATTAGTGATGGAGCAGGACTGAGAACTGAGGAAACCTCTCTGACTTGACTTTCTGTCAACGTATACCCGGGAATGAACGATCATATGTTAACAAACCAGACTTTCATTAACCTTACATGATTAGCCCTGGTTAAAAAGTAATAGCCAGTGGTTTAAATGGGAGTTTATGTTGATTCTGAAACAGTGAATTTGAGTTGAGGGTGTAAGGTGTTCTGAATAGTTCCGTACAACATGAGAGACCGCTAACAATGCCGCTTCATCCACTCAACATAAAAATCAATCCCTCGAGGCAGATATTTTGAACTGTATAGTGTCATACCTGCTGTTAAGTCTAGTGGAAAAAGCTTAACTTTTGGAACTTTTGAGAAGCTCAATGAAAGATTAATGTTGCACTTAATTAATGCCAAGCAGGGAACAGTGAAAATATTTTTGTCAGCCCCAAAACAAAGAAGCATTAGCTGCCATTGATGTTAACCTTTAACAGGCAGTTTGACAGGACTGAACAGAAACCAGAGAGTATTACTTCTTTGTGCTCTTAGTATTGAAACTGTTATGAATGTCATACAGTATATAGACTCATTTGTAGGATTATACACTTTAAGGAACATAAATCAGACACCTTCTTTTTTTAAACGGATGCAGTGTACAAAATTATGTCTAATGCAGTGTTATTTGCTTTTCATTCAAAATTTGTAATTACATTTTTTCTGAAAACATTAAACCCCATTCTCTGAACCAAATTCTCAATAACCTAAACCAATTTGTCGAATAAATCAGTCTTTCTGTAAAACATTAAACAAGTTCAGGTAGTTAAAACACTGTTTGCAAATCTCATGCACTCTTTTTGCAAAACTCTAAACTCATTTTCACTCGCTAAAACACATTTCGCACTGTGATGCACTTATGTTTCAAAAAGCTAAACACAGACAGGCAAAAGTTAAACACAACTACAGCACAGTTGTCATCGTTTACACACAACGACTCAAAATGGTTCACACTTATTCCCAGAGGCGGACACAGTACACAGCTTCATTACTTGAGTAAAAGTACAGATACCCCTTGCTAAATTTTACTCAAGTACAAGTAAAAGTACTACAGTCAGATGTCTACTTAAGTAAAAGTACTGAAGTACTTGTTTTTAAAAGTACTTGAGTATCAAGAGTACAAGAGTACATTTTCTAAATATTGCATTACTACTGCCACAGTGCTTACATTGGTACACACAGCAAACACTTGAAGCGAAAACTATCATTAACTTGTTCAGAAAATTGAAATAGTCTGGCGAGGTGGGGCCACGGGTTGGCACATTCCCGGGATGGACCTGCTGCGTCCTCATCCATTGTTTCGTCCATGGTTTCGTCTCTTATCTAAATCTGACCATGGAGTTGACTTTGGCGGAAAGCTAAAGGTGATTTCTGATAGGCTGTCCCAATCAGTGGCGCCTGCACAATCCAATCACGTTTGAGAGGGAAACAACAAATTGAGGGTTTCCAAGATTTTTTTTTTTTTTTTTTCAGAAGAAGTAACGGGTACTCACGGTTATGGATATAAATGTAGTGGAGTAAAGAGTACAATATTTGAGTAAAGTCATGAGTACTCCCCAAAAATGATACTCGAGTAAAGTACAGATCCCTCAAAATTGTACTTAAGTACTGTACTCAAGTAAATGTACTCCGTTACTGTCCGGCTCTGCTTATTCCAAACCAACAGTACATCATACAAGTCAGTTCAGAGTGCCAAAATTGACTCAAAATGTTGCACTGAATGTTGATACCAACAATGGATGGGACAATATACTGTAAGAAGGAGAGGAGAAAGAGTATGTGTATAAGAGGTGGTGAACGACGAGGACGAGAAAGAACAAGGTGTGGAGAATGTTGTCAAGGCTGGATCTGGCTTTATGGGTTTTCTCTTTGCCTGCAGAGATGACACCAGACCAACATGAAGACATGATGCTGAAACAGAATGAATCTCTCTCACTGACCTTGATTGTTTTCAGTTGCACAACTCTTCTGAGTGTACTGTAACATGCTTTTCATTTAGAATTTCTTACTGTAACCTTTTTGGCTTTTGCAGTTGGGTCACTGTATTTGCAAGTGCTGAATATACAGACATTCAATACAATATTCAGTACAATACTATACTTAACAGTACATACAGCATACAATTCATTCACCTTACTATACTTTTTTACGTAATTGCAAAATTGATTTACTTTGTTACAATATACTTTTGTTCTGTAACTAACTACATGCTTTGGATGCTGTGTTCTCCATTTTAGTGTCTAATGAATGATCTGTAGTGTTTATAATATTGACTCATGTATGTATGATCTGAAAGCCTTGTTTGAATTTAAGCACAGATAAAATGGTTTTGAGGCAATTGTTTGATTTTGCCAGAAGAGTCAGAGGTTCTCTGAATGTGGTTTGAAAATTTGGTTTTGTGTTTAAGGTTTTGAGAAAATGAGTGATGGTTTCAAGAAATGTGATTTAGCAATTAAGAAAAACTGTAATTCCAAACAACACTTACAGACCTTGGTTACTCTGTAAATAAACGTGTTAAGTGAAAGGGATGATGGCATTTGCAAAATGTAACAAGAAAAAAAAAAATGTTTTACAGGGAAGCAAAAATCACTATTATACAATGTGAAATAAATCACCTGAAATTAAATATGTATGTGTTAAAAGACCTTGTAGGCTTTCAAAACGCTATAATACGAAACATATTTCTGCTAAAACATTTTCTTTCTACAGTGTGCAGCAGTGGAGAGTGGGTGTAGACAGGCATGAGGGTCCATCAGGCAGAAATTGTATCATGCTGGGTGTGGATGTAGATTTGGCCCAAAGCAGGATTAGAACAAATGACCCCTAATGTGCCTTACTGACCATTGAACAGCTGGAGGTCCTGAGACTTATTAACAACTGTTTAAAAGTTTAGGGTCTGAGGGGTTTCTCCTGAGCGAGCTTGTTTAATAACTGAGTAACTTCTGATGTTAATTATCTACGACTAATTTATTTCTAAGCGCCACCGGCGCAACTTTAATATGAATTTATCTTTCTGCTCATTACTATTTCAGCATCAGTTATACTCATCTCATGCAAATATAGTTTTAGGCCAAATTTGAAAGTTTCAAAACAAGATATCATGTAGATAAATCACATTGGGTGTAATATAATAAAAGTGAACCACTTTGATTATGATAACAGTGTTAATTAGAGACAGATTTAACTTTAAAAAACTTGAAATGTGTGACACGATCATTCAAATATTGGGATAATTTTGACTAACTTGATTATAAAAGACAGTTAAGACATTTAATGTTACAGAAGCACAACTGTTTTCAACATTGATAATATTAAGAAATGTTTCTAAAACAGCAAGTCAGCATATTAGAATGATTTCTGAAGGATCATGTGACACTGAAAATAAAGCTTTGCCATCACAGGAATAAATTACTTTTTAAAAATATATTAAAATAGAAAACGATCATTTGTATTTATAAATATTTCACATTATTACTGTAAAAAACAAACAAAAAAACCTGTAGTATTGATCAAATAAATGCAGCCTTGGTGAGCATAAGAGAGTTCTTTCAAATACATATAAAAAAAAATAATCTTACCAACCTCAAAGTTTGGAACGGTAGTATCTTTACCTCTAAGTGCATGTAACGGTTGTTTAGACAAGATGCAGATGTAGACGAGCATATGAGTTCTATCTAGCTATGTTGCATATTTATGGAAAATCACAGAACAACTCATTAAAGTAATTTTAAAACCATTTCATGCAAACGCATATGAACAATATGTCTTGATTGTAGATCTAAAACTATCTTCATAATTATAGATGATACTTTCTTTGATGTTTTCTCTCCAAATCAGTTTTCTCAACCCTTTCCTTATAGACTCAAAGACAAGCCCAGACATCTGCACCGCTGACATATTCTGTTTTGACCTCAGTTTGCCGACCTGAACTTGTCTGCCATAAAATTGCCTTGACATGTTTTTACAACAAGCTCTTCCGGATGGAAAGCATGTCCAATCAAAGACATAATGCAGTAGTGAACTAAAATAGCAGTAATGAGACACAACCGAGAGCATTTCGAGCAAAAAATAGACCTGATAAGCTCAGCAATTGCTGCAGTGGAAAGGCAGAATGACAACTGCGAGGCTAGGCAGCTACGAACGTTGAATTCCAAATGGAAAATCAACAGCATTCAAGAGCACAGCATGTTTTCTGTGATTATCCATATGATATTCAATTATCCTGTTAAGCCATTTTAAATTATAGGCTAATGATTTCAAATGTAAGACAAGACAAGTTTCTGCTTTAATTCTTTAACATTTTATTCCAACACCCAGTTATGAATGATGCAAGGTAATGTTTGTGTGTCCTAATTTGTCATAGAAGCCCACTTACATCAACAAGACAGAACCTGATGCAGACATGTATAGTATTTTCAAACATAAATGTCTTTACTCTCACTTTTGATCAATTTAATGCATCAGTGCTGAATAAAACATTTATTTCATAAAGAAAACAAAAGTCTGAACCCAATCTTTTGAACAAATGTAATGTGCGGAGTCAGATTGCAGTAAAATTGATCTAAAGTGACCAGGTGTAAGTACACCCTCAGGGAACAAATTCCCTGACCAACATGTCAAGTCTGGGCACACAACCACGTGATGTTCTGGAAAAACTATGCATCAAAAAGAAGACGAACCGCTGTACTGTCTGGTGTCAAAAGTGCGTTACTCATAATAGCAAGGAAGGGTATATGCTTAAATCAAGCCTTGAATAGAACATACAATCCTAAGTGGAAAGTCCCCTAGAGGAAGTGCTTTAGAAAATAAATGGATTTGAATTGAAACCCAGGTAATACTGGGTTTATACTCTATCAATAGAGATGTAGAGAGCTCATGCTGTAATTTTCGAGCAGGATCAGACTGAGGTAATGACAATAATCTGGGCTCATGCAAAAGGATGCAAGAGGTTTCAAAGTCTCTTACACATTATTTTTCTGTAACAAGACTTTATAACCATGTGAAAACAAAATATATAAAATATTGAGTGCATTTAATGAAAAATGATCAAATCTGTTTTAAATGCACATGAAAATATAGTCTGACTAACACTCAAACTGCTGACTGTTTCACTGCTGCCTTTCATCTTTTGTGAACATCTGCAGCTTCCTACACATCCAATAAAACCAAAATAACCATTATGTTAAATACAGGGCAGCAGCCAGGCGATGAAAAAAGAGCTTTCACTTTGACCATTTCCCTGAAGTCAGAGTTGGGAAAACCTTTTTCATTCTTCATGCAAGACACATATGAGAAAACACTATGCCAGATTAAATCTGGTAATGCGTCATACAATTAAGACCCTTTAAGTTCTTCTGATTGTGCATTAAAAACAAAAATTGCAAATAACTCAAGAATGGGCAATAGGTCCATAAATCAGCACTAGGCACCTCTAATCTGATCTGTCTGATTCACACTGGGGGTGTTGACAGGGCTGAATTCCTCTGTGATAATTTTAAGCCTTTCTGGAAACATCAGCCAAACAGCAGGATGCCAGAATAGTTGGCTGTGTGATTTTGTGTGACTTTATGTGTAGATGGAGGTTTATTTGTGCATTTATGGCAGGGATGTTTATAAATATAATTAATTAAAGTTGGTTTCATGGTATCATTTTTGCAGAATGTATCATGGATGATTTTGCACAAGTCCTGGTTGGATAAATTGTAAAAGTGTATATCATATAAAGTGTATGTAGACATTTTAAATAACCCTGTTTATGTCCGCTAAAGAAACCATCTTAACCCTTAAACGCAAACCTCGGGTCTTTAGTGACCCGGGATGTCATTCACTAACCCCCTCCTCATTCATTTTTTTAAAGTTAGACATCAACCTTCTTAGTATTCCTCAATCAATTCATTATGAGCAATATTACAAGAAAAAAATAATACAATTATAAAAGAATGCCTGTTTTCCCTTTCATTTTTTGGATAAATTGTATAGGGTTGCTAACAACCTGAGGTGAGTAACAGTGTAAGTAAAATTTTTCTGCACAACAGTAATTTAATCTTTGATTCCTGAATAAGTGCAATTCACCTTTACCTTAAATTAATAGTTTTAATAGTTAGTTTTGTATTATCGCGACAGGTAGAAATCCATCCGTGTTAGATATCGATCCGGGTGGACCCGAATATGTAATAATGATTGGTGAAACATTCATGCATTTAGGGGTTAAATGTAAGCACTTCAAATGGTGAATATGTCTATATAATTTACCATGCAAGCATTACTGTATTACAAACTGTATCGCATTTATTGAATAAAATATAATGCTATGACTTAAGACCGCTGTTGAGTGTATTATGTTCTCTTCTCTTCCTCTCTCCCTAACACCTGCTCTGTTCTCTCACATCCTTTGGCAGCTGCACAGAAAGATGTGCATGACTTATCAGTCAATAAAACCCATCGCATGTGTGAAATACAGCTACAGTCCCAAGGAACATTTGACCTAAATAACTTACATGCCTGATTTAGAGTCTTATTTAGATGGTATCATAGCTGGAATAGCTATCGATCCTCGATCGCTGAGGATCGATTGCTCCGGTCTGCCTCACTGCCGTGTGGTTTGTGTCTGTAAGCTCCGTACAGCTTTCGGTTTTGAATCTCTATTTACTATCTTTCCTTGTTGTTTTTGTCGCTAAATATATCGTACTCATCAACCAGATATCTGATATTATCTAATTTTGTCTGTCACATTGATCTGACTTCGCTAGCTTTAATCTAAATCACTATCGCTCGCAAAACGCGCTAGCCTTCCGCTAGCCTGTTAATCTGCCATCTGTGTTTGCCGTCTTTTCTTCTCTGTCGCCTTTTCAAGTCCATCAAACAACTGTGGTGAGTAGGATCAGTCAACAAACACGGTGAGTCATGTCTTCTCCTATTATTGCCACTTGCACTTCATGTCACATGTATAGTATAGCCTTCTCTGTCAGCACCGAGGGCTTTACATGTGATAAATGCAGGGAGATAGTCAGCCTGACGGAGAAGATTTCAGAACTAGTGACACGCATCAAACTTTAATTGAGGATAGTAAGAGTGCAAGGGCTTTAGATACTGCTTTGGATGCGACTAGCTAGTGAACTCTGTACATTGTTCGGTTCCGGCTGTAGAGCCTGTGCAGCAGGGCAACTGGGTGACCGTGAGATGCTGTAGTCGCGGGACAAAACACTGTGCTTCCGTTCCAATTACCATAACAAATATATTCTCCCCACTCAGCAAAACACCCATTGTGAATCCTGTTGAATGTGCACTAGTTATTGGCGATTCTATTACACGGAACGTGAAAATAGAAACACCAGCCACCATAGTCACATGTTTGCCCGGAACCAGAGCGACTGACATCAAAGCAAATTTAAAAGTGCTGGCTAATGTTAATCGTAAATTCTTTAAGATTATTATTTAAATTGGCACTAATGATGTTCGACTTTGCCAGTCGGAGATCACTAAAATTAACGTTAAAGAGGTGTGCAAACTGGTACTACCAACAAAATATTAGTGCATTCCTGGAACTGGGCTTCATTACACTACATCCTTATGCATCACTTTCTGCCAGGACTTTTCTGATGGGCTTTTCCCAAATCACGGAAGTGACCTCGACGTCCGGGTTAGTGGTAGCATAAGCCATCAGGCAAGTGTTATTTAAGCGTAGCTGGAAGAAAACAAAATTAGAAGGTTTTCGCATTTGGTGGAGAGAGAGCACAATTGCGTACAGAAAGGCCTTAAAAACTGCTAGATCTGCTTATTTTTCAACACTTTTAGAAGAAAACAATCACAACTCTAGGTATTTATTCGAAACAGTGGCTAAATTAACGAAAAATAAAGCTCCAACACCGGATGTTTCCAAACAGCACAGCAGTAATGACTTTATGAACTTCTTTACTTACAAGATTGATAATATTAGAGAAAAAATTATAACTATGCAACCATCTACTACAGTATTGCATCAGACAGTGCGTTGTAGTCTTCCTGAGAAAAACATTTATTCATTCATTGCTATAGGAGAGGAAGAATTGCCCAAACTCGTTAAATCATCTAAATCAACAACATGTATGTTAGACCCCATACCGACTAAGCTATTGAAAGAGATGCTTCCAGAGGTCATAGATCCTCTTCTTAATATCATTAATTCATCTTTGTCACTAGGATATGTTCCGAAAACTTTTAAGCTGGCTATTATTAAACCTCTTATTAAAAAAACGCAACTTGATCCTAGAGAATTAGTCAATTACAGGCTGATCTCGAATCTACCCTTTCTGTCAAAATTAATAGAAAAGGCAGTATCCTCAAAACTATGTTCCTTTTTAGAAAGAAATGGTATCTGGGAGGATTTCCAGTCAGGATTTAGACCATACCATACTACTGAGACAGCTCTCATTAGAGTTACAAATGATTTGCTCTTATCATCCGATCGTGGTTATACTTCTCTATTAGTGTTACTCGATCTTAGGGCTGCATTTGATACCATCGACCACAACATTCTTTTGAATAGACTCAAAAATTATTTTGGCATTAGTGGAATTGCACTAGCATGGTTCAAATCATACTTATCTGACCGTTATCAGTTTGTAGCAGCAAACGAAGAGATGTCATATCTATCAAAAGTTCAGTATGGAGTACCACAAGGCTCAGTACTAGGACCGTTGCTGTTCACCCTGTACATGCTACCCTTGGGAGATATCATTAGGAAACATGGAATTAGTTTTTACTGTTATGCTGATGATACTCAGCTCTATATTTCTTCGCGCCTGACGAAACACACCAATTCACAAAAATAACGTAATGCAAAGCTGGATGACTAGTAATTTCCTACTACTTAATTCTGAAAAAACAGAGTTTGTACTTATTGGGCAAAAAAACTCTGCACGTATTAACCCAGAATACTGTCTAACAATTGATGGCTGCTCTGTCAAGTCTTCATCATCGGTTAGGAACCTGGGTGTGCTCTTTGATACCAATCTTTCATTTGAAAGCCATGTTTCTAGCATCTGTAAAACCGCATTCTTCCATCTTAAAAATAAATCTAAATTATGACATATGCTTTCCATGAAAAATACGGAACAGTTAGTTAATGCGTTCATGACCTCAAGGCTATTATTGTAATGCTCTGCTGGGTGGTTGCCCTGCATGCTTAATAAACAAAGTCCAGTTGGTCCAAAACGCAGAAGCTAGAGTTCTCACTAGAACCAGAAAGTATGACCATATTAGCCCTGTATTAACACTGCATTGGCTCCCTATTAAACATCATATACATTTTAAAATATTGCTGACTACTTACAAAGCACTAAATGGTTTATTTCCCCAGTACCTGGCATTCATATAGAACATTATACATTTCTATTATTCAAATTAGTTAAATGATTATTAGGCTGCATAAATTAGGTCAGCCGGAACCGGGGATACTTCCTATAACACCTGATGTACTTGTTACATCATAAGAAGGATAGCATCTACGCTAATGTTAGTCTTTCTGTTTATTCCGAGGTTTAATGAAGTCAGCCGAATCCGGTCCGTATCCAGGTCAGATGGTGGAAACAGCGCCTGGACCCATCCATGACGCATCCCTGAGGTGCCGGCCTCATCAGCCCTGTGAAGGCCTCATCGACACGACAGCCATCGGCACTGATCCTCAACTAACTCGTCTTCATACCGGCGTGAAGACTCCGACTTCCAACCAGATGGAACTGGATAAATATTCTGAATGTTCTGATCCAATCTGACTTTTGACCTGTAATGCCTGAATCATAATCATACACTGTTCTCACGTTGGCCAGAGGAGAACAGGCCCCCGACTGAGCCTGGGTTCTCCCAAGGTTTTTTTCTCCATCCTGTCACCTGATGGAGTTTTGGTTCCTTGCCACTGTTGCCTTGACTTTTGGCTTGCTTAGTTGGGGACATTTAATATTCAACATTATTATTGATCTGCCTTACTTAAGGTGGATGATGATGCAATTTTCTTCTAGAAACAAACTTTGCTGTATTATTTTCATGTTATCACTGTGAAGCTGCTTTGATACAATCTGTATTGTAAAAAGCGCTATATAATTAAATTTGACTTGACTTGACTTGAGAACAATGCAATGTTTGAATGAATATATCTATCTATATAGCCTATATAATATTTTTTTTAATGTTTTTTTTTTTAATGTTAAGGACCCCAAATGTAAGAGACCCCATTCTTAAAATATAAAAGCAGCTAAATATTTTAATAAATTCAGACCCATTTGTGCTGTGTAAGAAGCAGCAGTTCTATAGTTTTGTTAAGAGGATATTTTTGTAAAGACAACATGTTGTTTTCAAGGTTACAGAATGATTGCCTTTTATTTGGAAAATATTTATTTTGTATTAAATCAATAGGGTGTCTTTTTCTTTCACATATTAGATAAATGTTAGAATAAAATTCACCTCAACTGCATATATTGCAAAGAACAGAAAAATTGTTGCAATAAGTGTAAGCTCGATCTGCACAATGAAGTTCATGATTTTATTTTTCACCACCAGAGAGAGCTGACACAATGCACAGCAGATGTAATGCATGTTAGAGCATTATAGAAATGAAAAAAAAAAAAAAAAAAAAAATCTTTACATCATCTTACATCATTTGTTTTATGCTTTCTGACTATTTTTCACTTTATTTGTCATAGTTGTCAAAGCAAACTGCATTGCTTCAAAATGAAGAACACCAGGGTATCCATCTATCCCTTTCAGTTGTTCCAGAATTAAAATGTTATGGTAACACTTACAATAAGGTCTCATTTAACATTAGTTAATGTATTACTGTAACTAACATGAATTAACAGTGTGAAATATATTTCTTAACATTCATTAATAATTGTTAGTGTTAGTTAATAAAAATAGTTGTTCATTGTTTTGTATGCATTAACTTATATTAACAAATACAACTTTTGATTTTAATAATGTATTAATAAATGTTGAAATGAACATGAACAACAACTAAGATTAGTTAATGCAGTATTGTTTATTGTTAGTTAATGTTAAGTAATGTAATATGAAACCTTATTGTAAAGTGTTACCCATGTTATTTGGTAATAAGAATGTTATTGCTTTGTTCTGATTATTTCATGGAACCAAAGAATAAATAATTTCAGAATTACGGAATACATCACCATTGATTGTCTGAACACTCTTATGATGGGAATTTTAGGTTACCTGTTCAGTACAAATGGTGATGACTGTGCCAAATTCTGTCAAGAAGGCTACACTGTGGTAATGTGTTACTGTAGCCTATTGGTAAAAAAGGTAGTCATACATAAATAACATTTTAGATTACAATTATAGGCTATTACAATTAAAATAAAGAGGAAATTCTGAAGTGCATGTCATTGTTATTTTATTTCAAAGCTTATAGCACAGGTTCAAAACTATACATTCTCAAAATCGGCTTAGCCTACTATTAAACGTATTCTGACAGGTTTTCGTTTCGACAGGAGGTCGTGAAAAAGAAAAGAAGGAACAAAAAAAAAACAAAAAACAAAAAAACACCGTTTTTGCTCAAAATATACCCAGATGAAAAACTTAAACTTGGCTACAATAATAATAGATAGTAGTTAGTTTAAAGGAAGGAATGCTAATACGGCTTGCCATAATACGCCACACCAAGTCATTCTTTCTGAATGCCGATCTGTCCCCGCTTGCCTTTGTGTGACAGTGCGTGCGACCAATCAGAGCTCTCCGAACGAATTCCATCGTAAAGTTCAGTCAATAGCGTGAGAGCGGGGCGTGGTTTCCCCCGCACGGCTCCGCGAGGCATGAAGTTTATTCAGAGTGCGAGCTGCTCAGGGAGAATGATGCACCTTTGCGCGGATGCGAATGGGAGATTTTTCTGTTGTGCGCTTTAACTTTTCCCACTTTCTCATCTTGCCACGGATTGTGCCGAACGTGAATGAGTAATTCTGGCTCACATTACAAATGGCTTGGAGTATAACAGATCAGCGGCAACGTAGAGCGTGTCATGTGCACTTGTTTCTCTTTATATTGACTTTGATTCGCCATGCATCTACACAGGGATTTGAGAGTTTGGGATTAACCTACGGTTTAAGATCTGAACTTTCAGAGGATGCTATTCTTGTTGCCAATAATGGAATACGGGTTCCCTTCGGCAGATCTGTTTATATTGATCCAATCAATGATCTGGTTATCCAAGTTCAGCCAGGAGACAAGTGCACCATAACAGTTCTGGATAATGACCCACTGTCACAGAGACCAGGACAGCTGTCCCCGAAAAAGTTTCCTTGTGAATTTGGTCCCAATGATGTAAAGTACTCGCATTTCGGATCCAGGAGCCCCTCAAAAGACAGAGTAAGACTTCAGCTCAGATATGATACTCAGACTGATACAGTCATCATTCCCTTTATGATGGAAGTGGAGGTGATTT
The DNA here is from genome assembly GCF_949319135.1 of Squalius cephalus. NCBI lineage: Eukaryota > Metazoa > Chordata > Actinopteri > Cypriniformes > Leuciscidae > Squalius > Squalius cephalus. The sequence goes on along the minus strand of NC_137132.1, from coordinate 22,760,498 downwards.
TCACTCAGCTTGAGATTCTGACCAAACACATGCCTGTAGTTGTAGAGAAACTGCTTGGAATGAGTAATCCTATTGATAAGAAAATCCTGGAGTTTACTTATGATAGAAATGCTCATTTGTGTAAAGTTACATCTCTGGCCAGAGGCAGCTCATTACCCAGGTATGGAAAGCTGGTTGATAATGGAAAATTAGGCAAACCAGTGAACTGTGATGAATTTGTCAGAATGGACATTCGCTATCAGCACACTTTTGCACATCGTTCTCCAAACCGAGATTATATTCCCATGTATTTAGAGTTACAAGACAAAGAAGTGAATGTACTGAAACAAGAGTTTTTCCAGATTGTGGTGCTTATAAAAGAGGGTGAGGAAAACACAGCTCCTAAACCGAGTTTTGTAGCAATGATGATGATGGAAGTCGACCAGTTCGTAATGACAGCTATAACCCACGACATGCTTGCCGCTGAGGATGTGGAATCTAATCCTGATGATTTAATCTTTAACATCACTTCTCCGCTGTCCTTTGAGGAGGGTTACATTGTAAGCACAGATGACAGGAATTTGCCCATCACGTCTTTTTATCAAGCAGACCTGAAAGATCTTAAAATAGCCTACAAGCCTCCCTCTGTTGATTCAGATGCAGAGAGAATTTTCCAAATTGAATTTGAAGTTGTAGACACTGAGGGGGCTATATCAGACCCTTTTGCGTTCATGATAGTAGTTAAGCCCATGAACACTCTAGCACCGGTTGTGACCCGTAACACTGGACAACTGCTTTATGAGGGTCAGTCCAGGCCACTGTCCAGCTCACAAAACCTACAAATTAGCGATGAGGACAATTTAGACAACGTCCAAATCACAGTAATTAATGGGCTCCGCCACGGAGAGCTCACAGTTCTGGGGTCCAGGCAAAAATTTTTCACCCCAGCAGATCTTGATGTAGGTAGCGTAATCTACCAGCATGATGGCAGCGATACGTACAGCGATAATATCATTTTCAGAATGACAGATGGCAAAAATGAAGTTGAGTTTCTATTTCCCATTACAGTGGTGCCAACTGATGATGAACCTCCCATAATCAATGCCAACACAGGTTTATTTTTGTTTAAAAACCAAATGATGCCCATTTCTCCTTTAATGCTTAGTGCGGCAGATATAGACTCTGAGGATTCAACTATTAAATTCATCATTGTGCCTCCCTCCTCTAATATCGGAGAAGTAATACTTCGTCAATCAGATGCACCAGAGGATCCATCCACATGGAGGTTCAATGCTGAGGACGAGATGTATGAGAAAGTAGTGACCGAGTGGTTCCAGTATGACATCACAGAAGGAAAGCTGTTTTACAGGCATGTCGGACCACATAATACAAAAACCATCATGGACCAGTTTGTTTTCCGTGTGCAAGATGACAATGACCCACCGAACCAATCAGGTGAGAACTCTTTCATCATCAAAGTTCTCCCCATTGATGATATCCCCCCAGAGTTGTACCCCGGGACCACCCTGCAAGTGACCGTCCACGAGTACCAGCTCACCCATTTTCGAAAGAAATTCTTGCGCTACACAGACTTGGACTCGGAAGACAGGGACCTGAAGTACACAATTACCCAGCCACCCACTGACACAGATGAGAACAGCCCTGGCATTCTGGGAAGCATCGTTCTAACTGAGAGTCCAAACTCAGAGGTCACCGAGTTCACTCAGGCACAGATAAACCATCACAAGATAGCCTACAAGCCTCCTGATCTAGAGCTCGGAATAACTCCACATGTGGTGCAGTTCCATTACAAAGTCGAGGACATGTCGGGAAACAGTGCCAATGGAATTTTTACTATATTTTTACAGCCTGTTGACAACAAGCCTCCCCAGATCACCAACACAGGCTTTACCCTGCAAGAGCGAGGGGTGCATGTCATCACACGTGCTGAGCTGGACACCACAGATGCAGACACGGACAGCTCACAGATTCTGTTTACAATCACCCAGCCTCCAAAGCACGGTCAGGTTAAATACACATTCACTGATATGACTAAAGGGAATTCATTCAATTTGGACGATATATCTAATGGCAGAATATCTTACATGCATAACGGTGATGAGTCAACCAGTGATTTCTTCCAGCTTGATGTCAGCGACGGTGTCCACGTTGTCACAATCACAGTCAGGATCAATGTGAAGCCCATTGATGACGAAACACCAACCATCAGTCTTCCAGAGGGCACTATCGGTTCTTACATAGATGTTTTGGAGAACGGAGCAACTGAGATCACCACCAATGTCATTCAGGGTCGAGACGAGGACACTGATGACCTCAGGTTGACCTTTATCGTGGAGGAACCCCCAGTGTTTGGTGAAATATTAGTGAATGGTGTGCCGTCCAATAGGTTCACTCAAGCAGACATCATTAGTGGATTGGTAGTGTATACACATAGTACTGGAGAAATTGGCTTGACAACAAAACTCGACTTCTTTAATTTGACGCTCACTGATATGTCTGATGAATGGACAGTTGGGGGAAATAAAATCAAAGGGGTTCGTGTGCAGGTCACCATTCTGCCGTTGGATAGTCAGGCCCCTGAGGTCTTCGTGGGCCCCCGATTCATTGTCGTGGAGGGTGAGAAAAACGTTATCGAAATTTCACATATTAGTGCTAATGACATTGACACCCCTAATGATGACCTCCTTTGCACAATTATTGTGCAGCCCACCTCAGGATACGTAGAAAACATCTCCCCTGCACCAGGCTCTGAGAAATCCAGATCAGGGATTGCAATTAGTGCTTTCACCATCAAAGACATTCGGGAAAACCACATTTATTATGTGCAAAGTATTCATAAAGGCGTCGAGCCAGTTGAGGACAGGTTTACTTTCAGGTGCTCAGATGGGATAAATTTTTCAGAGAGACACTTTTTTCCAATCGTGATAATCCCATCCAATGACGAAAAGCCAGAGATCCATATGAGAGAGTTTGTTGTGATGGAAGGCATGAACATTGTGATTGACACTCCAATATTAAATGGCGCTGATGCTGATGTTCCAGTGGGTGAGCTCACGTTTATTATTTCAAAACCTCCGAAACATGGATATATCCTCAATCAGTTAACCTCAGGCACTATTCCTGTCACAAATTTCACTCTTGATCAGATACGAGAGGCTTCAAGTATTGTCTACGAGCATGATGATTCAGAAAACACAGAGGATAGTTTTGAAGTTCTTCTTACTGATGGAAAATTCACGGTGGAGAAAACCGTCATGATTATGGTCATTTTGGTTGATGATGAAACGCCAAGGATGGCGATTAACGATGGCCTTGAAATAGAGATAGGAGAGGTGAAAATAATCAACAATAAAGTTTTAAAAGCAACTGATCTGGATACAGAAGACAGCATTCTGACCTACATCATCCGTTATGGTCCAAATCAAGGATTTTTACAAAAGCGAACACCATTTGGAACACTTGAAAACGTAACCGTTGGAATGAATTTCACACAAAACGATGTTGACCAAGATATGATCATGTACATTCACAATGGACAAGAGGGAGTTCGTGACCTTATCAAATTTGATGTTACTGATGGCATTAACCCCTTGATTGACAGGTACTTCTATGTAACCGTGGGTGGAATAGACATGGTGTTCCCTGATGTGATCAGCAAAGGTGTTTCTCTGAAAGAAGGAGGAAGGGTGACTCTAACCACAGACCTGCTCAGCACCAGTGATCATAACAGCCCTGATGAGCATTTGGTGTTCACCATCACTCGTGCCCCTATACGAGGACACTTAGAGTGCACTGATGTACCAGGGATGCCCATTAGTTCGTTCAGTCAGCTTCAACTAGCTGGGAATAAAATATACTACATCCACACTGCTGATGACGAGGTGAAGATGGACAGCTTCGAGTTTGAGGTGACTGATGGTTACAACCCTGTGTTCCGCACCTTTCGTGTGTCCATTACGGATGTTGACAACAAAAAGCCTGTGGTCACCATTCACGGACTGGTTGTTAATGAAGGTGAAAATAAGTTAATCACTCCTTTTGAGCTGACGGTGGAGGACCGTGATACAGCCGACCAGCTTTTAAAGTTCACAATCACCCAGGTGCCTGTGCACGGCAAGTTGCTGTTTAACAACACCCGACCTGTCACTTTCTTCACCAAGCAGGACCTAAATGAAAACATGATCCGCTACAAGCACGATGGAACCGAGTCTTCTTCTGACAGCTTCTCATTTATGGTCACCGACGGAACTCACACAGACTTTTACGTGTTCCCTGACACTGTTTATGCAACTCGCAAACCCCAGATGATGAAAATCACAATTTTTTCGGTGGACAACGGAGTTCCGCAGGTTGTGACTAATAAGGGTGGTACAACAATAAGAATTCTCCCTACTGGTCACCTTGGGTTCCTAATCACTAGTAAAACTTTAAAGGCAGAGGATAGAGACAGCCCTCAAGGAGCAGTGACTTTTAAAATTACTGTGGGTGCTGAACATGGCTATCTCATTAACTTGGGAAAAGGCAATGCAACTGTCACCACATTTACCCAAGGTAAGTTTTTTGATGTTAATTTAATGCAATAGGTTATATTAATTTAAAACATTTAAATTGATTAATATTAATGGTAGATTAATGTTTAATGCATCATAATAGTATGTGAGAGAATACTGGATTAACATAAATGTGAGAATACTATATTAAAGGGAAAATGCTGTGATCATTTATTTACCCTCATGCTGTCCCAGACCCAAAAGATGTTCTTTCTTCCATGCAACACAAAAGGTGAAGTTTTTGAAGAATATCTTGGCTGCTCATTTCCATATAATAAAAGTGAATCGGAAATGAGTCTGTCAACCCCTTCTTGAATATATATATATATATATATATATATATATATATATATATATATATATATATATATATATATATATATATATATATATATATCCCAGCTTGACTAGAAGAAAAATGTCCACAACCCCTCTAAAACCAACAGACCAGCAACCCTGGAAGCAAATCAGCTCAGGTTGTTTTTTGGGGGGGAGTTACAAAATTACAAAAAGGCACAAAAAAATTATCATAAAAATAGTAGGAGCATTCTTAAATTTAATCAGTTTGTCCCCCAAAACTAAAACCTAAGTCTATATGGATGAGAAAAATGGTGCATCAGCACTGCTTTGGATTGTCTCACTACCAAACAACATTGACGTCAATGGTTTGAGTTTGATTTGAGAGCTACTGCAGATTGCAGAGGATTTTTAGTGAAAAAGTCTGTTCATCACTATGAAAACACAGTATAGTTTCACAGTATAGACCCCTTTTATGCCGTTTTTTCAATTTTGGAGCTTGACAGCCTCAAGTTTCTTCCATTTTTATTATTTGGAGAAGAGCAGCCTGAATAGGAGGGTTAATAAATGATGACAATTTTTCTTTTTGGGTGAACTGTTATACTGTATACTGTCTTACCATTTTCTGAACCGTGTTATGAGGGATGATTGTCCTGAAAAGCCTATCTGGAAAAGTGCCCACATTGAAGAATGAATCAGAAGAATGGCATCAGTATCTATTGTAAGATGTGTTTGGCATCAATTAAGACCAATAATTTACAAGTCTTTTTTCACCAATAGATAGTACAAAGCAAACAGTTATACAACCGTGTTACACAAGTCAAAGAGTTACAATAAAGAGCTTTCTGAGCTTTCAGGCATATCAGGAAAGCCTTAGTATAGTTGTACAAAGTTGTAAATGTCAAAACTAGCAGGGGACATGCTCAACTTGCCACTGTGCTTCCCCTTTCGAAATAAGCTCCTTTTTGAGGATTCTCTTTGAATATTTCAAGGGAATTTAGCACAGTTGGGGGTGGGGGGTGTTGGTGTGGGCTACTGACAGTAAATAAAGTTGCTGCTCCCTTGCGGGCATTTGAAAATGATGGGTTTACATTTTTATGAGCTGACCGCTTTGAAGAGAAATGTTTTGACATCAAATATTGAAGATAGGCTAGTGCTGTTGATGCAACACCCTCTCAGAGAAAACAAATACATTAAATGCACTCTAAAGTTTGAGCAAAAGAGAAGGTGATGGAGAAATTAATAGATGGGTGCCAGCTGGAGACCTGCTGCTCTGTGGCTCCTTTCACTCAGAAGGGAATTGATGTATCATGGCTTTTGTGTCATATATATTTTTTCACTCTAAATTAAAAACTGCCCAGCTGACGAATCTCAGACATAATGCAGTCTGGTGCCTGCAACCCTCTGTGAAGGAGCAGATGAACAATATGCCCTTATTTGAACGTATTTTTCAACCTGGTTCATATAGACCCTATCCTAAATGGAACCCTGCACCCTCATGGTCCTTTTCACCTTTTCAAAGTCTATACTTTGACACATGGGTTGATGGCTGTTAGGTAATAGTTCCTGTGGAGTTCACATCATGTGGGCCATTTGGGATGGCTACACTTGCAGGAAAAATGTGCGAAGATTTTACATTTAGGAGTTCTTCTTTGTGCCTTTTCTACCCCCTAAAGTGTGTGCAGTGCATTAGTACCTATAAGGAGTACATATTATTACATTAGGACAGGAGTAAATGGCAACATATATGGCAATTGTTTAGTTTTTAATATCACACATTACTAATATCAGTTCAAATTAGTCTTAAAATATACATATATATAGCTGCCTTTATATTTGTGTGATTTCCTATATATTTGGAGGTCCTTGACATTAAAAAGTTTGAAAACTCCTGCTTCCTGTACTAATATGTATTTTTTAGGTATAGAAAAGATACTTAATATACAGCTGAAGATATAATTTCTATATATAAAAAAAAAACATTTTTCCTTGCAATATAATTTCCCATGCAATATAATATAATTTCTATATACTGTATAGAAATGTTTGCATCTGAGTATGTGATCATTATAAAAATATATTACTGGAATAGATTCTGAAAAATGAAATGCATAATACAATGGATCTTGATCTATTTAGTATCTATATAAAGCAATAAAGTGCATCTCAACTTAGTTTATTAATATAGTTTAAAAAAAGTTACTTATCTGTTTGAATGTTTTCTCCTTCAGCTGACATTGATGACATGCATATTTGCTACGTGCTTCGAGACGGAGACAATGCCACAAGCGACGCATTCCACTTTTCCATTGAAGACAATGGTAAGCCATTTCAACTTTTATTTACTATTTTTGCCTCAGGATGTTTAAAATAGGACTAGTTGGATTATAAAAGTGTGCATTCCTATCTGCATCATCCTTCATTTCTTTGTGTGCTCACGAAGTGCTTGTGATGGTGTGACTGCAATAGCAATGACTAGAATCTGTACGATTTAGTTCTGTCTGGAATGTCTTTTGATTGACACATTGGCATATTGGGCTGGAAAACTTTGGTTGGGTTTTAATCATTTTATTGAAAAAAATATTTCAGTCTCAGACTCTCACTCATGGATTGAATGAAACTGTCCAATTATAAGCCCACCAAGTGCACTTAGTACCCAGTGAGGTAGAAGTCCCAGAATGCAATTAAGGACTTATTGCTTGACTGCCAAATAAAATTAGAGCTCATATGTTAGAAACAAGTGTTCCACTTTGAAGATCACTTGTGCGATGAAAGCTTTCGTCTAAATTTAGCCACCATAATATCATTTGAGAAGGATGACTGTCTGTCTTAATGACTGCCATTGTCGGGCTAATTAGGTAATGCTGAGTAAGTTGTATGAGTTTTGTTTGAAGCTCTGATACATTTTTACAAAGCTATGCCTTCATTATTTGATTTTCTTGTAAATGTATGGTCCTACCTGTCTTCCCTAATTCGTTTTTGTACACACAGCCCACTTGAAAACATTAAAGGCTTCCACTTTTACATATGCAAATGCTGATTGCTTGTTTTAGTGGGCTTTTGAGGACGCTTTACGTTTCGAGACCCTCCTGACAGCCTGTTCATTGTTCTCTTTCGCCATGGCTATAGAGAAACATGCTGTATTGTGATGGTGCAATTTCTCTTTTTCCCCAGAAATGCTCTCACCTCCAACTCCCAATCTTCTGTAGCCACAGTGGAATCATCTGGTGAAAACCAGCGTCATTTTGCATGGTTCTATATGGGAATGTAGATATATGAATATTTAAAGAGGTTGGGAGAAGACTAAATCAGAGCGTTTTACATGGTTTACTTCGGATCTGCATAATGAGTTTGAACTCTTCCTGCGTAGGTTAATTTGTTAATCATTTGCTTTGTATCATAAAAGCAAAAAGCTTAAAAGATGAAGACTGACTTATTTTTTTATGAATTTGACATTCTCTGCTGTTGTTCTGTGTGCATGCTAATTAGATTACTCATTTGCTGAGTCAATTGACTGGCACAATTAACTGGCACAAAGAGCCTTTGTCTGTCAGAAGTTGGCACGAGGTGTGTGTGTCTTCTGAAGTTTGGCAATTGTACAATGGGATTCTGCTGAATGTTGTCATACACTCCTTACAGAAAGGGCTCAAGAATCCCTCATTTTGTCTTATTGCTGTTTGTTTTCTAAATGAAGATTTCTCCTTTCATTTTAAGGCTTGTCAAAAGATTGAGGAATTTTGTGCTTCTTCAGTTATAAGCGCTGAGTTTACTATATAAGTTTACTATATAAACTCTGAAACATAATCTCATCTCGACAGTGTATATTCTCAAATTGCAGGAGAATTTTGTAATTTTCTGAAACATCATGATCATTTCCACTGCATCACAACTATGTTTAATTATGTATTTTGTTTAATTTCCATTCTGTAGTGGAAATGATGTTGATGGAAATTACTCCATTGTCTCCCTAAGGTTAAAGTTAGGGCAATTTTGGAGAGGCTAGCAATAGCAAGCTATACCTTTGAAAGCATAAGATAACACCCTTCCATCAGAGCGCTCTCTCCAAAGCCATACCTCCTCCAAAACACATGAACGCTCACAGCCAGAGCAGAGTCTGCAATGCATCACGAGACATGGCATTAAATTACCTCAAGTCTTAAAGCACATAACATTACAATAATAGTGGCTGCTTTTGTTTGTGGCACTCGGTGACTGTCTGTCTACAACTCTGCATGGCCTTACGGGCCGCGGTGATAACGTGTGATGTCTGCGCAAGCAGGTGTGCAGAGGAATGGAAATACATTTGCTGACAGGACATCATATCATTGCATTCGGACTGAATGCAGTAATTGGACGAACATTTTAAGATATACTATTCAAAAGTTTGGGATTAGTACGATTTTTATGAAAGTCTCTTATGCTCATAAAGATTGCATCTCTTTTAAAATACAGTAAAAACAGTAATATTTTGAAAATATTGTTGCAATTTAAAATGATTGTTTTCTGTTTTAACATATTTTAAAAGTAATGTATTCCTGTGATGGCAAAGCTGAATTTTCAGCATCATTACTCCAGTCTTCAGTGTTACTCCAGTCTTCATAATCCTTCAGCATTTACTCTAATATGCTGATTTGCTGCTCAATAAACATTTATTATTATTTTTATTAATGTTAAAAATGGTTGTGCTGCTTATTTTTTTGTGTTAAACAATACATTTTTTTCTGGATCCTTTGATAAATAGAAAGTTTAAAGGAACAGCATTTATTTGAAATGGAATTTGAATTTATTTGTATTTTTTTACATAAATGTATAAAAAATGTATTTAAAGTCACTTTTGATCAATTTAATCCATATGTGCAGTGTGCACCTATAATGGTACACGTACATCTCCTTAAATGGACAGACTTTGTCCTCACCTTCATGAAACGTTTGTGAAATGGCGTTGATAAGATCTAGAGGCTCTCCTAAACCCTTGTGCAGTTCAAGTATGCATTAACATTTGCTTATTGGTAAGTTACTCATGTTCCTCCCCATGAAAGAGAGTGCCTTACATGTTTAAAATTGTACCCACCAGGTGAACCGTTAAGCATAAAGACATGTTGAGGGCTTCAAATCTCCAAACCAGCACAGGGCTTTGCTTCAGTGTGGTCACCTTTTCTCGCCTATAGTGGAAATTGCTACCTTAATCATATTTGACTTTTTTAATTAACCATTTATTAGTGTTAGTCATTAGATGCATCCCAATTCCCTATTTATTTGACTTATTTTGAGGCTCTTTTCATACCGTGTAGCAGTGAAAGTACACATATTCAGATGCAGGGTCAGTTTTGAGGATTTAATTTGTGAATTGTATGCTTATGAAACTCTAATACTGGATCATTGATAGCAAGTCCGCCAGGCTGCTGATGTTATTTGTACGCATCAGAGCCACTGTGGCAGTCAAACTAAATTCCCCAGGTACCCCTGCGGCTGTTTCACAGGCAGTGTATCAGGCAACCACACTGGATTGTGAGTCCTCATATATACAGCTGTATCCTGTCATGTTCCAGCAGCCAAAATCACTCTGCAGGTTGTGTTTGTATAGTAAGAGGGGGAAAAATGGAGATTAATCTAAAAGACTGGTTATTCTTTTTATTAATGCAATAGAAGTTGAACCAGCTCATACAGGTTGTAAAACAGGGCATTTTTGTTGCTTGTAGAGATTGTGTTGGGTTTATATAGGGTTTATTTAGGCTAAGCTGAATAAAGTCGAGAAAATGCTACTAGATGTGTGGTCAGATTAAGCAGTTTGTTTTATGAGGCATTGCTGTGTTTAAAAGTGTATCTGTCTTCTCAGATAAAAATATTTTAATCATAGGCTTGAGCTGTTGGGAAATTTAGGCAGTCGTAGTGGAAAAAAACATCAGTATTCTCAGTCAATTCGTCTGAGGGCTTGCTTTCTGAATCATAATCAGATTTCATGTCTATTAGCCAAATAAGTTGCACATATGGGAGTTTGACTCAAAAGAACATGGTAAAACATGCCATATCAAGTACTCATAACATGCCATTACATATAGTGTTATATACAATACATATGGGGTGTATAAGTGAATAAATCCAGTAAATGCAATGCATTATGTCTTTCTTATTGAATACCTTATATTTACATGCGTATGCCCACTGCATCAGCATTTGCCTTAAGAATAATTTTATTTGAATTGTTGTTAAAATGTTTTTGTTACCAATAACCTTTGCCCTTCTCCTATTCTAATGGAGGCCAAATTACATCTATTACAAGTAATTAATTAACATCATTTTATGAGAGGAGTTGAAATTGCCCTTCAAAATGATGCTGTTATTTGCTGGCAGATTCTTCAGTTTAGTTGTTCCTTTGGCTCATGTTCCCAATGATTAATATAATTGGTCTCCCAAAGGATGATTAAAGGTTGTATCAGTGATTTCAGGCCCAAATATAAATGATCACATTCATCTAATCTTTCCTAACGATCCGCTAGCTACCCGCCCCATAAGCAAGCCGTCAAAAACTGCGTCTCTGTAGGCAGCCTAGGCTCTGAGATCTGCACACAAAAACACTTGGTACCGTATCACCATCACTCAAAACCAAAATAAATAGTGTTCCAACCAATCACCGACAGGGGTGGGTGTTGTGAGGTTTTCACGTGCAGCCGTCATAGGCAGCCGTGCACGAGCGCAAAACCTCACCACACCCACCCCTGTCGGTGATTGGTCAACAACACTATCAACGCGGACATGAATCTGCAGCAGTCAGGTGGTACAAGTAAGAGCTCTGTAAGTTGTTTGCGTTATTATTATAATATTATGTGCTTTGAGACATGAGGTAATTTAATCCTTTCACACGTAAGTTTAAAATATTCTGGCTGACCCCCCAGCGTGAGTTTTTCAAGGCGACCGTTATTTAGAACGTGTCACTTTATGGTTTCCATGGTGACGCGTCATTGCTTGTCATGTGACACGCCGCAGCAACAACAGAGCTGAATGAATGATGATCTGCTTTTATGTCAGTTTTCCTTTTTAATTCAAAATATTCACAAATTTGTTAGCTATGGCATGAAATATCTGATATTCCGATATATGCAAGTGGAAGTGTTTTGTTGTTTAAACACCTTTACAATGATCGCGTTATTTGAGCTGTATGCGCGATGGGCGCCGCCATGTTAGTTTGTGCCGCAGACGCAGTTCAGAGAATCGGATCTGTTGGATTTACAACACGTGAATTCATCCACTTCTCCCGAAATACATAAAAGTAAGTGGCTGGTGAACTGGGAGAAGAATAGAGTAAACTTTAAAGTTACTTACACAATGTGTATCTGATATGAATAAAACGTAATTATAATGGAAAGGATTCTTATTGCCTCTTCCATAGACATCAGTGTGTATTTTACAAACTCTAAATGTATTGTTTTTTTAGTACTTATGTAAATTTATATTTCTGAAGCCTAAAATAAACATTATGTGGTTGAAAACACTGAAAAGTTGTGATATATGACAGCTCTGAGGGCGCCTGTCTCTGGCTCAGCGCCAGCCAACCCGCGAAAGCACATTTGAATTTAGCAGTTGATCACGTGATGCACTGACCGTTCTAATCACACCGGTGTGATCGTACGCTCCAGGGACCAGCCTAGACTGATCACACCGGTGTGATCGTACGTGCGAAAGGGTTAATGCCGGTAATTTAGACTCTGCGGTGTACTTTCATGTCTTTTAGAGAAGGCATGGCTTTAGAGATGCTCTGAAGGGGTGGGATCTTACTCTTTCAAAGCTAGCTTGCTACTGCTAGCCTCTCCGAAATTGCCAACCCTGCCTTCAACTACAGAAATACTATCTCACAGCCCTCAATGCGGAAAAAAATAGAAAGGTGATTCTGATTTAATCAAAATTACTTCACTTAAAAAGAGAAGCACTGTTCTGCCTTGTTCAATTCCCTCTGTGTGTATACAGTTTTAGACTGAACACTGCTCAACAAGGAATAGATGAACATTACTTGTCATGCTGCCAAATACAGGCTGAAATAGCAGTTACCTGAAGGCACCTCATGAAAATTCTCAGCAATGTTTTTTTTAATTTTTTTTTTTAAGTCACACACTTCAGAAACACAATCTAGCGGTTCATTTAATCTTATTGAGGTATAGACTACAAAAGCCTGGTTTCCTCCTTTTTGAGAAATAATACTCTCTTTATCAGGTACGACAATCTTTACCACATTTTTTTTTTGCATTAGTTTGAATAAAGGCAACTGCTAAGCTTGACAAATGGTAGAGAAATGGAAGAATAAATAGGAGACGAAAGTGGCAATAATTGTTATTTGTGAGACCTGTCAGGTTGCTGAATGGAGATTAACAGAGAGTGGAAACTTGTGCTTTTCTTTGGCTGAACCCAGCAAACTCTCTCACCTTTCAACCTATAAAGATTCCCCTCGGCAGTGGTCAAGACTGTGTGGATGAAGATACATCGTCTGGTTTTTGTTTATTAGATGACATGGAGGCCTAAGGGCCAGTTTTTGGCATGTTTGTTCACTTAATTGTTCTGTGTAGCCACTTTTACCCCTCCCTTTCATTTTCTCCTCTGCTTCTTCTCCTCCTCCCCTGGAAATTGAGCTTACCTGAGCACACACAAGTTCTAGCACTGCCTGTGGGTTTGTTTGTGGAGCTTTAGAGAAGCTGTCTGCCTCCAACCTCTAATCCACTCAGTCAGTCAGTGGAGGAGACGTCCCCACTGACAGATTCCCGCCTGCACCTTGCTCTTTGTTTTCAGTTCCTGCCTTTTCTTTCTTTCTCTCTCCCTCTCTCTCTTACCTTGCCGTCTTGTTGTCTCTCTCTCTCACTTAACCATCTTGCTTGCACCTCCTGTGTCCAGGGAGTCCAGGGAGTCCAGGGAGGCTTGTTTTCTCTGTTTGTGTAATATGCCCATAAAGTATGAATTAAGACTGCAACTTTGTTGTTTATTTGATTATAAAAGCTGCGGTGCATTGATTTGATTATTATTATTATTATTTTTTGCCTGTTCTTAATGAAGTTGTATCTATCCGCTCACTAAATTCATGCTATTTTAAATGTGAGCAGCCAGTGAAGATGTTTTAATCATTATTTTTCAAGACAAAGAAGTATAGGTTACAATCCAACAATGCAAAAAGTTTGCATGGGTGCTTCCTCAAT